>NC_086098.1:140740810-141340810 GCF_963921235.1 Mobula hypostoma
TAGCAACTAGTATGTCTTCGGACTGTGGGAGGAAATTGGAGCACCCAGAGGAAACCCACGCAGTCACGTACAAGCTCCTTACAGACAGCGAGAGGGAATTGAACCCGGGTCGCTGGTACTGTAAGGCATTGTGCCACGCACTACGCTACTATGATGCCCCTAATGCCTCTAATGGACACTTGTCCTCACCAATCATTTTCTGCTTATCTGCCCACAGAGCTTTAACGATCTATTTTTATGTTTGTTTTCAGTTTACTCCTCCTTTTGTCCTTAATCGATTTCTTTGTTATCCTTTACTTAACTCTGAAATATTCTGAACCCTCAGGCTTATTGCCTTTCCTGGCAAATTTATAAGTGCTCTCATTTGATATAATGCTATTGTTCTTTTTATAACCCACGCTTAAAATTCCTTTTTCTAATTGTGTGTTTGTGTTTTAAAGGCATGCATACTTGTTCCAATTCGTGTATTAAATATTTAACAGTACAGCAAAGGAACAGGCTATACGACCCATATTTCTATATTCCTCCATCTCCTTCACATTCATGTGTGGAACTAAAAGCCACCATCACATATTTTGCTATCACCCTTGGCAGAACATTCTAGACACCTTCCATCCTCTGTGTAAAATGACATTGCTCCACACACCCCTTTACACTTTCTCCCTCTCACCTTAAAACTATGACCTCTAGTATTCAACATTTCTACCCTAAAAAAAATTCTAGCTCTCTACCCTATTTATGGCTCATAATTTTATAAACTCCTGCAGGCCTCCCCTTAGCCTCCGACACTCCAGCAAAAACAATCCAAGTTTGTCCAACCTCTCTTTATAGGTTGTATCCTTTAATCTAAGCAACATCCCGGCAAACGTCTTCTGAAACCTCTCCATAGCATCCGCATCTTTCCTATAATAGGGCAACCGGAATTGCATGCAATACTCCCAAACTGTAATATGACATCCTAACTCTTACATTCCATACCCTAGCGATGAAGGCAAGCATGCCAATATGCCAGGAATTCCCAACATTTTTTTTATGGCCATGGACCCTATCATTAACCAAAGGGTCCATGGACTCCTGCAATATGCCTTCTTTACTATTGTATTTACTTGCATTGCCACTTTTAAGATGATATGGACTTGAATGCCAAGATCCCTTTGTAATATAGTAAAGGTCCAGCCATTAACTGTGTGTTCCCCTTACATACAACCTCTCAAAGTGCAACACCTCACACATAGCCTGACATTTCTCTGCCATATTCTTTTTCCTTTAAATGCTACCCATTATCTGTCCACCATCAGGACCTTGTTTTACAATCTGCCCCAGCTGAACTTACCCCACACCTTCAGGAATGAATGAGCAAATGTATAGATAACAATTGTGAGGGGATCCAGGAGTGCCCCTATTAATTGTTTGAAGAGAGACAGAGAGAGACATTTATCATTGATGGTTTGTTTGGAAAGGAGAGAGAGACCAAGATTGGCGGTTGGACTGACACGGGAGTTAACTTTGGAGTTTTACTTTGCAGATAAAAACTGAGCAGCTCGAAAGTTGCTATGGTGACCGACAGGACATTATTGATGTTACTTTCAAGGACTTGTTGCCTGCTTGTGCATTTCTTCACAGACAAAGGAAGGAGGGACTCTTTGAATGACAGGTGATGCTCAGCCTGGTGAAATAAATGGGAGGTCAGATGATACAGACCTCGGACACATGACCTGGACACTGAATGAGCATTGTTATGCCCACAGAGAAAGTGGGATTTGGAGGATCGATCAGGGGTATCGATCCAAATTGCTATTCCAGCATGAAGAAGGGGTTGACTGGTGGGGAGTTGTCTATGTGTCCACCCTTGCCGGGGTGACAGATCCACCACAGGAAAACTGGTCCCCCGGTTAAAGTCACAGTCGGTGACTTGTAAAGGATTTCGGAGGACGACGAGAAGGTCGACGGCATCAGCTCACCTGAAGACTCAACTCACTCTCTCTCCATCACTACTCAACTCAATACCATGAACTGAACTGAACTTTACTCAGCATCGTAAGACTGTATCTTTTTACCCCGAGACTTAAAGAAGCTTGGTTTTCATACATATATATTCCACTCTTATATATAATCATTGCTAACCTGTGTGATTTATTTACATTGATATTACTGTTTTGCGTAGTTACTAATAAATATTAGTAGTTTATAGCAATACTGGACTCCAAAGTGGTTTCTATTTCTGCTGGTTTCTTTATCCCCGTCACGGGGTACGTGACACAATAGATAATAGATAGACATAACAGATAACTCTAGACTCTGGGAGTCAATGCCTTCCTTTGTAAGTGGAACCTTGACTTCTTAACCAACAGACCGCAATCGGTAAGGATAGGCAATACCTCCAATATGATTATTCTAAACAATGGTGCTCCACAAGGTTGCTTCCTCAGCTCCCTACTTGACTCCCTGTACACATGACTGCTTAGCCAGATTCTCCTCCAATTCCACCTACAAGTTTGCAGATGATACCACCGTAGTAACTGCATCTGAAATAACCGTAAGTCAGATTGTAGGAAGGAGACAGAGTGCTTAGGCACATGGCGTCATGACTACAACCTTTCCCTCAGTGTCAACAGAAGAGCTGGACATTGACTTCAGAAAAGGGGATGGTGCACATGCTCCTGCCTACATGAACGGCGTTGAAGTTGAAAGGGTTGAGAGCTTCAAGTTTCTAGCGAGGAACATTATCAGCAGCTCGTCCTGGTCCAACCACATTAATGTCATGGCCAAGAGAGCTCACCAACAATGCTACTTCCTCCGAAGGCTAAAGAAGTTTGGCACGTTCTCACCAACCTTTTGTGTTGATGCATCACAGAAAGCATTCAATCCAAATGCATAATGGCTTGGAATGGAAACTGCTCCGCATGTTACCGCAAAAACTGCGGAGACTTAGTCACAGAAAACTACAGCACAAACAGGCCCTTTGGTCCATCTAGTCCATGCCGAACCATTTAAACTGCCTAGTCTCATCGACCTGTACCTGGACCATAGCACTCCATATCTCCACTATCCATGTACCTATCCAAACTTCTCTTAAACAGTGAAATCAAAATTGCTGGCAGCTTGTGCTGGCAGCTCATTCCACACTCTCACCACCCTCTCACTGAAGGAGTTTCCCCTTATACATTTCACCTTTCACCCTTTACCCATGACCATAAGATAAAGGAGCAGAAGTCGGCCATTCGGCCCATCGAGTCTGCTCTGCCATTTTATCATGAGCTGATCCATTCTCCCATTTAGTCCCATTCCCCCGCCTTCTCACCATAACCTTTGATGCCCTGGCTACTCAGATACCTATCAATCTCTGCCTTAAATACACCCAATGACGGGCTTCACTGCCACCCGTGGCAACAAATTCCATAGATTCACCACCCTCTGGCTAAAAAAATTTCTTTGCATTTCTGTTCTGAATGGGCGCCCTTCAATCCTTAAGTCATGTCCTCTCGTACTAGACTCCCCCATCATGGGAAACAACTTTGCCACATCCACTCTGTCCATGCCTTTCAACATTTGAAATGTTTCTATGAGGTCACCTCTCATTCTTCTAAACTAAAGAGCGGACAAACGCTCCTCAAATGTTAACCCTCTCATTCCCAGTATCATTCTAGTGAATCTTCTCTGTACCCTCTCCAACGTCAGCACATCCTTCCTTAAATAAGGACACCAAAACTGCCCACAGTACTCCAAGTGAGGTCTCACCAGCGCCTTATAGAGCCTCAACATCACATCCCTGCTCCTATACTCTATTCCTCTAGAAATGAATGCCAACATTGCATTCGCCTTCTTCACCACCAACTCAACCTGGAGGGTAACCTTAAGGGTATCCTGTACGAGGACTCCCAAGTCCTGTTGCATCTCAGAACTTTGAATTCTTTCCCCATTTAAATAATAGTCTGCCCGTTTATTTCTTCTGCCAAAGTGCATAACCGTACACTTTCCAAAATTGTATTTCATTTGCCACTTCTTTGCCCATTCTTCCAATCTATCCAAGTCTCTCTGCAGACTCTCCGTTTCCTCAGCACTACCGGCCCCTCCACCTATCTTCGTATCTATGTAAAAAAGAAGCGGCCCCAACACGGACCCCTGTGGAACACCACTGGTAACCGGCAGCCAACCAGACTAGGATCCCATTATTCCCACTCTCTGTTTCCTGCCAATCAGCCGACGCTCTATCCACGTATGTAACTTTCCCGTAATTCCATGGGCTCTTATCTTGTTAAGTAGCCTCATGTGTGGTACCTTGTCAAAGGCCTTCTGAAAATCTAAATATACAACATCCACTGCATCTCCCTTGTCTAACCTACTTGTAATGACTTCTGGTTGTAGTCTCACCCAACCTCACTGGAAAAAAGCTTGCTATCTATATCCCTCATAATTTTGTATACCTGTCAAATCTTCCCTCGCTCCCAGTTGTGGACACAGCTCAGCACATCATGGAAAACTCTGTCTAAACTTCTCACTACCTCAGAAAAACAGCCAGCATAATGAAAGACACCACCCATCCTGGCCATTCTCTCTTCTCCTCTCTCTCATTGGGCAGAAGATCAAAAGCGTCAAAGCACAGCACTAGGCTCAATGACAACCTCTATTTCACTGTTACCAGGTTATTGAACCAACCTCTTATACCATAAGATGGACTTTTGACCTTACAATTTATCCCGTTATAATCCTGCATTTTATTGTTTACCTGTACGGTACCGTTTGTTGTCTTTACACCTTATTCTGCATTGTTATTGCTCAAACTTGTTCTACCTTAATGCACTGTGTAATGATTTGATCTATACGTGACACAAGCTTTTCACGGTATCCTGGTACATATGACAATAATAAACCAATACCATTTTTAATGATATTGTGATGGTTTCCAGTTGCACAGTCCCGAAAAATAGAAAAAATCAGCACAAGAGTAGGTCCTCCCAGGTTCCTACGCCATTCAATATGATCATGGCTGATCATCATCCACCTCATTACTGTATTTCTGCCCTTTTCCCATTCCTCCTGATGCCTTTGTCATCTAGAAATTTAGCTATCTCCTTAAAATATATTTAGTGACTTGGCCTCTGCTGCCCCCCGTGGTAACGAACTTCCCAGGTTATTTGCCTCTGAGTGAAGAAATTCCTAAATGTCTTCTCACACCATATCGTGAGCCAGCGACTTTTCTTTCTAGACACCTTAGTCAGAATTGTACCTGATTTGTAGAATCTCCAGGACAATATTGCAACGTGTACTTTTTTCCCCCCAATTCAGCGTGTTTCCTAATAAAGCAAGTCTTCTATTTGTGTCCTCTTCCAGTATTTGATTGATCTTTTCTTTTTTAAAATTACATTAGATTGTGTGTCAACTCGATTCCAGAATAGCCGCGTTGCAAGGCCGCAGTCCACCCGGAGGGTGGGCGTTCCCGATGACCCACTTCACACCGGCGGCGCCCAAGCGCGCGCCGGCCTCCCGGGCTCGTGGACGCGCCCGAGCCGACCTCCCCCGTCCCCACTCCCCCCCCAAACCCGCCCCTCCTTTCCCAGCGCGTGTCGCGAGTAGGCGCTGACGTCTACTGGTGCGCACGCGCAGTGCCACGTCCGTGTTGCGAGAGAGAGTGGAGCGGAGGCCCGGAGGAACGGCGGCGTGACTGGGGTAGCTAGCAAGAGCGAATTGTGAGTGAGAGAAGCTTGTGATGGCTGGGCAGCAGTTCCAGTACGACGATAGCGGCAACACCTCCTTTTATTTTCTCACATCGTTCGTGGGACTTCTCGTCATCCCGGCCACTTTCTACCTCTGGCCCAAAGACCAGAACGACGGTGAGTGAGTGCCCCGGAAGGTTGGGGCTGAGGGGGTGCTTGTTCTTGAAATGTTCAACAAAATGAAAACTGTTTCTAAACAACTAAAAAAAACAGCTCACTGGCGAGAGTAGCCCCGCTTCTTGCACTTGCCCACCCCTCCCCCTTCACACCACCGATGGGGCCCCTGCAAACATGGACTATTGCACATGCAGAGAGAGCGAATTCCCAGATCCGAGTCTTACTACAGGGCCTACTCCACTCCTGCGGCGAGTGTAGAAGCAGGGCGGCTGGTTAAGTGGAGGATCTTACACTGCGCTTGTTCTCTTTTTCTTTTCGCACACGGACAAACCCAGGAAACAGATCCCATGGCGAAACGCTGTCCAAAAGTTTTTGAGCAGATTATCTGCGCAGTTCAGACTGTCCCCTTTTGGCTATTTTGTTTTTTTTTAAGTTGTTTAGACCACACCACAGTCACTTACTGATTTAAGCAGAGATTTATGCAGATTTGTTGTCTCTCGCACCCAAACAGCTGCGAAGCGAGTCCTGATGAAGGGTCTCGGCCCGAAACGTCGACTGTTTATTAATTTCCATAGATGCTGCCTGATCCTGGTTCCTCCAGCATTTTGTGTGTGTTGCTTTTCCAGCATCTACGAATTTTCTCGTGTATGCGAAGTGCTATTATTTTTTCTTTGTAATATCGAGATGTTCCAGAAACTTCCCAGCATCTTTCTTCATTTTTTCTTTATGCCTATGTTTGTTCTTTTGAGCCTCTCAGAATTGAACTGCCCTTTCTTACAACAATTGTTTAGTAATCTAGTATCTATCTAGATGAACAATTCAGATACTAGGAATTTGAAAAATATTGTACAGCTGGTAAATCAGCATTTGTAAAGCAAGAAGTTGAGTTAACCAACTTCCAGCTGGTTGACAGCTGCACCTGAAAGAGTAAATATTTTAACTTTACAGACGCCAGTGGAGCTTCAGTGTTACCATATGTTCACTGTAATTGAATCTAATGAACTGTGATGGCATTTGAAACTGTGAAGTGTTTGGTGCAATAAACTAGTAGACCAATGGGAATCAAAGCTGGTTATTAGGAGAAGCTATTTGGTTTTGCATTTGGAACTTTATAGAAAATGTCTTAATGTGAAGTATCAGTTTTGTTTCATAGTTATACATACAAACAACTGACTGAACTAAATTTTAGATGAGTGTGAAATCAATTGGGTTATTATGAGGTAAATGATGCAGATCTAAGATATTTGTTAACATTTATCTTTTTATTGGATTGCTAATGTGCTTAACTGAATTGGATTTGGTATATATTTTTCTAAAGAAATACTGATTTTCCCCATTCTTTGCATACAGTATGTGTGGGCTGTTTCTGAAGAAACACTTACTGAACTTAATCTATAATTTAACCTGGGGATTCTGGATTTACACAGAGAAGGAATTAATGCAGTGTTTTGTGACTGAAGTCATGTATCCCTTAGTGGATATCTTGGACTATGTTGTGATGTGGTTTCAGAATATAAATATACTTTTGGCATGTTTATCTCTTCATGACTGGAATGGTTTCCCTTTGTAGAAACTTTTAAAATTTTTATCCTTAATGTCAACATGGCTGAATTTATTAAGAGCTCAGATGTTATCAACAGTTCATCCAGACTTCTTTACACTATTAATTTGTTTTTCTGCTACTTAATTACTGTATATTCACACAAATATAGGGATTGGACCTGCACATTCTTATCTATAATGGTACTATTTGTATTGTCATTTGAACATTGGGACAGAACTTAAGATATAGGTTTTTTTGAGATGTTGAAAACTTAATTTTGAGCAATTCCAAATATTAATTGGCTTTTAGGTGAACAAGTTTCTTCTTATCTCAGTATTAAGTGACCAGCTTTCTACTTTGAGACTGTGACTCCTTCTAGACACACTGACAAGGAAAAAGAACTGAGTTTATTTTGTCAAACCCTGTTAGAGTTTTGTGTGCTTCATGAAATCCTTATTCATCTAAATGTGGGAGTACAACCTAGTTTGCATAAGCTTTCCTCTTGTGACAGATGCACGATCCCAAGAATAAGTATGGTCAGCCTTAAAATCACTCTTTTTCAAGAATACACTTCCCTTGGTGGGAAAGCCAATGTTTCTATGTAAGGGGTCTATGCAATTGGAGCAAGATGCCTTAATGTTGAAACTGCATATCAACTTCTAGTGATTAGTATAAAGAACTCCAAGGTTTCTCTGAATGTATTCCCCCCCCACCCACCTTTCGCTATTTAAATAATCTATTGTTCTGCTCTTCCCTGCCCTGATTGTGAATAGCTGGTACTTATCTCATAATACAGCCTCCGAACCTGGAAAAAGATAGAAATAAACCTGTTTACATATCCTTGATCTACATCTGTAATAATATGGACTTTAATATGGCACTTTATCAAGGACCTTCTGGAAGGTCAAATGAACTGATATGCCTGTATTAATTTTCCTGTTATGGACCCACAGTGGCCTACCTAATCCTTTCTAAGGGGCTTGGCATTACATCCTTCATTATAAGATGCCAGCAAGCCCCCCCTTAGCTCGCTTTGCATCCTCCTTGCAGCCCATATTGCCATCCAGCATCACATCTTTGGCTAACTTGGATGTGTTGTAATTGATTCCCTCACCCTATTATCAAGATAGATTGTTAACAGCTGGGGATTTAGCATTTATCCCTGTGATCTTCATTATCCATGGCCTCCTGATCTAAAGTGATACTGTCTATTCTTGTTCTGAATTGGAGGAAAATGAATGAAGAATGCTAGATGTGGATTACATAGACTTTTAGCATGGTTTTTGATAGACCCTGAACAGTAGGCTTTGCCAGATGGTTAAATCATATTGGTTCTGAGGTGCATAGGAAAATTGGTTCCAAAATTGGCTTGATAATGAGAGGAAGATGATGATAGTGGTTTGATTTTCTGATTGGAAGCCTGCAACTTGAGGTGTACAGCTGGGATCAGTGCTGGGATCTTTCTTCGTCCTTTTTAAATGACTTAGATGAAAATTTAGGGATTATGATTAGCAAGTTCACTTGCAATTCAAAAATTATTGGAGTTGTGAAATCTGTTTAAAGATGCAGAATGAGGTAGATCAGATGTAAGTTGGGTGAAGTGGTGGCAGATGAAATTTAATCAGATGTGAGTATTGTACTTCTGGAAGTCAAATTCTGATAAAGTATGTGGACTAAATGACAGAAATCTTAGGAGTGTGGATGTAGAGGGGTGTATGGTGCAAATCCATAGCTTGCTGAAGGTAGTGGATATGGCCCAGTCCATCACTGGTAAAGCTCTCCGCTCCATAGCGCTGTCACAGGAAACCATCCATCATCAGGGACCCCAGCACCCAAGGTCATGCTCTTATTGCTGCCATCAGGAAGAAAGTACAAGATCCTCAGGACTCACACCACCAGGTTCAGGAGCAGTTATTACCCCTCAGTTATCAGGCTTTTGAGCCAGTGGGGATAACCACTCAATTTCACTTGCCACATTTCTTATATTTTTTGTATTTGCACAGTTTGTTTGCATATTGGTTGTTTGCTGATCCTATTGGGAGTGATCTTTCATTGATTCTGTTATGGTTCTTGGATTTACTTAGTATGCCCACAAGGAAATAAATCTCAGGATTGTATATGGTGGCATGTATGTACTTTGATAATTTACTTTGTACTTTGAAGTGACAATATAGGTGGATAGGATAGTGAAGAGGGTGTTTGGTATGCTTGCCTTTACAGGCTGAAACATTCAATATAAGAGTT
This sequence comes from Mobula hypostoma, assembly GCF_963921235.1. Lineage (NCBI taxonomy): Eukaryota > Metazoa > Chordata > Chondrichthyes > Myliobatiformes > Myliobatidae > Mobula > Mobula hypostoma. Next base: position 140,750,429 of record NC_086098.1, read on the forward strand.
GTGACATGTTCCAAACATTGATTAGGCTTCTTGAAAGATGTGTAGTAGAGATTCACCAGGATGTTGCCTGATATGGAGGGCCTTAGTTACAAGGCAAGATTGCATTGACTGGGTTTTTATCACTAAACTTTAAAGGCTGAAGAATATCCTTGCAAAGGTTTATAAGATTGTAAGTAGGGTAGTCAATCATTTTCCCAGGGTAGGGATTAAAACTGGAAAGCATAGGTTTAAGGTGGGTTGGGAGGGAATTTGAAGGAGATCTGAGTAGGAGGGTGGTGGATTTATAGAATGAACTGTCAATGGAGGTGTTATTTGGAATCATTTACAATGTTTAAAATGCATTTGGACAAAGAGTATTGGGAGGAAGTAATGCATGCCTGATATAAACAAATGGGATTAACATAGCCATCACAGTTGATGTAGACATTTGGGCTGAAGAACTGGTGTCTATGTCATGTATCCCTGTGACTTTTTGTCCATTAACATAGGTTATTTATTATCCAAATACCATGTTTAATAATCTCTTGCATGGGTCCTGAAAGTCTGCATTGACTGATTTGCTCTTAGGTATTCTGCTAGTTACCTTTGTAAGAATTCTTAACAGATTTTTCAAATGCTGCTTCTCTCTCATACATCACTTAGAGACATTGATCAAGATGGGAATAATGACCACCTGGAGGAAAGTGGATTAATTAAGAGAAAGTTGTTGAAGACAAATTGTATTTAACTAAATTGCTTTATTTTTGATGAGGGTAATGCAGTAAATGTGTAGATGGACTTTCAGAAAGCTTTTGATAAGGTGCTATGTAAGGGTTAACAGTAATGATGAAGCATGTGGATTAAAAAGGGGCACAAATAACATAGCCATGAAACTGGCTAAATAACAGATAGAGATGAATAAGACATAGGAGCAGAATTAGGACTAGACAAAGGTGAGTAGTGGCATTCTCCAGGTATTTGTCACAGTGCAATTAAAAAAAAAACTACATTAATAATCTTGAGTTGGAATGCAAACTACATTTTTGTTTTAAATTTGTGGATGACATAAAACTTGTCATTAGAGACTATTCCCAGAATATCTATTTTAATGGACATCTATACATATGACACTAAATTCAAAGGAGAACCAGTATTGGGGGGGGGGAGGGGAGGAAAGAGGAGGTCTACTTGCATCTTCTCACAGTATTCAGACACCTTTGGAAACTGACGATCGCTTCTATTGATAATTGTGCAATGATACATCCATTGTTATTTTGTGCCAGTGGAACTACCTATTTAGTTTGGATATCCTGATTCTGTATCTTGTATTTAGGCAGGAAAAGACAATAAATAACGTTCATGTTAATTGACCCTTATTGGCCCATTCAGTGAGATACCACAGAGTAATTTTCTGCATCTTATGACATGGACAAAATCAGCTTGTGGTCATTTGTTAAGATGGAAGCTGTTCATAACTTGGGGATTGCCCGTATTATGAAGTGCAGAGGATATAAACAGGTTGGTGGAATGGGCTGATATGTGGCAATTTTAGGGGATTTGTAGATATGGGTGCTCTTTAATGACAGTGGCATTGCAGGATGAGAAAGTTGTTGGTACAATTTTGGGTTTTAATAATAGAAGGATAGAGTAAAAAAGGAGGGAAGTCATGTTGAATTTTTATAAAATGCTGGACTGGCCTCAACTGGAGTATTATTTTCATTTCTAACTGCATCACACGAACCGAGGAAGGTCTAGAAAAGATTTGAGAATACAAGGGACCTAAGGTAGAAGGAGTGAATTTTAGAAAACCTAGCACATTTACTTTTCAAGATAGTCCCCTCCTACATTTACACACTTAGTCCAGCAGTTGTGGAGCATATAGAAACATAGAAAATAGGTGCAGGAGTAGGCCATTCGGCCCTTTGAGCCTGCACTGCCATTTATTATGATCATGGCTGATCATCCAACTCATAACCCCGCCCCAGCCTTCCCTCCATACCCCCTGACCCCTGTAGCCACAAGGGCCATATCTAACTCCCTCTTAAACATAGCCAATGAACTGGCCTCAACAGTTTCCTGTGGCAGAGAATTCCACAGATTCACCACTCTCTGTGTGAAGAAGTTTTTTCTAATCTCGGTCCTAAAAGGCTTCCCCTCTATCCTCAAACTGTGACCCCTCGTTCTGGACTTACCCAACATCGGGAACAATCTTCCTGCATCTAGCCTGTCCAATCGCTTTAGGATCTTATACGTTTCAATCAGATCCCCCCTCAATCTTCTAAATTCCAACGAGTACAAGCCCAATTCATCTTCATATGAAAGTCCTGCCATCCCAGGAATCAATCTGGTGAACCTTCTTTGTACTCCCTGTATGGCAAAGATGTCTTTCCTCAGATTAGGGGACCAAAACTGCACACAATACTCCAGGTGTGGTCTCACCAAGGCCTTGTACAACTGCAGTAGTACCTCCCTGCTCCTGTACTCGAATCCTCTCGCTATAAATGCCAGCATACCATTCGCCTTTTTCACCGCCTGCTGTACCTGCATGCTCACTTTCAGTGACTGGTGTATAATGACACCCAGGTCTCATTGCACCTCCCCTTTTCCTAATCGGCCACCATTCAGATAATAATCTGTTTTCCTATTTTTGCCACCAAAGTGGATAACTTCACATTTATCCACATTAAATTGCATCTGCCATGAGTTTGCCCACTCACCCAACCTATCCAAGTCACCCTGCATCCTCTTAGCATCCTCCTCACTGCTAACACTGCCACCCAGCTTCGTGTCATCCGCAAACTTGGAGATGCTGCATTTAATTCCCTCATCCAAGTCATTAATATATATTGTAAACAACTGGGGTCCCAGCACTGAGCCTTGCGGTACCCCACTAGTCACCGCCTGCCATTCTGAAAAGGTCCTGTTTATTCCCACTCTTTGCTTCCTGTCTGCTAACCAATTCTCCACCCACACCAATACCTTACCCCCAATACCGTGTGCTTTAAGTTTGCACACTAATCTCCTGTGTGGGACCTTGTCAAAAGCCTTTTGAAAATCCAAATATACCACATCCACTGGTTCTCCCCTATCCACTCTACTAGTTACATCCTCAAAAAATTCTATGAGATTCGTCAGACATGATTTTCCTTTCACAAATCCATGCTGACTTTGTCCGATCATTTCACCGCTTTCCAAATGTGCTGTTATCACATCCTTGATAACTGACTCCAGCAGTTTCCCCACCACCGACCTTAGGCTAACCGGTCTATAATTCCCCGGTTTCTCTCTCCCTCCTTTTTTAAAAAGTGGGGTTACATTAGCCACCCTCCAATCCTCAGGAACTAGTCCAGAATCTAACGAGTTTTGAAAAATTAACACTAATGCATCCACTATTTCTTGGGCTACTTCCTTAAGCACTCTAGGATGCAGACCATCTGGCCCTGGGGATTTATCTGCCTTCAATCCCTTCAATTTACCTAACACCACTTCCCTACTAACATGTATTTCACTCAGTTCCTCCATCTCACTGGACCCTCTGTCCCTTACTATTTCTGGAAGATTATTTATGTCCTCCTTAGTGAAGACAGAACCAAAGTAATTATTCAATTGGTCTGCCATGTCCTTGCTCCCCATAATCAATTCACCTGTTTCTGTCTGCAGGGGACCTACATTTGTCTTTACCAGTCTTTTCCTTTTTACATATCTATAAAAGCTTCTACAGTCCGTTTTTATGTTCCCCGCCAGTTTTCTCTCATAATCTTTTTTCCCCTTCCTAATTAAGCCCTTTGTCCTCCTCTGCTGAACTCTGAATTTCTCCCAGTCCTCAGGTGAGCCACTTCCTCTGGCTAATTTGTATGCTACTTCTTTGGAATTGATACTATCCCTAATTTCTCTTGTCAGCCACGGGTGCACTACCTTCCTTGACTTATTCTTTTGCCAAACTGGGATGAACAATTGTTGTAGTTCATCCATGCAACCTTTAAATGCTTGCCATTGCATATCCACCGTCAATATGGACCTTGGACCTCCAGAAAGTGCCCACAGCAGGGTGATTGATAAGTTCGTGGCCTAAGATAGAAGCAGATGAGTTACGCAGCTCTCGTTACAAGCACATGCAACAACTCTTTGAGTGATTATGCAGAAAGTTTGAAGTTAATAACTCATCAGGAATGATAGATAAGTTGGTGGCCTAAGGTAGAAGGAGATGAGTTATTAACAGACTTTCTGCTTAATCACTCAGTTGACCCACATGTGCATGTAACAAGAGCTGTATAACTCATCTCCTTCTACCTTAGGCCACGAACTTATCAATCACACATCTGTGGATACCTTCTGGAGGTCCAAGGTCTGTATGCTGCACTACCGCTGGATTAAGTCTGTAAATGTAGGAGGGGACTATGTTGAAAAATAAATGTGCTAGGTTTTCTAAAATTGACTCCTTGTACCCTAGGCCACAAACTTATCAATCACCCCTTGTAGTTCCTGTAAGAGGGAACTATGGTTACAAGGACAGAGGAATATAAAAATAATGAGTATAGATAGAATTACTGTTCAGTCTTTCTCCTAGGAAGTAGAAGAGTAAGGTTTGGGGTGAGGAAAGAGAATTGTTATGAAACTGGGGCAATTTTTCCATACAGGGGTGAGCTACCAGAAGACGTGGTTGCGTGGGTACATTAGCAACATTTGAAAGACATTGAAAAGCTACATGGATAGGGAAGCTTACAGGGATATGGGACAAGCCTAGAAAATGAGGGGTCTAAAATGAGTGAATAGTGGGACTTGGTTCCTGTTGGTGGAGGAATTGAGGACTGGAGGCCGTGGGTATAAAATAAAAGCAGCAAATTCAGAACGATGCAGCTTATGGTTGGAATGTGCAATCCACTGCCTACCGACAGAACAGAGGCAGGTTGCATTGTGGCCTCAACAGGGGAATTGGTTAAATATAGAGGGAAAATAATTCGCAAGGATGTGGAGCAGGGGAAAGGGGCCACTACAATGTCAAGCCAGCTAGTCTTCCATGTGTTCTGTTCCTTTCTTGAGGGAGACACTTGAACTCTTTGTACACCACGATTTTTAGTATCATCAACCTGGTGCAGTAATGTGCTTAATGCAAAGAAATCAGCTGTCGTACCATATCTGGATTGTTTGTGACTTGATACTTGCCATATCAAAGTTGGTAATTTATTATCAAAGTACGTGTGTATCATGGTATGCTACGCTGAGATTAAATTTCTTGCAGGCATTCACAGTAGAACAAAGAAGTAGAATAGAATCAATGAAAAGCTACACAAAGACTGATGGCCAATGTGCAAAAAGAAAACAACTTTGTAAATACAATAAAAATAATAAGTAAATAATTCTGAGAACATGAGTTGTAGAGTCTTTGAAAGTGTGTCCGTAGGTTGTGGAAATAGTTCATTGTTGAGGTGAGTGAAGTTACCCATGCTGGTTCAGGAGTCTGATGGTTGAAGGGTAGTAATTGTTCCTGAATTTGGTGGTGTGGAACCTAAGGCTCCTGTACCTCCTCCCCAATGGCAGCAGTGAGAAGACAACATGATCTGGGCAGTGGGGTCCTTGATGGATGCTGATTTCTTGTTGGTGTGTTTAATGATGGGGAGGGCTTTTCCTGTGATGGACTTGGCTGTATCCACCATTTTTTTTTGTAGGCTTTTCCATTCATGGGCATTGGTGTTTCCATACCTGGCTGTGACACAAGGTATCACTCCACTGTGCATCTATAGAAGTTTGTCGAAGTTTTAGATGACGTGACAAAATCTTCACTAACTACTAAGAAAGTAGAGATGCCACTGTGCCACTCTTTGTAATGGCATTTACATGCTGGTCCCAGGACGAATCCTTTGAAATGATAACGCCAAGGAATTTAAAGTTACTGACCCTCTCCACCTTTGATACGTTGATGAGGACTGGCTCATGGACCTCTGGTTTTCTCTTCCTGTAGTCAATAATCAGCTCTTTTGGTTTTTTGATGTTGAGTGAGAGGTTGCTGTTGTGACACCATTCAACCATTTCTAATTTTTCTCCAACCTTAGGTTTAACGTGGCACTGGTGAAGCATGGCGATGACTTCTGGGTAGCAGACTAAACAAACAAATCCTGTATTAATTACACTTTTTCTTGTAAGCAATCACAGCAATCATAACCTGTAACTTCCTTTTTCGGAGTTGAACTGTCTGACCTGGTATTTTTGCTGTGTGAACTGAAGTGTTGAAGGTGTGGGACCTTCGTGGAGTGGTGTGTACAATCTGAATTTAGGCAGCTTGGTCTGGGCATGAGAGCGGGGAATGAGCCAATGTTTGGTCATTGACAGACTGGACTTGGAGGCAATTCAATGCGGCAGAATCGAGGTGAACAGAGGCAATACAGAGTCGAGGTGGTGGGACCTAGGTCTGAGAGCAAAGAAACACCCGAGGTTTAATTGATTTAAGTGCTGGGCTGAATTGGAAAGGTCAGGGTGTCGGGGTTGAAGGCAGATTTTGGGCCAATTCAGCTTGCTGCTCTGTGCTGAATTGAGGCTGTGGTCTGCATCTAATGTAGTGGTCGCCAACCTTTTTAAGCCCAAGATCCCCTACCTTAGCCTTAGTGAAATGCAAGATCGACCCAAATCGTTTGGATAAAAAACTACTCAGATTGTACTTCCAACTTGAGGCCTTTTATTTGGGCTAATTGTATTTGAATTTCATAAAATGCTTTTGTCAAACTTCTAAATTAATTCAACCAAGAAAACACTGTAACTAGCATATCAAACAGGCCATAGCTGTCTTTCTTTAAGGATATTACAATACTTCATACCTTTTGTAGTAACTTCTACTTTGAAAAAGGACCACTCGACAACTTCATGTCCAAAGGAACAACTTTATCTGGGATGGCAAAACCAATGCAGCGGAGGGGCTTGTACACGTGCACAGAAAAGACTGGAAGTAAAACCCCGGAAACAACCTCTGTTTACAAACAGCTTTCCGTAGCGGGAGTATTGCTATATTACCATTATCCTAATTGGTATTAACTTATCTTTATAATGCTCACATTATAACACTTCTCCCCCTTTAAATTCCAACATTCTCCAAATGTAAAAGAACTGGGAAACAAAAAACAGTGGTGTCATTATCTTGCGTACCTCTGAAACTTATACTAGTGTCTCAGTAACAGTTTACCAATACAAAACACCTGAAAAATGTGGCGGATTCAACATTCAGTCCAACAAAGGAAACTGTCCATTCAAATATTCAGTCTGTCAGGAGGTTTGCAAGGGCGCTGTGCTGCAACAGATGAAAATTATGAAATCTAAGTACAGGAGCTGTCTTATTGACAGACACCTCACAGACTGTCTTAAACTGGCTGTCTGTAGTTATGAGCCAAATTTCAGGGAACTAGCAGAAAGTACTCAGCCCCAGTCACCACACTGAGTGCAACAGTCAATTTTTATTCATTTATTTTTCATGTTGAAATAAAATCAATGAAACATAGAATTAAAGGTGTTGTAATGTGACCGTTATAAAAATAAGTAATACTAATTATGATAGTGTTTCCGGGTTGCGGGGTTTTACTTCCAGTCTTTTCTGCTGCGGTGCATGGCGGGGGAGTTGGGCAGAAAGAACGGAACTGCACACTGGGCAGAAAGAACAGAACTAAAACCCTACAACCTGGAAACAATCTCTCTTTACAAACAGCTTTCAGTAGTGGAAGTATTGCTATATTACCATTATCCTAATTAGTGTTACTTATTTTTATAATGCTCACACTACAACAGTATTTGTGTATTTATTTTTCATTTTTTTCGGGAACTACTGGGAAAGTCTCAAAGATCGACCAGTCGATCGCGATCGACCAGTTGGTGACCACTAATCTAATGGGTTTCTGAATCAGCTGCAGTGATGACTCTTTGTGGATTCACTTTCGTGAACTTCAGTTCTGAATGTTATTTGCTTACTTTTATTGTTTGCATGATTTTTACACTGCACATTGTTTGACGCTTTTTTCCCCTTTTTTAATATGGATTCTGTAGGTTTCTTTGTTTTGTGGCTGCTTGGCAGAGACAAACCTCAAGGTTGTATATAGAATATATACTTTGATAATAAATGCACTTTGAGCATTAAACTATATGCTGATTCTTCAAGCTTAAATATGGTATTGCAGCTTTACTTAGTCTCACAGTCATGGTGATTGTGGAGACTGCGTTCTGCAAGAGATGAAATTGAGGATTCAATTGTACCAGGAAGTATTGAGGCCTAGATCTTGGAGTTTATTGATCAATTTTGAGGGGATGACAGTGTAGAATGCTGAGCTGTAGTTATTTAAGAGCATCTTCACTGTCCAGATGTTGCAGGACTGAGTGAAGAGTATAAAATGGCATCTGCGGTTGATCTTTTGTGACAGTAGGCAAATTGAAGTGAACCAAATCACTCCTCAGGCTGGAGTTATGTTCCATGACCAAGCTCTCAAAGCACTTTAATACAGTGGCAGTTAGTGCTACTGCATGATAGTCAGAGGGAGGTTACCTCATTCTTCTTGGATGCCAGTATGATTGAAGCCTGCTTGAAGCAAATGGTTACCTTCAACTACCAAAGTACGAGGTTAAGGGTGTCAATAAACATATTAGCTACTTGATCAGCACATGTCTTCAGTACTTTGGCAGATACACCATCTGGGCCAGATGCTTCCCGCAGGTTCACCCTCCTGAAGGATGCTCTCATGTCAGCCTCAGGGACTGAAATCACAGGGTTGTCAGGGGTTTTGAGAGTTTGTGAATGTGATTCCATGTTACATCAGTGAAAGTGAGATAAAAGACCATGAGCTCATCTGGAAGCAAAACCTTGTCACGTATATCTCTTGGTTTAGCTTTGTAGGAGGTGTTAGCATTGAAGCCCTGCCACCACTGTTGAGCATTCTTCTACGATTCAAGTTTGGTCCAGAATTGCCACTTCGCATGTGAAATGACTTTCTTGAGGTCATACCTGGACCTCTTGTACTTTTCTTGGTCACCAGACCTGCATGCCACTTTTCTGGCCTTCAGCAGTATTGATCTCTTGGTCCATACAGGACTTCTGTTTGGGGAAGACTGAATGATTTTGTGGGTTCACATTTGTCCACAAGTGGCTTGATAAAGTTCATGACAGTGTGACATATTCATTCAGGTCCTCTTGAGTCCTCAAATGTGGCCCAGTCCACTGACTTGAAGCTAGTCCATAGTCATATCTCTGCTTCCTGCAACCGCCTTAGGAGGACAGTCAGATGATCAGATTCCTGAAATGCTATCTCGTGATGTAATAGTGGGTATTCTTGATGGAGTCATATTAGAGTGTGTTGGTCCCCCTGGTGCTGATGGTAATTAGGCAGAGATTTCTTCAAGCTAGCCTGATTGAAGTCCCTGGTAAAGATATGAAAGGCCTTGGTAGGCTGTTTCTTGTTGGCTAATCGTGGCACTTAATACATCGAGTGCTTGCTGAACATCTGCCTTTGTCAGTAGGTAAACTGTAACCAGGGTCACTGTGAAGCACTGTCAGCACGTAATCATTAGATGTTCCAAGTTGAAAGAACAAGTGCGACAAGACCACTACATCTGAGTACCACAATGAGCGTAACATGATGCATGCCCCACTGCCTCTTGCATTCTTCGAATCTACAGTCTGGTCCATCCGGTGCATTGAGACTTTGTCTGGTGTGTAGAGGGTGCACCATGTGTCAGTGAAACAATGCAGTAATCTCTCATTTCCCTTTGATACAGCAGTGTTGTTCTTAGAATCTCTAGTTTGTTCTCCAGTGACTGCATTTTGGCCAGGTGGATGCTTGGAAGAGGTAACCTTATACCTTGACATTTTATTCTAGCTTGAAGTTTGGCCCGGCGCCCTCTCTTCGGGCGATGATCAGCCTTCGTCCGCTTCAAGCTGCTGTACTTGCACTCTTGAGGGTCAAGTTCGCTAGTTTGTTTATGAAGATCAAAATTACAGGCTTCAGATTATAGCAATTGTAACTCAAAAGTATAGTAATTTTGTGAGCTGCCTACAAAACATTGCTGTGCATTGCCAGCACCTTATGATTGAGCATTATCTATCCTAATTGTCCTGAGCTTAAGAAACAGATAATACTTTCTAACCAGAATGGTGTTACTGAACCCAGTGGGGTTTTATGACTACCTTGTGGTTTTATGGTTATTCTAACTTGGTCTAGAATTGTTGATTCAAGATTTAATTACTTAGATTGAAATTCCCAAGTTGCCCTATGAACTTGTGCCTGCAGACTTCTGGGTTTTTAATATAACCATCCATTATCATACTTGTTTCTCATTTTTTGAAAATGCCCACATTCTGGAAGTATTTTGTTGGGAAGATGGAGTTGCTCGTGGGTCCTGATGTTATTAATGAGGCAATGTTAAGGTTGTTTATTCACTTTTACTTTATTTTCATTCTTTGATCCGGTTACTTGAAAGACCTGAATCTTTGCACTGGGTTGCCTTGTTATCATAATGATTTACTTCATTATTATTCACAGAGTCAATTTAAAACTGAACGGAAGTCTAGACAGACTCTGCTGTTTAAGCTTTCCATTTCTCATGAAAAGTAATGGCTCTTGCTACCTGGAACACATATAAAATCAGTGTTGAATGAGCAATGAGCAAAGATAATTTTGAGGTTAAGTTAGAAACATAACTTGAAATTGAAGTTTAAATGTTTTTGGCTTGGGCTAGATGGGTGTTGGGCCTGCTTCTGTGCTGTACTTCTCTATGACTCCTCAATTTCACTCCTGAATGTAGAGGGGAAGATTATGTTTGGCATTCTGGCAGAAAGAATATCTTCATTTGTGATAGAGAATGGATTAGTAAATACATCTGAGCAGAAGGCAGGAGTACCAGGCTTCCCAGGATGCCTTGAACATCCTAGTATGATATGGCATACCATCCAGGAGTCAAAAAGGTTGAGAAGAAATCTGGCTGTAGTTTGGCTTGATCTGGCAAATGCGTATGGTTCTCTTCCCCATGTCCTGATTGAGTTTGCGATGGAATTCCTATGGATTCCTGCTAAGGTGAGGAACTTTGTTATGCAGTACTACAACGATTTCCGGATGAGGTTTTCCACTCAGCAGTTTACAGCTAGGTGGCAGAGCTTGGATGTTGAAATCCCGATGGGATGTGTGATTTCACCCATCCTTTTTGTGTTACCCATAGAGATCATTGTGAGGGCTGCAGAATCAGTGGGACCAGGTGTTGCATTTGATGGCGGAGAGGAGTTACCACCAATACGAGCATTCATGGACGATCTTACCCTTTTGGGTCCCAGCACGGAGGCAGTGGAAAATGTGCTATCTAGACTCGAAGAGCTAATGGATTGGGGAAGAATGAAGTTCAAGACCAAGAAGTCAAGGAGCCTTGTTCTTAGGAGAGGAAAGCTGGTTGACTTTCATTTCACCCTTTGTGGAGAGGAGATTCCATCCATTCAGGACCAACCAGTTAAGAGCCTCGGGCGATGGTATGCAGAGGAGCTGAGAGATACAAAGAGGGTTCAAGAGACAGGAGAACAGATCAGCAGAGGTCTGATGTCTGTTGACAAGTGTGGCTTGCCTGGCAAGTTGAAGTTATGGTGCTTGCAGTACGGACTGATGCCACGGATAATGTGGCCACTAACTGTCTATGAAGTGGCAATGTCCCATGTTGAGGCAATGGAACGGAAGATCAACAAGTATGTGAAGAAGTGGCTTGGAGTACCGAGCAGCCTCACCAATGTTGCCATCCACAGTAGCCAGACAAAGCTTACCATCCCAGTGCAATCCCTTGTTGAGGAGGTCAAGGTTGCCAAGGTAAGATCATTCTTGATGCTTTGAGACTCAAAAGACCCTGTCATCAAGAACACCCAGCTGGATGTGAGATCAGGCAGGAAGTGGTCAGTCCGTGTAGCAGTTGATAAGGCAGCGTCTAGATTGAAGCACAAGGAGACGGTTGGGGCTATCCAGCCAGGCCGCCAGGGACTTGGATGGACAACCCACAAGTGGTGGTCATCTTCTACAGGTAAGGAGCGCCGTGAGCTTGTAACACAAGAAATAGAGAGGTAGAAGAGGAGAAGAGGTTAGCTAAAACAGCTGACCTGGCCAAACAAGGGGCTTGGACGCAGTGGGAAAGTGTTAAACAATGACATCTATCTTCGAATGTTCTGTGGCAGATGGAACGGCTCCGCATTTCTTTTCTTTGCAGAGCAGCGTACGATCTGCTCCCAACACCTGCCAACCTCAGCACCTGGTATGAAGATAAGACAGACAGGTGTGCTGCTTGTGGCGAGAAGGGAACACTTCAACATACTTTGAGTGCATGCAGAGTCAATCTTTCCAGCGACATGTACACTTGGAGACAACAACGTTCTCACAGTTGTAACAGAAGCGGTTGAGCAGAGAGTACTGCAGCACAACTTATCTCATGCCCCATGTTGCACAGAACATCGCATATCATTTGTGAAAGAAGGCTCCAAGTCAAGGGTGTACAGTGCTGGCTAACGATCAAGCATACTTTCTTCAGCCAATGATTGGTGTGTCAAGGCTGACCTGGACGGGAAAGGCAGTTTCCTGGAGCAAATAGCTTTCACAACATTGTGTCCAGATATAATCGTATGGTCTGACACCAGTAGAGAAGTGGTTATTGGTGAACTCACAGTCCTCTGGGAAGACAACATCAATGAAGCCCATGAGCGCAAGTTAACCAAGTATGCAGAATTAAGATCAGAGTGCAGAGACAGAGGGTGGAAGTTCTCATGCTATCCATTCGAAGTAGGCTGCCGTGGGTTTATTGCGTTCACTCTCCAGAAGTGGCTGCGTGACCTTGGCTTCACTAGAAGAGAGATCAAGTCAACCAGCAGGGCTGTAGCTGAGGCAGCAGAGAAAGGGTCAGCATGGGTGTGGACCAAGTATGTCCAGAGGGGCAGATAGTCAGACAGTGTATACACATCTTGCAAACCCTTCAGTAGCTGCATAGACACCTGAAGAGCAGACTATCTGTTGGATGGAAATGACCAACAACCCTGATAGAGGTAGATGCCAAGTTTTTAAGCTCACCAGTGGGAGGTGGTGCTTTAGCACTGCTGGCCCACCACCTCGAGGGAGTCTTGATCATAAGTGGGCCGAAACTCCCGAAGACAGGTGGCAGATCAACTGATGATCCCACTGGTGATAGCACAGGACAGTTAACATCTTAGTCCACATGTATTTTGTAACTCTGACACTAAATTATAATTCCCTTTAATTTCATTAAGACTTTTAGTAACATTTCATATTTGGTTTATTTTGAGGATGGAAAGATTTGATGGAATGAAAGCTGCAACTCCATGCACCCGGCCAACATCCGGGGAGATGGGATTGGAAGAAATGATTAAATAGACACTTAATTCGTCTATGGAACAGTTAAGTCTCAAATACACAAAAATTGCTCTTTTTTAAAATGACAGTCACATCTGTTTATGAAGAACAGGTGATTTGATGCATATATAAAATGCCTTTGGATTATCTTTAATTGTACTCAGTAAGCACTTTTAATAGCTCCTTATGGCTCTCCTAATTGCCCCTCCCTGCCTTTTTTAAAGCATTTTTATAATCCACATGGACCTTGGTTTGGTTTTAGCTTCATAAATCTGCAGTTTCTATAATACCTACAGTTTTGCTAAAGTAAGGAAGAAACCCAATCAGCTCTGAAGTGATTCCCTATCTCAATTTGACTGCTACCTTTAACAAAATTTAGAAAACCAAATCTGGTCATCCTGGACTTGGCTTGTGGCTTAAACTCATACCAATAGTGTGCGTCTATCTTAAAGTACTTTTTCAGAATGCTTTTACAGGGGTGGTCTTGGATAAAGTTGGATGGTATCTATACTCCTGTCATTTCACTGGCGGTGTATTCTGTGACCCAGCCCCCACTAATAACTTTTTGTCATTACTGAAGGCTTTTTGATTGGCAAAGACACCAAGAAAGGAATCAAATATACTCAAATGATTAAAATAAATATCTTGAAATACTAACAAATAATTAAAAACAATAACAAAGTAATCAAGTACTTCCACAGGGTCAGCTGTCCCACTGAATGAAGAGGGTTGCCATTCCTCATGTAAAGCTAAGGTGGTAAATACAAAGTGCATCAAGTTCCTTTCTCCAGCCCACTGCTGTCCTGCCAAGAATCTCAATGGAAAGTTCAGCAATCCAGCTCTAATAAAGCATGCAAAGAAATTCAAGACATCTTCTGTTAGCTTAATAGTCATAGTCATACTTTATTGATCCTGGGGGAAATTGGTTTTCGTTACAGTTGCACCATAAATAATAAATAGTAATAAAACCATAAATAGTAATATGTAAATTATGCCAGTAAATTATGAAATAAGTCCAGGACCAGCCTATTGGCTCAGGGCGTCTATCATCATCATAATTTAACTATCATCATCATTCACTTTTCTACCCAATACTCAAATTGATTTGGACACTCCTCACCTTGATCTATTCAGGAAATAGTTTCCCAGCTGACCCCCACTTAGATGTCCCCCCCCCCCCCAAAAATTCCACCCTTAACTCCTGTTTCTTAACTACAGGGTGTCCTATTCTATCTCCGACCTGCTCTGTCAAAGTAATAAAATGGCAACTCCTAAGCCCAACTCTTTGAGATTTTAATTTTCCAAATATCAGTTGGTATCTCGCTAGAGCAAGGGGTTTAGATGAGGTGGAGTTTGTTACGTGTGTTCAGGAAGGTTTCTTGACACAATATGTAGATAAGCCTCCAAGAGGAGAGGCTGTATTTGATTTGGTATTGGGAAATGAACCTGGTCAGGTGTCAGATCTCTCAGTGGGAGAGCATTTTGGAGATAGTGATCATAATTCTATCTCCTTTACAATAGCATTGGAAAGAGGAAGGAACAGACAAGTTGGAAAAGCGTTTAATTGGAGTAAGGAGAATTATGAGGCTATCAGGCAGGAAATTGGAAAATTGGAAACAGATGTTCTCAGGGAAAAGTACGGAAGAAATGTGGCAAATATTCAGGGGATATTTGTGTGGAGTTCTGCATAGGTACATTCCAATGAGATGGAATTTATGGTAGGGTACAAGAACTTTGGTGTACAAAGGCTGCAATAAATCTAGGCAAAAAGAAAAGCTTACAAAAGGTTCAGAGAGCTAGGTAATGTTAGAGATCTAGAAGATTAGAAGGCTAATAGGAAGGAGCTTAAGAAGGAAATTAGGAGAGCCCGAAGGGGCCATGAGAAGGCCTTGGTGGGCAGGATTAAGGAAAACTCTAAGGCATTCTACAAGTATGTGAAAAGCAAGAGGATAAGACATGAAAGAATGGGACCTGTCAGGTGTGACAGTGGGAAAGCGTACATGGAACTGGAGGAAATAGCAGAGGTACTTAATGATTACTTCAGTCTTCACTATGGAAAAGGACCTTGGTGATGACTTGCAGCAGACTGAAAAGCTTGAGCATGTAGATATTTAGAAAGAGGATGTGCAGGAGCTTTTGGAAAGTCGCCGGGACTGGATGAGATGTACCCCAGGCTACTGTGGGAGACGAGAGAGGAGATTGCTGAGCCTCTGGCGATGATCTTTGCATCATCAATGGGGACAGGAGAGGTTCCGGAGGATTGGAGGGTTGCGGATGCTGTTCCTTTATTCAAGAAAGGGAGTAGAAATAGCCCAGGAAATTATAGACCAGTGAGTCTTACCTCAGTGGTTGGTAAGTTGATGGACAAGACCCTGAAAGGCAGGATTTATGAACATTTGGAGAGGTATAATGTGATTAGAAGTAGTCAGCATGGCTTTGTCAAGGGCAGGTCGTGCCTTACGAGCCTGATTGAGTTTTTTGAGGATGTGACTAAACACATTGATGAAGGAAGAGCAGTAAATGTAGTGTTTATGGATTTCAGCAAGGCATTTGATAAGGTACCCCCATGCAAGGCTTATTGAGAAAGTAAGGAGGCATGGGATCCAAGGGGACATTGCTTTGTGGATCCAGAATTGGCTTGCCCACAGAAGGCAAAGAGTGGCTGTAGATGGGTCATATTCTGCATGGAGGTCGGTCACCAGTGGAGTGCCTCAGGGATCTGTTCTGGGACCTCTACTCTTCGTGATTTTTATAAATGACCTGGATGAGGAAGTGGAGGGATGGAATAGTAAGTTTGCTGATGACGCAAAGGTTGGAGATGTTGTGGATAGTCTAGAGGGCTGTCAGCAGGACATTGATAGGATGCAAAACTGGGCTGAGAAGTGGCAGATGAAGTTCAACCCAGATGTGTGAAGTGGTTCATTTTGGTAGGTCAAATATGATGGCAGAATATAGTATTAATGGTAAGACTCTTGCCAGCGTGGAGGATCAGAAGGATCTTGGGGTTCAAGTCCATACGACACTCAAAGCAGCTGCACAGGTTGACTCTGTGGTTAAGAAGGCGTACGGTGCATTGGCCTTCAATCGTGGAATTGAATTTAGGAGCTGAGAGGTAATGTTACAGCTATGTAGGACCCTGATCAGAGCACACTTGGAGTACTGTGCTCAGTTCTGGTCATCTCACTACAGGAAGGATGTGGAAGCCATAGAAAGGGTGCAGAAGAGATTTACAGAGATGTTGCCTGGATTGGGGAGCATGCCTTATGAGAATAAGTTGAGTGAACTTGGCCTTTTCTCCTTGGAGTGACAGAGGATGAGAGGTGGCCTAATAGAGGTGTATAAGATGATGAGAGGCATTGATCATGTGGATAGTCAGAGGCTTTTTCCAAGGGCTAAAATTGTTGCCACAAGAGGACACAGGTTTAAGGTGCTGGGGAGTAGGTACAGAGGAAATGTCAGGGTTAAATTTTTTACTCAGAGTGGTGAGTGCGTGGAATGGGCTGCCAGCAATGGCGATGGAGGTGGATACGATAGGGTCTTTCAAGAGACTTTTACATAGGTGCATAGAGCTTAGTAAATAGAGGCCATAGGTAAGCCTAGTAATTTCTAAGGTAGGGACATGTTCGGCACAACTCTGGGCCGAAGGGCCTGTATTGTGCTGTAGGTTTTCGCGTGTTTCTACCTCAAAACTTTTAACTTTTCCACTGTTTCTATTGTGTGAGAGAGTTCCAACATCAGTTTGTCTGTATAGGAGGTGCCGAGGAGCCTTCTGAAGCATCTCATTTCTACTGCATAGATATTCTTTTGTACTTCTGTCAAAGTCTATGATTTGCATGCATGCAAGAAGATGTAGAGCACAAGTGCATGAAGAGGTTTCAACTTGGATTGATCCTCTTAGTTGATGATCACTCCAAGATACTTCAACCATTTGACAGTCTCTAGTTCTTGTCAGCTGACTGAATTTTGTCATGATTGGCTTCTCACCATTTCTCATCAGCTTGCTCTTCTCTGCGCTGATATCCATGCCATATCTGGTAGATGTATTGTCCAGAAGGTTCTCAAGATTGGCCAATTCATCCTCACTTCCTGCCAGCCCATCAATATCATTGGCGAACCTGAGGATGATTATGATCTGTCCTCCAATGCTGACTATGCTGATATGGTCTTCCAGGGCATCTGTCATTGTTTGCTCTAGGAAAATGTTGAACAGCGTAGCTGAAAGGAGGCAGCCATGTAGGACTCCAACTATGCCTTGAACAATTACCGCACTGCTCGCTTTGGTATAGAGCTCCTCATTCTGGCCCAGGGTGCTTCAAGCCACACCGAACCTCAACTCTGGTTTACAATACTTAATTCCACCCTGTTTTTAAAATGAACAAATTATTACAAAATTACTTGATAGCCTGCAAAATAAATTATGGGCAGTGTGACCTGATATATAATTCTGGTCAATATTTCCCATCCACTGAGTGGAAAAATATAACTAGCAGTATCACCTGCAACTCCAAAACACAGTAATACATCAACAGATGAGAATTTAGGAGAGTGTTAGAGATGCTGAAAAAATTTACAAAATAGAAGGAAGACATTTGGCCACCAGCTTTGTGCTTGGTAATACATTTCTTGAACAGCACTACAATATTGATACATGTATTAATAAGGTTTAAGTTCCAAGCCAGTATTTTAAAATGAAGAAGAGCCATAGCTTGCTTAAATCCTTTAGAAATTGCCTTGTCTTTTAGCAGAGGGGACCTGATAAACACTAATTCAATGGAACAGATCTCTTATTGCAGAGTAACTTCTAATACAAATAGAATTGGTGCTTATGGTGTGCAAACCATGTCTTAATGCACCTTTATGAATATGTTGCTGTTAATATCAGCAGTCATATGTTCCTCATAATATCAGATAACTTAGGACTCACAGAAGTACCAATCTTAACTTTAAAAAAAAAGAGATCTATCAAATTTGCCTTGGTACTTACTGTTTTCAGTCTCAGTGGGAAAAAGCTACTGTATTGAACATTGGCAAAACAGAAACAAATGAAAAGATTATTGACCAGAAATGTTAACTTCATTTTACACATCCATGGATACTGCCAATTGAGTCCAGGACCTAGCAAGCATGTCACAGGACCAATTGAGATCAGGGCAAGCACATTAAGATTAGGGATCACAGAGCTGACAGAAAATGTCTTAAATTTCTTTGTGTGCTTTATTAGACAGATATCTAAAATGAAGTGCAAATTAAACCAAGTCTTTGTGTATTATAAAGATGCTTTCATAAAAAAACTTGAAGAGAATTAGGAGAGCCATAAGGGTCTGTGAAAAGTCCTTACTGAGCACAATTTAAAAATCTCAGGACGTTTCATACATGCATCAAGAGCAAGAAGATAATCAGGGAGAGAGTAGGATCACTCGGGGTAAAGAAAGATGTGTGCTTGGAAGTGGAGGATATGTAAATGAATACTTTGAAGGTAATGTTTAGTCTGAAGCCTACTGGTTTATAACCACTGCACTCTTCCCTTGGAGTTGCAGAAGATACCACACCAGTCCTACTTTTCCCCTTCCTGATTTCCACTAAATATTGCATCCAGATAAAGCAGCAATGAGCTTATACTTCCTCCAATTTGGTGTATTTCATTTGATTTTAATAATGTGCTTTCCTCTACATTGGAGAACCCATATGCACATTTGTAGCACAGCACTATTCGTACTGGAATGATGAAGTTCCAGTTGGCTTTCACTTTAATTCTGAATCCTTTTTGCTCCTGTCTGGTTGTGGCTTCTGACATTTTTGCAACAAAACCCAGCCTACTTCAAGAAACGTTAATCTTCTGCCTGGACAAGCCATCAGGACTTGCACATTATTTGCAATAATTTCATTTAAGCAGTCTTCCCAGTATATTCTGATGAAATGTCATCCTGTAATTTAGTTTTTCTCTTTACCATTACTGCCTGAACTATTGAATAATTCTAGTATTCTGCTTTATTTCATATGTCTGGCATCTTTCAAATCCACATCCAAATAGAAATTTCCTCATAAGTATATCTGATCTTGGTATCTCTATTTTTCCACATCCTGCTTAACAGTTAGTTATCTTTGAGACAATGCAGAAGTGTGACCAGCTTGGTCAGAATCAGGTTTATTATCACTGTTATATAGTGTGGAATTTGTTTTGTGGCAGCAGTATGGTGCAAATATATGATTTTATTATTAATTTCAAAATAAATAGTGCAATAAAATAAGTAATGAGGTAGTGTTCATGGATCATTAAGAAATCTATATGGTAGCTGTGAAGAAGCTGTTTCCGAATAATTTGGTGTAATCAGGCTCCTCTGCCCTAGAGTAGTAATGAGAAGAAGGCATGTCCTGGGTGCTGAGAGTTCTTAATGGTGGATGCCACCTTCTGGAGGCAACACCTCTTGAAGATGTCCTCGATAGTAGGGGTTGTGCCTGTGATGGAGCTGGTTGAGACTACAACCCTTTGCAGCCTCTTGCGTTCTCGTGCTTTGGATCTGTCATACCAGACAATGATGTAGTCAATAAGAATGTTCTCCACCATACATCTATAGAATTTGCAAAAGTCTTTGGTGACATACCAAGTCTCCTCAAACTCCTAATAAAGTAGATCACTGATGGGCTGCCTTCATGATTGCATCAATGTGTTGCCCCCAGGATAGATTCTCCAAAATATTGACTCCCAGGAACTTAAAGCTACTCACCTTTTCCACCACTGACCCCTTCATGGAGTGGGTGTTGTTGGAATTTATTAAGAACATTTTCTGTTCCTCATGTCTTTTTATCAGAAAACAATTTTCCTTTTGAAATTTCTAAGACTACTTGACTTCTATTTGGAGTTGGAAACCATGCTGTCCTTGTCTGCATGGATAAAGGTTCTCTGTATTGAAGATGGACACTTGTCTCGATGTGGATAAATTTGGTGTTTGAACTTCAGGCACTTATTTTTCCTTTATCATTAAAATTGTTTGCATTTTGGTACTAATTACAGTTGGAGGTTACAATGCTAAGTTGAGGAACTTAATGGAGAACTTGAGCTATTGAGGATTGTGTAATGAGTTTGAGATTTACATTGTTGGAATGCAATACTGGATGCTGATGTTTTTTGCAATCCAAGGTTCTAAAGAAGTCAAGAATGAGGCATAAAACTTGTTTATGATTTTTTAATTAAACATTACAAGAATGAAATTAGGAGAAAGGGAAGAGAAAAAGAGCAAAAGGCAAAGAGCCAAGTGGTAGGGAGAACAAAAGACGAAAGTGCAAAGAGAAAGAACCAACGTGATTTGGTCCAGGTAGACCCATTGTCTCAGCTTGCTCCTACCCCACCGAACCCATTTCTGCATACGTCGACCCAGTTTTATCCCCCCTTGTTCAATCCCTTCCCCACCTATGTTTGTGACACTTCTCACGCTCTGAATTTTTTCAATAATTTTAAGTTCCCTGGCCCCCCACCGCCTTATTTTCTCCATGGATGTCCAGTCCCTATATACCTTCATCCCCCACCAGGAAGGTCTCAAGGCTCTCTCCTTCTTTTTGGATTCCAGACCTAACCAGTTCCCCTCTACCACCACTCTCCTCCGTCTAGCAGAATTAGTCCTTACTCTTAATAATTTCTCCTTTGGCTCCTCCCACTTCCTCCATACTAAAGGTGTAGCCACGGGCACCTGTATGGGTCCCAGCTATGCCTGCCTTTTTGTTGGCTTTGTGGAGCAGTCCATGTTCCAAGCCTATACTGGAATCCGTCACCCACTTTTCCTTCACTACATCGACGACTGCATTGGCGCTGCTTCCTGCATGCTTGGTGAGCTCGTTGACTTCATTAACTTTGCCTCCAACTTTCACCCTGCCTTCAAATTTACCTGGTCCATTTCCGACACCTCCCTCCCCTTTCTTGATCTTCCTGTCTCTATCTCTGGAGACAGCTTATCTACTGATGTCTACTTTAAGCCCATGGACTCTCACAGCTACTTGGACTAATCTTCCCACCCTGTCTCTTGCAAAAGTACCATCCCCTTCTTGCAATTCCTCCGTCTCTGCCACATCTGCTCTCAGGTTGAGACCTTTCATTCAAGGTCGAAGGAGATGTCTTCCTTTTTTAAAGAAGGGGGCTTCCCTTCCTCCACCATCAACTCTGCTCTCAAACGCACATCTCTCCCATTTCACGCACATCTGCTCTCACCCCATCCTCCCGCCACCCCACTAGGGATAGGGTTCTCCTTGTCCTCAACTACCACTCCACTAGCCTCTGGGTCCAACATAACTTCCGTAACTTCCGCCATCTCCAATGGGATCCCATCACCAAACACATCTTCTCCCTCTGCTTTCCGCAGGGATTGCTCCCTACGCAACTCCCTTGTCCATTCGTTCCCCCCCCATTCCTCCCCACCGATCTCCGTCCTGGCACTTATCCTTGTAAGTGGAACAAGTGCTACATATGCCCTTATTCTTCCTTCCTCACCACCATTCAGGACCCCAGACAGTCCTTCCAGGTGAGGCGACACTTCTCCTGTGAGTCGGCTGGTGTGATCTACTGCGTCCAGTGCTCCCGATGTGGCCTTCTATATATTGGCGAGACCCGACGCAGACTGGGAGACTGTTTCGCTGAACACCTATGCTCTGTCCTCCAGAGAAAGCAAGATCTCCCGGTGGCCACACATTTTAATTCCACGTCCCATTCCCATTCTGATCTGTCTATCCATGGCCACTACTGTCAAGAAGAAGCCACACTCAGGTTGGAGGAACAACACCTTACATTCTCTCTGGGTAGCCTCCAACCTGATGGCATGAACATTGACTTCTCTAACTTCCGTTAATGCCTCTCCTCCCGTTCTTACCCCATCCTTTTTTTTTTATTATTTTTTATTTTTCCCTTTTTTCTTTTTTCTCTCTCTGTCCCCCTCATAATAACTCCTTGCCTGCTCTCCATCTTCCTCTGGCACTTCCCTCCCCTTTTCTTTCTCCCCAGGCCTCCAGTCCCATGATCCTCTCCCTTCTCCAGCCTTGTATCCCTTTTGCCAATCAACTTTCCAGCTCTTAGCTCTATCCCTCCTCCTCCTGTCTCCTCCTATCATTTTGGATCTCTCCCTCTCCCTCCCACTTCCAAATCTTACTATCTCTTCTTTCAGTTAGTCCTGACGAAGGGTCTCGGCCTGAAACGTCGACTGTGCTTCTTCCTATGGGTGCTGTCTGGCCTGCTGTGTTCCACCAGCATTTTGTGTATGTTGCTTGGTCCTCTTGTACTAGTTGTATTTAAATTCCGTTGCTTAAATTGACCAATAGGATTGGCCTATTCAAGTAATGTAATACCTACCACTGAAATTAGGAAGTTCCCAGAAAGAGGCAACTGCAATCACTAAAAACACACTAAACAATTACATGCATATAAGTAATTATATAAAAATACAAACAAAGACAAATAAGAAAGTTAAATGACAAGGAAAATAATATTCTCCCTTTGATTCTAAATCACACATTTAGAATCATTACATCTACAATTCGAAGTCAGAAGAGCTTGTCATACCTGTGGTATGTATAAAATAATCAAAAATTGATCTAAGTCAATGCTGCACAGATTGTCTTTGTAGTTAGGTATACTCACGTAAGTTTGGACTGCTCTGTTAACGATTGCCCGTATACAGTTAAAGTGTTGTAAATTATGATGAGGTATATCAGGACAAATATTATGACTCGTAATATTGAGTAACCCCTGCTTCCTAGACTTAATTAAATCTAGTCAAGAAATCCCATCCATCAATAGACTGTAGACAATAGGTGCAGGAGTAGGCCATTTGGCCCTTCAAGCCAGCACCGCCATTCACTGTGATCATAGCTGATCATCCACAATCAGTATCCAGTTCCTGCCTTATCCCCATAACCTTCGATTCCGCTATCTTTAAGAGCTCTATCCATATCTTCCTTGAAAGCATCCAGAGACTTGGCCTCCACAGCCTTCTGGGGCAGAGCATTCCATACATCCACCACTCTCTGGGTGAAAAAGTTTTTCCTCAACTCCGTTCTAAATGGCCTACCCCTTATTCTTAAACTGTAGCCTCTGGTTCTGGACTCACCCATCAGCGGGAACATGCTTCCTGCCTCCAGCGTGTCCAATCCCTTAATAATCTTATATGTTTCAATAAGATCCCCTCTCAGCCTTCTAAATTCCAGAGTATACAAGCCCAGTCGCTCCAATCTTTCGACATATGACAGTCCCGCCATCCCGGGAATTAACCTTGTGAACCTACGCTGCACTCCCTCAATAGCAAGAATGCCCTTCCTCAAATTTGGAGACCAAAACTGCACACAGTACTCCAGGTGTGGTCTCACCAGGGCCCTGTACAGCTGCAGAAGGACTTCTTTGCTCTTATACTCAATTCCCCTTGTTATGAAAGCCAGCATGCCATTAGCTTTCTTCACTGCCTGCTGTACTTCAGATTGATGGCACTTTTTACAAACATGATAATTTTTGATTTATACAAATCTCATGAGTGCAGTTTCTTTACAATATGATCAGGCAAATCAGTTATGAATTCAGACTCATCAGGTATGTAAGTAGAACACTCCTTGCCTATAACTGCACATATAACTGCTCCTTAGTTGCTAAGAGAAAATTTACTGCCATATGATTCTGAAGCATCACCTTGCGCATGCCAACTATTTATGTTGTTACTTTCTCTAAGACAGCAGCAATATCATTACTTTTTTTTAAGCTGTAGCAACATTTTTAATCTCTTATACTTCTTGCAACACCATGACATGGGAATAAAATTGATGCAAAGCGATCTCTTGAAATGTCTCGTTTAATTCTAGACTCGGGATGTAACGATGAAGTCTGTGTACGTATGTCTCATAGCAGCAAAGACATAACCTAAATTACAAGATCCTAACCAATTACGTGGGAGAGAGATATAGGCTCCATCTTCGCACATAAAGTACGTATTATTCCATGAACTTAGATAATTTCTTATTGCTTGACAAGTACATTGCTGAACTGTTAATCTTTTTCTGGTGGACATCTTCAACGAAAATTCCGGCATTGTTATCCCATTTAGGACGATGTATAATGGCATAAACTTTGCCATACTAGAATAGTACCTTTTGAACTCAAGCAAAGTTAATTTTTGTAGTAAACACATGAAAAAACGATAGCTTTGTCATGAAACTTAGGTCCAGGTATAGCAATATCCCAGGATAAAATCTGGAAATGAGTAGGGTCAGATATGATGTGATTTGGTAAATCATGTTGATTATATTTACATGATCTAGTTTAAGATGGTACGTGGGAGGTATGATTATTGTATATTTGTCTCACTTGAGAATAGTGATTCATGGGCACAATGTCAATATTACCATTAATGGATAGTGATAGTGAACTTTGGTTAAGAAAAAGGGTGAGTGTTTGTACTGAATTTGTAGGAATGCCTAACGTGAGTGAATATTTTCAAGTGTCTGGTATATATTGGCATTAAGTATCAGCAAATTCATGTGATGCTTGTAAGTACACATTGTAAGTCATCTCAATTGGCGCATTCCGACTGGAAAATTTGTAGAAATGTAACAGCAGCAAAATAAGCATCATGTCCACAAACACAAAATCTGTAGCTGTTGGAAATCCAAAGCATGCACACAAATGCTAGAAGAACTCAACAGGCCAGGCAGCATCTATGGAAAAAGAGTAAACAGTCATATTTCGGGCTGAGACCCTTCATCATAATGTCCAGTAGTTCAGTGTCTTCTGGCTGGCTAGTGATTTGCCCACTGTAGCCCAGTAGTCTGGACATTGAGTCAGGGTGGTAGCACATTAACCTCAATGTTTGTTGTCTTCATTTGCTTAACCCGCTTGCAGTGGCTAGCCAACATGTATGCATATTTACCTTGTACTTTTACAGCAGAATTAGTAATTAACGGGGCTTGATAAAGAATGTCCCATTAAGTTTTCCATGGCTCCTTATGTGGTTTTTTTTAATCAGGACCCATTCACCAGGAATAAGGATGTGTCCTTCTGATGGAATAGTCCACGTGGTAGAAACCTGTTGAGAAGCAGACTGTACAGCTTGGGTTAATTTTACATATAGTTAACTAAAGAGAAAGAGAAATTGCCTTTAATCTCACGAGAGAGCATAGGCCATCAACTTTTTTTGCTGTTGATGTTTCTGTAGCATGCAATTTCTTTTTTACGAGGTCGAGTTGCTAGCTCAATGCTCAACCCAGCACGATGGAAAGCATGCCAGGGGAGCCGGCTGGATTCGAACTCGGGAGCCTTCGCTCTGAAGTCCAGTGCTGATGCCATTACGCCACCAGCCGGCTACAGTTAACTAAATAGTCTGCCATAATTTGTATATCAGCCTCTCTGGGATCAAAGGCTCACTTCAGTCACATGGGTTTTCTGTTATCCAGGAGTGATGTCTCTCCCTGAAACGTTGACTGTTTACTATTTTCCACAGATGCCCCCTAGCCTTCTGAGTTCCTCCAGCGATTCCACTTTTCCTGATTACTCTGGATGATGTGGACAATGGAAATGTTCCTCAGTTGATGTAATTTCTGGCAAACTTTCTCAGTGAAATGTGTTACTTGGTCAGAATCAAAGTGATGTGGCAATTCCCATCTGGGACTTTAGCCTTTGATCAGAGTTTTTGCTGTGTGTTACAATGGTGTGCTTTGCTGCAATAACTTCCACCCGTCTTGGAACTGTTACTAGCATGTCTGAGTATCCTTGACACTTTGGTAAAGTAATGTATTCTACTTGTAGATGTAAAAATGGGCCATGTGGGCCAGGAGCATATAATTGTGGTAGCTTTTCCGCTGCTCCTGGATTTGTTTTCCACATGTCATGCATCTTTCAAACATTCGTCAAGCTTGTGCCCTGACCTTTGGATTCCACCATTGGGAAAATCTTTTCCCAATGGTCCCTCCCACTTTCAAATCTCTTACTATCTCTTCTTTCAGTTAGTCCTGACGAAGGGTCTCGGCCTGAAATGTCAACTGCACCTCTTCCTATAGATGCTGCCTGGCCTGCTGCGTTCACCAGCAATTTTTATGTGTGTTGCTTGAAATTCCAGCATCTGCAGATTTCCTTGTGTTTGCATAATTGGAACTGTTAGTCTATGACTACTGTCCTGTCTCTATGCTCCACCATTGTCATTCTCCATCCAGAGCCACCTTTCTTGGTTATAGGATTGAATCTGCATCTCTTAAATATCTTCTATGTTTGTCTTTGATAGAGTTCAACTTGGTTTCCATAATTTCAGTTGTTGGGCTTGCTGCCTATGTTTCTGGTACTTTTAATATTTGATCCTTTTCACCTCTTTTGCTACTTTTACTTTTCTTTCTTTTACCTCTTGCCATACTGCCTTTTTTGCAATGTCGTCTCTGAGTGCACTTCACTTTCCTTTGTAGTAATTTTGGAGTGGCTTTTACATTTTAATACGGCCACTTCTGACAGCAATTGTATAACATTCATGAGTTCCTGTACTAGCTGGCCATTCTTGATTGGGGTTCCTACAGCCATAAGAAATCCCCTTTGCCTCCACAAGTTTCCAAAGTTGTGAACAATTCCAAAAGTGTATTAAGGATCTGTGTAGATAGTAGCTGATCTTCTGTCGTCTCACAGATGTCAATCAGCTTTCAGTTCTGCCTGCTACGCAGAGGTACCAGGAGCATGCTTCTTGATATCAGCACTTGAGTTTCAGAAAGAATGGACAAACCAGCCATTCAAATACCTCCTTCAATTGTTGAGCTATTGATGTACAGAATCAGATCTGGATTTAAGAGGTTCTTCTTTGTACTCATTTGTATCTTAGTGGCATGTAATTATTTTTGCACAGTCATGGTAATAGAATTCAGCATATTCATTCCTAATCAATAAATCAACATACAAAGCTATTTGGTTTTTGCTCTGTCAAGGCAAGGTCTGTAGGGAAGAGCTTAATCATTTCTTGAATTCAACAGTACATACATTATATTTAAAATTGCTTGTTGAAACTGTGTCATAAGATCAGGATCTCCCGACATTTATGGGGTAGTGGATTGAACTTAAGGAGCTTGTTTCTGTTGTCCGTCTTGTTTCAATTGCCAACAGAGTCCTCATATACCACGAAATTGACATTTTTGTTCAGACCAAGGTTGGTTTAAAGCCATCCATAAATGTTGACTTCAGGGACCCTATGTAGAGTCCTCTGTTACGTTCATTTACTCCCTGTACTCCTGAGTAATTTAGCCAAGCTGTCCTATAGTGTTTGACATATATAGAACTACCCTCAATCTTTTTCTTGCAATTGATCACTTTCCTCTAATCAGTCTGCAATAGGGTTTGTTTTTCCAACCACCTCTTTATAGCATCCCAACCTCCTTGTGTATTTTGTTTTATCATCTTCTATGTTGTTGTCAACTCTACAAGTCAACTGTCTGATTAGCTGAGAAGACACATAGTAGCCAGAATTTGGATGCCATCATACGGGTCTATTTTGTACGTATTCTTAATACATCAAAGTTCAGCCCATGTCTTAAATTTCCTTTGATTGGATGTGGAATTTCTTTGGACCATTTATGAATCTTTTCCAGTTAAGGTGGCTGATTTAAAAAAAATCTGTCTCCTTTCATCTTTAGCCCTATGTGTCTTCAGTTCTTTGGTCTTTATTGGGGCAAGCTGTGACTTGGCTGCCAATCCTATTGTTTCATTATTGTTATACTCACTTGAACCATTAAAGGTTGTGGTAGAGTCCAAGCTATACCATGCCCGCAATTCCTGGCATGTGGTGTTGCCTCAGAGGACTGTGCAACGTAGTTGGTGTTTCCCAAGGAGGATTGTCTCTGGTAGGATTGCCTACTTGAGGTCCCTGCTGGCTTTTCAAAGGTTTCAAGGATTTCAAAGGTACATTTAACGTCAGAGAAATGTATGCAATATACATCCTGAAATTCTTTTTCTTTGCAAACATCCATGAAAATAGAGGAATGCCCCAAATAATGAATGACAGTTAAATGTTAGAACCCCAAAGTCCCCCCCCCAGCTCCCCCTCCCATGCATAAGCATCAGCAAGGCAACAACCCCCTTTCCACCACCAGCAAAAAAGCATCCTCGCCCCCCCCCACTGAGCACTCAGGCGTGCAGCAAAACATCAATAAAGACAGACTTGCAGTACCCCGAAGAGTACTCGTTTATCCAGCAATTCGACATACCACAGGCTCTCTCTCTCTCTCGCTAATAAGGGAAATAGAGGTGTCCCCTTTTCATAGTAAGAGGGGAACAAACAACTTGCAGATTTGCGATGTTATAAGTCTGTTGTGCCGCTTCTTCTGAGCTCTGTGCCCAAAAACTCGGGTTTCTGGGCATGCAGCCAGCTTGCTGCTTTCAATCTTCTGTCTTCCACAACACACCAGTTTCCTGCAGTGGCACCGCCTCCAGAGCCACAAAATCCCGGAACCCGGAAGGCGCGCTAGTCTTCTAAGCCACGTCCTTGGCATATCGAATAGCGACCAATCGTAGTTCTGATACTGCATCGATTTACTTCAAAGCTCCATACAATGCGCTTCGATTTAATTGCACTGATCATGTTTTTTTTTATTCTTCCTTTCCTTTTCCACTTATTCAGTTAAATCTTTTACTTGTTTCATTAACTCATACATACTCACCTCCCAAATGGAAAAATGTGTTTGTATCTTTAACTGCAACAAGACATCTAAATTCCATTCAACTTTTTTCATTTCCCACAGGCATTCTCTGGATCTTATCCCATGCCTTCTGAATAGCTCAGCATTGATGGTCTATTTCATCTGGAATTTTTCATTAACCTTATCAAATTAAAATATTATATTCGGGTAAGAACTCAAACCCCACAGTCATCTGTTTGTATGTAACAACAGGAGATTCAGCTCCTCCTTTTCCTGTAGTAGGTTTGACAACTTTGACCATTGTCTTAATTTAGTCTTGCATAATACTCAGTTTGTACGTACTTGTTATCACTTGGTTTTTCTCACTGGATTGCAGTCTAAAGGTGTTATTTTTTTAAGCAGTAGATTTCAGTAGAAGAGTTTCTTGGGTACTTCACCAGTAAGTACAAATTTTAATTTCAGTGCAGATCTGACTTTCCAGACTAGCAAAGTATAACAGTTTTCTTTCACTCTTAAAATTTCAACAGATGGTGTATGAAGCAGGAACTGCATAATTTCTTGATTAGGACAATAAGGATCTTGCCTCCTAATAAATATGCATGTGTTAAAACTTCCCATTTTGTCTGGAACCTTTCCAAGCCCTCAAATTTTCAGTCATCCTGCTGACTACGCCAAAAAATTGTTGTATCCTGATGTTATTACAATCAAAATTCAAGAATGGGGCATTAAAACTTATTGCTTACGATCGTCTTTTATTAAGTGTTACAAGAATGAAGCGAGGGGAAAGGAAGAGAGAAAGAATGATCTGGATGAGCAAGTAGAAGTCTGGGTTAGTAAGTTTGTTGATGACACAAAAGTTGGGGGTGTTGTGGATAGTCTGGAGGGTTGTTAGAGATTACAGCACAACAATAGGGTGCAGAACTGGCCTGAGAAGTGGCAGATGGAGTTCAACCCAGGTAAGTGTGAAGTGGTTCATTTCGATAGGTCAAATTTGAAGACAGAATATAATATTAATCTTAAGACTCTTGGCAGTGTGGAGGATCAGCGAGATTTTGTGGTCCCTGTCCTTAGGACATTCAGAGTTGCTCCGCAGGTTGACAGTGTTGTTAAGAAGGCATGTGGTGTTCATCAACTGTGGAGTTGAGTTCAAGAGCTGTGAGATAATGTTACAGCTATGTAAGACCTTAGTTAGACCCCACCTGGAGTACTGTTCAGTTCTGGTCACCTCACTTCAGGAAGGATGTGGATACTATAGAGGAAGTGCGGAGGACATTAAACAAGGATGTTGCCTGGATTGGAGAGCATGCCTTATGAGAATTGGTTGAATGAACTTGGCCTTTTCTCTTCGGAGCAATGGAGGGTGAGCGGTGACTTGATAGAGGTGTTTAGATGATGAGAGGCATTGGTCATGTGGATATCCAGAGGCCCTTTCCCAGGGCTGAATTGACTAAACGAGGGGGCATAGTTTTAAGGTGTTTGGAACTAGGTACAAGGGGGATGTTAGAGGTAAGTTTTTCAGAGTGGTGGGTGCGTGGAATGCACTGTGAGCAATGGTCGTAGAGGCAGATACAGTAGGGTCTTTTAAGAGACTCTTGGATAGGTACATGAAACTTAGAAAAATAGATGGCTATGCAGTCGGGTAATTCTTCTAGAATAGGTTACATGGTTGGCACAATATTGTGAGCCGAAGGGCCTGTAATGTGCTGTAGATTTCTGTGTTCTTAAAAAAAAAGGCTAAGATCCTTGTGCTGGGGGGGGCGGGGGAACAAAAGACAAAAGAGCAAAGAGCACAGAGCACAAACCAATGTGATTTGGTCCTCTTGTCCCAGTTTTCTGATAACATACACACTCCATTCATGTTCCATTGCTTAAATGAACCATTGAGGTAGCCGCAATTCAAGTAATATGAATCGCACCACTGAAAGTAGGAAGTTTCCAAAAAATACAAAGTCAACTGCAACCACTGAAAAGCACTGAACACTCACATATATAGTTAGTTATAAAGTACAAAACGAGCATACAAACATCAAACTACAAGGAAAATAATTATACAGTCCATCCAACAGCAGTTAAACGTTCACCTTATTACACTTGTGTTCTTGAATGCCATTTAAATTCCCCTTGCAATAAGCACTGATTGAAAATCGAGGGTGCAGGGATTCCTTATTTGCTGAAAATTTGATAGCTGTCAGACTATAAGATTAGGAGCAGAATTAGGCTATTTGGCCCATCGAGTCTGCTCTGCCATTTCATCATGGCTGATTCATTTTTTGCCTCAGCTCCAATCTCCTACCTCTGTCCCCCCCCCCCCAATATACCTTAATGCCCTGACCAATCAACAATCTGTCAACATCTGCCTTAAATATACTAAAGATTTGGCCTCAGCTGCCTGTGGCAAAAAAAATCCGCAGATTCACCGCTCTGGCTAAAGGAATTCCTCCTCATTTCCGTTCTAAAAGGATCCCCCTCTATTCTGATGCTGTATCCTCTGGTCGTAGGCACTCCCACCATAGGAAACATCCCCTACACATCCATTGTATCAAGGCCTTTCACCATTCAATAAGCTTCAATTAGGTCACCCCTCATTTTTCTGAATTCCAGTGAATATAGGTCCAGAGCCGTCCAATGCTCTTTATATAACAAGTCGTTTAATCCTGGAATCATTTTCATGAACCTCCTTTGAACCCTCTCAGTTTCAGCACATCCTTTCTAAGATAAGGGGCCCAAAACTGCTCCAAGTGAGGCCTCACCAGTGCTCTATAAAGTCTTAACATTACATCCTTGCTTTTATATTCTAGTCCTCTTGAAATTAATGCTAATATCATATTTGCCTTCCTCACCACAGACTCAACCTGCAAATTTACCTTTAAGAAATCCTGCACAAGGATTCCCAAGTCCCAAGTCAGGTTTTTGTATTTTCTCTCCATTCAGAAAATAATCAACCCTTTCATTTTTTTCTACTAAAATGCATGACCATGCACTTCCTGACACTATTCCATCTGCCACTTCTTTACCCATTCTCTTAATCTGTTTTAGTCCTTCTGTAGCCTCTCTACTTCCTCAAAACTACCTATCTTCATATCATCTGCAAACTTTAGAACAAAGACATCAATTTCATCATCCAGTTATTGACATATAATGTAAAAAGAATCAGTCCCAACACCACTAGTCATCAGCAGCCAATCAGGAAAAAGCTGCCTTTATTCCCACTCTTTGCCAATCAGCTACTGCTTTATCCATGTGAGAATATTTCCTGTAATACCATGGGCTCATAACTTATTAACTTGTGTGGCAACTTGTCAAAGGCCTTCTCAAAATCCAAGTATGCAACATTAACTGATTCTCCTTTGACTATCCTGCTTGTTATTTCTAAAAAGAATTGTAACAGATTTGTCAGGCGGTAGTATGGTTTCCTCAAAGGAAAGTCTTGCCTATGTGCCTCCAAGTGCCCCAAAACTACATCCTCAACAATCAACTCCCAACATCTTCCCAACCACTGAGGTCAGACTAACTGGCCTACAATTTACTTTCTTCTGCCTCTCTCCCTTCTTGAAAAGTGGACTGACATGCACAATTTTCCAGTCTTCCAGAACCATTCTAGAATCTAGTGATTCTTGGAAGATCATTAATTCCTCCACAATCTCTTCAGCCACTTCTCTGAACCCTGGGGTATACACCATCTAGTCAGTTCATAGATGTGCTTCAGAATTATATGTAGCAGTTTTACGCCCACAATGGCAGGATCCTGTATCAAGAGAATAATGAAAGATTTTCTGTTTTGCTTATACAAGCTATGAAATCTTTTCTATGAAGCCAACATATAATAGACTTCGAAGATTAATTTTCAGTGAAAAATGTGTACAAAGGCGCAAGTCTTTTTTCAAGTTTTCATTCCTAGGATATAGATGCTAGTGGCATTTCACCAATTACGTTTTCCCATTGATAAGATCATGCTATGCTGAATTTTGGAGCAGCTACAGTCCAAGATAATGTATTCATCCGAAGGAGAGTTATACTATCCAAAAGGGGTTCCCAATCTTGGGTCCTTGGTTAATGGTTGGGGTCCATGGCATAATAAAGGTTGGGAACCTCTGCTTACCTTTCTGATGTGCTTCAATTTGAAACTAGATATATTTGCAGTAATAATATAGTGATTATGTATTCTCACTCAAGAAAAATATTTGCAGTTGAGTCATGATGAATTATTTTATTTTCTAATTATTCTCCTCACTAAGTAGCTTACTCTGAGAAAATATAAAAATAGTTAATAGTCATAGAAACATAGAAGATAGGTGCAGGAGTAGGCCATTCGGCCCTTCGAGCCTGCACCGCCATTTATTATGATCATGGCTGATCATCCAACTCAGAACCCCGCCCCAGCCTTCCCTCCATACCCCCTGACCCCTGTAGCCACAAGGGCCATATCTAACTCCCTCTTAAACACAGCCAATGAACTGGCCTCAACAGTTTCCTGTGGCAGAGAATTCCACAGATTCACCACTCTCTGTGTGAAGAAGTTTTTCCTAATCTCGGTCCTAAAAGGCTTCTCCTCTATCCTCAAACTGTGACCCCTCGTTCTGGACTTCCCCAACATCGGGAACAATCTTCCTGCATCTAGCCTGTCCAATCCCTTTAGGATCTTATACGTTTCAATCAGATCCCCCCTCAATCTTCTAAATTCCAACAAGTACAAGCCCAATTCATCTTTATATGAAAGTCCTGCCATCCCAGGAATCAATCTGGTGAACCTTCTTTGTACTCCCTGTATGGCAAAGATGTCTTTCCTCAGATTAGGGGACCAAAACTGCACACAATACTCCAGGTGTGGTCTCACCAAGGCCTTGTACAACTGCAGTAGTACCTCCCTGCTCCTGTACTCGAATCCTCTCGCTATAAATGCCAGCATACCATTCGCCTTTTTCACCGCCTGCTATACCTGCATGCCCACTTTCAGTGACTGGTGTATAATGACACCCAGGTCTCGTTGCACCTCCCCGTTTCCTAATCGGCCACCATTCAGATAATAATCTGTTTTCCTATTTTTGCCACCAAAGTGGATAACTTCACATTTATCCACATTAAATTGCATCTGCCATGAATTTGTCCACTCACCCAACCTATCCAAGTCACCCTGCATCCTCCTCACTGCTAACACTGCCACCCAGCTTCGTGTCATCCGCAAACTTGGAGATGCTGCATTTAATTCCCTCATCCAAGTCATTAATATATATTGTAAACAACTGGGGTCCCAGCACTGAGCCTTGCAGTACCCCACTAGTCACTGCCTGCCATTCTGAAAAGGTCCCGTTTATTCCCAATCTTTGCTTCCTGTCTGCTAACCAATTCTCCACCCACACCAATACCTTACCCCCAATACCGTGTGCTTTAAGTTTGCACACTAATCTCTTGTGTGGGACCTTGTCAAAAGCCTTTTGAAAATCCAAATATACCACATCCACTGGTTCTCCCCTATCCACTCTACTAGTTACATCCTCAAAAAATTCTATGAGATTCGTCAGACATGATTTTCCTTTCACAAATCCATGCTGACTTTGTCCGATCATTTCACCGCTTTCCAAATGTGCTGTTATCACATCCTTGATAACTGACTCCAGCAGTTTCCCCACCACCGACCTTAGGCTAACCGGTCTATAGTTCCCCGGTTTCTCTCTCCCTCCTTTTTTAAAAAGTGGGGTTACATTAGCCACCCTCCAATCCTCAGGAACTAGTCCAGAATCTAACGAGTTTTGAAAAATTATCACTAATGCATCCACTATTTCTTGGGCTACTTCCTTAAGCACTCTAGGATGCAGACCATCTGGCCCTGGGGATTTATCTGCCTTCAATCCCTTCAATTTACCTAACACCACTTCCCTACTAACATGTATTTCACTCAGTTCCTCCATCTCACTGGACCCTCTGTCCCTTACTATTTCTGGAAGATTATTTATGTCCTCCTTAGTGAAGACAGAACCAAAGTTATTATTCAATTGGTCTGCCATGTCCTTGCTCCCCATAATCAATTCACCTGTTTCTGTTTGCAGGGGACCTACATTTGTCTTTACCAGTCTTTTCCTTTTTACATATCTATAAAAGCTTTTACAGTCAGTTTTTATGTTTCCTGCCAGTTTTCTCTCATAATCTTTTTTCCCCTTCCTAATTAAGCCCTTTGTCCTCCTCTGCTGAACTCTGAATTTCTCCCAGTCCTCAGGTGAGCCACTTTCTCTGGCTAATTTGTATGCTTCTTCTTTGGAATTGATACTATCCCTAATTTCTCTTGTCAGCCACGGGTGCACTACCTTCCTTGATTTATTCTTTTGCCAAACTGGGATGAACAATTGTTGTAGTCACATCTCATTCTTTTATTAAATTGTTGGGGAAAAAAACTGGGTTGTTTTAACACGTGATTGAAAGTTAGCATACAGATCACTTTTGGCTTTGACTACATAATTAGTCCTGATATGAAAAAGAAACACTTTGAAATGCTGGAATTTATGTGTATGGAAAAATGTTAAATTAATTTTTCTAAAGTCATCATAAATGTTTCATGTTGCTGATCACATTATCGATAAGGTTGCAAAATTGAATGAACCAGATATTTTCAAGAATAGCCATTTGAAGTTTGCTATTTTACCTATTTGTGACACTGTAGGGATAACAACTAAAACTAATTCAGAGGAAACTTTAATGATTTGCTTAAAGAAGCAAAACATTACCATTCCAGTTTATGACTATGAAAGTTACGTTACAAGACTTTCCTTTAGCAGGTCCCGTGATGTTTCAAACTTCCTTAACTATTGGTTTGTTGCATAGTTTTCCACTTGCAGATTTTGGAATACAAGTGTGTAATGAAAACAACAACCTGTATGTACTCTTCAAAGTTTACCTTTCATTTGTATCAGCAATGATGCAGTGGTATCAGTGCCTCCTCTGCAGATAGTTGTGGCCTGAAGCTTTGTTCCAGAGATGTGAACACATAATCTGTTTGGCTGCAGTATGAGGGCCACGTGGGAACAGGATTTCATCTACAAACTTAACTGTGCAATTAAAAAAGCTAATACCGTTTGTGAATAAGTATTGCAAGTTTCCTTGGCAATATTTATTCCTCATCCCACATCCCTTGTTTAAAAAATGTATGGCTCGTCTTATTTGAGAACTTTTTACAGCCAGCTCTGTACTTTTGAAAAGTGGTCAACATTGTAAGGATCTGGATATCTGAGATTATGAGAAATGCAACAAAAATAGAAGTTTTTATTTTAAAATAGAAGCATTAATATCTAGTATGAGTTTCATAGCTATTCCAGAAACACAGTGAGCCACGAGATACAACTTTACACATGATTCGCAATAAGCCTTCCTTAGGCATTCCAGTGTACAGCTGCAAGAAGTTGTTTGTGAACCCTTTGCATTCATCTGGTTTTCTGCATTCTCAAAATGTCTGATCTCCATCTGCCACAATAAATAGACAAACACAATTTGCCTAAATTAATAACATACAAACAATTGTACTTGTCAAATC
Source organism: Mobula hypostoma (assembly GCF_963921235.1). Lineage (NCBI taxonomy): Eukaryota > Metazoa > Chordata > Chondrichthyes > Myliobatiformes > Myliobatidae > Mobula > Mobula hypostoma. The sequence goes on from NC_086098.1 coordinate 140,786,900, forward strand.
TGAGTAATTGTATTTAATTGTAGTCTAGGTTCAAAAAAGTATGTGAACCTCTAGGGTGATGCCTTCTACAAAAAGCCATTTGGAGTCAGGTGTTCCAATCAGTGAGGTCCGACTGGAGGTGTGGATTGTAGTGGTGCCCTGGCCTATAGCATCTCTAAAGACCTGAGTGCTTATCTGCCCTTAGTAAGAGAAATTGTCTGCAAATAGAGGAAATTACGTACTATTTCTACTCTCCCTATAAGAGCGGGCGTCCTGTGAAAATCACACCAAGATCACAGCGTGCAGTGCTGAAGGAGGTGAAAAGGAACCCAAGGGTAATAGCAAAAGACCTGCAGAAATCTCTAAGAACTTGCTAAAGTTGTCTGTTCATGTGTCCACTATAAGAACAAAACACTGAATAAGAATTGCATTCATTGACGGATGCCACAGAGGAAACCACTGCTCACCACAAAAAAACCAATGCTGCACGTCTCTAGTTTGCAAAAGACCACCCAGATGTTCCACAACGCCTTTGTGAGAGTGTTCTGTGGATAAATTAAATAAAAGTTGAACTTTTTGGCAGAAATGCACACTGCTATGTTTGGAGGAAAAAGGTCACTACAGACCAACACCAAAACCTCGTTCCCGCTGTGAAGCACAGTGGAAGGAGTATTATGGTTCGGGGCTGCTTTTGCTGCCTCAGGGCCTGGACAGCTTGCAATGGATGAGGGAACAAAGAATTCAAAATTGTATCAGGACATTTTACAGAAGAATGTTAGGGTAGAGGTCCGTCACCTGAAGCTCAGTAGAAGTTGTGTGAGGCATCAAGACAGTGATACGAAATACAAGAGTGAATCAATAACAGAATGGTTTGAAAGGAAGAAAATTTATATTTTGTAATGGCTGAGTCAGAGTTCAGACCTTAACCCAATTGAGATGCTGTGGCATGACCTGAATAAAGCTGTTCATGCGAGGTATCCCAGAAATATTGATGAAGTGAAACAGTTTTATATGGAGGAGTGGTCTAAATTTCCTCCTCAATTTGTGTAAATCTGATCAGCAGCTACAGGAAATGATTAGTGGAAGTTATTGCTGCTGAAAGAGGTTCTACCAGTTTTTTAAATACAAGCGTTCATGTACTTTTTCCAGCCTGGACTGTGAATGATTAAGCGATGTGTTCAATAAACATGTGTCAGAAAGGTTGGGGGTGTTGTGGATAGTGTGGAGGGCTGTCAGAGGTTACAACAGGACATTGATAGGATGCAAAACTGGGCTGAGAAGTGGCAGATGGAGTTCAACCCAGATAAATGTGAGGTGGTTCATTTTGGTAGGTCAAATATGCTGGCAGAATATAGTATTACTGGTAAGGCTCTTGGCAGTGTGGAGGATCAGAGGGATCTTGGGGTCCGAGTCCATAGGACACTCAAAGCAGCTGCGCAGGTTGACTCTGTGGTTAAGAAGGCACACATCAATCGTGGGATTGAGTTTAAGAGCCGAGAGGTAATCCTGCAGCTATATAGGACCCTGGTCAAACCCCTCTTGGAGTACTGTGCTCAGTTTGGTCCCCTCACTACAGGAAGGACGTGGAAAGCATAGAAAGGGTGCAGAGGAGATTTACAAGGATGTGGCCTGGATTGGGGAGCATGTCTTATGAAAATAGGTTGAACGAACTCGGCCTTTTTTCCTCAGAGCGACAGCGGATGAGAGGTGACCTGATAGAGATGTATAAGATAGGCATTGATTGTGTGGATAATCAGAGGCTTTTCCCCAGGGTTAAAATGACTAGCACAAGAGGGCACAGTTTTAAGGTGCTTGGAAGTAGTTACAGAGGAGATGTCAGCGGTAAGTTTTTTACGCAGAGGGTGGTGAGTGCATGGAATGGGCTGCCGGCAATGTTGATGGTGGTGGAGGTGGATAAGATAGGGTCTTTTAAGAGACTCCTGGACAGGTACATGGAACTCAGAAAAGTAAAGGGATATGAGTAAAATATGGATGATTTCTAAGGTAAGGACATGTTTGGTGCAGCTTTGTGGGCTGAAGGGCCTGTATTGTGCTGTAGATTTTCTGTGTTTCTACGAAAAGCACAATTGTTTGTGTATTATTAGTTCAGGCAGATTGTGTTTGTCTATTATTGTGACCATATTTTGAATAATTAAAGGCTTTACTAGCATTTTCTTGCAACTGTATAGGAATTAAGAGTAAAAATTGATTTTGAAGCCTTAATACCCATGGTTGGGCAGATAAATATTGATTTGATTTACCCTCTCGCTGTGGATCTTGGATATTTTGAACATGGAGGATATAAACATTTCTAGTCCAGTATTTAAAATAAGTGAACAGTGCAGATGGGATGAATTATTCTTATTTAAAATCAAGAAAACCTGAGAGGCAAAGAGGAACGTTTATATATTTTCCAGATTAAATATTCAAAAACGGACTTAAGAGTTTGGGACTCTGTATATTTGCTACACTATTTGAAGAATTGGGATCTGAAGAGAGAGAACTATTTCTTTTGTGTATGTTTAATCAAATCTTTCATCTTTGCATTTAAACAGAGGAACGCAGGATAAAAACATTAGGAAAAGTACATAGAAGATGCTTATGGTACCAGTTACGGTCAGGAAAATCAAGTCACAGTTCAATACCCACATTGAAGTGAGTATCTCTTTTCAATTCTTCATAGAAATAAAATCAGTGGTTGCTTATATTAATTACTTAGCCTTTCTTTGACTCAGTTGTCCAGTGACAACAATTAGTCAAATAATAATTTGGAGCAGTGGGGTGAATTTTTTTTGTTTCAACCAAAGGACAACTGCACAGCATCACTTTGCTCAGAAAATAAGTTAATTTCTTTTAAAAAAAAGAAACTTGACCATACAATAAAATGGTCACAATTTAACTATAAAAATGCATTGTGCACACTGACAACCAAACAAAATCAATTTGAACCCCTGCAGTGAGGCTACCTGTTTGATTCACATACATATATCAACCAGTATTTGGTACGTGCATGGTCTCTGCACACATCTTAAAGATAGTATTTAAATTATAAGCATTTCATAAGTACAGTAAACAAAACTGCAGTTAAAGAATTTTGCCATGTAAAATTCTGTAGCTCCAGATTGAATTTAGGAAGATCAGATGCATTAAAACTTTTAATTATCATTTGTGTGGCTGTATAAGGACATTGGAATATTTGGATCCTGCAACAATTGTGATGTTCCAGAATAGCAGTCTAAATGCGAGGTAGTCAAAGCAAACCTGTCTTTTTTTTAAATTTACGATTATGTGGATTTCTGGAAGAAATGTGGAAAGAAGGGTGTAAGGGAAGTGGTAAATATTAAAGTTCAAGGAAGCAACAAGTTCACAAGCCAGTGATGAAAGCTTACGATTTGAGATTAGCTGCATTTTTGAACATTCTGCAATATTTGCACAACACACTTTGGAGGATCTAATTTTCCTAATCAAGTGTTGTTGCAGCTACAGAGTGCAAAATGGATGGGGATTGGTATAATGTATTCGATGTTTCATTTAGTGCTATCTACAAACACTATGTTTCATCATGAAAACTGCTTTTACAATATGTGAAAAGTGAAAGGTTTCTTGTGCCCTTACTAATTTATTGGCTAATGATGGTTGGCATAGCTAATATTGATTACTTGAATATTTGGCTAGATTCTTTCATTCATTTCATGAAGGCTTCATCAAAGCCAAAATTTATTACCTATTCAAAATCACTTGATGCTCGGAGTGAGTAACCACCTTGCACTCGTCAGTGAGGTTTGATAGAGATCTGGGCCCATTTAGAGGATATCAGGGAGTTAAGCCTATGGCTGTGAGTTTAGAGTCCAGGTTGGTCTGGATTTATTTCACTAATTAATCTAAATCTGATGCACTTCACAACATTTCAGTAGTTCTGTCATTATTACTGAACCTATTTTTTTTTGGAGGTGTGAACAATTTAATAGGTAATAGAGAAATTCTGCAGCTTTGACAACAGCATTCACTGAGATTAGATTGTTAACGTGTTATTATGGAACAGATATACAATAGACTATTTTCTGTTTGCTGCCAATCAAGATGTATTATTCTGACTGACAATCAATTTTTGTGAGGTTGAAAAAGGCCACATAGTCAATGGTGCTGCTCTTAACGTTTCCCTTGGAGTTGTATAAAGAAGATCCTCAGCATTTCAGGAATAAATCTATAGTACAATTTGTGTATCAGCTGTTTTGCCCTTGACTTGGAGGGAGATGATTGTTATGACCTGCATTGAAGCACATAACAGGGATACAAATCTGCAGTCAGAGGTCTCTTTATTTAAAATGGTCACAATTGTGTCAACGTCCTTCTCATCAAGTGGAGATAATCAGTATGTTCAGTGGTGCACATGAGGAGAAGAAGCTTGTACTCAACGTCTGTTTAAAATAAATAAATAAAATAAAAATAATAACTTAACAACTAGACTTTATCTCTCACTAACGATTCATTGCAATGTTCTATAAAACATGGACCACTTCCCTAACTAGGGGAGCCAACTATCACCAAAGGCAGATGTTATGTTAAAATTTATCATTGCTATTAGTTTGTAGCTTTCTGCTTCTGAGGGAAGTTCAAGCCCTTAAATTTTATCTGCCAAGCAATGATCCATTTTCTATATGCCCAGTAGACAGTTCAAACAACTGGAGAAATATCACCAACATTCCATAAAATTCTCCAGGTTTGCTGGCAGGATAAGTAAACAAACATCGGTGCTGTCTTCTATCCTAGCATCACCAACATTGGTGCTTAATGTTGAGGTTAAGTATTTAAATGATCTTATCCTCTTGGTAAGAACTGGGGCAAAATAGTTGATGCTTCTGCCATCTTTGTTATTTGTGAATTTAGCTGGTTTCTCATTGCTGCATTTCCTGTCTTTCCTTTTATCTGTGTATTATGGTGATTTTATTTTTTCTTCTGCCCTTGTAAACATCTAATTCCTTTGTTTTTTATATTCAAGCAATTTTAACTTTTTAAACTTGTTTCTCTTTTTGTTACTGAATCATGCTGTGTCCGTAACTAGCCATAAGGCTTTAATCTTAATGGAATCAACTGAATTTGAACCATATTGCCCTTTAAAAAGATGCCCATAATGTTTCTGTTCTTTTCAAGTTTTCACCCAGTTTATCTTTAGTTTTGTAATATTTCTTAAGAATTTGTTCTTAGAAAATTCTAATTTAATCATGGTGTTCAAAAGCAATCTGGTTAAGTATTTGGATGGCATACGAAAAGAAATGCCGGTGTGTTTACCCAAGCATTGAGTTAGCATGGATTTGATGGTCCAAATACTTTCTTTTATATGGTAACCTTTGATTCTGATTTATTGAATGAAAAAGTTGTCCTGTACACAATGAAAGCATTCTATTCCATTTTCTCCATTCAATATCTACCCTGTTTAATTTGGGGCCATTCAAAATTTCCAGTGATTACTTTGCCTGCTGCTTATCTTGTAGTTTTGTTAACAAATCTTTCTCCTTTCCTCTTCCACCAGTTACTGGTTTCTGCTCTATCCTGTTAGTTTATCCACTCAGTTCCATTTCAATAATAACAAAATTTTTCCCATTATTTTTGCAAATAATATAACTACACCAGCTTCTCTTGTCCAAGTGAGCATGATATAAGCTACAATGCTTAGTTTCAGTTTTGTTCAGTAGTGATCTTAACCTCATCTCTGATTTCAAATTGTTTCCAGCTTATTCCCTCTTGAATACTGATTGTTGCTGTGCCACCAGTAACCACTTATGTAACTCTCCTGTTGTAGCAAAGATATCCAAATGGATTTCATGAAAGTCATCAAACAAAAGATTGATGCAAACACATACAAGGAAACTTGAGGGTAATAATTGAAATCCGATCAAGCAGTCGTTTTGTGAGTAACACTCAAAATGAGAGAATGAAGTTAATTTCAGGGAGAGAATTCTGGAACTTTGGGCATTGGTAATCTAATGGCACTGATGGTGCAGGGATTAAATTACACCCAAGTATTACTATTGAAGAGTTTGAAATTTGATTATAGATATTGTGGATGGTAGTAGGATAGAAAAAAATTTATATGATGGGGAGGGTGAAACACGAGTATTTTGAAAACACGGATAAAAGTCTTTAAGTTGGCAGTGCTCAACTGGGCTTTGATATGTCAACAATAATTCTCCTCTCATTTTCTTTTCCATTCCCCTTATTGTTCATTCTTTTGCTTCTAATTTTCCTTCCCGGGATGGCTTCGGTCCAAACCAGGCATTGCATGAACCCAGAACACAGCAACTTCTCCTGATAGTGGTTATTGGTGCAGTGTCTATTGAGAGAGAATCGTCCTTCCCACAGTACTTATCAGTCATGTTTTGAGCAACACACATCAAAGTTGCTGGTGAACGCAGCAGGCCAGGCAGCATCTCTAGGAAGAGGTACGGTCGATGTTTCAGGCAGAGACCCTTCGTTTCAGGTCTCGGCCTGAAACGTCGACCGTACCTCTTCCTAGAGATGCTGCCTGGCCTGCTGCGTTCACCAGCAACTTTGATGTGTGTTGCTTGAATTTCCAGCATCTGCAGAATTCCTGTTGTTAGTCATGTTTTGACTTAGTTTGTCCCAATGCTAATTTGCATTTTAGTCAGATAAGTTGTAAATTATTATTAAGGTCCTGCTTTACGGAATTATGCTCATTCAATAAGAGTGCATTGATTAGTTGATCAATAAATTCTTTAATATTCCTTGTGTCACTGGTTCACTACAGCTGGACCTTCTCTTAAGATTCCTTTTCTGCTAGTTTGTGGTGGTCCTTATTTTAGGTTAGATTATGAAGACACGCAGTCCTCTTTTATTGTCATTTAGTAATGCCTGCATTAAGAAATGGTACAATATTTCCTCCGGTGTGATGTCACAAAACACAGGACAGACCAAGACTAAAAAACTGACAAAACCACATAATTATAACATATAGTTACAACATTGCAACAATACCATAACTTGATGAAGAAGTCCATGAGCACAGTAAAAGTTCAGAGTCTCTCAAATGTCCCACATCTCACGCAGACGGGAGAAGGAAGAAAAACTCTCCCTGCCATGCCAACCACAGTCTGACTCTGAGTCATCCGAAAACTTTGAGCTCTGATCAGCTCTCCGACACCAAGTACTGAGCGCCATCTCTGTCCGAATGATTTCACCTCAATCTCAGTTGCCAACAGCAGGCAAAGCTGGGGATTTTGAGGCCTTCCCTCTGAAAGATTCCCGACCACGCAGTAATGACAGCAGCGAACGAGCGTTTCAGAGATTTCTGCAGATGTTCCTCTGTACTTTCACGTCCCTCTCCATCAAATCAGAATTGTCCACGGCCCCTATTTAACGGATACGATATCATTTTTCACCGGTGCGCTGCTCTCTCTCCTCCCGACGATATACCTTTGGGACACTCAATTCTGACTGCATGGACGTGATCCAATTCTAGAATTCTCTGCAATATCAGCTTCTTTTGCTCTCTCTAGATGTGTTCCTTTTCCAGCTTTCATTCTGGGAAAGAAATTTCCCAGGGTTAGGCTTCAGTTTAAAGCAACTTTTTCTTGCTGTCTTCCTACACCAATTTATTTTTCATTCTAGCCCATTCATCAAAAGATCCATTTCATAGTGTAGGGTTCTCAGTAATACTCATTATAATGTTAATTGTTAAGATTGACAAAATAGCTTCTCTGTACTGTTAAGTAAGGGGTTCTCTGTAGCGGCATGTTTGGGTTAAAATTAGTGATAACGGGACTTGTATTCATTTGCTAGCCAATGGAAGTCATGTTATTCTATCTGTATGTGCGGGAACTGGGGGACAAGTGCGGGCTTTTGGTGGAGGAGAAGAGAAGAGGTCGGACGTGAGTCGAAGGCTCTGGTAGATCACTGGGAGAGATCCCAGCTGAGAGTTGACGGAGTTCGGAGGAGATCGAGGGGAGGAACGGATACTGAATTTCATGAGCTCCAATGAATTATTTGTACACAGAACCGATTAAAATTTATTGATTTGGCGCCCTTATTTTATTTGTTTCTACTAACCCATCACCGAGAAATAATTATAAAGTGTAATCATTTACTTGCCTATTGTGTACCGTCTGATATTTTATGTTGTTGGCTTGAACCTGGGTGCAATCACACAGTATCCACACCAATGCAATTACAGAGTTGGCGGGGTCAATGCCAGATTACTCTAGACGAATGGGTGTCAAGTGGGGCATAGTCGCTACATTGTGGGTTGCTCGTCCCGGATTTGAATTTTGAGGGATACTGTGTAATTTTCCTGGGTTAAATTAGTGGAGATGGACCCAGATAAGATTGAATGCTGGTGTGAGATCGAGGAAGTACAGGTTAATCATCCCTGCATTTTAAGTAGGGTGGATATGCGTACCTCGGAGGAAGTGTTAATTCGATGGTTGAGTACGGTAAAAGCTGTAGGTAAAGTTGAAATCGTAGCCAGAAAGTTCGGTAAAATGGCGGAGGCCGGCTTTGTTTTAGTTCAGACTAGTGCTGTTGTCACGGCAGCAAGACTGCCAGCGTCTGTCGGTGACCCTGGTGAGGCGTGCACATTGTCACGGAGGAAAGGTCTGATGGGACGCCAGAGGAGTTGCCTGACGTTGGGTGTGGAGATTTTAGAGACTGGGTCCTATCGTTTCTGAGGGATGAAGGAAGGAAGTGGTCAGATTTGGAATATTTACTTGGTCCCCATCTCCCATGGAAGGCTGAGGGCTCTGAGTTGGCCTCAAATATTAACTCCCTGGTGAACAAGGTGGCGGGTCCTCGTCAGAAGTTGAGAGTTTTCTCAGGGAGGACTCCCACCCCCGAAGGGGAAGATGATTATGAGACATGGATAGAGCAGGTGTCTCAGCTGCTAGGTGAGTGGCAGTGTTCTGAGGAAGAAAAGAGACAGCAATTGGTTGAATGTTTGAGGGGGGTGGTGGCTGAGGTAATAAGAGGTGTGAAAGTTAATCAGCCTTATGCCTCTCTGAGTATCTAAAAGCATTAGAGGAGTCTTTTGGTCTGACGGGGAGCACTGTGGAGCTTTTAGGGGGGGCTTCAGAACCTGCGTCAGGAGAAAGGGGAAAAGTTTTCTGAGTATCTTTTCCGGATAGAGCAACGGCTAAATTGTTTGAGGCGCTGGGGGGTCATTTTGGGGACTGAGGCGGATCGGATACGGATAGACCCAGGCAGCCAGGGTCACACGGAGGAATGACATAATTGCTATGGGTCTCCGGCAGTCCTGTAGAATGCGCCCCCCCCCCCACGTCCTTCATTCGGTTGCTCAGAGAGGTGAGGGAGGAAGAGGACGCATGGGAGTTGGAAGAGGGCTCCGTGAGTACAGTGCAGTCCTCAGTAGTAGCCCCTTGTGGTGAAGTGACCAGGGCCAGCTCCACTCAGGAAATAGTAAAGGGAGTCGCGGCAGGAGGGGTTCCACCACTTGAAGGGACTAACAGAGAGGGCCTTTCCCTGAAGAGACAGACTGCACAACGGCTCGTGGGAGGCCAGGCTCTTGCGAGACGAGGCGAGTGTTATAACTGTGGGGAAGAGGGGCACTTCAGGCGGGGATGTGAACAGCAGGGGGCCCCTTGGAGCGCGAGTCCACAGGTATCCCATCTGGAGGGGGGCGGGGGGGGGTGGTGTGTCAGGAAACCTGGAGGAGACCCAGTGAGGGAACAGCCTGGAGTCCTGGGAAAACACGTTCCCAGCAATGTGCCATAAGACCCCCGGGAGGCAAAGCCCCTATCCCAGAAGGATTGGTGGGACAGTGATCCAGCATGTTGATTCAGATAGAGGGAATAGATGCAAAAGCCATACTCGACACTGGGTCGCAGATCACGTTACTGTACCATTCGTTCTACGATCAGTATTTGAAGCATTTACCCTTGACACCCTTCAGTGTGCTGGAAATTTGGGGTATCAGCTCTGATGATTACCCGTACGACGGTTATTTGTCAGTGAAGCTGGAGTTCATGAAGGCTGAGGTGGGCGTGTCTGCAGCTAATGAGGCCTTGGTGCTGGTTTGCCCGGACCCTGTTGAGACTGGGCGTGTGTTCCATTCCGTTGGGGACCAACACCCCTATTGTACGGAGGCTCCTAGGGGCCTGCAAAGAGCAGGCAGGTGAGGACTTTTTGGATACCCAGTGTTTCAGGCTGCTTTTAAGGAAGTATGTGGCCGCACTGGGTTGGACCCGGAATTTAAAAGAGGAACAGTGTGGTGTGCCCAGTTGAAGCCCAGGGTGGTACAACCCGGGGAAGTAGTGAGAGTGATGGGGACCCCCCAGATTCCCCGGGGTGCCTGAGGGTGAAGCCCTTTTAGTGGACACTCCGGAAGATTTCGAGGGGGAGTTGAGATTTCTGGCTGGGGTGCTGGTGAGACCCGAGTTGCAGAAGCCCTTGGTGATACAGGCACTCAGGATGGTGGTGATCATCAGGAACACTACGGAAAGGGAGGTCACCTTTAAGCGAGGGATGCCCTTGGCGCATTTGTTCCCGGTGACAGTGATGCATCGTGCCCTAGTGAGGCTCGCTGGGGGAGAGCTATTGGAAAACAGGGATAAGTTGACCGCTGAGGCTTTTAACTTTGGGGCCTCACCTGTGCCAGAGCGTTGGAAGCAGAGGCTGTGGAGAAGATGTTGACGCTGAAAGATGTTTTCTCCTTTGATGAGTTGATGTGGATTGTTCCAGGAGCACGCGCAACACCATTCGGGTGATTGAGGACACCCCATTTCGAGAGAGGTCGCGGCGACTGGCATGGATGATGTGCGGCAGCATTTGTGAAAGTTGAAAGAAACCGGGATCCTTGTGGAGTCCTGAAGCCCTTATGCGTCCCCAATAGTAGTGGTCCTGAAAGAAAATGGGAAGATTCATTTGTGTGTGGATTACAGGACACTGAACAGGTGTACCGTCCCTGACCAGTATACAGTCCCAAGGGGCGAAGGCGCACTGGCCTGTCTAAGTAAGGTGAAATGGTTCCACGTATGGGACCTGAGGAGTGGATATTACCAGATCCCAATGAGTGAGGCCGATAAAGAGAAAGCAGTATTCATATGCCCTCTGGGATTTTTCCAGTTCGAAAGGATGCCCCAGGGCATATTGGGAGCCCCTGCCACCTTTCAGAGGGTCATGGAGAAGACAGTGGGGGGATATAAACTTGCTCGAAGTGCTGGTATATGTGGATGACTTGATAATATTTAGATCCACCGTGGAAGAACACGAAGTGAGGTGCTGAACTGACTGAAGGATGAAGGATTAAAACTTTCCTTGAACAAATGTCAGTTCTGCCAGACATCTGTTAGCTATGTTGGACACATAATCTCGTGGAAAGGAGCAGTGACTGACCCGGCTAAGATAGAAGCAGTGACCACTTGGCCGAGGCCCCAGACTGTGAGTGCTCTGCGCTTGTTCTTGGGGTTCTGTGGATACTACCGAAGATTTGTGAAAGGCTATGCCAAGGTGAGTCACCCCTTGAACCAGCTTCTGTGTGGCTACCCTCCCCTGGGACAGCAAGGGAAAGGGAGGAGAGGACGGGAGGTTGGAGAATATCTGAACCCATCAGAGCCCTTCAGACAGAGGTGGGATGACAAATGTGAGGAGACTTTTCAGTGGCTGAAAGAGATGCTGACTCAGGCTCCAGTGCTGGCTTTTGCGGACCCCCGATTGCCCTATGTGCTACACACCAATGCCAGTCATGAGAGATTAGAGGCCGTCCTGTATCAGGATCAGGGCTCTGGGCTGAGGCCTGTAGCGTTTGTCAGCCGGAGTTTGTTGCCCCCGGAGAGAAACTATCCCACTCACAAGTTAGAGTTCCTGGCGTTGAAATGGACGGTGGTAGATAAGCTGAGTGACTATCTCTACGGGGCCAAGTTTGAGGTGAGGACAGACAACAGCCCGCTCACCTACATCCTGACCTCGGTGAAACTGGATGCCACAGGCCATCAGTGGCTGGCAATCTTGTCCGTACAGGTTTCCCCTGCCATCCGAAGGTAGAGCGTTCCTATGAAACTGTTCGTAAGCTGGAATGTCGTAAAGCGAAGAAGCAGTTACCATTAATTTATATGGGAAAAATTTGTGAGCGTTTGCAGACCCAAAAATAACCTACCAAATCATGCCAAATAATGCATAAAACCTAAAATAACAGTCACATATAGTAAAAGCAGGAATGATATGATGAATACACAGCCTATATAAAGTAGAAATACTTTTCCACAATCATTGCCGCACTGATCTCCGTAGCGAAAATCTCACGCAAGCGCCGTCAGCAAAAACACGGCGCAAGTGCTCTCCAGTAACCTTTAAGCTATGAAGCTGCCAAATCATACCAAATAACATGTAAAAATACACAGCCTATATAAAGTAGAAATAATGTTTGTACAGTGTAGTATCACTTACGGGAATCGAAAAGACATCGAGCACGCTGATGGTGTGTTAGGCTGAGTCGTCAGAGGTTGGGGTGGTGCAGTGGTCCCCACCCTCCGGGCAGCGAACCGATACCGATCCCTGAAGAATGCAGGGGTACAGCGGTGGCCGGAACACACCCAGCACATCTTTAAGAAAAAAGCCAAAACAAACAAGCTAATTAATTAAGTGCTGCCCAGCACGTAATTAATTAGCTTGTTTATTTCGGCTTTTTTCTTAAAGATGTGCTGGGTGCGTCCTGGCCACCGCTGCATTCTTTGTGAATCGGTACCTGTCCGCGGCGCGGGGGTTGGGGTGGTGGGACACTGGGCGTCATCTCATCGTCTGTTTTCATCAGGGCAGGCAGGTCATCTTCTATTTCTACCTGCCTCGATGTCAAAGATCGTGGATTGTCGTCTGCTGTGGCTGATGTGGAAGGCTTGCTTGACTGCTTAGCCTCGCGCATTTTTAGATGATACAGTTCTTTGTAAGCACTCAAACCATCCTGCAAATATGCCCTAAACCAACGTACCCTTTCAAAATTAAAGTCGTACTTTATCATTGCAGCGAAAATCTCACGCAGTTGCTTCACGTTCAGTTCCTGGACGACTTCACTTTTGGTCCGTTCGCTACTGCATTCGGTTTCATTTGTAATCCTTTCCTCTTCCAATTGCGTCAGCCCTTCGTCTATCAGTTCTTGGTCATGAGATGCCAAAACCTCTTCAACATCATCTTCGTCAACTTCCACAAGGCAAACTCACTTTGTCCTTGCTTCGTTCGCCACAATCGAAACGCTTAATTATGTCTAGTTTTACGCTAAGTGTAACACCCTTGTGAGCTCTTTCAAGCTTTTCCGATACCTTAGAACTCATCTTGCAGATTTCTGCTCACAGGCACGTGTTTGAGCAATGCTGGTGAGAATGCAGTTCCGAATCCGGGGGAAAGCGGCTGCTCGGGGCACACGCTGATTTTTTTTTTTGTGCGCTGCCTTTTATTGCCGCTGCTTTTTTCACCCGCTGCCTTTTTTCGTAACAGTGAAAACACCTTCTGTTAGCGAAAACAGGGAACTAATGTAGGTCTTTCGTAACTGAGGTTTCATAAAGTGAATGTTGGAAAAAGCGGGGGGGCACCTGTATATGATTTCAGCCTAAAGTACTGGCCGGGGAGCCGGAATGTCAATGTCGATGCTCTGTCCCAACGAAGGCATGAGGAACTGGAGAGGGACGAGGAATGGGAGAGTGTTCCTGCATCCGGGGTGAAGGTTGTGTTAGTTTGCTATCACTGTGCAGGAGAGGCCAGATCACGCAGTGGACTCACTGGGGGCATCCAATGACGCCCTACCCATAGTTTACTGTGACCTGACTGCTCTGAAGACCACGCAGCTGCCAGAGTTAAGCCCTGGGGAAGTGGCCACTGCTCAGCGAGGTGACACAGATGGAGAAGGCAAAACCCATTTCAATATGTGTCTGATATGAGGAGAAAGCTGAAAAGGTTCTTATGAATTGGTTGGGGAGGCAGCCACCAGGCAGAATTGGGGAAATAGGAGGTATAACCAGAAAGTAAAGTTCTCTCAACTCCTACCGGGAGACCAAGTCCTCTTAAGGAATGTGATTACCTGGAAAGCACAAGTTGGCTGATCGCTGGGCAGCCGTGCCCTATGTGGTGGAGAGTCAGATGCCAAACTTACTGGTCTTCCGGATGCGGCCTGAGGATGGAAAGGGGCCTGTCAAGATTCTCCATCGGAATCACCTGTTGCCCCTGGGGCAAGATGTGCAGGTAGAGCAGGAGCCTGACGCGGCGGCTGCAACTAGTGCAAGATTGGAGCGACAGAAAAGCCCACCCCGGAAGAGACAGGCCTGAGCCCAGCCACTGTGGGGGATACTGATTCGGAGGATGATGATTTGGACGATTGGTACCCATTGCCATTCGCTGATACCCCCGTGATGGAGGAAGAGACTCCTGGCCCTTCCCCCACTGGGTTAGACGGGGTAAGGGGGGGGTGTGGTTAGTGATGGGCAGTCGGTGAGACCGCAGGGCACTGAAGGAGAGAATGTGGGGCCTGAACAAGAGCCAGATGGTTCTGGGGTGCAGAGGGGTTTGAGTGACCGCTCGCGGGAGGGTTCACCACGTCGCTCCAAAGGGTACCCTGTAGTGTCTGAGGTGGAAGAGTTGGGGGGGGGGTACGCAGGTCTCAGAGAAGTAGGAACCCCCCGAGAGAGGTTGGCCTATGTAGCATGGAACAGGGTGTGGTCTCCACTGTTTTAGGGAGCTACGTCACTGCTTACTGCACTTGGATTGGGCTTTGTCTTCTGCAGGAAGGAATGGCAAATTATTTGAACGTCATGAGGGCATGACTAAATTCGGTGGGGGGAGAATGTAGGGTTCTCAGTAATACTCGTTATAATGTTAATTGTTAAGGCTGACAAAATGACTTCTCTGTACTGTTAACTGCTGAGTAAGGGGTTCTCTGTAGCGGCATGTTTGGGTTAAAATTAGTGATAGCGGGACTTGTATTCATTTGCTAGCCAATGGAAGTCATGTTATTCTATCTGTATGTGTGGGAACCGGGGGAGAAGTGCGGGCTTTTGGTGGAGGAGAAGAGAAGAGGTCGGACGTGAGTCGAGCGCTCTGGTAGATCACCGGGAGCAATCCCAGCCGAGGGTCAACAGAGTTTGGAGGAGATTGAAGGGAGGAATGGATACCGAATTTCGTGAGCTCCAATGAATTATTTGTGCGCAGAACTGATAAAATTTATTGATTTGGCACCCTTATTTTATTTGTTTCTACTAAACCATCACTGAAAAATAATTATAAAGTGGAATCATTTACTTGTCTATTTTGTACCGTCTGATATTTTATGTCGTTGGCTTGTACCTGGGTGCAATCACACAGTATCTCACCAACGCAATTACAGAGTTGGCGGGGTCAACGCCAGATTACTCTAGACAAACGGGAGTCAAGTGGGGCATAGTTGCTACAATAGGCATACATAAGAGTGAATGAAAGGCTGTGCCTGTGGTTGAGAGTAACTGTGATGTACTGTACCCAGTATCCTGTTTTTTGTGATCTTACCTAAATACATCTTGTGCTACATTGGTTCCAAGATATAAAATCTGGAAAAATCACTGATGTGCATTAATTTCTAAGTGCCTTTGTTTTGTCAGAAGAGAAACTGGACTAATAGGTACTGTTAATTTAAAACTATTTATTTGAAACTATTGGAGAATTTAACTTTTGTGTGATGAAATAGTTTTGGAAATATATGAGCATTATAGTGAAAATGGAAGAAATCTTGCCCACTAAGCCTGTTAAATGAGATGGTAATAAATCTCAGCTGCTTGTTTGAGAGGATATTAAGTGTTCTTTACAATCTTATGGTTCATAAAAACTTCTTTTTAAAAAAAAAAGGGTAAGTATTAGATCCAATTGCTATTTAATTCGATCATGGCTGATACAACTGATGGGCTTGACTTCATTTTCTTGCCTAATTCATATAAATCCTTGATTTCTCTAGTGTGAAGTTTATCTGTTATGTTTTGACTATATTCAGTGATTTCATCTGCATTGACAGATATTCATGGACTTCTGGAGGGATTGCTCCTCTTCTCACTCTTAAGTAAGATGTAGTCCCTATTGCTGGAATTCCCAAGGAAATATCCTCACAGTATCAACCTTTCAAACCCCCTCTAAATTGTATATTTCACCTTTCTACCTTTAGACATTATAGTTACAATCTACTTGCTCTAACTGGGACACACTGCCTGAGGAGATGGTGCAGGAAGAGATCCTTACAATATTTAAGAAACATCGTAATTGAATAGAAGGCTAATGACCAAATAGAACATAGAACAGTAGAGCACAGTACAGGCCCTTCGGTCTACAATGTTGTGCCAACCCTCAAACCCTGCCTCCCATATAACCCAAATACTGGAAGATGGGACTAGTATTGATGGATACTTGATGGATGGCATAGACATGGTGACCAAAGAGCCTGCTTGTGTGCTGTAGGGCTCATAAGATAACCCCCTGCAGTAACAAGTAGAATCAAGCTGCAACGATGGTTGAAGTGAAGAGCCCAGCAATATCTAATTGGCAGTAAGAGTTGAAATGTGAATGCTAGCAAAGTCATCTGTGTTTAAATCAAGAGTTTTATTAATGGCTTTTTAAAATATTTTAAATTAATGTCTGCAAATACCATAACTTTATTTTCTCTTTAACAGAAAAATAGGACTGGTTTCTGGATGGATATTACTTTGCTGTCTTTTATACAAAGTCTCTATAATAGAGAACAGAGAAAAAGAATACAACCCTTATGAAGTGCTTGGGGTAGATCCTGTAAGTAACCATAACTACCATGATTTCAGTCCAGCAACAGTTATATTTTTATACTACTGAGGGTTTTACTTGAACTTGCTGTCCCCCTCAATTCCAGTCTGTATTCTTGCTCCATTCTGTGATCAATCTATTATTTATTGAGGATTGTGAGAGCAGCTGTGATTCAAGATTCTCTTTCTACATAATGAGTACTCCATCTCAGGCTCCTTAGACTGGTAGACCATGCCAAGATGCCTTAATGGAATTGCATAAAACCCCATTTATCACCGCCTGTGTTTTTTAGTGGGAATTGTATACGCTTTCCTTTTGATAATGGTACCAATCTGAAGTTATCTTTCAAAATGGGGTAATATTTGTTCATTAACAAATGTGAGGACAAAGATTACAAAAAAAATCAAAGATTTTTTTTTCAAAAGGTCATCTGAGGTTAAAGTTGAGCAAATCATGGTTGCAGGTTCCACTGAGTTTTGCTTTTTCATGTTGAGATAAATGCTTCAAGTCCTTTATATTTAGATCTACAATTAGTATCAACTACTCTAATTTGTACATCTAATCATTTGCTGAATGAAAATGCATGAAAGTATACATCCTTGAAAATAAGTTTTCAAATTGGCAGGTAGTCTAAAGGGCTGTAGCTTAATGTGAGAAGGTGGGGTCGGTTTTAATTAGTATCATTTCAACACTTGGTATATTAATTTACATGGCACACCATTGAGCACGTTGGGAAGACTGACCAAATTTAGTTTAGGATCAAGCATTCTATCTTTTAGTGCTGAGCATACCAGCACTAAATTAAAATTCTCTCAGTGAACTAGAAACTGTCTCTAAAATACTTATTTTGGATTTAACGTTGGGTTTTAATTGGTAGTATGAAACATTAGCAGGAGCAGGAAATCCAGCCCCTGGAGCCCATTCCACCACTTGTAAAGATTATGGCTGAGAAATATTGGTGCTGTTTCTCAGCACTCTCATTGACGATTCACTTAATGTCCAGAAATCTATCAATCTGTTTTGAATGAATTCAATGACTGAGCCTCTGGAGCAGAGCAATGAAATATTTCCTCACCTCAGTGTTGAAAGGAAAAAGTTTGAGCCCTGTTACTAATTTACATATATTCATTGGTTTATTATTAATAGAATTGTAACAGACAAATTGAAATTGGTAAAGCATTTTAGAAAACCTCAATTATCATTATCAATCTTTTCAAAAAGACAATTTTAAAAAAAGTGTTTTATTTGTGGGGTTTAAAGAATCAAAGTGCTTCACTGCATGCTAACAAAATTTTGAGTGTAGCATCTTGGGCATACATGCCATAGATTTGCCACCCCGGCTTACACTTTTATTGTCAAACTGACTCTAAGCCCTGGACTCTTCATCCTGCTTTCATCTAACGTGTCATGCTCTTGAACAATTTTGTAGGATTCAGAGAAATCTTACATTCTGTTAAACTCTGGAGAATACAGTCTCGGTGTTCAACCCTTTATATGGTCACCAATGTAATGAATCTACCTTTGTCAAATGCATTTGTTATTTGGCATTAATACGAAAGGTGTACATAATATTCCATTTGTACTGTCAGCAAGGCTTTGTGCAGTTGCAATCAGAGGTCTTAATTATGTAATCAAACCGTCTGGTTATTAAGGGTAGCGTTATTTGTATTTGTAATTGTTTGCTACATTTGCATGTAGGCCTTCAGAGACTTGGATACATACACAAATCTCTGAACATCAGTATTCAATCACTTGCCATGTTCAGAAAAGCAGAATTTGTGTTAAAATGCTCTAAAATGGATAACCTCATTATTTTTCCCCACTGTATATTGCATCTATGCAGATCTCACCCACTTACTCAGCTTATATCCATCCATCCAGCCCTTTGGAGTCTCTTTGCATCCTGCTGTTTGCTCACAATCTGCCCAATACTAGGAAACCTGTCTACTCAGCCAAATCTTTGGCATAAACTGTAAATAGCTGGGGCATAAGCGCTGATCCCCATCTTACCCCACAAGTCACAGCCAGATAGCATGAGAAGGATCTTTTTAAAATTCCGTTCATAGTTTTTTTTTGTCTGATAACCAATTTTCTATCCATGTTAGTATATAAATGCCAATGGCATGTTCTCCTATCATATTGGCCAACCTCCTGTGTGGGACATTAGTAAAAAACCTTTCCAAAATCCAAGTGTACCACATCCATTTGTTCTTTATTTGTTCAACAAGTCAGATAATCAAGAACTCCAATAGATTAGTCACATATGGTTTTAAAAATTTATTTTGACCTTGCACATTCCTATAATTCTTTGAAGGGTACTATTACATCTTTATAGATTCCTAACTTTCTCTACCACTGATAGCCTAATAGCTCAGTGGTTGTTTTTCCTCAATTCCTTTCTTCAATAACAACATATAATTTGTGTCCCACAATCTCAGGAATATTTCCAGAACTCTGATTAATGGCAGCTAGAGCATATACTATCTGTTTAGGTCTCTGAGATATGAGAATCCATAGGATTTTTCCATTTTAAAGCTCACTGACTTTCCTCGTTCTAATTTATTCAATAATAGTTTCTTCTCTTAGTCGTTCTCCGTAAGGCACAGTAGCAGAACCAGGCCGTCCGGCCCATCAAGTCCCTCTTTCATTCCATTCTCATTTTACTCTTGATTCTCTAATATGCTCATTAAGTTTAAGGCATCTGCTGTGGGTACAGCTGCAAAGTAACTTAATTGCTCTGCCATTCCCCATTATAAATTCTCTAGCCCCTGTCTTGTCATAACCCCACATTTGTGCTCACTGGTCTTCTCCCCCCCCCCCCCCACTTTTACGATATTTTTGTTTCCCAGCAGTCCACTCTCATATTCTAATGTACCATATTTATCAATATATTGGTCCTCCTTTGAGTTCCAAAATGCTGCAAGTTCTCAGGCTTCCTGTTTTTTTCCAACAACTTTCTGAGCCTTTTCTGATTTAAGTCTCTTTATTTCTCTAGTTCAGATAAATTTTGTTTTCTCTTGAGTTTTTTTTTCTGCCATGAGTGAATACTTCGTAATTTATTCATTATTTCTATAAAAATGCTGACATTATCTACCCAGCAAGTTACCTTTCAATGTGTTCTCCCAATCAGACAGAACTTATTGTATTCTGATGGTAGTAGGAGCTGGGATTGAGGGTTGGAATGTGGCAGTAGCTGGAGTGTGAGGGAATGAGATGTTTAAGTGGGGTACTAAACAGAAACAAAGAACGGACAGAGGAATTAAGTTACTTTGCGTCTATCTTCATAGAAGAAAGCAAAAGAATTGATCAGTTTGTCAGTTACCTCTAGTGTTTTACCAGATTTTGTCGTGCACAAATTGGCTTTCATCTTTGCCTGCATAATATCAATATAACTTCCAAAACCATACTTTCATGAAGCATAACAATTTCTAAAATGTGATAGATCACCTTGAAAATTAAAGTTACATTTAAAAACTGTACTCTAACTCTGAAATATTCAAATAGAACAATGGTTGTTCCATGACAACCAGCAATGACATACAGTAACACACACAAAATGCTGGAGGAACTCAGCAGGTCAGGCTTCAGATTTCCAGCATCTGCAGACTTTCTCATTTTTATGACAGCTTTTATCTTCAGCAACTGGTACTGTGGAATTTGAAAGTTTACGTGACCAGATTATTTTAACTGCTCATAGCAGAGTGGACTTTTACACAGTTTTGGCCACAGGGAGGTGCATGCTCTAATATAAAAATAGTGATACATTGTAGATGTACAAAAAGCATGTGCATAAATTCAACATCTTTGAAGCTTGAATCAAAACTCTTGATGAAAAACAATGATTTCCTTAGATCTGAAATGCACAACTCACAGTTCTGAATTATATATCCAGAAGTTCATAATTATTTGGTTAAGAACGTGTTAGATAACTGGATATTTCAATAAATAAATAATGGCCCTTTTTGTAACTTAGGGAGCCTCTGTGGCAGAAATCAAAAAACAGTACCGTCAGTTGTCACTTAAACATCACCCAGATAAAGGAGGCGATGAAGTCCTATTCATGAGGATTGCGAAAGCGTATGCTGCGTAAGTAGTGTGTCTTCAATTACAAAAGCAGGGAATGAAATGCTCATATTGTGGCTATTACCCAGACCTGTTGTTATGCTTTTGAATTCAGTTTACGATGCCAGACAGACTGTACTTAACTGTCGATTCCTATTATCCTTATGAAAAGCCTTTGTAAATCACTTGTAGGTCAGGCCAAAAAAACCATGTAGGACAATGTTTGGAGGATTTTTTTTGGTCATTGTTGATCAATTGCAGAATTATTTAACTCTGATTCCGTCTAGAATTTGGGATTGCTCTTGGAATTGGTAAATCAGTATTAAAAGCACTCCACTTGAATTATTGATTGGTTCTATGTACTTTGCCCTTTTCTTGCTGAATAGAACTGCAGTTATGTTTTGACTGTTGGGCAATCCTAAATATTGAATTTGCTGGTCAACGGTTATAGTATTTTGTTGACTATTATGTAGTACTATTTTATATAATTGTGTATAGTACTGCTGTTACCTGTGACATTATTAGCTGGTTCAACTCTTGTGGAAGCATTATTATAATGTAACCAAAGAATAAGTCATAGAATTTTTAATAGTGTTTCAGAATTTGCTTTCCAAAAACCTGTTTTCTGAAAGTTTGTGATTTGGATCTTAATAGTTTATTCATTATGCATTGTCAAAAATGCTTTTAGCAAAGATTCTAAGTTTAATATTAAATTAGATATTCTTTTAAGTAATTGAGATATTGAAGCTCTTGCTTATGAAGAGGTTTTTTGATAAACTTCATTTTGAGCTTCATTATTCATGACTGTATAGTTTCAATACGTATATTGTAGTTATTCGGTCATTTAAAAAAAAGATATTTTAGCTAGATCTATCTTCTGTTAATGTGATTGGTCTGTACAGAAGTTACCTGCTATGCTGAGTTAACAGTGAAGTCTGATCATCATGTCAAAGGTTAAAACCTGAATTTCATTGCAATCATATTAATTATAGCCAAACTTATAACTGCTTTTCTTTTATCTTAGGAGTGTTAATGATTTTATTGTTTAGTATTAATCTAATTTTCTTTCAGCTTAACAGATGAAGAATCTCGTAAAAATTGGGAAGAATATGGCAATCCAGATGGGCCACAAGGTATTTTAATAGAACATAGAATAGTACAGCACAGTACAGGCCCTTCGGCCCGCAATGTTGTGCCGACCCTCAGACTCTACCTCCCATATAAGCCCCCACCTTAAATTCCTCCATATACCTGTCTAGTAGTCTCTTAAACTTCACTAGTGTATCTGCCTCCACCACTGACTCAGGCAATGCATTCCACGCACCAACCACCCTCTGAGTAAAAAAACCTTCCTCTAATATCCCCCTTGAACTTCCCACCCCTTACCTTAAAGCCATGTCCTCTTGTATTGAGCAGTGGTGCCCTGGGGAAGAGGCGCTGGCTATCCACTCTATCTATTCCTCTTATTACCTTGTACACCTCTATCATGTCTCCTCTCATCCTCCTTCTCTCCAAAGAGTAAAGCCCTAGCTCCCTTAATCTCTGATCATAATCCATAATCTAAACCAGGCAGCATCCTGGTAAATCTCCTCTGTACCCTTTCCAATGCTTCCACATCCTTCCTATAGTGAGGCGACCAGAACTGAACACAGTACTCCAAGTGTGGCCTAACCAGAGCTTTATAGAGCTGCATCATTACATCGTGACTCTTAAACTCTATCCCTCGACTTATGAAAGCTAACACCCCATAAGCTTTCTTAACCACCCTATCCACCTGTGAGGCAACTTTCAGGAATCTGTGGACATGTACCCCCAGATCCCTCTGCTCCTCTTGTTTTGCCACTTTGTTTCATTATATCTGCAAATTTATATTTGGAAAATTCATTTCATTTTTCTTTTTAAAAGAAATTTCTTTCTAGTTCTGTCTAGAATTATGAATTTCCCAGTAACTGGCTATATGAGATAATACAGCATGGGGAAGAATTAGGCTATTTGACCCATCGAGTCTCTCCACCAATCAATCATGGCTGATTTTTACCCCCCTCAATCCCATTATCTTGTAATTTTTGACCCCTTTGATCAAGAACCTATCAGCCTCCACTTTAAGTATTCCCAGTGAAGTGGCCTCCACAGCTGTTGGTGGCAATGAATTCACAGAATCACCATTTTCTGGCTAAAGAAATTCCTCATCTCTGTTCTAAAGGGACTGCCTTCTATTTTGTTGTGCTCTCTGGCCCTAGACTTAGCCACTATTTGAACCACCCTCTCCATGTCCACTCTATTTAGGCCTTTCAATAGTTGGTAGGTTTCAGTGAGATCCTCCTCATTCATCCAAACCCCAGCAAGTACAGGCCTAGAGTCATCAAATGCTCCTCATAAGTTAATCCTTTCATTCCTGGGTTCATTCTTATAAGCCTCCTCCAACCCCTCTCCAATGCCAGCATATCCTTGCTGCTCACATTATTCCAAATGTGGCTTGACCAACGCCTTATAAAGTCCCAACTTTGTATTGTCATGGAGTAATACAACACCAAAACAGACCCTTCAGCCCAACTTGTCAATGTCAACCAAGATGCCAAGCTCGTCCCATTTGCTTGCATTTGGATCATACCCTAAAGAACCTTTCTTATCCATGTACCTGTCGAACTGTCTATTAAATATTTTTATTGAACCTTCCTCAACCACTTCCTCTGGCAATTTCAGTTCAAACAAGTAGGTATATATGCAACATCTGTGAAGATGTTGTCCTCGAGTTGCTTTTAAATCTTTCCTCTCTCACTTAAAGATGTGTCACTCATTTCTGATTCCTTTTCCCTGGGTTAAATTCTCTGATATTGAATCGTGGATGAAGGTGTATGCATAAGACGCTCACCAATTTGGCATTAAAAATTAATTTTTTGCTCTTTGAAACATGGGATATTATCAATTGAAAAAGGGCTCTAGAATAGTTGGTACCAGGTTCAGATACAGGGTGTGTGGAACCACCTTGATATTTTTTCCACTGTACCCCAGAAATGTTCAGAATCTCTAAGCTGTGAAGAACACCAGCTTTTCAAATGAGTGTCTTGATTTGGATTTTCAATTTTGAACTATTTTCACCTTGTTTGAACTGAAATTGTTAATTAATTGTGATGTGAACTTACCCCCTGAACTGGGGGTAACCTTGTGTCTCATCTGATCTTGAGACCTTCCAAAAGGCTTCAGATGCAAACCTAGTTATTGCAGTATGTTTAGTACAGTTGTGTATCTGTGATTTAAATAGACTTTTTGATTCTCTTGAGGTGCCATAGTTAATGTGAATAGAAATTAACTTCTTTGGGGCAAAATGATTGCAGTGACTTTGCCAAGTGTTGATTAATAATTGTCCACCTGCAGCAAGAGCATTCTCTTCCGTGATGCAAGAAAGCATCCAATGTTTCTATCTCTGCAGGAGGCTAAGGAGATTTGACATTCTTCATTGGCCCACAACACAAGAAACTGCAGTTTTGTGGGCACAACCCAGTGCATCTCAAAAACAAGTCATCCTTCCATTAACCCTGTCTACTTTTATCACTGTTGGAAAAGCAGCCCATATAATCAAAGCCCTCTTCTCCAACTCCACCCCCCCATCCCCCAATTTGGCAGAAGATACAAAAGCGTGAAAGCTTAAACCACCTAGCTTGGACAGCTTTTATCCCTGTTATAAGACTATGAAACCAACCTCTAAGACGATAAGATGGGCTATTGATCTCATAATCTATCTTGTCATGGTCTTTCACCCCCTTACCAGTAACTCTAAATACTGCATTCTGTTACTGCTTTTCCCTTATATTACTGCAATGTATTGATGTGGTGAACTCTTATCCGTATGTAAAAGTTTTCATTGTACCTAAGTGCACCTTATCATCGTTGAGAAGCCTGTGGACTTGGGAAAAATCTGTAGTCAAAGCATCCTCCAATACGTCTAGCAGGAAATTATGTTTATGATAAACTATAACTGAGCTTTCTGTTAACGTACGGCATATCTGCTTAAAGTACATTATCCCAGCTTTCATAGGCAGGTTCTCTACATTGTCTTGGTCATTTGCCTTGTGCTTGGCTATGCAGCAGTGTTATTGCTAATTGTTTTATTGCTGCAAGAGCATTAGTGTTAGCTGAGGACTTGATCAGGTTCCTGGTACAGCTGTGCAGAGGGTAGGGATTTGCACTGTTTTCCGGCCACATCAGTCTGTCAGTAAAGTGCTAATATTGTTATTTCTGCAAATGCATTCTAAGTGTTAAATGAGGTACCATTGTACTCCTGCGCACTGCCATGATCACATTTCATGGGGTTGTCTTGCATAACTAAATAAACAGCAATAACTTTTTTTGTTTCAGCTACAACTTTTGGTATAGCCCTTCCTTCATGGATCGTAGATCAGAAGAACTCCATGTTGGTATGTAGAATTGAATGGTTAATAATTCATTCATCTATTTGCAAAGATGGATTTGAATGAATAATAAATATGTTCAGCATTTAACTCCACATGATTGTGACACTAGACACTTATTCCCCTCTTCTTCCCTTTTGTATTTCAAAGAGATCATTCCCTTTGTGACACCCAGGTTCACTCTTCTGTCCTCGTGTATGTAGCTCTCCTTTGTTATGGCCTTTCCCATACAACACCTGTACATTTGGTCCTGCCAACAGTTCTTCCAAGTGAAACAACAGTTTGCTTGCAGCTTCTGTCTTGAGAACTGCATGTGATGTTCACTGAGGTTTCTCTAAATTGGAGAAAACAAATGTGGATTGCGTGAGTACTTCTATGGTGTTCAGTCCACAGCAATCATCCTGATCTTCAGTTGTCTACTATTTTCACTCATCATCCCATTCCCTTTGAATTTTTCCTGTAATCTCCTTCCTTTTTATAGATTTACCTCAAAGTGTGAGTAACAGCACTTAATTTTCTGTTCAGGCATATTGCAACGCTCAGGATTTAGTTTTCCAAGTTCTGGTACCTTTCTTTCATATCTGTATTGAGCCATTTCAGCCAGTCATCATTTGGGCAGCATAGATCAAGAAACATCTGCAGTTAAATGCTACAACTCCTGCTACATTCACTCATTTGGTCTCACCCTTTCATAGTCCCTTTGTTTTGACCATCTCTTCAACCTTCTTTACGACTGAAAAATAACTTTTCTGTCTTTCCCAGTTCTGAAGGGTTCTGGACCTGAAATGTAAATTATTTCTTTCTCCACACATGTGGTCTGACCTGCAGAGTTTTTCTAAACAATTTTTGGTTTTATTTATGCACTTTGTGAGACTTGTTTCCTTCAAGGAGTTGTGGCTATTCAATCATGACAAAAGAATCCAAACAGCCATCTCATGTGCCTTTTGTCATTGTTACATAGTAAGATTTGAATTTAGGCATTTGTAGTTACGTATCTGCAATGAGAAATTATTGCATGGTTTGGAAAAGCAGAATTAAATAATTAAAAACAAGGATATTCTGAAAATAATTTTTAGGAAGTGAAAGAGAAAGTTGTTGGGTGGTAAAGAGTGAACTTTCTAGTTTGTATTAGTATCTCAGTTGAAGTAAATGCTCATTACCCAAAATTGTATTAGTTTGATTATGCATGTGGATGCGTTTGAAGTGATTGTGGACTTGTGTGTCAGTTGAATCAGTTGAATTGGGTGCAAATGAGCACTAGGTCTCAATTGCAGCCTAATAGAATCAAAATCAGGTTTAATATAACTGTATATGTCGTGAAATTTGTTGCTTTGCGACAGCAGTACATGTGCAATAAATAATACAAACTAAATCACAGTAAGAAATGTATATCTAAATTAAACAGTAGTGCAAAAAATAAAGTGAAACGAAAAGTGGGGTCATGTACTTGGGTTCATTGTCCATTCAGAAATCTGGTGATGGAGAGGAAGAAGCTGTCTCTGAAAAGTTGAATGTGTTGCCTTCAGGCCCTTGTACCACCACCTTGATGGTAGAAACATAGAAACATAGAAAATAGGTGCAGGAGTAGGCCATTCGGCCCTTCGAGCCTGCACCGCCATTTATTATGATCATGGCTGATCGTCCAACTCAGAACCCTGCACCAGCCTTCCCTCCATACCCTCTGATCCTCCTAGCCACAAGGGCCATATCTAACTCCCTCTTAAATATAGCCAATGAACTGGCCTCAACTGTTTCCTGTGGCAGAGAATTCCACAGATTCACCACTCTCTGTGTGAAGAAGTTTTTCCTAATCTCAGTCCTAAAAGGCTTCGCCTTTATCCTCAAACTGTGACCCCTCGTTCTGGACTTCCCCAACATCGGGAACAATCTTCCTGCATCTAACCTGTCCAATCCCTTTAGGATTTCATACGTTTCAATCAGATCCCCCCTCAATCTTTTAAATTCCAACGAGTACAAGCCTAGTTCATCCAGTCTTTCTTCATATGAAAGTCCTGCCATCCCAGGAATCAATCTGGTGAACCTTTTTTGTACTCCCTCTATGGCAAGGATGTCTTTCCTCAGATTAAGGGACCAAAACTGCACACAATACTCCGGGTGTGGTCTCACCAAGGCCTTGTACAACTGCAGTAGTACCTCCCTGCTCCTGTACTCGAATCCTCTCGCTATAAATGCCAGCATACCATTCGCCCTTTTCCACCGCCTGCTGTACCTGCATGCCCACTTTCAGTGACTGGTGTATAATGACACCCAGGTCTTGTTGCACCTCCCCTTTTCCTAATCGGCCACCATTCAGATAATAATCTGATTTCCTATTTTTGCCACCAAAGTGGATAACTTCACATTTATCCACATTAAATTGCATCTGCCATGAATTTGCCCACTCACCCAACCTATCCAAGTCACCCTGCATCCTCTTAGCATCCTCCTCACAGTTAACACTGCCGCCCAGCTTCGTGTCATCCGCAAACTTGGAGATGCTGCATTTAATTCCCTCATCCAAGTCATTAATAAACAACTGGGGTCCCAGCATTGAGCCTTGCTGTACCCCACTAGTCACTGCCTGCCATTCTGAAAAGGTCCCGTTTATTCCCACTCTTTGCTTCCTGTCTGCTAACCAATTCTCTATCCACATCAGTACCTTACCCCCAATACCGTGTGCTTTAAGTTTGCACACTAATCTCCTGTGTGGGACCTTGTCAAAAGCCTTTTGAAAATCCAAATATACCACATCCACTGGTTCTCCCCTATCCACTCTACTAGTTACATCCTCAAAAAATACTATGAGATTCATCAGACATGATCTTCCTTTCACAAATCCATACTGACTTTGTCCGATGATTTCACCGCTTTCCAAATGTGCTGTTATCACAACTTTGATAACTGACTCCAGCAGTTTCCCCACCACCGACGTTAGGCTAACCGGTCTATAATTCCCCGGTTTCTCTCTCCCTCCTTTTTTAAAAAGTGGGGTTACATTAGCCACCCTCCAATCCTCAGGAACTAGTCCAGAATCTAACGAGTTTTGAAAAATTATCACTAATGCATCCACTATTTCTTGGGCTACTTCCTTAAGCACTCTAGGATGCAGACCATCTGGCCCTGGGGATTTATCTGCCTTTAATCCCTTCAATTTACCTAACACCACTTCCCTACTAACATGTATTTCGCTCAGTTCCTCCATCTCACTGGACCCTCTGTCCCCTACTATTTCTGGAAGATTATTTATGTCCTCCTTAGTGAAGACAGAACCAAAGTAATTATTCAATTGGTCTGCCATGTCCTTGCTGTCCATAAACAATTCACCTGTTTCTGTCTGTAGGGGACCTACATTTGTCTTTACCAGTCTTTTCCTTTTTACGTACCTATAAAAGCTTTTACAGTCAGTTTTTATGTTTCCTGCCAGTTTTCTCTCATAATCTTTTTTCCCCTTCCTAATTAAGCCCTTTGTCCTCCTCTGCTGAACTCTGAATTTCTCCCAGTCCTCAGGTGAGCCACTTTTTCTGGCTAATTTGTATGCTTCTTCTTTGGAATTGATACTATCCCTAATTTCTCTTGTCAGCCACGGGTGCACTACCTTCCTTGATTTATTCTTTTGCCAAACTGGGATGAACAATTGTTGTAGTTCATCCATGCAATCTTTAAATGCTTGCCATTGCATATCCACCGTCAATCCTTTAAGTGTCATTTGCCAGTCTATCTTAGCTAATTCACGTCTCATACCTTCAAAGTTACCCCTCTTTAAGTTCAGAACCTTTGTTTCTGAATTAACTATGTCACTCTCCATCTTAATGAAGAATTCCTACCCAAGGGGCCTCTCACGACAAGATTGCTAATTAACCTTTCCTCGTTGCTCAAAACCCAGTCTAGAATAGCCTGCTGTCTAGTTGGTTCCTCGACATGTTGGTTCAGAAAACCATCCGGCATACATTCCAAGAAATTCTCTTCCTCAGCGCCTTTACCAATTTGGTTCACCCAATCTACATGTAGATTGAAGTCACTCATTATAACTGCTGTTCCTTTATTAAACACATTTCTAATTTCCTGTTTAATACCATCCCCGACCTCACTGCTACTGTTAGGTGGTCTGTACACAACTCCCACCAGCGTTTTCTGCCCCTTAGTGTTATGCAGCTCTACCCATATCGAATCCACATCTTCCCGGCTTATGTCCTTCTTTTCTATAGCAATGAGAAGAGGGCATATCCTGAGTGATAGGTGTCCTTAGTGATGGATGCTATCTTTTTGAGGCATTGCCTTTTGAGGGTGTCCTCAATACTGGGGAGGTCAGTGCCTGGGATGGAGTTGGCTGAGTTGGCAAATTTTTGCTGCCATTTTCAATCCTGTGCATTGGTCCCTCCATACCAGACAGTGATTTAACAGTGATCTCTGTGATACATTTATATAAATTTGCGTGTGTTGGTGATATACTAAGTTTCCTCAATCTCGTAATAAAATACAGTCGCTGTCATGCTTCTTTGTAATTGCATCAATATGTTGAGCCCAGGATAGATCTTTAGAGATGTTGACACCCATGAGTTAAGGATCCATTTGCAGAGTGAAGTACAGAGGCCCATATTTTGGAGCTTGTTGATTGGAACCATGCATACAGTGGTGTTGAATGCTGAGCTGTAATCAATCAATGGCAGCCTGATGTAGGTATTGCAATTGTCCAGATGGTCCAAGGCCAAGTAGAGAGCTAGTTAGATTGCATCTGCTGTAGACCTATTGCTGCGATAGGCAAATTGTAGCAGTTTGAGATCCATGCTTGAGCAGGAGTTGATTCTGGCCATGACCAACTTCTCAGCACTTCATCATAGTAGATCTGAGTGCAACTGGGCGATAGTCGTTGAGGTATCTCACCCTGCCCTTCTTGGGCACTGGTATGATCGTCTCCTTTTGAAGCAAGTGGGAACCTTTGACTGCTGCAGTGAGAGATTGAAGATGTCCTTGAACATTCCTGCCTGCTGGTTGGCACAGGTTTTCAGTGCCCTACCAGGGCATCATCAGGGTCTGATGCCTTGCGAAAGTTCACCCTCTTGAAAGATATTCTGATGTTGGCTTCCGAGACAAAGATCACAGGGTCACCAGGTGCTGCAGGGAGTTGCCGAGGTGTAGGTTAATTCTCTTTTCAAAGCCTGTATAAAAAGCCATTGGGAGTGAAGCATCATAGCTTTTCATGATATTAGGTTTTACCTTGTAGAGGTAGTGGCCTGCACACCCTTCCAAAGCTGACATTTTTCAATTCAGTCTCTAACTTCAATCAGAATTGTTTTTTCGGTCTTAAAATAGTCTTCTGTAAGTTGTATCTGGACCTGTTGTACAGTGTTGGATCACCAGTATTGAATGCTACAGATCTAGCCCTCAGTAGACTACAAATATTTTGATTCATCCACTGCTTTTGGTTTGGGTATGTCCAGTATGTTCTTGAAGGCACACACATTCACACAGATCACGATGAAGTCGGTGATAACTGTGGTATATTCATTCAAATTTTAAGATTAATCCCCGAGTATTGTCCAGTCAAAGCAGCCTTGTAAGGGAGGCAGAGGAGCGTTTGACCATATTCACCATTGGTGCTGCTTCTGAAATAGAGGGGGTGAGCTATGTTTCCATTAAGCAAAGTATACACAGCAGTCCCTGATCTTCCTCTGGAACTGTAATCTTGCTCTGAGGTCTTCAGTTGTATTTTCCAGCGACTCTACATTTGCTAGCAGGATAGTTGGGAGTGTAGGTCTAAGGCCTTTGCATTTCAATCCTGCAACCTAGTGCACCTTCCCTGCTTCTATTTTCTTAAAGGGGAACTGCATTTGCATCCTGGGTCTGCTAATTTTGAAGATCGATAGATTTTTAAAAACCATCTTAAACTGATGTGGCTTACTATAACACTGTGACTGAATTTCAGCTGTAGGAGTCCTAAACGTGAGTATTTGATGCTTCCCAGTGGAGCTGCACAGTTGCCACTTATCAGTGCTATCTTGTAAGAAGCTCAGAACTTTCTAGTTAAGATCAAGTAGATGTTAGTTTTAAAATTTAAATATTTTTTAAATGTAATTTGAGAAGGTTAACACAGACTTAATATTTTGCTGAATATTTTTAAAAATTAATACAAAACCTTTAACTTTTGTAGGTTTTGGCTGTGTATGGATTTGCATTCATGGTGATTCTTCCAGTGGTTGTGGTAAGTCTTTAGTTTCAGTTTGAAAGTCATCTGCTCTTGCGTGCTTAATATCTATTGATCTGAGGCCAGAC
The DNA here is from genome assembly GCF_963921235.1 of Mobula hypostoma. Classification (NCBI taxonomy): domain Eukaryota; kingdom Metazoa; phylum Chordata; class Chondrichthyes; order Myliobatiformes; family Myliobatidae; genus Mobula; species Mobula hypostoma. The sequence goes on from NC_086098.1 coordinate 140,818,363, forward strand.
TACCTCAACACCATTTTTAATTTTTCTAGTCTTCAGTAGGTCTGTGTGCAACACTAAACTTATTTCCTGTTTCTTCATGTATAAAGGGAACATGGTGGTACCGTTCTGTTCGATATAGTGGTGACCAGATTCTTATTCACACAACACAGTTGTACATGCATTTTTTGAATAGAACCCCCAATATGAATATGAAACGTGAGTAACTAACTTTGATTGCTTTAACTTGATTTATTTGATTGCTGGTTACATCATTAAAGAATAGAAATAATTGTAGAGACAAGTTTTCTTGAAGTTTAGATGTTAAGTATGAATTTTATCATAACTGCTCTTGTTAGATGGCCTTGAGTTGCTACGTTTTATTCCAACTGTGCTGTTAGGTAGGGTTCCTTGGTTTTGTCCTAGTGAAACTGAAGAAATGGCACTGTACATTGGGTTGATCTGTACACCTTTGAAATGTTTGCCTCTTCATCACAATTTGAAGTTATATTTCTCTCTTTTCGAATCCTTGGGTATATTCTGCAGTGCACACTGCCAGGAAGTTGTTTTCATGTGGCTTTTTATCTGCACTTTCTATTGATTTTGTGCAGTTGCACTGATTTTTTTTTCCTGTCAAAACCCATCACTGAGGTATTATTGGTAATTTCTCTCCTAAGCTTATGCATGTAACTATTCTTTAATGTGAGGATATGCCTATTCTTGGTGGCTTTTTCTTCAGTGAAAGGAAAGCAACTTTCTCCTTTGAGGCTTAGTGAGCACTGCAGGCCAAACCATGATGGCATCAACTGAAGTGGCTAAAATCTGAAATTGCATTGATGTAATTCATGGCATGAATATTCACAGCCATTTTGGTTTTCCCAGACTTGTGGTTTAATTATGAATGTTGGTAGCAAGGATGTGCTTAAAAAATGTAGAGTAATTCTGTCAATTATATTGATTGATTAACTGGCTACCTTACAAGCAATTATCAACTGGAGACCCTGACACTTTTACCATCCATAATTCAAAATGGAATTAGCTAGCATTTAGAATTCTATGGAATAATCAATAACAGTTGGTCTGAATATGTTAAAAGCTTATTGTGTTGATTTAATACAACATTTCAGTTAATTGTGCCATCAGTTAATCGGGGCAGCCATTTATGGGTCAATTCTTAAAGAGCAAAAACTAAATTGAGAAAATAAATAGCCAGGTTCACTTTGTTTATTTAGGACATATAACTGCTTAATTGGGGCAAGATACTTTTGCCAAACAGTTTCTAAACTGGTACCAGTTTTGTGCACTTGCATGGCAATCAATTTTTAAATAGCAGCTTTTGCGTGTGTTTGTGTTTCTTATAAAAATACTTGTGATTTTGGTCACTGATAGTTGATAAGAAGTAAGCAACAAAACAGTCAGATTGGTATTGGTCACCATAGTTTCAAGCATTCAGGCTTGGAGTTGCCAAAAAAGGTTGGTAGTGAAAATGAAACACTTTCACTATGTCAGTGAGTTAATCTCTTGAATGTTGCAATGAAAATGAAGATTTGGAGGATGCAATCATTGGAAGCATTATATGAAGGCAGTCCATTGTCTGCAATGAATTTGTTCACTTACAGTCAATCAAAAGAACATGGCAGGTGAATTCCTCTGATAACTATTGGGAATTAATAGTTTTATAGTGATATAGAGGTATTAGTAATTTTCTAATGTGTTCTGTATTTCATTTAACAAGTTTGCCTCTTACACCTTTTAACTATTTCAATGAAACTTCAGCTAATTGGGGGCAGCTGCTTAATTAGACTAAAATGTGCTGGTCCCGATGTGTCCTAATTAACCAGAATCGATCGTATTGATAGCAAGATCTTATAGAGCTGTTAAAACAAGATGACTCTTTCGCAGCCAATTGAATTTTTGGGGAGGTAAAAAACACATTTGGGGAAAGGGTTTGATAAAAGGAGAGCAGGAGAAGTGCAAGAAAATAAAATGTTTTTGTTCTAAAATTAAAATTAGTGAAAGTGGATGTTTGTCAGTATTTGTGTATGCATAGATTTTTATGAAACGCTATTGTATTTTCCCTGTAAATGCCTGCAAGAAAATGAATCTCAAAGTAGTATACGGTACCATGTGTACTTTGATATTAAATTTACTTTGATCCTTGAATTTTCAGATTAACAAAACAAATAGAGGAGGCAGATATTTCATGTGCATAATTCTGAATGCATTTTGGGAAGAAAAATAGACATACTCATGAGTATAGTAAATAGGATTCAAAAATAATTGAGGTAAAATTTAAAATGAACAGTTTGTATTTGAGCAGTGAAGCCTGAGAAGAGTTTCTAACGGTTTAAGGTAGACTAGAAAGTGAAAATGAAAAGAACAGTTTTTTTTAATCTTGTTGGAGATGTGACGGATACACAACTTTAAAATTCTTACGAAGAATGTAGAGGGCTTTGGAAAGCCATACATGCATAGAATATGAAACGTTTTATCTTGGAGTGGTCGAGCCGGTGATCATTGCATCATTTGAAGGAGGATTAGCTAAATTTTTATAAGCTAAAATTTTTGAAGTAGAAGATGGTGCAGAATACAATTAGGAACTACTTTATCTGAGACCAGTACGGAGTTCTTTAATTTAGGATGTCATATACACATTGAGAATGTTCATTCTATTCAACCTGATTTAAATTTAATTTTGCCTGCCACACTGCTCTTGTGACTTGGATCTAAACAATACTGAGGTATGTCACTTTTTTTGTTTTCAGGCCTTATAATGGTATTAACAGCTGCTTTTGAGTTTGATCCACGCAATAACAAAGAAGCAGTCATGAGACCAACAGACAATGTTGAAATACCTCAGGTAGGGATATATTATGTTTGTGCTTGATTCTCCTTTTCATTCCCAAGTGAGTGATACTGGACTGAGTGGTGGGGAGAGCCAAGTGGTAAATGGAAAATTAGGTTATCTCTTAAGGGGAAGAAGGGAATCATTTAAAGCGGAAGTTTTCTCAAGTGCAGATAAGACAAAATTTTTATTGTTCTAAAAAGCCTAAATTGGCTCCTCATTTTTGATATTTTTCTTTCTTTCTGCAGTTAGTTATGGCTGTAGTACTACTGGAAAGGAGTGCTTTACTTCTGTTGGGGCTTAGAGGAATATGAATAAGAATGTCTAGGTAGTTCAAAATAGTTCAATTAGCTTGGACTAACAGGCTCAAGTCCTAGTGTGAAAAGTATGTTATTACAATCCTCATTAAATGCTGATTTTCAAATGTTAATGTTTGTATTTGGCAAACTATTACAACTTTACATCTAGATTGCACATTTTTCCTTGTTCCATTAAAAGTTCTTAAGTTTTTACTCTTAAATTGCAGCTTATTCGGGAACTTGGTAATGTTAATGAGAAGAAGAAAGAACTTCCATTTTGTTTACCATACAGTGTAAAGTCCAGGGTTTTGCTCCTTGCACATCTTTCCAGGCTGGAAATCTGTCAAACTTTGGAAGAAGGTGAAACATATGCAGAAAATTGAATAGGTTGGGGTGGTAATGAGGGAGTGAATTACATTTACATTTTAATAGAAATGAAAACATTGTTGACAATCCACGTATACTATTCGCCTTCAATTCACAATGTAATGGCCTTAATTTTGCAGGCTTTTGTATTGTGAATTGACAGGTTTGTGCAAATAGATCCTCAACATCAGTTCTGCATAAAGCTGAGTATTGTCACATTAATGCAGGAGATTATGAAAACTGGGGAGCGTTTCTGGAAAAGTGCTACTGGAAATTTTTGAATAGCTCTATAACATGAGAGGATACCATATGGCCCATCAAGTCCATGCCAGAATTATTCTCTCTGCTGCTATTTTCCCCTGCATTCTATTTCCCTTAATTCACCAAGATTCTACCTCAAGGGCCAGTTAACAATGGTCATTTGCCTACCTAGCCAATTATCTTTGGATGAGGGAGAAAATCACTGCACTCACAAGAAGATCATGCTGACTTGACATAGACAGTACCTGTGATCAAGATTGTACCTGGATCACTAGTGCTGTGAGACAACACCTCTAATGGCTGCGGCGCTGTACCAATAAAATGGTGTTATTTAGGTTGCTGATCAGTTCACGGCTAAATGTTGTTATTAATCACAAAGATAATGTTCCATGAATTAGTGTGATAAACTGTATTTCCCTTACATTAAGGTATAGTCCCTGATATGTCTGGTACAGTTTTATTGGTAAAATTGAAGATGAGTGATATTAAACCAGATTCTGATTCGGAGTTCATTAGCAGAAGTAAACTCATTTAATTACATCTATCATGCACACTTTAATAATCTTTTCAAAATTTGCCAAAAAATTTCTTGAGAGCTGTAGACTGTCCACTGTCTTCATTACCTGCTAACTTGCTAACCCTGGATCCACAGTGGTGTTAACCCCAGAATGAACAATTATGTCCATGTACTAGAAATAAAAATAGAACTTTTTTTTCCAATGGTGAAACTGTTGTTATTTTAGAGCTATTTCTTCAATCATTGTTAAACTTAATTCCTTGCCCAATGTATGAAAACTAGTTCTGATTCTTAGATTGTCCTTGGAGGGCAAATGGTAATGAAAACAGATGCAGCAGAAGGGGAATTGAATTTATAAATCATTGACATACAGTATAACAATGTTCTCTGCATTGAAAATTTCAATATTTTAAAATATTAGTGGAAAGTGGGTATTTGTGCATTTTATTTTCTGGTACATGTTATGAGTTGCTTTTGTAAGTCATTTTAACTGTTTTAGCTTTAAATATTCTTCTCAGCACCATACCTTCCTTACCTGCGACTCATTTGTTTCTTTCTAAAAGATTATTGGTTTGTAATACGGAAATGTCCTGCTCTCCTCCAAGAAATGATTAGTGTTGGATGTCAGCTGACTATGATGGCCAATACTCGAGGTGGTGAGTGATCTAATTATGCTAATGAAGATTAAATATGTTTCCTTCAACTTTATTTAGGATGCAGAATGTTCATGAAGAATATTAGAAGTTTATAATTTTAATGTGAGTCCTTAATTTTTTTCTCACTTTTAAACTTGACTCTGGTTAGGAATCCATGCTCCCCGTTTGGAGTCCATTGAGAACTGTATGAAGCTATCTCAGATGCTGGTGCAGAGCCTTTGGGAATCTAAATCCCCTCTACTTCAACTTCCATTTTTTGAAGAGGAAACCCTCAAATACTGTTTGTCTAAAAAGGTAATAAATTATATAGACATTTACTCTAAACTACTTATTTATTTATTTTCTTTCTTTCCCTCTCACAATAACTCCTTGCCTGTTCTCCATCTTCCTCTGATGCTCCCCTCCTCCTCTCTTTTTTCCAAGGCCTTCTGTCCCATGATACTCCTTCTCCAGCCTTGTATCCCTTTTGCCAATCAACTTCCCAGCTCTTGGCTTCATCCCTCCCTCTCCTGTCTTCTATCATTTCGGGTCTCTCCCTCCTCCTCCCACTTTCAAATCTCTTTTTTCCGATGGTCCTGATGAAGGGTCTCGACCCGAAACGTCGACTGTACTTCTTACTCTAGATGCTGCCTGGCCTGCTGCATTCCACCAGCATTTTGTGTGTGTTGCTTAAATTTTCGTTGGGTGTTCTTGAGCCCTTCTTTGAATGGAGAGGACTGCTGCAAGAAATCTTTCATGTTGAATAAGTGGGGTGTTCTGGAGGGCCAAATGTGATCTGCAGAGAGATTGGTCTTGATGCACTTCTATGTACTTTTTAAGTATAGTTTTTAAATACACATTTGCATTTCTACTTGCTGATCTTTAGGCACTGCTACACAAGATAATTTTCAATACAAACATTAATGTAAATTTTAGGATGTAGTGCATTAGTGTCATGAATTTACTATAAATTGTTTTTAATTGTGTAATGTTTTAACTACTCAAAAAAAAACACTCCACAAAATTGAAGTATGCACAGTAACTTCAGAGCATTTTTACTTTATGCAATGTAATTTGTTTTTAATTTAAAACTTTCAAAGCATCTACATGTCAGTCTGTAAAACTTTTAAGTTTATGGTTGCAAGTAAATGCCTGATAAATGCAGAATCAAAATTTTGCACAGTAGCTTTGTTGGATATTGTGATAAAGAGTAGAAGAGTGTTAATTTTGTTGGACCATTTCATTAAATATTTGTTCCCTTTATTTAACATTCTTTCACCATTTGGTTAATATTTTATGCAAAAAGATATGTCGTGAAGGATTGGTCTTTTTTTTTACTTTAAAATCAAAACAATCAATGCTACTGCTGCCAATTAGTGTATTTTGAAGGATGATGGTGTTATTGACAAATCCATAATTTAGTACATGTTGCTAATTGTCTTTTAAGAGGGTTATAGTGAGCTATCTTGTAGTTATTGTTTGGAAGTAGAATGTTGTGGGATTTTAGTATCCTATCATTTATGGATTGGCATTGTTATCTCAGCACGATGGGGTGTGAGTGTGAGCAAAGCTTGCAGATGCGGTAGCATGGTTGTCTTGCTGTCTTGTCCTCTAAGTGGTAATGGCCACAAGTTTGGGAGGTATTGTGCAAGACGCCTTTGTGAGCTGTTGCTTCTTGATTGTAATGACTGGAGCCATGATGCATTTTGTGATGCACTAAGTAAATATTTGCAATGATGAACGCAGTGTCAGTGAACCAAGTTGTTTTTTTCCCCCCTGAATGGTATGAGCTGCTCGAAATGTCATTGGAGTATTTGTTTAGGCTACTGAGAAAGGAATTTGTCAAATACTTTATGTGCCCTGTTGTTGATGTCAAGATTGTAGGGATACTGTTCTTGTGGCCATATGTTTTATATAGCTTTTCCAATTAAGTTTGTAATACTATACCCCAGAATTGAGAGATTTGCAATGTTGATGCCTTTGAGTGTCAAGGGATTAGATTCCCTTGCAGATGTTATTGCCTGGCATTGATGTTTACTATCATGTTTGAGCACAAGATAAAATGTGGGACATTTTTGCTGCATTTGGTCATTGAATGATTCATAACTTAAGAACTAGTGAGTGGAATTGAATATTGTGATCATCTATAAGCATTCTTCTGCAATGGAAGGATGGTTATTGATCCAAGAGGGTACGTGTGTGTATATATATGAATTAGGAGCAGGACTTGTCTGCAATGGTATTCTAGCTGATCTGATTTTTAACCTCAATGCTGCATTTCTACCTACCAGTCCCACTCCACCTCCCTTATCAAGAATCTCTCTAACTGACTTAAACACATTCAAAGGCACCATTTTCACTGAAGAAAGTTTCAAAGTCTACTAATTCTTTGAGGGGTGTGGGAAGAAAAATCTCCTCATTCTGTTGTGAATAATTCCTTTTTTTAAATGGCAACATGACCCCGCAGGATTTTTTGTTCATTGTTTAACACTGCAGCAAATATAAGTCAAGCCTAACCATTTCTCATAAGACAAGCTACCTATTCCTGAACTCCTTTCAAGGTATTTGCATCCTTGTGTAACCCTCAGGCTTGGCCAGCATGTGTTCATCGAGGGGAAAACAACTTCTGGCCCCACCGAACTGAGAAATCTCGTTTGTGTGGATGCTGCGTGATGTGTTGCCCGATTACAAATCCGCACTGCAAAATATCCGACAGTACACTGTATGCAATTAAATGATTGAACTTTATAAATCTTAATCTGGATATAGGGTTAGTAAAGAAAATTAAAAAAAATAAAAGGACCCATTTTATGAAAAAAGTCAAAAGTGCACATTGGAGCTCATAGCTATGGTTATGCATCAACCATCAACCTACTCTGAGTGTCGCCGAACTTCGGACCCTTGCTTCCAGTCCACTTCATCAGGTGGTCTACCAGTTCTCTCTACACGCATCTTCCTCCTCCTGTCGCCAACAAAAGACAGCGAAAATCTCTCTTCCAGACTCTCAAGAAAGAACAACATTTTTCCCATTGGATAACATACATTCCAAAGCCCTGTTATCTTGTCAAAACCCAAACATTGCAGCTACAGAGAAACCATTACATTAGCAGTGAAACATTACAACGTGTTACACTTGAATAAGTAGACCAATTCTGTATGCAGCAGTTCAAAGTATGATCTCATTGATATCCCAAATAACTGATACTTTGCCACCTATTTCAATATTCAATTTCCTAATTTCTTGCTGTGCATCTTGGCCATTTACAAATTGTACCTTAGGCACCCTGATCTCTCTGTATCTCAGAGGTCCCTAGTTTTTCACCAGTTAATGAGCTTTTCTGTTTTACCTGCCAAGTACTATTTACCACACATAGACTTTGTTAGATCTTTGCCTTTTCATTACATTCCTTTGTAGCCCTCTTGTAATTTATTCTCCAATGTGTCATCAGCAAATTTAGCAAGCATATCTTTGGTGTCTTCATCCAAGTCATTTATATAAATAAATTGAGGCTCAGTACTGAATTCTATGGCATGCCACTCATTACATCTTTACAACCAGAAAGAAACATTTATCTACTCTCCATTTCATGATAGTTGCATATACTTTATCCATATCAATATCTCTCACCTGCTTTCACCTATCACCTGCCAGCTAGTACTACTTCCCCTTTCCTTTCCTTTTCCAGTCCTGATGAAGGATCTCATCCTGAAATGATGACTGTTTATTATTTCCATAGATGCTGCCTGACCTGTTGAGTTCCTCCAGCTTTTGTCCGTGTTGCTCTGGATTTCCAGTATCTTCATAATCTCCTGTATTTTAACAGTCAGACTTGGTTTGTCATTTACACGGACATAAACTGAATATCAGAACAATATCTATATTGTACAGAAGCAATTTGGCTAGAGGCACAAGTCGAGTTGGAACATAAGTTCATAGCACTTTAGTTGGAGTTTGTTAGAACCTGTAGTCTTTACTGTATTCTGTGTATCTTGCCCATTCTAGATACTATGTTGTATCTTTTAATTATTTGAGCATGATGCAACTTCCAGTGTAGGTTTTGTAGAATACAACATAAAAGTAGCACAATAGAAAAACTTTTTATTCTACATGACTTTTCTTTTAATATATCAATTGGAACAATATCCAGATGATGTATTAATTGAATTTGCAACTCATTAATGAGTACTGCTGTTGCAAATCTATAATTGAAACAGAGTTCTGTTGCCTTTATTTACATAACAGTACAAAGTCCGAACAATTCAAGACTTGGTTAGCATGAAAGATACTGATCGGCGTAATATGTTGCGATTCCTGAGTGAGGAGAAATATGAAGAGGTCATGGCAGTACTTGGAAGCTTTCCACATGTTAGCATGGATATAAAGCTGCAAGGTATGAATCAATATTTCAAGAATTGACTTTGTGTACATTTTTATAACCAGGATAATTGTAATTTGCTGTTACCTCTGCAAGCTATTAAGTTATGTAATATTGATTATTTGTCCTTAGCATTTTAGAGTTATTAGAACAGGGGTCCCCAACTTTTTTTGCTCCGTGGACCGGTTTAGTATTGACGATATTCTTGCGGACTGGCTGACGGGGTGGGGGGGGGCGGGTGTTCAAGTAGTGTTGCCAACTTTCTCACGCTCAAATAAGGGACAAAGTAGTAGTCAAATACGGGACACTTGTGTTTACCCCAAGAAAGGCTACCATGACCATGAAGCCTTGCGCGGGCACCTGTGTGCGCATGCTTGCCGTGCGCATACATGACGTGTGCATGTGTTATTTGGTAGGTTATTTTTTGGGTCTGGGAACGCACAAAAATTTTTCCCTTATAAATTAATGGTAATTGCTTCTTCGCTTTAGGCCATTTCGGCATGAAAGATTTCATAGGAACACTCTACCTTAGCAGGGGAAATACGGGATAAGGGCGGTCCCGTATGGGACAGACCAGTTTAGCCCAATATACGGGATGTCCCGGCTAATACGGGACAGTTGGCAACCCTATGTTCAAGTTCAACAGTGCATGACAGGGAATGAGGAAAGGTGCAGCTGACTCATATTGTTTCATATCGCCAAATCATATCATTTCCTCGCGGCCCGGTAGCACATGCTTTGCGGCCCGGTGGTTGGGGACCACTGTATTAGAATACTAGGAAAGTCCAATGATGTATGATAGAGCAAGCTGATTGATGCTTTTCAGTGTTGGAAAGCCTCATACAAAACTGATAATGTTTTGAGCATATATGGTTTCTATTGTGAATTTTTTAACCTGAAAAATGAATTTGTGTTTCTGTCATAATTTTCCAGGTCAAATATCCGTAAGTTCCGACACTGACCAACAACTCTTGATCCAATTTAAGAGCATTTCTTCCAATATCACTTCAGCTTTCTCCTAAAGTGGGCTTTGATTAATGATGTTGGCAGTTTTTAATTGATTGTGATAGGCAGATGGATGCAAAGTTCTAGGTTGTGCCAGTATCTTTCTCCCAGCGCAAAATGTCTAATACTAGATGATGTGTATTTAAGGTGAGGGGAAGAAAGTTCAAAGGAGATGTGCTGTGTGGGTGGCAAGGTAGCGTATTGGTTGGTGTAACACTATTGCAGTGCCAGAACACGGGTTCGTTCCCCGCTGCTGTCTATAAGGAGTTTGTCCATACTCCCCATGACTGCGTGTTTTCTCTGGGTGCTCCAGTTTCTTCCCACATTTCGAGGACCTACAAATTAGTGAGCTAATTGGTGATATGAGTGTCAAGGTGCAGGCTCTTTGAGCTAAAAAGGGCCTGTTAACTGTGCTGTACCTTTAAATCTAGGTTGACTATGTAAGAATTGGCTGTCATTAGCAAATCAGTTCAGCACAACATCCTGGGCCAAAGGGACTGTTCCTGTGTTGTACTAGTCCGTGTCTGGAACCTTCTGAGTGTTAGAACTGGAGTGAGGTTGCCCAATTGTATTTTCATGTGAAATTGCTATGCATACTGTGAGCAGACCTTATCGCAGCCTTTGCAAGGACAGCTGTGACATGGCAGAATTGAACATAATGGGAATCCTCATTTTATATTAGTATGCCCTTAAACACTTCATTGTAGCAATTAGAATGAATGTCATTTCAAACTATTGGATTTAATGAATGTCATTTTGAAAAGTTCTTGCATTCAGTTTGTAATCTCTGATATAATCAGTGAGTAGAGATCTAGTGAACGTTTAATCTTTCCCCAAGATCTGCTAATTTGAGTATTTTGTGAATTATGTTGCACAGAGAAGTGGTGTACAGATGGAGTGTTAAAGGAATAAATCAGAAATCACCCTTTGTTTTGTTCCTCCTCAGTTTTGGATGATGAAGACAGCAGCAATATTACTGCTGGATCAATTGTCACTGTCACCGTGACACTCAAGAGAGGAAATATGGCTGTAAGTACCAGTATTGAGAACGTCTTGCACTCTTCCCCAGCTCTTTCTGCAGAACTACTCTGTGATTCTCTAGTTTGCTCATCCCTACTCACCTGTTCTTCCCCTGCAACTGTTGTATTTTGAGTTTTGCGTTTTATGCTTTGTTCCAACTTTTAAAAAATCTGTTTTTTCAAAGGCCATCTTTGAAAAGGAACAAGAACATGGTGCATGTATAAATGAAGAACAGGATGCTGATGACGTAGTAAGTTTAAGTGGTAAAATAAACTCAGTCCAATGTCTAGTAGGTGAAAACTAAAGTATTTACATTCATTATCTTTCAACTTTTTACATGTAGTTTTAATTCATCTGTTTCCTGTATTCTAACCTGCACTATTCTTTGGTGAATGCTTATTTTTATGAAAAGAGTTAAATCAAAAGAGTGCATTTGTAATTTGTGCTTCCACTCTCTTGAGCAAGCAATAATTTTAACTGTTTGCTCCATAGCCACTCAGTACACTTTGAAACATTTGAAATTCTGAATAGCAGAACTTCATTTACAAGTATACACAATAACGTTGTGACCAGTTCTAACTTAACTGGCTTTGATTGCAGCTTTTGTAACTTTCCCGTCCTGCTAATTCTGTACCATCTGAAACTTAAATTCTTTTGAGATGAGTTATCTGTTTAAGTGCAGTATATGCATTTGTATGGCCCGAATCCTTTCCTTTTACCCCCTATCCACCCCCTCAATAGTTCTTTCTAATGAGATCTGTGTGCATAAATTGCACAGAACTTTTATTCATCATTATAGAACCTGCTAATATCAGTGTTTTCTGTGAATAAGGGTTGTGCATCTATTTTGTATTTTTCATATCCAGATATATTTATTGTAGTCTTAAGAGTGCTGTTATGCTTCCATGTAACATATGTGCAATGTCAAATATTATAGTAATGCTTAGGATTTTTCATGCTCACTTTTATGCTGAAGGCTGTGCTTAAATTTGCCATGAAATCACATCCACGCATCAGTAATCTGACTGTAATGCCTCCACGGAGTAGGTATACTAATAAAGTAACAAGATTACAAATTACCTCTTTTTTAAAAAAACAGAGGTACAAAATTTATAATGTTGCCAGTATAAGATTTCTATTACAATTGACTACTCTGTTAAAGTGATTTTTTTTAAAAAAAAAGACTGTCACACATAAGTTGCTGGAGGAACTCAGCAGGTCAGCCAGCATCTGTGTGTGGAGAAGAATAAACAGTCAACATTTTGAGCTGAGAAGCTTCATCAGAACTGGAAAGGGAGGGGGCAGAAGCCACACTAAGAAGATGGTGGGGGGGGGGTGGAATGGAGCTGGCAGGTGATAGGTGAAACTAGGTGAGGGGGAAGATGGTATTGGAGAAGGGGGATTGAAGTGAGAGGTGATGGATGGAATCTGATAGGAGAGGACAGTGGATCATGGGAGGAGGGAGGTGAGGAGAAGGGGTAAGAGAGTAGTCAGAATGGGGAATAGAGAAAGGGGTGGGGCAGAAGGAAAGTTAACAAAAGTTAGAGAAAACAAGGTTCATGCCATCAGGTTGGAGGCTACCCAGATAGAATGAGATGTTGCTCCTCCATCCTGAGTGTGGCTTCTTTGGAGTAGTAGAGGAGACCACTGATCAACATGTTGAAATGGGTGACCATCAGCAAATCCAGTCTTTATGGAGGATGGGGCGAAGGTACTTGATGAAGTGGGCCCTGATCTACTTCGGATCTCACAGATGTAAGGAGGCCACGCTGGGGACAGTGGATGACTGTGACGGACTCTCAGGTGAAGTGTTGCTGAAGTGTTGCCTCATCTGGAAGGACTGTTTTGGTTTCTGAATCGAACTGTGGCCCCAATGAGGCCACACCTCATATGCTGACTGGGTAGCCTCCAACCAGATGGCATGAACACTGATTTCTCTAATTTCAGTTAACTTTCCTTTCTCCCTCTCTCTCCTCTCTCTCTCCTCTCTCTCTCCTCTCTCTCTCCTCTCTCTCTCCTCTCTCTCTCCTCTCTCTCTCCTCTCTCTCTCCTCTCTCTCTCCTCTCTCTCTCCTCTCCTCTCTCTCCTCTCTCTCTCCTCTCTCTCCTCTCTCTCCTCTCTCTCCTCTCTCCTCTCTCCTCTCCTCTCTCTCTCTCTCTCCTCTCTCTCTCTCTCTCTCTCCTCTCTCTCCTCTCTCTCTCTCTCTCTCCTCTCTCTCCTCTCTCTCCTCTCTCTCCTCTCTCTCCTCTCTCTCCTCTCTCTCCTCTCTCTCCTCTCTCTCCTCTCTCTCCTCTCTCTCTCTCTCTCTCCTCTCTCTCCTCTCTCTCCTCTCTCTCCTCTCTCTCCTCTCTCTCCTCTCTCTCCTCTCTCTCCTCTCTCTCCTCTCTCTCCTCTCTCTCCTCTCTCTCCTCTCTCTCCTCTCTCTCTCCTCTCCCCCCTTCTCTATTCCCTTAGCACTATTCAGTGTAAGGGCCACTGTTGCACTTCTTCCCCTTGAAGGAGGGAGATCAGTGGGGAGGGATGAGTGGACAAGAAACTCAGCTTCTCGACCTTTGACTTTGTTGGCTCTTTCAGAAAATGGAAAGAAAAAGTACTTAACTACTTTATTCCCATTCTAATAACTGCTTTACAAACCCAGACGTACCCTCGCTACATGTCCTAGGGGATGTTCTTCCTCTGTATTCTCACATTTCTTTGCTTTTTTGTTTTTCTACTTTAAGATTGATTTGATAGGCTATTCGGAATGCATGAATATTCAGTGTTTTGTGATATTCTTTTGCCCTTTTACAAAATAAATTAGGACAAACAGGGAATTTAATATCTGTGTCTTTAGATGATAAGATCAACTTATCAATACTCGGATTATGTTTGATTTTAGGGAAACACTGGCATGCACTTAAAATTAATACATCATGTATTTAGCACGTTTAGTGTGATTTAATAGCATTTCACATTTGTTTAACAACAGGGAACTGGTAGTGCAAAAAATAAAAAGAAAGTCTGGCAGAAGAATAAAGGAACCAAGAAACCACCTAAGTCCAAGAAAAAGAAACCAATCAAAAAGAAGGGAGCTGCTCAGCCAGCACAACAGCAGCCAGTCGAGCAGCAGAAGCAGAAGCAGAAGCAGAGTCAAGCTAATGGCTCAGTTATGGCAGGCAATGTATGACACACGTTTTTTTCTTCAAAGCTCTTAACACACCTGATCTGCCTGGTGATCTGAAGGGATTTCAATTTGAATGAATCCAGGTGCTGCACCTGGGCAATGGGGCCCTGACTATAGGTTAGATCTGATTCCATAATATCAGTGACTTTAGCACTGATTGGAGGCTGTCAGTGTGTGTCTTTATTTACTTCAGTAATCCCTTGAGTGGCACCCTATCTGAAACTTCCTATAAGTCTAAATGAGCTACGTCACCTTGCTGACTCTTGTGTGTTCTGCTACTTACAGGCAAATTTCAATAGGTTTGTCAAGCATGGATTCAGTGTTATAAATCCCACTGACCCTGCCCAATCCTAGTATTTTCTAAGATCCCTGTTAACATTCATGTGCATACTAGTTCCTGGGTAATTTTTGTCTAGTTAAATCATTTATGTGAATATTTGGACTTTGGGTGATTTTTTAAAAAAACAGTTCTTTATTTGTACCAGGGCAGTGTGCATTTGGTGTAAAGGAAATAATGTTAGGATGTTGTTGGAGTTTAAGAATATAGTTGCAATCTTTTATTGTCAGAAAATGACAATTCCTGCCTTTTATTGTTTCCTAATGTATTATCGTTTAAAGTTTCCATATCAGAGGATGAGAGGATTCTTCAGGATTTGACAGCACTGAAGACATTTCTCAAATGTTTCAAGCATAACATAAGTTTTTATATTTATATATTTAAAACCACTGAAAAAAATTCGACTGCAGGTTAGATCTGATCCCATATAATGGAATAGTTTGAGATTTGGGAGTTATAACTTCCAAAATATTAGTAGGTTCTGTTTCTCCTTATGGTCTGTGTCAGTGTCTGCTATCTAGCATAAGAATTCATTTTGTATTGATTGAATTCTAACCCATATATGGTACAAATTTTTTAAGAACTTGTGATCTCATTAATATTAGGGAACTATGGTTGCAAAAACAAAGTTGCTGGGGAATTCATGGGTCAGGTTGCATCTCTGGAGGTAAAGGGGGGTAGTCAGTGTTTTGGGTTGAGTGTGTTCAAGAAGAGAGCCAATATAGTGAGGTGTGAGGGCAGGATGAATCCAGGTGAGGAGTGGTTTTAGAGTAGATATTAATGGGTTTTTGGATCTTAAAGTGAAATGAAGGATATGGGGGTAGTGCAGGGAAATGGTTTTAAGGTAGAAGATCCACTATGATTCTGATAA
Organism: Mobula hypostoma; assembly: GCF_963921235.1. Lineage (NCBI taxonomy): Eukaryota > Metazoa > Chordata > Chondrichthyes > Myliobatiformes > Myliobatidae > Mobula > Mobula hypostoma. The sequence continues at coordinate 140,834,034 of NC_086098.1, forward strand.
AGGGCAGAGCAGGCTTAATGGGCCACATGATTGGCCTACTGCTATTCTATTCTTATGCATGTTGATTTGAACCTTGAGCAGAAGGACCTCCAGGTGGCAGCATTGAGGTATTTCCAGATGAACTTGGGCACTACTTTGAGATCAAGGATGTTTAAATTTTAAGAGCTCCAGGAGAGAAAGAAAACACTGCAGCATTGCCTAGTCCCTCCTTGCCACCTCTGCTTGCAAAGGATCGTCTTTTCCTACCTAGGCAAGTTTAACACCATATTGCCCTGCTTTATTTATTTATTTAGTGATAAAGTACAAAGTAGGCCTTTTTGGCCCTTCAAGCCAAGCTGCCCCAGCAACCCCCAACAGCTCCAATTAATTCTAACCTAATCACGGGACAATTTACGATGATCAATTAACCTACCTGGTACATCTTTGGATTGTGGGAGGAAACCAGAGCACCTAGGGAAAACCCACACATTCCATGGGGAGAGTGTATAGACTGCCTGAGGATTTATCAGCAGTCCTTACAGATGGTGCTCTGAACTCCTATGCCCCAAAGTCTGAGTAGATGCCCTTGACCTTGTGTGTGGCTACTGGGGTTGGGGCATACTAACCAAAGGGTGTACTAACTCCACAGGGGATGGTGCTGAGATAGCAGACTTAATGCTAAAGGAGAGCCTAATGGGTTAGTAAATTTGTAGATAATACAAAGATTAGTGTTGTGGATAGTGTAGAAGGCTGGCAAAGAATACTACAATGGAGTATAGATCAATTACAGATATAAGTGGAGAAATGGCAGATGGAGTTTAACCTAGCCAAATGTTAAGTGTTGCACCTTGACAGGCCAAATGTAAGGAGACAGTGCACTGTTATTAGCAAGAGCCTTGAGTGTTACTGAGCTGATGGATCTTGGAGTCCAAGTTCATAGCTTTCTATAAGTGGTTACTCAGGTTGATAGGTGGTTAAGAAGGCATATAACCCTTTGGCCTTTATTTGTTGAGCCATTGAGTTCAAAAGTCGAAGTTACAGCTTTATAAAACTCTAATTGGGTCACACCTGAAGTATTGCATATAGGTTTGGTCACTCCATTACAGAATGGATGTTGAGGCTTTGGAGAGGATGCAGAAGGGGTGTACCGGATGTTGCCTTGATTAGAAGGCAAGAGGTTGGACAAACTTCAGTTGTTTTCTCTGGGACAGCGGAGACTGAAGGGGGATCTGATAGAAGCTTAAGATTATGAGAGGCATAGGTAGATAAGACAGAATGTTTTTCCAAGGGTTGAAATGTCTACTACTAGAAGGCATGTATTTAAGGTGAGAGGGGGCAATTTTTTTTTAACACAGTGGTCGGTGCCTGGAATACGCTGTCTGGGGTGGTGATGGAGGCAGAAATATTGGAGACTTTTAAGAGAGATTTAGATAGGCATATGAACATTAGATTAGACAAGATTATGAGGACACGCAGTCCTCTTTTATTGTCATTTAGTAATGCATGCGTTAAGAAATGATACAATATTCCTCCGGTGTGATATCACAAAAACACAGGACAGACCAAGACTGAAAGACTAACAAAAACCACATAATTAAAACATATGGTTACAATAGTGCAACAATACCATAACTTGATGAAGAACAGGCCACAGCACAATAAAAAAAAGTTCAAAGTCTCTTGAATGTCCCACATCTCACGCAGACGGGAGAAGGAAGAAAACTCTCCCTGCTCTGCCCGACCACTGCCCGACTCTGAGTCATCTGAAAACTTTGAACCTCTGATCAGCCCTCCGACACTGAGTACCGAGCACCATCTCTATCTGAACGATTCAACCTCGGCCTCTGTCGCCAGCAGCAGGCAAAGCTGGGGATTTTGGGGCCTTCCCTCCGGAAGATTCTCGATCGCCCAGTAACAGCGGTATCGAACTGGCGTTTCAGAAATTTCTCCAGATGTTCCTCTGTGCTTTCACGTCTGTCTCCGTCAAATCAGAAGTGTCCACGGCCCCTATTTAACAGAAACGATATCATTTCACTGGAGAGCTGCGCGCGCTGCGTCGTGCTGCCATCTTCTCCTCCCCTGTTCATGAGGAAAGGGAAGGATAAAGACAATTGTGTAGTCAGATGAGATTAATTTAGTTAGCTACTTTATTACTAATTGAATTAGTTTGGCACAACAATGTGGGCTGTACTGTTCTATGTTCCGTCTTCCATTATGTAGAGACGGTGTTCCTCTTCAATTTTGTCCTTCTCGATGGTGGTGTATCACCTCCTTCTTCTTCCAGCTGCTGTATCTCATTCAGAGCAGCAATGTCAGTGGCAAAATAGGTTCCCAAACTGACAAAGTGATGCTTGGGTCTGCTGCTGTTGAGACTAACTTATGTCCTTAAGTCCTAGTGTTTCAGCTCTTGAAAGTAAAATGATGGCATGGTAGTTGGCTGTGTGCACTTTCTTTAAAAATGGGGAAGCTGATGCATACCAGCTACCCACGTGTGCTGTAAATTCCGGTGTATAAGCGGAGAATTTGGTCCTAAAACTAGGGGGTCGGCTTATACAGAGGGTGCCAACTTTGGGAAAGCGAATACACAGAAGACAGGTCGTATTTATTGGCTGTTTTTGAGTCAAATACAAAAGAAAATACAAATGCTTATGAAATCTACACAAAAGAAAAATCTACAAAACGCTGATTTCCAGACATCATCCATTCATTCCACTGTTGACGCATGAAGTCTTTGAATGGTTTGTTTAAACTCACATCTAGTGGCTGGAGCATGGACATCAAACCACCGGGGATGATTGCAGTGTCCGTATTTTCAGCTTTCAATGCTGCTTTTGTCTCACCTGCCAAGTGCACTTTGAACATGTCCCAGACAAGTAGCAACTTTTCCTTCCGGGACGTCGAATCCACACCTCTTTAACTCACTTCAAGCAACCCACTTCGTCCATCCAGCCACATTCTTGAACATAAACAACAACACCCCGCGGGAATTTTTCTTTCTTTGGGAATGTTTACCTCTTAAAAATCACCATTGGTGGTAGTTTGGTCCCATCAACCATACACATTAACACGTCAGTAAAATGTTGCTTCTCATGTTGTTGTTTTGACAAGGACTGTTTTCTCCCCCTTCTGATTGACAGTGCGGTTGCCAGCAAAATCAAAGAACATTGCTGTCTCGTACACGTTAGCAGTCAGTGAGAGTGGGTAAGAATGTGCCTTTCGATGCTTGATTACAAGCGATTGGAAGGCCGTAATCTTATTCTTAAGGTCGCTCGGCAACTTCTGAGCAATCTTTGTTTTTTGTCTCAACACAAGATCACGTCTATTCATAAAGCGGGTGCACCAACTTTGTGTAGCTTTGAAATTTTCGCTGACCTCACGGTGTTTTTCGGCCCATTTCAACGCTTGAACTCGAATCATTTCTCTGGTAACAATGTATCCAGACGATCACTGGTGATTCACCCACCCTAAAACTTTTTTTTCCAGTTCTGGCCACTGGCATGTTTTCTCACGGTTTAGACATTTCGTCTTTGGCATTTCCCTCAGCGTGTCCTCTGCCTTTCTCCACTCTATCACTTGTTTCTCATTTACACTAAACTTAGCAGCTGCAGAATTATTTGTTCCTTTAGCAAAATCAACAACCTTCAGCTTGAAGCCAGCATCATATCGCATTCGTTTTAATCTTTTGTACATGGTGGTCACAAACTCAATACTGAGTACAGGTACTGATCCTACCACCCCGTGTTATGTTTTAACGAGATTACGATGGGTGCTAAATGGTTTCACAGAGGTTACATTTCAGAGGATTCTTTACCATTGGGAACCTAATCCAAAACTTCCCTCCCTGATTTATTTGTTAAGAATTCGCTTATAACGCTCTACAATGTGTAGGCCTATTTTCTTAGCAGGTACTGGTTCACAAAATTTGTAGGTTCCAGATCCGGCAAAGCTGAATACTGGCATATGGGATCTTGTGATCTTTCCTGGTTAAATCAGAAACCTCTACCAAAGGGGTCGGCTTATACAAAGGTAACATGAAAAAGTCACTTTTTTAACCTTAAAAATGGAGGAGTCAGCTTATACACCGGAATTTACAGTACTTGTATGTGCAAGGCATTGTTCCAGTGGCAAGAGATACTGAGATGAGGAGAAACTAAACTCTGCTGCTTTCATGTTAATGCTCAAATGTTGTAGCACAATGCAAAGGAGGCATTCAGCACAAAACTCGCTGTCACTATTTTCTCACTTGGATGTGTACTTGCACTCTTCTTCATGCATGTGCACATAATTGACAGAGAATCTCAGATACAGATACATCTCCTTCACTTCTCCACCTCATCCACTCAGACATTTCATCCTTGGTCCTCCCTGATTTTTAAGTGGGGCCATTGCTCTACCTAGTCCTTCCAATTTCCCTTCAGTCCCGACTATCTTACCCCTCCAGGCACTCCTTATCCATGGCTATGCCTTGGCCACATCTGGAGTCTAGCTTGTGGTCACAAATCAGCCTAGGCTCCTGGTTGCATTATGGTTCCCAGCTTCCATTTCTGATCAAGTTATAAACTTGGCCTTATTTCGCACTCCTCCAGCCATACAACCAGCTTTGCTCCCAGCCCTGATTTATTACTGCTTTTGCATCATAAATTTTAAAAAGGTGAGAGGTCAAAAATTTTCCAACTTTAATCTATCCTTGGACAGAGTTAGTGTGAGCTAAAGGGTCTATTACTCCAGTACTTGATTCAAAATTCCTGAAGTAATAATGCACTTTTGATAAATCCTTAGGCAGTTTGTCAAAGTTAAAGTCCTATATGTCATGCTCCCATTTAGGCAGTTTCTAATGTCACAGATGTCTTTTTTGCTTTTTTAGCTGTGTGGGTTTTGAGTGGCTGATGGGGACTATGGGTTCTGCAGACTGACACAGATGAGACAGTGAGTGCCTGATGATTCTGGTGCCTGCATGATTTGGGAGGTGTTGCTCCTCTGCTACAACAAATTCTTCTGGTTTGCTTATGATGCAAGTGAATTAAGATTTATCACCAGTGTGTAGGAGGTGTCTTCTAAGGTACATGAAATGATCTTTTATTTGGGATTTCATTGTGGATGTTTGTTGAGAGAGCTGTGTTATCCAGTGAGGGCAGGTTGGTAGAAGACCTTTGTATTGTGAATGTTAAGTGTGAAGCATATACGTCACTCAATTAATGGTGAAGCTTAGCTTCATAATGTGCTGCTAAGCAAATGTCTGTAGGTTGTAGTGTGGTTCTGGATTAGAGGTATTGATGTTTGAAAGATTTCTTAACTCATTGTATGGATGAGGAATGTATGGTAGCAAATAAAAAGGAAAAGTGTTGAGGTGATTGCTCAGCTGCCATTGGGATTATTGTACTTTGAAAATTCAATCTGTTGTATATCTTTAGTTTAAGATTGCAGCTTGTATGCCATCAGATAACAAACATAAGATAGAGACGAATTTCTGCGCTTAGCCAAATTGAGAAGCATATCTTCTGAAGTTAAACACTTTCATGAGGTTTTAAAAAAAAGTGATTCTGCACACTGGAGTAGATGATCATGCTAATTGTGAATCTGGATAAGTGAAATCCACAGTGTGATTTGGGCCACTGTAACTAAGGCCTTATCCCAAAATCCTGTAAGACTCAAGTCATATATTATTCTTCAGAACTAGTACATAAGCTAGTACTAGCACATAGTCAAAAAGAATGATTAAACAATGTTACCTATATTGCAAGTATATTGATATGGACAGAAATGTAAGGAGTGGGTAAAAGAGCCAACCGATCATCTCAGTCCAGTTTATTTAGCTGGACTGATATGACCAGATACATAAATTGTTTACTTGGTTGAAAAATTGAGAATATTTTAAACTTTCACCTTTCAGGTCAGGTGGTGTCAGATTTTGTTTTGTTTTTGTCTTTTCATATTATAAATTTGATTCTGTGTGGAATGGAAAGAATTAAGCATTTGCTTTGTCCAATATCACTTAGGATCCATCAAACCGAGAAGAGGATGAGGATGATTTATCAGATAAAGGGAGTGATTCTGAAGAAGAAACAACTAACAAAGATTCCCAGAGTGAAAAGGAAGATGACAGTGACAAAGAAGCAGAACACGAAGAAAAGGATGATGAAGCTGTAAGTCTATTTTTCTTTAAGAAGTAAAACCTAAGTATCTTAATTCTGCAATGGGGAAAAAAAAAACTTCCATTTAGTATGAGAATGGTCACTCAACTTGAAATGGGTAGCTACCATTCCCATGCTGACAACTGCCGATTGCCATGATGAGGCCAAATTCAGGTTGAAGGAACAACACTTCATATTCCATCTGGATAGCCTTGAAGTCTAACCTCATAGCATGAACATAGATTACTCTAACTTGTGGTAATTTCCCCCCTCCTCTTTCTCTCTTTCTATTCCACTTTCTGATTACCCTCTCAACCTGTCTCTTCTCCTCCTCTGCCCATCACCTCCCTCTGGTTCCATTCCTCCCTTACTTTCTTTCCACGGTCCGCTGTCCTCTTCTATCAGATTCCTCCTTCATGCTTTTATCTCTTCCATCTATGACCTCCCAGCTTTTTTTTTTACTTCATGCTCCCTCCTCTGTCCACCACGTTAAACCTCACATGGTCTCAGCTATCTGCCAGCTTGTACTCCTTCCTCTCCCCCTATTTTATTCTGGGTTCCACCCCTATCATTTCTAGTCCTGATGAAAGATCTCGGCTCGAAGTGTCGATTGTTAATTTTCCTCCTTGGGTGCTTCCTGAGTTAATATGTTTCTGTAGCATTTTGTGTATTGCTCAAGATTTCCAGTAGCTGCAGAATCTTTTGTTAATGAATAAATTGTTATTATTATTTCATTGGTTTATTATAATTTAGTTTGCATTGCCTCAATTGTGACTGGTGCCTTAATGGCATTAAATACTGTTGGGTGTCACGGTAGCATAGCAGTTAGTGTAACATTATTGCAGCTTGGGGTGTTCTGCAGTTCGGAGTTCATTTCTGGTGTCGTCTGTAAGGAGTTTGTACGCTCTCCGGTGACTGTGTGGGTTCCTCTGGGTGCTGTGGTTTCCTCTCTCATGCCAAAGGCATACCGGTTAGTAGGTTAATTGGTCATTGTTAATTGTCCTGTGATGAAGCTAGTGTTAAGTAGGTGGATACTGGATGGTTCGGCTCGTTGGGCCAGAAGGGGTTGTTCCGTGCTATATCTCTAAATTTAAAGAAATAGATTTGCACGAAATTAGTTAAAAGGTAATAACCTGAATTGTTCTATCTCTTATTGAAAATCTTCCCAGATGCATTTGGAAATATTATCTTATTCTGATGTTACAGGAGACCATTCAGTCTATTTATTAGCATTCCCATCTCACTATACTCCCACGTATCCATCTACCTCAGCCCAACACCTGCCACCTTCATACACTAGGGATAAATCACAGTAGCTAATGAATCTACCATGCATTTAGAGGATGATATAATTGGATTTCCTAAAAAGATTAAATAATTTGATGGGGTATAGACAGAGCAATTGTATATTATGAATACAAATGCATGGTTCAGGTGGACAGTGTAAGGAAAGCTTTTAATATGGTCTTCATAAGTTAGAACATTGAGTATAGAAATTGGGATGTTATGTCACAGCTGTACAAGATTTTGGTGAGGCTGCTTTTGAAATAAGTGTTCAGTTTGGTCATCTTGTTATATAAGAGACGCCATTTAAGCTAGAAAGAGTGCATAGGGGATTTTCAGAGATGTTGCCAGGATTCAAGGGACTAAGTTTTGAAGAGAGGTTGAGCAGACCTGGTCTTTTTCCAATTGAAGAGTAGAAGAATGAGGAGTGATCTTGTGGAGTTGGATAAAATTATGAGAGGCATACTTTGGGTGAAAGCAGTTTTTCCCCCCAGGGTTGAGGAATCAGGAATGAGAGAGCGTTCAATGTGAGATGGGTGCAATATAATAGGAACTTGATAGGTAATTTTTTTTCTACTGAGTGGTCAGTATATGGAAGTATTTGAGACAATTACATTAACACTCAAAATATATTTGAACTGCTACATGAGTAGGAAAGGAGGAATATGGGGCAAATACAGACAAATAGGACTAGTTGGGCCAAAGGACCCGTTTGCATGCTGTATGACACCCCTTTCTCAAAGCCAAATGGATGAATTAGTTTCTCACTGTCAGTTGTTAGAGTATAACTGAACATCCCCAAGCGTATTTATATGGTAATGTACTCAATTGCAATTTGAAATCTTTTCCCCATTCCTGTAAAGTGCACTTAGACTAATCATGCTTTAACATAACAAAAAATATTGCATAATGTATTTAAGTACAAATAGCAAAATTAAAGATGTGAATAGATATACAAGTTAATGCCTGTAAAAGGAAAAAATATGGATAACAAAAGTTGTCCCTTTTCAAAGTATAGCCAGTTTGTAACTAGGAACTTAACAATTTGAAGAGATTTTATCAGTAAAGTTCTGAAAGATCATTGTGAGACAGTCCTTTTTCACTGTTCTTATTAAGAGTTTTCTTGCCAAAATTTCCATTTTTTTTAAACTTTAGAAATTTAGCAGAGCATAACAGGCATCTCTAATCTTGCAATTTCTAGCCCATTTTAGAGATTATTCAACGTATAGAAGCAACTGAACTTTTTCAGTAATCTGAGCTGGTATAAGCACTGTTTGAGCTGGTGGTTGGGAAGAAATTTTATTTAAGCAGTGAAAATAATGTAGCATGTAATTTTCAAATGCCAGTTTTACTTGACAACTTGATCTGAAATTCTGCCAAGTATTTTTACATCTGAAGTAACTGAACAGCTTTCCTTAGTCTGAAGATTTTTCGCTAATAATGAAGCTAAGTTTGCAAAAGACTTGAGCTCCACAGACAACTGCAGTTACCGATTTCAGCATGTCATCTTTAAGCTTCAACTTCATGTTCCAATTAGTTCATTTACACAATAACTCCTGTGAAGTTTGACAGAAGTTCCATGTACTTTTAAGACCATAAGACACAGGAGCAGAAAGAATCAGGCCATTTAGTCCATCGAGTCTGTTCCACTGCTCCATCATGACTGATTTATTTTCCCCCCTTAACCCAATTTTCCTGCGTTTTCTCCATACTCTGACTAATCACAAACCAATCAACCTCTGCTTTAAATATACTCAATGACTTGGCCTCCACAGACCTCTGTGGCAATGAATTCCAGAGATTCACCACCTAAAAAAAATTCCTCCTCACCTCTGTTCTAAGTGGAAGTTCCTCTATTCTGAGTTTGTGCTCTTTGGTGCTAGACTTGCCCACTATAGGAAGCATAATAGGCTCCAGATCCACTATCTAGGTCTTTCAATGTTCTCTTTCAGTCTCCTCTTCTACCCCCCCCCCCCGCCCCAAGTTCAGGCATAAAACTCCAGCAAATATAAACCCAGAGTCGTGAAACGTTTGTCACCCTTTCATTCCTGGGATTCTCATGAATCTCCTCTGGACCCTCTCTACTGCCAGCATATCTTTTAGATAAGGGGCCCAAAACTGCTCTCAGTATTCCGAGTGCAGTCTGACCAATGCCTTATAAAGCCTCAGCATCACATCTTTGCTCTTGTATTCTAGTCCTCTTGAAATGAATGGTAACATTGCATTTGACTTCCTTATTACCAACTCAACCAGCAAGGTAACCTTTAGGGAATACTACACAAGGACTCCTAAGTCCCTTTTGCACCTCTGATTTTGGAATTTTCTCCCCACTTAGAGAGTAGTTTAAACTTTTATTCCTTCTACCAAAGTGCATGACCATAAACTTTCCTACACTTTCTTGCATCTGCCACTTCTTTGCGCATTCTTCCAATTTGTCAAAATCCTTCTATAGATTTGCTGCTTCCTCAACACTACCTTCCCCTCCGCCTATCTTCGTATCATACACAAACTTAGCCACAATACCATCAATTCCATCATCCAAGTCATTGACATATAATGTGAAAATAAATGGCCTCAATACCGACCCTGAAGAATACCACTAATCACTGGCAGCCAACCAATAAAGGCTCCCTGTATTTCTATTTTGTATTGAAACAATTCATTTGTTATACAAGTAATTTGGGTGACCATTGAAATTAAAGAAAATACCTTAATGAGGTAATTGGGTTGAGAAATTGTAGTAAGCATAATATTTGGAGAAAGTATTAAGTGGGGCATTTACTATTTGTCTTCATGCTCTTCTATAAATTTTAAAGATTTGATTAAATCTTAGTCAGAAACGTGCTGCAGTTTTGTGATGGATCACCTGGTAAAACAACAGAAATGATCTCTGGTTTATGATTACATGGTAGAAATGTACAATGTGATGAGATGCATAGATCAAGTGGATAGCCGGAGACTTTTTCCAAGGATGTAATATGAGGGGCATAGTTTAAGGTGTTTGGAAGAAAGTATGGGGGAGGGGGTTGATGTCAGAGGTATCGGTTTTTTTATATTGAGAGTGACGAGAATGTGGAATGCCCTGCCTGGGGTGGTGGTAGAAGTAGATACGTTAGGGCCATTTGAGAAACCTTATGCACATGGATGATAAAAATGGAGGGCTATGTATAAGGGAAGGGTTAGATTGATCTTAGAGTAGGTTAAAAGGTCAGCACGACATTGTGAACAAAATAATTAATACAATTTTATAAAATCTTTACTGTGTAACCTGTCTGAATTATATTAATTTAATTGTATTGTATCCTTTCAAACAGGAATGGGAAGCACTACAACAAAGCATCCAAAGAAGAGAGCGAGCTCTGCTTGAAACCAAATCAAAGATCACCCACCCAGTACATACGCTATATTTCCCTGAGGTTAGTGCAGGCCACTTTAAGGAACTTAGTTAAACGATAGTCCAAAAAGAAAAAAAAATTAAAGAGTAACCTGTTTCTCTCTGCACTGATGCTACTTGTCCTGCTCAGCCCAGGAATTTAATCTTCTGTTAGTAATCTAACATAATACATGTTGCTTATGAAACAATAACTGTCTCTATCGGGCAAACTGTTAGAATGTGATCAGCTTTAGAATTTGAATACATTTGCACTAAGTCATCTTACTGCTAACTACAGGCACATTCTTATCTTTCTATGCAAGACTTCCGATATTTCTATTTAAACTTCAGTAAACTAATTGAAAGATGAAAGGAGTGCAAGGTTGTCCTTGCTTGAGGAGAATGGAGTGCAAGGAAAGAGTGCTGCATTGAATGACACTTGGATAACTAAAATAGCAAGAACAGTAATTTGCAAATAGTGGTGCAGTATTGGTGCTGCTGCTTTCTAGTTCTGGGGATCCAGGTTCAAACCTGACTGTTCTGTCCAGAGTTGTGTATCTTTCTATAATCATGTGGTCTACCTACCACAACCTAAATTTGTTCTGTTAGGTTAGTTGGGCTGGCAAGTGCCAGATGGGCTGAATGGCTATTACTGTGTTGTTATAAGATTAAAAACTTCCGTGCCTTAAACAAAAATTGATATCAAATTAAATTTGGAATGCGTCAAAGCTTAGTTATATTAGAATTTAAGGAAGAACCCTAAATGTGAGAGAGACAAAGAACTAGAGGGCTTTCAGGAATGAATTAGTGTATGATGTTAATAGCTTAAAACTTCAGCTAACAGTCATGATGGATACACAGGAACTGGAGCTGAATGAAAGAGGTTCTTCTCGAGCCTAGTTTACCCTTCAGCAAGAGTATGACTGATGAAAGAAGACAAAAGGAAAAAGTTTTTTTTGTCCAGTTAACTTGACGTCTTTCAATGGCAAGATTCTAGAGTCTATAACCAAAGTGTGGAACAAAAGTACTCATTTCATTCGCCAAATGTAGTATTGTGGGTAATGTGTTAACATGGACTGAAGACAGGTTATATTAAAGAGGGTAGAACTTTGGAAAATATGGGTCTTATTCATGTTGGAGGGAGATAAGTAATGAAGTACTCCTAAGGTCAGTTTTTGACAATATTATTACTAGTGGAATTACAAAAGATGGATTTTGAGGATGTGTAATTAGGACAAGGCCTCGTACATCTGGCAGTAAAAGACAATGTATCATTTACTTTCCTAATTGCTTACATGCACTTACATCGTAACATCATTGTTTTTTGTACTAGTTAACATAACACCAACATTTACAAGCCTCTTGTATCTTAAAAAAATTTCATTTCATACTTCCATTTTGTTTTTTTCTATGATCAATGACCAATCTACTTTCTCCAAGTTCCACTCCATCTATCAGAATCTCATCCATTCAGTTAAACCGTCTGTATCTTTATACATTTCTATCATAGCTCATTCTTCAACCATGTTGCCTAACTAGGAAACGTACTATAATTTATGTGGTTGGTATAAATGTTAAATAGATAAGAGCTTGGTACTAGTCAGGGATTCTTCGCTCCCTGATGAGTTGAACACCTTTTATGCACAATTTGAAAGAGAAAAACAAACCTGTGTGAATTCCTACAGTATCTGCTGACCTTGTGTTAACTGTCTCAGAGGCGAATGTCAGAACATCTTTAAAGAGAATGAGCCCTCACAGGGTGTCAGGCCCTGATGGTGTACCTTGCAGGCACTGAAAACCCATGCCAACCAACTGGCTTGTGTTTAAGGGCATCGTCAATCTCACACTGCAACAGTGGGAGGTTTTCACCTTCTTCAAAAGAGCATCAATCATACAAGTGCCCAAGAAGGGCAGGATGAGCTACTGCAATGACTTGCCCAGTAGCACTTGTATCTACTGTGATGGAGTGCTTTGAGGTTGGTCGTAGCTAGAATTAACTCTTGCCTAATCAAAGACCTGGACTCTCAATTTACCTGCTGTCACAATATACCTACTACGTATGCAATCTCACTGGCTCTCCATTTGACCTTGGACCACCTGGACAATAGCAGTACCTATGTCAAGCTGCTAGTTACACCTTAGCATTGAACACCATTACCTTCTCAGTACTAATCAACAAGCTTCAAAACCTGGGTCTCTGCAACTGGATCCTTGACTTCTTCGCTGGGAGATCATGGTCAGTGCGGATCAGAAATGACATCTCCTCCTCACTGATATTCAACACAGGCGAGCTTCAAGAATGCGTGTTTAGCCCACTGCTCTACTCTGTACACTCATGACTGTGTAACTACGGACAGCTCAAAAGTTATTTTATAAATTTGCCGATGATACAACTGTTGTTGGCAGAATCTCAGGTGGTGATGAGGAGGCAGGCGTACAGGAGTGAGATAAATCAGCTGGTTGAGTGGTGCCACAGCAACAACCTTATACTCAATGCCAGTAAAACCAAGAAATTGATTGTAGATTTCAGGGAGGGGAATCAAGAGAACACTGCTTTTCATCGAGGAGTTAGCAGTGTGAAGAGTGAGCAGCTTCAAGTTCCTGAGTATAGGTATCTCTGAAGATCTATCCTGGGCCCAACATATTGATGCAGTTATGAAGAAGGCAAACCAACAGCTAAATTCCATTAGGAGTTTGAGGAGATTTAGTTTGTCACCATAGACTCTAGAAAATACTTACAGATGTACGGTGGAGAGCGTTCTAACTGATTACATCACCATCTGGTATGGAGGTGCCAAAGCACAGTACTGGAAAAAGCTGCAAATGGTTGTATACTTGTCCAGCTTCATCATGGGCACTAGCCTCCCCACCATCGAAGACATCTTCAAAAGCCAATGCCCCAAAAAGGCAATATCCATCATTAAGGGCCCTCACCATCCTGGACATGCTGTCTTCTCATTGCTACCATCAGGAAGGAGATTACAGGATTTTGAAGACACACTTACATTTTTGGAGCCGTTTTCTCTCCTCCACCTCAAGATATTTGAATGGATCATGAATCTACAGGCGTGACCTCACCTTTGCTCTCTTTTTGCACTACTAATTTTTTATATATTTATTGTAATTTTTTATGACTTATGTATTGTACAGTACTGTTGCTACAAAACAGATTTCACAACATATGATAGTGAATATGATTCTTATCCTCCTAATACTTGTAAAAGCTTGCTAAACTGAAAAATGGCCCACTTAATGTTCTGTTCTTGAGACAATCCTTTAACCATGTTAATTATTATTTCCAACCTGTGGTTCCGAATCAGATGCCATTTGGTAATTCAGATATATTATCCACTGGTTCCCTTCTCAAAGCCAAAATTATTTTCCTTTTTGTAGAACGGTATTTACTTTTCTTTTTCATACTTTGATCTGCACAGAGAAGAGGTGCTAGTATTTTATAAATCAATAGAAGTAGCTTGTGGTTCCTTATTTTCTCTCCAGTCAGAATTTGACTGATCTGGTGGACAATTCTCAAATTCTGTTGAAGCAGTAATCACTTCCCTTAAGATAAATTTTATTTATGATGCTAAAATGGAGCACATAATATAGCAATTTGACATCGTGAAGTTCTATTCTACTCAGCTTTTCCCTGCTATAACTCTGGCCTGTACTGATCTCTGAATCCTGTGCCCAGTTTGTCCCTCTCCCATGCTCTCTGCAGCTTATAGCCAACTTGTTTTCCCTTTTCCAGTTCGGATAGTCTTCAACCTAAAATGTGAACTCTGTTTCTTTGTCTACAGCTACTGACTGACCTGATGTTTTCAGCATTTTATATTTGTTTAACTTTTGTAGCATCTGTGGATTTTTGATTTTTTTTTAACCTATGGTTGTCACATTTGTACTGGATGAAAGTTTGGAAGATTCTAAGCTGTTAGAATGTAGCTTTTTTTTTTAAACAGTGTAATTGTCTAGTGCATTTCTTTCCAGACTTGCTACATGATAATATCTGCAGAATTCCAGTGTGGGTATTCTCAGGCTACTCACTTTGCCCTGTTTTCTGTCCTTGCTTGTATGAAGGTGGTTTACCTATTTATGCAAGTACTTCTCTGACAATAGATGTGTAGCAGTCTAATGTAATGTTGTATAGAAATACAAGATAACACTGATGCAGACATGTTTTATACATTTAACAAGGTGCTTTATTAATGCAGCAGAGTTGGTCAGTTTTTCAATGTTCGTCATCAGCTGGGTCATACTATCCGTGAATTCCCTGTCGGTTGCCTCCATACGCTCCAGTATTTGTTGTTTTTTAGTTTTAAGTCCTCCTGCGCGAGAGCCAACAGCAATTCCTTTAAGGTTTTTCTGGTCTGTAACTGGACAAACGCGCACCAAGTATACCGTTTCCTCTTCGCTTGTTTTCTGTGTCCTGCACATGCCCAGTAGGAGGAAATTCACCCAAATATCCATTATAATGTGGACGGAGATATTTTGAAAAAAGCTTGGTGTGGACGCCTATCGTTTTTACCCAAAACTGGCGTTTTCAAAATTATCCAGTCTAGTGTGGACGTAGCCTTATTCTCATATCTCCTTGTATTTTGGTGCTTTGCCTATATATGGAAACTGACTAGAAATACTAGCACTACTGCCTTAGCATGATGCCACAATCATCATTTTTGCCAAATTGTTTTATATCAAATTGTAGCCATGCCATAAATATCTATAATTGGAGACTTCAAGAACAGTCCATAGTAAAAATTGTGTTCACACTTTTGATGCCATCCTCTCTCTTGAGCTGCATTCTTAGGTTTACAGTATATTGGCTATTTTGCTGCTCTGCTTAACCATGAGCTGAACTTCAAAGACAGCTCCACCTCTGCAACAACTCCTGCCCAGTCTTTATTCTCATCACAGCTGAAGATCCTTTCCTGTGCTATTAAGATATGGCCCATCACCATACTCAAATAAGCTCAGTTTATCAGGTTCTGGTATCCTGTTTTGTCTTATCCTTACGATAGGTATAGGAATAAATCAGCTGACCCTGCATTAGGTTGATCTGTGCTCTGACTTTCCCAGTAAGTAGTAATAGCTTCTTTCTGTCTAATGTTTCCTTCAGTATTTTGATTATTCAATTCCTGATCTAAATTCCACAATATATAACCCTTGTAGAAACATGGGCTCCAGAGAGTGGATAGGGAGTGTGGGAACTGGGACCATGCTGAGTTTCAGGGCAAATGCAGTTGCAATTTTTAAATAGTTGGATAGTGGATTCTTACAGTATAATACAAACTTTGTCTTCTGATTGCAAATAAGATGAGATTAAATACAAACATAATTTATTCTACACTGAGTCTTGTGATGTTATCAATCCAGCCCTCCAGGAACACTCATAGTAAACTTTTTTTTTACAGGAGAAACAAGAGTGGTGGTGGCTTTATATTGCAGACAGGAAAGAACACATGTTAATATCGATGCCATGTCATGTATGCACCCTTAAAGAGCAGGAGGAGGTAAGTTCCTTGAACGCTTCTCTAAAATTAAAATGTGTTGCTGTGAGTGGATTCATTGGGTAAAATAAATATCCTGCATCTTGCAGCTTGCTTTCCTTGTGTTCTGCTGTTAACTTTCCTAGTTGTCATGCAGCTTGACATGTGTATAAAACTGACACGTTTAGGACAAAGTTAAAAAGGATCTTAAATTCTGGGGTAGTTCTGTTTACTTTTTGTTCTAATTTCATGACAAAGTAGAAATGGTGCTCACGATGCTCAATACGTTTTGAAAGACGACAAATATGCTATATGTATAAATGAAAAGACTGAACTTGTATATAAGTTTTAAACCTCTAGTAAGGATGATTGTAACCATCTGTTTATTGCAAAATATTTATTTCTGCCCAGCATTTTGTTGGATCGGTTATCTTTCAAATGGATTTATGTTCCATATAAGACCATAAGACATGGGAAGAGAAATAGACCATTTGGCCCATTCAGTCTGCTCCAACATTTCATCTTGGTTGATTCATTTTTCCCCTCAGCCCCAATCTCCCGCCTTCTCCCCACTCCCTTCATGCCCTGACCAATCAAGAATCTATCAACCGCTATCTGAAGTATACTTAAAGACTTGGCCTCCACAGCTGCCTGTGGCAGAGAATTCCATAGATTCACTACTTTCTGGCTAAAAAAAATTCCTCCTTCATACTAAAAGAAAGCCCCCGTATTCTGAGGCTGTGTCCTCTGGTCTTACTCTCCCACCACAGGAAACACACTCTCCACATGCACTCTATCAAGACCATTCACCATTCGATAGGTTTCAATGAGGTCACTCCTCATTCTTCTGAATTCCAGTGAATACAGGCCCGTAGCTATCAAACACTCTTCATATGACAAGTCGCTCAAACGTGGAATCACTCTCGTGACCTCCTTTGAACCCTCTCAGTTTCAGCAAATCCTTTCTAAGATAAGGGGCCCAAAACTTTTCACAATGCTTGGAGAGGCCTCAGTAGTGCTCTATAGTCTCAACATTATATCCTTGCTTTTATCTTCCAGTTCTCTTGAAGTGAATGCTAACATCACATTTGCCTTCCTCACCACAGACTCAACCTGAAAATTAACCTTTAAGGAATCCTGCATAAGGACTCCCAAGTCCTTTTGTATCTCAATTTGTCGTATTTTCTCTTCATTTAAAAAATAGTCAACTCTTTCATTTCTTCTACTAAAATGACTACACACTTCCAGACACTCTTCTTCTTATCTGTCCAAGCCATTCTGCAGTCTCCATGCTTCCTCAACACTACCTGCCCAATCTTCATATCATCTGCAGACGTTGCAATAAAGTCATCAATTCCATCATCCAAATCACTGACATATAACGTAAAAAGAATCAGCCTCAACACAATGGAACACCACTTCTCACTGGCAGTCAACCAGCAAAGGCTCCCTTTATTCTCACTCTTTGCTTCCTGCCAGTCAGCCACAGCTTTATCCCTGCTAGCATCTTTACTGTAATATCATGGTCTCATAGCTAGTTAAGTAGTGTCAAAGGCCTTCTGAAAATCCAAATACACAATATCAGTCGCTTCCCCTTTGTCTATCCTGCTTGTTATTTCTTCAAAGAATTCTAACAGATTTGTCAGACAAGATTTTCCCTTGAAACTATGCTGACTACTGCCTATTTTATCATGTGCCTCTAATACCCCAAAATTACACCTTTATCAGTTAACTCCAACATCTTGCCAACCACTGAGGTCAGACTAACTGGCCTATAATTTCCTTTCTTCTGCCTCTCTCCCTTCCTGAAGAGTGGAGTGACAATTGCAATTTTTCAGTCTTCCGGTGCCATTTCAGTGTAAACTTAAATTCGCTGGACCAAATAACCACAGCACAAAAAGACCGTTACTCATCTTTTCACCAGTTTATTTCTTCGAGCTCAACCGGCGAGGGAACTTGGTCCCGACATCGGGGGAGAAGCGTTCTCATTCCTCTGGCAGTTCAAACAAGTTCACTGCTCGACTTCCAGAATTGTTACAATTTATAAGGCCACCGATACAAAAGAACAATCAGTTCGATAGACATTCCAGCTACTCAAATAGAACAAAACTTAATAACTTAGATAAGAGACTCCACCAAATTTAAGCTTTAATTAAGAAGGAATGTCCTGTCTTATCTCCATCAACAACTGCCTTTTGTTGAAACCAAAAAGTGTGAAAAATCAGGAGACGTCTTCTGTGGATCTGTGGGAGCTTTATCCCTTATCTCGCTCCAAAGACGCAGCTGTGAGACATCATCTTAAACATGTTGTGGCCATTCTCAAACCAGAATACACAGACACAGTCGGTACTCAAATTTAACCCATTATTTACAGGAATCTGAGAATCCCCCAATTCTCTTAAAACTTTATCATCAGAATCTAGTGATTCTTGAAAGATCATTTACTAATGCCTCCACAATCTCTTCAGCCAACTCTTGCAGATCTCTTCAGCCAACTCTTGCAGATCTCTTCAGCCAACTCTTGCAGATCTCTGGTCCAGGTGACTGATCTACCTTCAGACCTTTCAGTTTCCCAAGAATCTCCTCTCTAATAATGGTAACTTCACGCTCTTAATGACCCCTGACACCTGGTACTTCCACAGTCTTCCACAGTGAAGAATGATACAAAATGCTTATTCTGTTCTTCTGCTATTTCCTTGTCCCAATTACTCACTCTCCGGCATTGTTTTCCAGCGATCCGATATCCACTCTTGCCTCTTTTACACTTTATGTATCTGAAGAAACATTTGGTATCTTTTTAATATTATTAGCTAGCTTTTGTGTTCCATCTGTACCTTAATTACGTTTTAGTTACCTTCTGTTGGTATTTAAAAGCTTCCCAATCCCCTAACTTCCCACTAATTTTTGCTCTATTATATGCCCTCTATTGGGCTTTTATGTTGGCTTTGACTTCTTGTTAGCTATAGTTATGTCATCTTTACTTGCATCATACACCGGGGTTCTCTCTTCAGGTACCTGATGAGGTAACCGGAGCCTTTGGCCAGGGGTAGATGTTGTCAGGTGGTTCCCAACCTTCATGTGTTTCAACCCTTAACCACTACACTCTCCAGTTGGCGGGTCAGCAGTGGTGGCCTAATCACTGCCCACCTATTCCTGACTTCCAGCTCAACTCCTTTCACCTGTTCCATATCCAGCAAGAGGCTCTTTCTGCATCCTCCCCCATCCTGCGAGCTGCTTGGTTCTGCTCTTTTCATCAAAGCCCAGCGCAGACCGCAACCTCCATGCTGACCTTGCCAGGACCCCTCTACAGCTGATCTCCACGTGGAATAGCTATATCTGCCAAACTCTGTCCCTGCGCTCCTGGGCTAAGGACTGGTACTTCAGGGCCTTCCTGTCATGAGCCTCCTTGCATCCTTCCTCCCATGATACTGTGAGCTCCACCAGGATGATTCTCTTGTCTTTGGTGGACCACAGTATGATGTCTGGTCAAAGTGTGGTTTGCACCACCCCCGGGAACTGCAACTTGCTCCCCACATCAACCCTCATCTCCCATGATTTGGCAGTTTGCAGAAGATTGGATTTGGGCTTCTTTGATATGACTGCTGTGGTCCTCTCCTTGATGAAAATATTTCTTCCTGTTTGGGATGTATATATTCTGTGCCTTCCAAATTGCTTCCAGAAATTCCAGCCATTGTTGCTCTGCTGTCATACCGACAAGAGTTCTTTTCCAATCAATTCTGGCCAACTCTTCTGTCATGCCTTTGTAATTCCCTTTACTCCACTGTAATAGTAACCTTTGACATTAGCTTCTCCTTCTCAAAATTTAGGGTGAATTTGATCATATTATGATTATTCGCCCCTAAGGATTCTTTTACCTTAAGCTCTCCAATCAATTCTGTATCATTTCACAACACACAGTCCAGAATAGCTGATCCCCAGTGGGCTCAACCACAATTTGCTCTTAAAAAGGGCTTTCTAGAAATTGCTGCTCTTGGGATCCAGAACTACCCTGATTTGCCCAATTTACCTGCATATTGAAATACTCCATGACTATTGTAACATTGCTGTTTTAGCATGCATTCTCTATCTCACTTTGTAATTTTTAGACCACATCCTTACTGCTGTTTGGGGGTCTGTATATAACTCCCATCAGGGTCTTTTTACCCCTGAAGTTCCTGAGATCTATCCACAATGATTCAACACCTTCCAACCCTATGTCAGTGCTTTCTAATGATTGGATTTTATTTTTTTTACCGAGCAACACCATCCGCTCTGCCTTCCTGCCTGTCCTTTCAATACAATGTGTTTCCTTGGACATTAAACTCCCAGCTATAATCGTCCTTTAGTCATGAGTCAGTGATGCCTACAGCATCATACCTGCCAATCTGCGACTGTGCTACAAGTTCATCTGTCTTAATTCTGTCTACTGCGTGCGTTCAAATATATACACCTTCAGTCCTGTATTCACCATTTTTGATTCTGACCATCCTTCACATTGCAACTCATCTTGTTGACTGCAATTTTGCCCTATTGTCAGCCTCCCGTTGCTAGGAGTCTCACTACACATTGGCTCTGTAAACCAACTACCTCCTCCCCAGCACTATCACACCGGTTCCCATCCCCCTGCTAAATTAGTTTAAACCTCCCGAACAACTCTACCCAACCCGCCCACAATGATATTGGACCCCCCCCCCAGTTCAGGTGTAGCCCATCATTTTTGTACAGGTCATACCTTCCCCAGAAGAGACCCCAATGATTCATAAATCTGAACCATTGCCCCCTGCACCAGTTCCTCAGCTCTGCATTCACATGCCAAATCATTCTATTCTTGCCCTCACTGTTATGTGGCACAAGCAGCAATCCAGTTTCTCACATTTCTACCTAGCTCCCTAAAATCTCTCTTCAGGACCTCCTCACCTAGTCTACCTATGTCATTAGTGCCACTATGTTCAAAGGCTTGAGCTGAACATAAGGTTTGGATGATCAGAGTCCAGGCATATCTTGATTAGTGGTACTCCTGAGTAAAATCTTATTAAGATTACATTCCAGGGGATATGAGCATGCACACCTAGGCTGACATTCTTCTGCATAATACAAGTATATCACACCATGGATGTTGTGTTGCAGATTGAGCAGCCAACAGAGCTTCCATATTTTCTCTTGGGCTGTTGTTTTTTTTTACAAAAAACGTCCCATAGCACTAGTTTAAAGAACAGGGGTACTGCATCTACTGTCTGGAATAATAGCTATTCTTTAGCCAATACTGGTTTCTGGCCGTTATTCCACAGCTTGCTGTGTTCTCTACACTCAGCTACCACTTTATTTGGTACAGGAGTGGAACCCTGTGTAGTCTTTTGCTGCTATAATCCATCCACTTTATGATTCAACATGTGCTTTCAGAAATGCTGGTTATTTGAGTTAGTCGCCTTCCTGTCGGCTTGAACCAGTCTGGACATTCTCTGACCTCTCATTAACAAGTTGTTTTTGCCCACTAAAGTGCCACTCACTGGATATTTTTGTTTCTCACACCGTTATCTGTAAACTATTGTCTGAAAATCCCAGGAGATCAGCAGTTTCTGAGATACTGAAACCCTCCTGCCCGGCACCAACAATTATTCCACAGTTAGATCACATTTCTTCCCCATTCTGATGTTTGGTTTGAACTTCATGAACATGTATGCATGCTCTTTTGTGTTGAATTGGTTGGTTTTAACTTTTCTGTGCCCTATTTGGGCAGAAAAGTTTACTTTCGATTTCTTAATATGGCTGCTAAACTTTCTTTTTAACTGCGTCATTTCTTTCTTTTCCCAGGGGATTCTGAGTGGTTACTTCCCTTTTGTCATCTTACGTATTTCCTGTGCGGCCTTAAATTTTGTAGTTTTTTTTAAATTTTATTCTGTTTTGCTTTTTATAATCATTTTATGTTAATAATCCTATTTTTTTTTGTTGCTGTGTCTATTCATGAGTTTGAGGTTTATTGTGGTTTTTTTTTAATATATACTTTCCGGCTTTTGTTCTGTTCTGTGTGTATTTTAATTGAGCTAACTTTTTTTTACTTATTTTTTTACTGTTTTACAATTAGCTGACCCTTTTCATATTTATACCTTTTTTTTAGGGAGCGTATACCGGAAGTCATGGGGGTAGTTTTAGCGCTTGCTTCTTTCTGGCGGGTCTGCTTTAGATTTCGCCTTGGGGTCTTGGGCTGGGGGGTGGTGGGAGGGGCTTCACGTTTTAGTTTGTTTCTCTTTGGGCTATATACATTATTGAAGTATTGGTTGCATCCTTTTCCCCGGTATCTTTTGTATGTTCTGTTTCCTCTCCGGGTTTGTGGGTCGCGCCTATTGTCAATCCTCCTTGTTATGGGTTGACTTTAGGATTTATGGAGTCTATTATTAATTTTGTCTCCTGGAATACTAATGGTCTTAATCATCCTATTAAAAGGAAAAAAGTTTTTAAAGTGTTCCGGAGACTTAAAGCACAAATTTTATTTTTACAAGAGACCCATGTACGGAGGGGGGACAGACTACGTTTTTTCAAATTCTGGAAGGGACAACAATTTCATTTGAACTCCAATGCTAAGATTCGAGGCGTCTCTATTTTTATAGACTCCTCAGTTACTTTTATACAACAGGATATTATCTCTGATCCGAATGGTAGATTTTTACTGGTTAGTGGTTTACTATTTAATAAAAAAGTAGTTTTGGTTAATGTTTATGCTCCTAATATGGATTGTCCGGAATTTTATAAATCATTGTTTGATCAGTTTCCGAATTTGAACGAGTTTTCATTGATTTGGGGCGGAGATCTTAATACCTGTTTATCTCCAGCTTTGGACCGTTCGGCTCCTTTACGGACTTTACCTAATAAATCTGCAAATTTGATTAATTTTTTCCTTTCTGATTCTGGGTCGACGGACATTTGGCGTTTTCTGCATCCTCAGGAAAAAGATTTTTCCTTCTTTTCACATGTTCATCATTCCTATTCAAGAATTGATTATTTTTTCATTGATTCTCGTCTCATTCCTTCAGTGATTAAATGTGATTATGATTCTATAACCATTTCGGATCATGCTCCACTTAAGCTTTCTATTAAAATTATGGCCAATATACCAAACAATAGACAATGGCGTTTTAATTCGCTGTTGCTTCAGGACTCGGACTTTGTTAATTTTATGAATGAACAGATTGAGTTTTTTTTTACAATTAACCATACAGAAGATATTTCGGTTAACACTCTTTGGGACACTTTTAAAGCCTATATTCGGGGTCAGATTATTTCGTATTCCGTTGCTTTGAGGAAGAAACAGAAGCAGGAGGAGATGGCAATTGTGGACAAGATTAAAGAAATTGATAAGAAATATGTTATGGCTCCTTCTGAGGAGCTATACAAACAAAGAACTGAACTTCAAATGGAACACAGTTTACTACTCTCGTCCTCGATTGTAAACCAATTAAAGAAAACAAGAAGTGATTTTTATGTTCACAGTGATAAAATTGGCAAGCTGCTGGCTAATCAATTGAAATCTAATTATGTTAAATCTCAAATCAATCAGATTTATAACCAAAATGATCGATTGATATTGGATCATGTGGGGATTAATCAAACCTTTTGTGATTTTTATTCTTCTTTATATCAATCAGAGTCTCCTCGAGATTCTAAATATATGAATGATTTTTTAGATAAGTTAGACTTCCCTCAGATTTCACAGGATATGTCTTCTTTATTAGATACTTCCATTACAATGGATGAGATTAAGAATGTTATTTTTTCTATGAATCTGGGGAAAGCTCCTGGCCCTGATGGGTTTACCGTTGAATTTTATAAATGTTTTGCTTCTTTATTGATTCCTTGGCTCTATAAGGTTTTTGAGGCTTCTTTGAAACTTGGTAAACTTCCGGAATCTTTTAATAGAGCATCAATTTCTTTAATACTAAAGAAGGATAAAGACCCTGCTCAATGTGCATCTTATAGACCAATATCTTTATTAAATGTTGATTCTAAAGTTTTTTCTAAGTTATTAGCAAATAGACTAGAAAAAGTACTTCCTTCTATTATTTCGGAAGACCAAACGGGTTTTATTAAAGGTCGTTACTCTTTTTATAATATTCGTACATTGTTAAATATCGTTTATACTCCCTCACAAAATGTTCCTGAGTGTGTTATTTCTTTAGATGCCGAGAAAGCTTTTGATAGAGTAGAATGGCCTTATTTATTTAAGGTGCTTGAAATGTTTAATTTTAGCTTGAAATTTATATCCTGGATTAAACTGTTATATCACTCCCCTGTAGCCTCGGTTCGTACTAACTCCTTAAACTCACCTTTTTTTCCTCTCTTTCGTGGTACTCGACAAGGCTGTCCTCTTAGTCCCCTATTATTTGATATTGCATTAGAACCTCTTGCAATTGCTATTCGAGAATCTTCAAATATTACTGGGATAACTCGGGGATTAAAGTCCCATAAATTATCACTCTATGCTGATGATTTACTTTTATATATTTCTAATCCTGAGAGATCCATTCCTGCTGTTTTAGAGTTATTAGCACAATTTGGTCTTTTCTCAGGTTATAAATTAAATCTTAGTAAGAGTGAACTTTTTCCGATTAATAAACATCTTCCCTTATATTATAAATTTCCATTTAAATTGATTAATAATTACTTTTCATATCTTGGGATTAAAATTACTTGTAAACATAAAGATTTATTTAAGACTAACTTTTTACCATTAATAGACCATATTACTCAACTTTCATCTAAATGGTTTCCCTTATATTTAACTTTGATTGGTCGTATTAATGCAGTTAAGATGTTTTTTTTGCCAAAATTTTTATATGTGTTTCAGGCATTACCAATTTTCGTTCCTAAATCTTTTTTTGATAAAGTTGACTCTAAAATTTCTTCATTTACCTGGCAGAATAAGAATCCGAGACTGGGTAAAATACATTTACAGAAAGCTAAGAGAGATGGAGGTTTAGCATTACCTAACTTTAGATTTTATTATTGGGCTATTAATATTCGACATATGAAATTTTGGTTACTTGACCGGGACATACTATCTATTCCTAAATGGGTAGCATTGGAATTACAATCTGTTCAGGGTTATACACTTGGTTCTATTTTAGGTTCCTCTCTTCCTTTTGATTCGAAACGCCTTAAGCAGGTCTCTAACCCGATAGTTAAATATGCTTTGCGCATTTGGTTTCAATTCAGAAAATTTTTTGATCTTAATCAATTCGGGTTAGCGATTCCTATTTTAGGCAACATATTTTTTCCTCCCTCTTTTACGGATCGCGCTTTTCAAACTTGGAAGACTAAGGGTATTTTACGGTTTTTGGATTTATTTTTAGATGGTTCCCTTATGTCTTTTGAACAATTATCTAATAAATATAACTTATCAAGAATACATTTTTTTAGATATTTACAAGTTAGAAATTTCCTAAGTACTATACTTTCTTCCTTTCCAATGCTTCCTCCTATATATATTTTAGATTCGATAATTAACCTTAATCCATGTCAGAAAGGTGCATCGGCTATGATTTATAATATTATTATGAAACTTAGGAAAGCTCCATTTGATAAGATTAGGGTAGATTGGGAACAGGAATTGGGGCTTACCATTTCTGTGGATGATTGGGGGCAGATTTTACAATTAGTTAATACTTCCTCTATTTGTGCTAAACATTCCCTAATTCAATTTAAAGTGGTTCATAGAGCACATATGTCCAAAGATAAGTTAGCGCGTTTTTACTCGCATATTAATCCTTTCTGTGATAGATGTTCGGGGCAGATAGCCTCTTTAACTCATATGTTTTGGTCTTGCCCTACTTTGGAAACTTTTTGGAGAGATATTTTCAATATTATTTCTAAGGTATTAAATATAGATATCTCTCCTCACCCTATTACTGCTATCTTTGGACTACCTAAAATTTCTAGTAATCTTTCCCCTTCAGCCCGTAGAATGATTGCATTTCTTACTTTAATGGCGAAAAGATGTATTTTACAACATTGGAAAGAGCTTAATGCTCCAACTACCTTTTTTTGGTTTTCTCAGACGATTTTATGTTTGAATCTGGAGAAAATTAGAAGTAACCTTTATGATTCTTCATTTAAATTTGAACAGATTTGGGGACCTTTTATTCGATATTTTCATTTAATGTAATATTTACCCTTCTTGTTTTTTTTTCACTGTTTTAATGGAGGTCGGGATTGAGGACGTGATTTTAAGTTTAACTCTGTTTGGTTTCAAGTTAGCCCATTGCTTTGCTTTGCTTTTAGGTAGGTGCACGGTGGGTTTTTTTTGGGGGGTTTTTTTTTTCTTTTTTTTTTCCATTGATATATATAAAATCTAGTATACTATTATGTTATCTTGGTTTCTTATGCTTAAATTACATTGTTTGTAGTATTTTCTTTTTGGTATTGTTATCTTTTGGAATTTTATTGTACTTTAACATTGTATTAATGTTTATATGGCTTACCTTTTTTGTATACTTACTCAATAAAAAGATTTAAAAAGAAAGAAAGAAACAAGTTGTTTTTGCCCACTAAAGTGCCACTCACTGGATATTTTTGTTTCTCACACCGTTATCTGTAAACTATTGTCTGAAAATCCCAGGAGATCAGCAGTTTCTGAGATACTGAAACCCTCCTGCCCGGCACCAACAATTATTCCACAGTTAGATCACATTTCTTCCCCATTCTGATGTTTGGTTTGAACTTCATGAACATGTATGCATGCTCTTTTGTGTTGAATTGCTGCCTCATGATAGGCTGATTAAATCTTTTGCATTAAAGAGCCAGTATATCTAATGAAGTGACCACTGAATGTACATTATGGTAGTCATGCACACAAAATTATTTTGTGGGCTCTAGAATATCTTGAGGCAACCAAAATTGGTGTAGAATGTGGTCTAAATTGCAAGTTCTTTTCACAACCAGTTTAGGTATAGAATTCAACTAGTTAACTTTTATGCAAACGTGGAACAAAATTACATTTTTAGAAACTATTTAGTTAATTTAATCTTTAACATTTCATTTCCTTCTGTTTCAGATTGAATTAAAATTCTCTGCACCATATAAACCCGGCAATTATCAATACTCTGTAATTCTGAGGTCTGATTCTTATATGGGTTTAGATCTAATCAGGCCATTAAAGGTAAATTGTTTTAATGTTATATTTGAAGTCATAGAATCATAGACTTTTGTCTTTCTGACTTTTGATTTATATCCTGTATTTTTGTAAACATTTTGTGTGGCTTCCGGTGCCTGTATTACATGGTGATTTGAATTAAGCAGTCAAGATGAAATGGACTGTATAGCGCTCATTTTGTGATCTGTACTTTGCCTTTGCTCAATTTGTCACTATATAGGAAGGATGAGATGCCACTTGAGATGTTTGCTGCAAGAATATTACTTTATTGAGTCTTAACAGCCCTTTAAATGTTATCCTTCTGATGCATGAGTTCCCACTGTATAGTAATTCATGTACCCAAAGCTTTGTAATTTAGTGCTGGAAATGTTAACTGTTTGGATGGAATGAAATTCTGAACATTAATGTTGCAGGGGAAAATTGAGCGCATTTTGATAGCAGGATTGGAGGGCTGGTAGTGGCCTGAAAATAAAAAGTACTGGAGTCTTAATTGTCATTGGAACAATCTTTTACTTTAATCTACAGTGTGAATGGAAGAGAGGTAGAGATCTTCCTAGGCAAGGCAGCATTATTTTGAACAAATCTGTACTTTGTTCAGGTGAAACATGTATACCATTCAAGGGCCAGCTTTAATATTAGAGAATGACCGTATGAAGTTGGCAAGGTGATGTTATCAGAGATTAAGGAACTTTCATTTGCCTTGAATGGTAGACTGGCTGATATCCAATCCAAAAGAATTTGACTTCCCTCGTTTAATATGCTTGGTCATTACTTCTGAGACTTTAATGTAACATTGAAACATTATTTAACTGACTCATTTTTAAATGGCACCATATTCTTCCCCATTACCTGTGTCAGGAAAGAATATTTCAGTTATCAACTTTTAGAAAATGATATTAGCTTATTCTCCTTTGGTGTGGTGAAAATTGTCTAGTCATTTTAGAATATCATACGGTTAATTAGTAGCTAATAAGTTAGGGAGTACAATACTGCATATGAATATGAACTGACATTGTAATATGACAGAAATGCTGTAAGGCATTTTATGACATTTATTTTAAAAATGCCTCCTTGGAGTTGCAATGGTAAAAGTGGTTCAAGAGTTACCATTCTTAATTTTTAATCTGAAATTCTTCTGGAGTATTGAAGGCAATCTTGCAACAAGTCTACTGAAACCTCGCTGGCGGAATATGGCTAATTATTAAACAATCATAATTGCCCCCGCCAGGAATAGTTTCTGTTTCTGTAATACTGTCCTCTGATCCATGGTTCATCCATTGTCCTGGAACTTTTTATCGTGGCTGCTTTTCATCTTTCTGGTCTATAAGATCCAAATGTCTTTGAATCTTCACTACCTCAGCCAGCTTGCAGAATAGGGAGAATTGTGTCCAGTCTTGAGACCTTGCGCTGGTTGATCAGAAACATAGCTGAAGATGAATTTAGAGAAAGTGCTTGAAATTAATTAAAAATATAGAGAAGTCACCTCGCTTAGCTGAACTTTTCCATCAAAGTTCATTCCCCATTTTGCTTGAGGAAGTCACTTTACATCCAATCAATATTCTGTAGCATGAAGGTGAGGTGGTCAGATATGCGTCAGGCCTTTCATCTAACCCTGCACTCTGATGTCAAAGTTGGGGACCAAAAACACTGGCCCCTGATACCAGCATGAATCTGACTTTTCCTTTGCATTGTGCTAATGTAGAAGTCAGAAACAAGTTGACCTACACACAAGTCAGCTGGATGTCCTTGTTCAAACAGCCAGCTGAAGATCAGAATGTGATGACTTTGCATTTAATAAGTACTTACCGCATGATTTTTTTATTTGTTAATTCAGTTTGAAGTCCAAGAGGCAAAGCAAGTACCAGAAACTCATCCACAGTGGGATATTCCAGAGACGGAAGAGGAGGAAGAAGATCAGGAAGACAGTGAAGGAATCGAGGATAGTGAAGAAGAGGAAGAAGATAATGATTAAGCTGGTTAATCTACTTTCTCAACAACAACCACACAAAATGTTGCACACAGTTCCAACAACTGCTCTTGTGATTAATGTAATCAAGGACAAGAAATTTTTTTTAAAAAGGGGGATGAAAAAGAACATGGTATTCAGTCCGTGTTAGTGATCTCAGCAACAGGCTGTGCAGTTTTTGAAAATGTGTTCGACACTTACTCTAAAGCACAGGGGTTCCGATGTCTGACACAACGCCATGACACCTTTTATGAGAGTGCCCTTAATGCCGCTTAAACCATGTGTGGACAGTGGGGAAATTATTGCTTTCATAATCAATTTGTTTTTTTTTAATTTTCCTCCTCTCCAAAAGATTGGAATAGATTTTTTCACTATAGAAAAAGAACTGCACCTGAGAGCCAAGTTGTATTCTATACTAAACTCTGGATCTGCTTTGGGACCATGTTTGAAGTTTTTAATTCAGTGTTCGGGATAAACTGATGGATGATTGACTTTACTGCAAGTGTTAACAGGTCTAAAGGGTTTGAGCTTTAGTTAGTATGGATTAGCACGAACTTTTAATCAATAATACACAAAAACTACCATTCAATTGACAGGTCAGATTAGAAAACGAAAACTGTTGTATACATTTCTGCTACTTTTGTTTACATAATATTATAAATGGGGAAATATATCCATCTATATTCTTTGTATTTAAAATAGTTGCAAATAAAATGGCAAATGTTTTTAAAATGTAATATATTATTTTGTAGTTTTTGTCCAGCAGCATCAAATCCAGAATCAAGTACAGATGCAGAAGAGACTAATGATATCCAAGAACTGCTATTCTAATAAACAAGTTTGGAAATGATATTTTTTATTATTTTATTGCATTTTGAATATTTACATAGTTTTTTCCCCAAGGTTTTATTTATAGTGTTCTATATTTATTCTGATTATCTTTCATGAAGATTTTTGACATGAGTTGGTCTAAGTTTCAAACTTTTATTGTCTTATCAGTTGCTGGAAATAATGCAAATGAAACATTTGTCATTTAAAGTAGTAGAAAATACTTAAATTTGTCAGAATTCATCTGTAGGAAGCACAGGTTTCAAATCATCTTTTATCAGAACTGGAAAGGTAGATGTGTTTAATGATAAATGCACAGTAAAGTACTGTAGGTTGTGGAATGAAAGGCAGAAGGATAGGTAAAGTAGGGCAAAGGAAATGTCAAATGGATATTATTTGTGTAATTAACTGGATTAGATAAGGAAGCTTAAGGTAAAGGAACCGTCAAAAGATAGTGATCATAATGTGATAGATTTTATCCTGCAATTTCAGAGGGAGAAGCTGAAGTCAGGTGTATCAGTATTACAGTAGAGTAAAGAGAATTAGAACTGGTCAAAGTTGATTGCGGGATAGATACATCCCAAAGACGTAGTAGTATTGTAAAGACAGGATGACGGAACTGTGGCTGACAAGGGAAGTCAAAGCCAACATAAAAGCAAAAGAAGCATATAGTAGAGCAAATATCAGTGGGAGGTGAGAGGATTGGGAAACTTAAAGACCAACAGAAGGCAACTAAAAAGCCATAACAGAGGGAAAGATTAAATATGAAGGTAAGCAAGCCAATGTTATCAAAGCTTATTCCAAATGTTTTTTTTTAGATATATAAAGAGTTAAAGGCAAAAATAGATAATGGACCACTGGAAAATGAGACTGAAGAAGTAGTAATGGGGGACAAGGAAATAGTGGATGAATTGAATAAGTATTTGCATCAGTCTTCTCTGTGAAAGACCCAGTATGCCAGAAGTTTGAGAGCATCAGGATCAGGAATGAGTGCAGTTGCAATTACTAGGGAGAAGGTGCATGAGAAACCAAAAGGTCAAAAAGTAGATAAGTCACCTGTACCAGATGGTCTACACCCACCCCAGGGTTTTGAAAGAGGTAGATAAAGAGATTACAGATATATTAGTAATGATCTTTCAAGAATCACTAGATTCTAGTCACTAGAGGTCTGGAAAATTGCAAATTTCATTCCACTGTTTAAGAAGGGAGGGAGG
This sequence comes from Mobula hypostoma, assembly GCF_963921235.1. Taxonomy (NCBI): domain Eukaryota; kingdom Metazoa; phylum Chordata; class Chondrichthyes; order Myliobatiformes; family Myliobatidae; genus Mobula; species Mobula hypostoma. The sequence continues at coordinate 140,865,432 of NC_086098.1, forward strand.
CAGAGGAAAGGAAATCATAGGCCAGTTAGCCTGATTTCAGTGGTTAAGACAATGTTGGAGTTGAGTGTTAAAGTTACGGTTTCAGGGTACCTGGAGGCACATAACAAAATAGACTGAAGTCAGCATGGTTTCCTCAAGGGAAAGTCTTTCCTGACAAATATGTTGGAATTCTTTGAGGAAATAACAAGGACAGATACAGGAGAATTGGTTGATGTTGGCTACTTGAATTTTCAGAAGGCCTTTTACAAGGTGCTACACCCGAGGCTACTTACAAGATGAGAGCCCATGGTATTATAGGAAATATAGTGGCCCAGGTAGAGCATTGGATGATTGGCAGGAGGCAAAGGGAGCCTTTCCTGATTGGCTGTTGGTGACTAGTGGTGTTTGGCAAGGATCAGCGTTGGAATCGCTTCTTTTTACATTATGTTGTATGTCAATGATTTGCCTGACTGAATTGATGGCTTTATGATCATGTTTGTGGATGATGCAAAGATGGGGTGGAGGATCAGGTAGTATTGAGGAAGCATGGAGGCTGCAAGACGACTTGGAAGATTACGAGAATGGTGTAAGAAGTGGCAAAAGGAATGCAGTGTTGGGAAGTGTATAGGCATGTACTCTGGTGGAATGAATGAAAGCATAAACAATTTTCTAAACAGAAAAAAATTCAAAAATCTGAGGTGCAAAGAACTTAGGAGACCTCGTGCAGGATTCCCTAAAGGTTAATTTGCAGGTTGTGTCAGTGATGAGTAAGACAAATGCAATGTTAGCATTCTTTTCAAGAGAACTAGAATATAAAAGCAAGGATGTAATATTGAGGTTTTGTAAAGCACTGGTGAGGCCTCACTTGGGAGTATTGTGAGTAGTTTTGAACCCCTTATTTAAGAAAGGATGTGCCGACATTCGAGAGGGTTCAGAAGAGGTTCATTGGAATGATTCCAGAAATGAATAGCTTATGTTATGAGGAGCATTTGACAACTTTGAGCCTTACTGGAATTTAGAAGAATGAGGTGGGGATCTCACTGAAACCTATCAAATGTTGAAAGTCTTAAATTGAGTGGATGTGGAGAGGATGATTCTTATAGCAGAGGAGTCTAGGACCAGGGGGCACAGCCTTAGAATAGAGGCACATCTATCTAATAATGGAGATGAGGAATTTCTTTAGCAAGAGGGTGGTCAATCTGTGGAGTTAGTTGCACAGGCAGCTATGGAAACCAGATCATTATGTGTATTTAATGCATAGATTCTTGGGTTCTTGATTGGTTAGGGCATGAAAGGTTATGGGGAGAAGGCAGGAGAATGGGGTTGAGAGGGAAGTGGATCAGCCATAATGAAATGGCAGAGCAAACTCGATGGCCAAAGTCTTAATTCTGCTCCTAAGTCTTATGGTTTATCTGCAAGGCAGAAGGGGATGATGGTAATTGGCTCTAATGAACTAAAAGGGGAGGTCACTAGGAGCAGATGGCAGGAAATATTTAGGAGTACAGAGGGTGTTTGGGAGGAGGATAAGTTCAGGAGTTATGAAAGGGAAAAATGTTTAGTAAAATGTAGTTAGCATATTAATTCCAGAACATGAGATTATATGTCCAAAGGGTTGCCTTTGTTCATTAACTTCTAGATCTGTATTGCATAATTTTGGAAATATTTCTCATTCTGGTGATAGTAACTTCATCTTATTTGGTTTTCAATGATGACTATATTTTCAGTTTCTTACATAAAACCATGATATCTAGTTCAGTTCCTCCTGTTTATGGGTGCTTAGGCCAGGCTTTCTGGTAGCAGTTTGCAGGTAGTGAATGTAATTCCATAGTCTAATTTGATAGCTGCATGCTGAGGTCTCTCTGAGCCATCAAGGCAGAATAATTAACAAAATAGATTGAAGGATGAGTTTCCACCTTTAGCGATTAACTAGAGGATCATTTATACTCGTGATTGACCAAAACAATAAACTCAGTGGCTACTACTGCTATCAACATAGACCTGCTTCTCTAGTTTAATGTCCATGTGGGATTTTGTACTTTATTGATCAGTCCTACTGTTATATCATAAGCTAGGGCTTTCTGCAATATTGTTCTTCTGCAAGCTTTATTGTAATCTGTCCTTTGTCTAAGTCATTGATATATATCACAAAAAAAAAAGCAGAAGACTTGGAACTGTGCCCTGCAATGCCACATTGGAATCAGCCTTCCATTCAGAATGAACATGACTGCTTCCTGTCAATGAGCCAGTTATAGATCAATCTTCTTTCAACCGGGCTGAACCACATGGACTTCTGCTTTTCTGCCCAGTCTAGCAGCTGGACCCTTGTCAAAGATCTTAAAGTGAAAGGAGCCTACATTAAGCAACTCTACCTGCTCAAGTCTTGAGAACCCATTAATTGGATTAGGCATTGGCTTTGCAGGAGAAGTCAGAGTGGTGGAAGAATGACGCCTTTCTGAGGCCTGTGACTCGGTGTGCCAAAGGGATCGATGCTAGATCGATTGTTTGTAATCTGTATCGATGATCTGGATGATAATATGGTAAACTGGGTCGGCAAATTTGCAGATGACACAAGGATTCAAGGTGTAGTTGACAATAAGGAAGACTGGTAAAGTTTGCAGCAGGATCTGGACCAGCTGGGAAAATGGGCTGAAAAATGCAGATGGAATTTAATGCAGACAAGTGTAAGGTGTTGCATTTGGGAGGACAAACTAAGGTAAGACTTGGCACGGTGAGTGGTAGGGCATTAGGGAGTGTGGTTGAACAGAGGGATCTGGGAATACTGATCCATAATTCCTTGAAATTGGTGTCACAGGTAGATAGTCATAAAGAAAGCTTTTGACACATTGACTTTCATAGATCAAAGTATTATGTGTAGGAAATAAGATGTTATGGTGAAGTTGCTTAAGATGTTGGTGAGGCCTAATTTGCAGAATTGTGTGCTGTTTTGGTCACCTACCTGCAGGAAAGATATTAATAAGATTGAATGAGCACAGAGAAAAATTACAAGGATATTTCCAGGACTTGAGGACCTGAATGATAGGAAAAGGATGAGTAGGTTTGGACTTTATTCCGGAGTGTAGGAGAACGAGGGGAGATTTGATAAAGGTACACAAAATTATTTTCCACCAAGGTTGGGTGAGACTGAAAGTAGTGGTCATGGGTTAAGGGTGAAAGATGAAGTATTTAAGGGAAATCCAAGGAGGAACTTTACCCGGTGGATGTGGATTCGGTTTCAACATTAAAGAGAAATTTGGATAGGTACATGGCTGGGAGGGGAATGGAAGGCTATGTTCCAGGTGCATTTCGATGGGTCCTGACAGATCAATAGTTAGGCACAGACTAAATGAGCGGAAGAGACCGTTTCTGTGCTGTAGTCTTCTCTGACGCTAACAAGTCCATGTTGGGTCTGCATTGAAAAAGATCTATACCATCTCTCTGTTTCAATTAATTGCTATTGAAATTAAGCTGACTGGCTTGTAACTATAGCTTGGGCTATTTGATTTCCCCTTTTTAAATGATAGTACAATGTTAGCAATCCACTAGCTATAGCCTTATGGATTAAAAAATGGCTAGCTGCTGCTCTTTTTTATTTTCTATGCTTGACACTACTTGGGATTATTTATTAAACGAGATGCAGGATATAAATACAGGAAGGTTGGAACTGTACACAATACTGCTGTGACCACAGCTTGGGTTCTGGCTTCTGCATTATGGAAAGATATGATTATACTAGAGAAGGTGCAAAGGAGGTGTAAAAGATGGTCCCAAAACTAAAAAGTTTCAGCAATAAAAAGATGAGGCTGGTTTATTTTCTTCAGAACAGAGGAGGTTGAGTGCAGAAGTAAGACTCAGCTGAATAAAACAGCAAACATCTATTTCACCTAGAGGAGGAGTGTAAAATCAGGCGAGTGAATTTAAATTAAGATAATAAGGGAGATGATCATTTTCGCCTGGGTCAATACCTGTGATCATATTGGATGGTAGAAATGGAAACCCTTGTGTTTGAAAAGTGCTTGGACACATACAAGAAGAGCTGTTTTCTGCAGGGTTATAGACATTTTGATGAAAGATGGGACTAGGTTGGGTAACTTGAAGTTGATGGGCTGAAAGGCTTTGTGTTGCACATTTTCTCTAACATACCTGATACTTTAGCCTCTAAGGAGCGGCTACAGGATTGCTTCAAGTTGGTTGACTGAGCTGTGTTCAAGAACTAATCTGTGGATCTGAATGAATACACCGTGGTTGTCATGGACTTTATTAAAGCAGATGTTGACGAGTGTTTCCCGACAAAATAATTGAGTCTTTCCCGACCAGAAGCCCTGGATGAGCCATGAGATCTGGAACCCACTGAGGTCTAGATCAGAGGCATTTAAGTCTGCTGACCAAAAAAATTACAAGAGGTCCAGGTACGACCTACAGGTGAAGTAGCAACTCTGGACTAAACTTGAATCAATGAAGGATGCTGAAAAGTTGTGGCAGGGCTTGAATACTATCTCTTACAAAGTTAAATCAAATGACATAGGCTTCAGTTCCAGATGAGCTCAATGCCTTCTCTGCTCACTTTGACTGTCAAAACATGGAAGAACCATCACAACCCCCAATAAACCGATGATTTCAGTCACTGAGGCCAACGTGCAAGCAGCTTTCAGGAGAGTGAACCCATGAAAAACATCAGGCCTAGATGGGGTAACTGACAAAGTACTAAAAACCTGTGCTGATCAACTCTCTGGAGTGTCCACTGAGATCTATAACCTCTCGCTTCGGCAGTCTCAGGTGCCACACCTGCTTCAAGCAGGCTTAAATTATCTCACAAGAAGAATATAGTAACCCGCCTCAATTATCGTTTAGTAGCACATGCATCTTGGGTGCTGAAGTGTTTTGAAAGGCTGATGATGAAACAAATCAATTCCTGCCTGAGAAGTGACTTGGATCTGCTCCACTTTGCCTGCTGGGCCAACAGGTCCACAGCAGATGCCATCCCATTGACTCTTCACTCAGCCGTGGAACATCTGGAAAGCAAATACGTCAGGATGGACTACAGCTCAGCATTCAATACCATCATCCTCTCAAAACTAATCAATGAGTTTCAAGACTGGCCTCACTTCTTCCTTGTGCAATTGGATCCTTTGTTTCCTTACTTGCAGGCTCCAATCAGTTTTGGATTGGCAACAATGTCTCCATGATCTCCATCAGCACAAGTGCACCACAAGTCTGTGTGCTTAGCTCCCTGCTCTACTCATTTTACACTTTGTGTTGCTAAGTACAGCTCTAATGCCCTGATGACACCACTGTCTTAGGCTGAATCAAAGGTGGTGATAAACCAGCATATAATCAGGTGATTGAAAATCTGGCTGAGCGATGCCATAACAATAACCTCTTACTCAATACCAGCAAGACCAAGGAGTTGATTATTTACTTGAGGAAACCAAAGGTCCTTGAGCCAGTCCTCATTGGAGGATCAGAGCTGGAGAGGGTCAGCAACTTTAAATTCCTTGGTGTTATTATTTTGGAGGACCTGTCTTGGGGCCCAGCATGTAAGTGTAATTATGAAGAAAGCACGACAGCACTTCTACTTCCTTAGAAGTCTGCAAAGATTTGGCATGACATCTAAAACTCTGACAACTTTCTATAGATGTGTAGTGGAGAGTATACTGATAGGCTGCATCACAGTCTGGTATGGAAACACCAATGCCCTTGAATGGAAAATCCTTCAAAAAGTAGTGGATATGGCCTAGTCCATCACATGTAAAGCCCTCCCCACTATGGACCACATATATATGAAGAATTGTTGCTGGAAAGCAGCATTCATTGTCAAAGAACCCCGCCACCACCACCATCCTGGGCATGCTGTCTTTTCACTGCTGTCATCAGGAGAAAGATAACAGGAGCCTCAGGACTCTCACCACCAGGTTCAGGAACAGTTATTACACCTCAACCATCACATTCTTGAACCAAAGTGAATAACTTCATTTGCCCCATCATTGAAATGTTTCCACAATCTATGGACTCACTTTCAAGGACTCTTCATTTTATGTTCTGAATGTTTACTGCTTAGTTATTCTTTCTTTTTGCATTTGCACAGTTTATTGTCTTTTGCACAGTGTTTGAACAAAATAAAACTGGGCTTTCATCGACTTTATTATGGTTATTATGCAAGACAATGAGTCTCAGGTGTAGAAGCTATGCATCTGTTTTCTATCTGCATTATAATCTGCGTTACCTGTTTATTATGTTTTATTATGGTAACTAGTCACATGAGTGATGGTGTGGTAAAAGTGAAGGGAATAATCTACGTATTCATGCTTTGTTCTGGGCAGTTTAGTTCTGGAGATCGCCAGGTGTCAGATCTTTTGACCGCTTAGTTTTGCTTAATTACATTTAATTGTGTCATTTCAAGATTGTATGTTTTGTTAGTTGCTAATTAATGTTCGAATGCAGTTCTTCAACTTTTTGGAACATTATTATTGGCACATCAAACAAGGCTAACAACCCGTGCTTGGTGACCAGCAACAGCAATTGGTTTGTTAGAACTGACCACCACATCAGGGTTGTATATGGTGACATATATGTACTTTGAGTAATAAACTTTGAACAGATTTGTCAGGTACAAATTTCCCTTGGGGGGGAAAAAGAAACTATACTTTAGTCTATTTTATCTTGTGCCTCTAAGTGTCCCAATACCTCATCTATCATAATGGGCTCCATCTTCCCAACCACTGAAGTCAGGCTAACTGACCTGTAATTTCCTTCCTTCCTTAAAGAGTGAAGTGACATTTGCTATTTTCCATTCCTCTGGAATTGTTCCAGAATCTAGTGATTTCTTGAAAGATCATTACTAATGCCTCCACAATCTCTTAAACATAGAAATCTACAGCACATTACAGGCCCTTCGGCCCACAATGTTGTGCCGACCATGTAACCTACTTTAGAAACTGCCTAGAATTTCCCTACTGCATAGCCCTCTATTTTTGTAAGCTCCATGTACCTATCTAAGAGTCTCTTAAAAGATCTTATTGTATCTGCCTCTACCACTCTCACTGGCAGTGCATTCCACGCACGCACCACTCTCTGTGTGGAAAAACTTACCTCTGACATTCCCCCCCTCCCCAATACCTTCTTCCAACCATCTTAAAACTATGCCCCTTCGTGTTAGCCATTTCAGCTCTGGGGAGAAAAGCCTTTGGCTATCCACACAATCAATGCCTCTCATCATCTTATACACCCCTAAAAGGCACCTCTCCTTCTCTGTCGCTCCAAGGCGAAAAGGCCAAGTTCTTCTCCTATCCAGGCAATAGCTTTGTAAATCTCCTCTGCACACTCTCTATAGTATCCACATCCTTCCCGTAGTGAGGGGACCAGAACTGAACACAGTATTCCAAGTGGGGTCTGTCAAAAGTCTTGTATAGCTGTAACATTACCTCACGGCTTTTGAACGCAATCCTACAGTTGAAGGCCAACACAGCATATGCCTTCTTAACAACACTATTAATCTGTGCAGCAGTTTTGAGTGTCCTATAGACACAGACCCCAAGATCGCTCAGATCCTCCACACTGCCAAAAGTCTTACCATTAATATTATATTCTGTAAATTTGGCCTACCAAAATGAACCACTTCACACCTATCTGGGTTGAACTCCATCTGCCACTTCTCAGTTCATTTCTGCATCCTATGGATGTCTCGCTGTAACCTCTGACAACCCTCCAGGCTATCCACAACACCCCCAACCTTAGTGTCATCAGCAAACTTACTAACCCACCCTTCTATTTCCTTAACCAGGTCATTTATAAAATCACAAAGAAAAGGGGGTCCCAGAGCAGATTCCTGCAGAACACCAGTGGTTACTGAACTCCATGCAGAATACAAACAATCTACAACCACCTTTTGCCTTCTGTGGGCAAGCTAATTCTTGATCCACAAAGCAAGGTCTCCTTGGATCCCATGTCTCCTTATTTTCTGAATGAATCTTGCATGGGGAACCTTTTCAAATGCTTCACTGAAATCCATATACAGTACATCCACCACTCTATATTCATCATTGTGTTTTGTTACATCCTCAAATAATTCAATCAGGTCCGCAAGGCATGACCTGCCCTTGAAAAATTCATGCTGACTATCCCTAATTAGATTATGTCTCTCCAAATGCTCATAAATCCTGCCTCAGGATCTTCTCTAACAACTTGCCCACTACTGAAGTAAGACTCACTGGTCTATACTTTCATGGGTTATCTCTCCTCCCTTTCTTGAACAAGGGAACAACATTTGCAACCCTCCAATCCTCTGGTTCCTCTTCCATTCCTATTGATGCTGAGCCTCTGGCAATGATCTTTGCAATCTCTTCCCTCACTTCCCACAGAAGCCTGGGGTATATCTCGTCTGGACCTGGTGAGTTATCTAACTTCATGCATTTCAAAAGCTCCAGCACATCCTCTTAATGTTTATATGCTCAAGTGTTTCAGTCAGCTGTAAAGCATTCCAACAGTAGCCAAGGTCTTTTCTCCTGGTGAATACTGAAGCAAAGTGTTCATTAAGTACCTCCACTACCTCCTCCAATTCCATGCATGTTTCCGCTATCGCACCTGATTGGTCTTATTCTCACACGGTTCATCCTCTTGCTTTTCACCTACTTGTAGAATGCCTTGAGGTTTTCCTTACACCTGCTTGCCAAGGCTTTCTCATGGCTCTTTCTAGCTCTCCTAATTTCATTCTTTAGCTCCTTTATGGCAACCTTGTAATTTTATAGAACTCTAGCGGTACCTAGTTTCTTGAACCTTCTGTAAGTTTTTATCTTTATCTTAAATATATTTTCTACATCCTTTGTACACCATGGTTCTTTTACCCTACCATCCTTTCCCTGCCTCAGTGGAACATATCTATGCAGAATTCCATGCAAATATTCCCTGAACATTTGTCATATTTCTGCCATGCATTTCCCCCTACCCCAATTAAATGTTTTCCCGAATTATCTGCTCCTATCCCTCTCCAGTGCTATGGTAAAGGAGATAGAGTTGCGATCACTACCTCTAAAATGCTCTCCCACCGAGAGACCTGGCACCTGACCAGGTTCATTTCCCAGTACCAAATCAAGTACAGCCTCTCCTCTAGTTGGCGTATCTACATATTGTGCCCGGAAACCTTCCTGAACACACCTAACAAACCACATGCCCTCCAAACCCTTTGCTCTAAGGAGATGCCAATCAATATTAGGAAAGTTAAGATCACCCATCATAACAACCCTATTATTATTGCACCATTCCAGAATCTGCCCCCTCATCTGCTCCTTGATGTCTGTTACTCTTGGGGGCTCAATTAAAAAAACAATAGAATTGTTGCCTCCTTCCTGTTTCTGACTTCCACCTACACTGACTCTGTGGACAATTCCTCCATGACTTTTTCCTTTTCTGCAGTCATAATGCTATCCCTGATTAGCAATGCCACGCCCCGCCTCTTTTGCTTCCCTCCCTGTCCTTTTTGAAACATCGAAAGCCCGACACACTAGCAGTCATTCCTGTCCCTGAGCCGTCCAAATCTCTGTAATGACCATAATGTTATAGTTCCACGTATTGATCCACGTGCCTTGTTTGTGATGCTCCTTGCATTAAAATAGACATATCTCAAACCATATATCTGAGTGAATCTTTGCTCTATCATCTGCCTATCCTTCCTCACAAACTCTTAACAAGTTGGCTCTACTTGTATGCCAACCACTCCATCCTCTGCCTCTTCACTTCAGTTCTCACCCCCTTGCAAATCTAGTTTAAACTCTCCCCAATAGCATTAGCAAACCTCCCTCCCAGGATATTGGTTCCCCTCCAGTTCAGGTGCAACCTGTCCCACTTGTACAGGTCACGCCTTTCCCCAGAAAAGGTTACAATGGTCCAAAAACTTGAAACCCTGCCCCCTGCACCATCTCCTCTGCCACTCATTGGTCTGCGCTATCTTCATGTTCTGACCTTCCCTAGCTCGTTGCACCAGGAGTAATCCAGAGATCACCACCTTGGAGGTCCAGCTCTTCAGCCTCCTTCCTACCTCCCTAAACTTACTGTGCAGGACCTCTACCCCTCTCCCACCTACGTCATTGGTACCAACATGTACCACGACCTCTGGCTGTTCACACTCCCCTTCAAGAATATTCTGCAACCACAGAGAGACATCCTGGACCCTAGCACCCGAGAGGCAGCACACTACCTTTTGCTGCTGCAGAATCTCCTATCTGTTCCCCTAACTATCAAGTCCCCTATGTCTATTACTCTGCAAGGATTTACCCTACCATTCTGAGGCTCAGAGCTGACCATGGTGCTATTGGTCTGGCTGCTGCTGCCTTGCCCAGATGAATCACCTCCTGTCATCAGTGTCAAAGGTGGTACTATTGCTGAGGGGAATGGCCACAGGGGAACCCTGCACTGACTTCTTTCTCCCTTTGCCCATCTTGATGTTCACCCATCTACTCCCTGAATTCTGCACTCTGGGTGTAACCACCTGCTCAAAGGTCTTATCTATCAATTGCTCTGCCTCCCAGATGATCCTTAGTTCCTCCAAATCCAGCTCCAGCTCCAGCTCCTTAATGCAGTCTCACAGGAGCTGGAGTTGGCTGCACTTCCCGCAGGTGAGGTGACCAGGGGTGCCATCAGTTCCATGAATTCCCACAGAGTAGAGGAGGGGCATTCCTCTGCCATCCTTTCCAGTTACCACTTTCAGAACCATGGGGTGTAGTTTCCTCTGCTCCAGGTGACTTTACCTACAGTCAGACCTTTCAGCTTTCCAAGCTCCTGCTTAGTAATATCAACTACAGTCTCCTCTGCCCCCTGACACTTGAATTTCTGGCAATCTGTTAGTGTCTTCCAAAGTGAAGATTGACGTAACATACTAATTAAGTTGACTACCATTTCTTTATCCCCACTGCTACTTCTCCAGTGTAACTTACCAGCGGTCTGATTTCCACTCTCATCTCTCTTTTACTCTTTATATTTCTGAAAATCTTTTGATAAATTCTTTTTTTATTACTGACTAGCTTACCTTTTTTCTCTATGGTTTTCTTAGATGCCTTCTGTTGTTTTTTTTTAATGAAGTTTCCCAATCCTCTAACTTCCCTCTAATTTTTGCTATATTTTATGCTGTCTTTGGACGTCAGCCATAGTTGTGTCATCCTCTCTTTAGAATACAACTTCATCTTTGGAATGTATTGTCCGACCCCTTCCAAATTGCTCCCAGAAACTCCAGTTATTGCTGTTCTGCCATCATCCCTGCTAGTGTCCCCTTTCAATCCACTTTGGCCAGCTCCTCTCTCATGACTCTAATTCCTTTTACTCCACTTCTGAGAGTTCTTTTTAAATGAATTTTTCCATGAAGACCTTATATAATTTTTTTTTTTGCTATTACTATATTGCCCACCCAATAAAACTTTTTTTTCCTGTGACCATCTGGAGGGGATTATATTAATTTTAGCTAATATTTTCCTTTCTACATTTCTATAGAAGTCTTGCAACCCATTTTTATGCTTCACTGATACCTACTGTATTCAACTTTCCTGCTTCTCCTTTGCTGCATTCTGAAATGTTCCAATCTTCAGGCTTACTGCTTCTTCCTGTGACATATGCCTTATTATGTCTTTAAAATTTTCCTGTTTTTTTTGTCTTAAATTACATTTGTTTCATTCTGTGCAGTTAATTACCATCCATTCCAACATTTTTTTTTCTGGATGAAGAAAACATAACTCTTGTATTTGTTTGTTCACTAAGAACAGTACTTAGAAGTTAAAGTAAATTTGTTAGTTATCAGGAAGGCTGTAATTCCTCTTTGGAAGTCAAAGACAGTGCTAGTTACCAGTATATACAAAGTTCAATTTGAATGAATTACACTTGGATGGGTAGGTTACCCTCTAGTCCTCGGGGATGATGGGGAAGTTCTTTAGTGAATCTGTGGAATTGATTGCCACAGGCAGTGGTGGAGGCTAAGTCATTGGGTATATTTAAAATGGAGTTTGATAGGTTTTGATTCGTAAAGACGTCAGAGATTGAGGAGAAGGTTGGAGAATGGGGTTGAAAGGGATAATAAATCAGATAATTTTCAATGGCAGAGCAGACTCGATGGCCTGAATGGGCAAATTCTGCTCCTTTGTCCTATGCCCTTATTTTATTCTTGCTTCAATAGTACCATTAATATTTTCTCATTGAGTCAATCCAGTTTCCTACTGTGCCTGCCTCCCTACCAGCCCATGCCAACCACTGATTAGAGATGGGTGTCTAAAACAGATTTTTCTGCCTGTATTCTTCAGTTTTGCTGTGGCCAGGCAGCTAAAGAGTCAGAAGGCAAGCTACAGTACAACAATAATCCGACTGCTTGCATCAGGGATTACTGATGAAAAATTAGCACCTGTCCAATGCCTGATTTTATGCCCCTCTGAGGATAATTAATACCTCCAGAACTGTAATCAGTTTTGTTGGCACAGATCAGGAATCAGATCTGGAGATTCTCAATTTGTGAGGCTGTCCAACACGCTGTATAGTGGAAGGAGACGACCCAGAATTTTGAAGAAGGAATTGGGACAATAACTGAGCATTGTTGGCCGCAAAGCGGATATTTTCTTTTGTAACATTCGAATTTTAAGTAAGGTACTGAGTTTGTTTGTCATCTCAAAAAATTAATAGCCTAACTTCCCTTGATATCAGTCCATGATTCCTGTGAAAGCTGCTCTAAATGAATCCATTCCATTCTGTAAAGAGGATGGAGTGCATGTCAATTTTGTCTGTCTTCATGGTAGTTAATGTTTCTGAAGGCGTCCAGTTTTCTGTCTGTTAATCTCTGGAACTGGGGCTGGCAGAATTGCAAGCAGATTTCACTGAGTTTCAGGGTTAATCTGCATTTTAGTGATAAACTCCTGGAATGTTGCTGGAGGATATGTGCTTGCCTCGGTTTTCCATACTTCAGGATCACATGGTGCTCTATGTGTATGTTATCTAAAAACACTCAATGCTCCCCAGTATTGCCTTATTTTTAGGATGGCACTGTGAAACATTGTCTTTTTTAATTTCAATGTCAAAACTGAATTAAAAAACTTAATTTAAAATAGTCATGATAAATCTGATGTATTATCATAATCTATAAATTTTGACATAATGAGACACTGAGTTGTGAGCATTTGCCTAATATTTCATTCTCAGGGCTTTTGAATAAGGGATGGCATTTTTTTGGTGCCTTTTTCAATTAAACTTCTGCAGCTGATGGTATAATTTTTCCAGTCTAATACTTGTCACTACAAGTTCACAAAGTCTGAATAAAGCTGTGCATTTTAAATACAGTAGCATTAATGATCTACTATTTCTAACCAAATCACACCTTTTTTTGTAATTTATTTTTTATTGAATTTCATCATCAAACAAACATTTCTATAAGATGTATTGCAGATACTGTACATATATATCATATAATCATATTTGTCACAAATCTCCACATACTATTTATCTGAGGCATACACTTATAGAAAGGAGAGGAAAGAAAGAACAATCGAAAGAAGGAAACTATGTACAGAGTAGGGAGTGATTTTTTTTTTACAACATATTCATTGACTTGTGAGAATAAAATCAGGCCTATGAGGTGTTATGTAGTTAAACCATTTTTTCCAGTATGAATAAAATTGTTCCAATTTATGATTAACAGATGCTGTTATCTTCTCCATTTTGTAAATGTCCATTGTAATTTCCATCTATACATTTAAAGTTGGGCTCTCCTGAGATAACTATTTCCTGGTAAGGGTATTTTTACCAGCCACCAGCAGTACATTCATTAAATATTTATCTCCTTTCAACTATTCTTGAGGTACATACTCAAAATATATGGTCTTACTCTCTAAGGGTATTTCACATTTAAAGATGTCTTGTAGGGCATTATGTATCCCACTCCAATAGTCTTTGATAATGGGGCATTCCCAGAAAATATGATAATGGTTTCCATTTTGATTTCCACAATTTCTCCAGCAAGCGGGGGGGTTACTCAAACTCCCTCCATTTCTGTGAACTGGTACACTTCCATTGATACCTCCATATTATTGTCCAGTCTTCCTCAGATATTATTATCCCTCCTTCCTTCTCCCATTTTGTTTTAATGTATGAAGTTGAATGTGTTTTAAGATTTGACAAACCCTTATAAACACTTGAAATTATTCTACTACCGTTGTCTGAATTATATGCTTTTCTAAATAGCTGTATCAGACATGTACTTGCCTTGGTTACATTTTTAACCGTCCTATTAACATACTGTCTCATCTGTAAATACCGGTAAAAGTCTTGTTTTTCTAATAAGTGTTTCTCTTTGAGCATTTCAAAACTGAACAGTGTTCCTTCTTTCATTATATTGGAAATAGCTGTTATTCTTTTAGCTGTCCAGTCCTTAAATCCAGCATCCAGTTTATTTGGCGTAAAATCCGAGTCATATGCACACCATTTAAGAATTGCAATGTCTCTCACTCTAGTTTATATTCTTTTATAATAGTTTTCCATATTTTAAGAGTCCATTTCACCCACGGGTTGTTAATATTATTTATGTAACTTTGTAGGTTGTTATCAGCCAAAATTGCCTGTATGGGGATGGAAGATATTGCTATAATTTTCCCCTCTTAAGACAGCCTTCAGAGTATCCCATAGAATGGGAGGTGAAACCTCTTCATTATCATTGAATTGTAAGTAAAGACTAATTTCTTTTTTAATTTGTTCCTTAAAGTAGGGATCATTGAGTAGTCTTGAATTTAGTTTCCAAATAGTATTCTTTGGTTGTAAGTCAAAATCAACAGATAAATATATAGGTGCAGGGTCACTTACATCTATTGTCCCAATTCCACAGGTGATTATTTTGTCTCTTATCTTTTCCAAATGTTACGACATAGTCTATTCTTGTATATATGGAATGGGGGGCAGAATAATGAGTGTAATCCCTTCTGTCGGGGTAAAGGTCCCTCCATTCATCAATTAGACCAACATCCTCAAAAAGAGTGTTAACTTTTTTATGTAAGGACTTTGTTTCATAAGTTTTTCTATTGGAAGAGTCTAACTTTGGTTGTAATTGTAAATTTAAGTCTCCCCCACATATCAAGAGGCCTTCTGTTTCTGTTACCATAATATTAGTAACTTTCTGGAAGAAACTAATATCGCTTCCTGGGAGTGTGTATATATTCAATAAAGTAACTGGATTTCCATCTATATTCCCCCTTACCAGAATATATCTGCCCTCCTTATCTCCCATTTCGAATACTTTTTCAAAATTTAGCTTACTTGAGATGAGAATAGCAACTCCTCTTCTATGTTCTGATTTATATGAGGAGAAAAACAAATTAGTGAAGCCCATTCTCTTTAATTTTCCATCAAATCACACCTTTCATATGCTGAAGTAGTGGCCCAGTCAACATTAAGACCAAGTTTACAAATAACATTTCTAGGTTAGAATTTCTATAGTGT
The DNA here is from genome assembly GCF_963921235.1 of Mobula hypostoma. Lineage (NCBI taxonomy): Eukaryota > Metazoa > Chordata > Chondrichthyes > Myliobatiformes > Myliobatidae > Mobula > Mobula hypostoma. Next base: position 140,880,855 of record NC_086098.1, read on the forward strand.
GCTTGCCATCTTTGGATGGATGTTAATGGATAGCTGAGTCCTGATGAAGGGTCTCAGCCCAAAATGTCAACTGTTTATCCTTTTCCTCAGATGCTGCCTGACCTGCTGAGTTCCTCCAGCATTTTGTGTGTGTTGCTTTGGATCCCCAGCATCTGCAGATTCTCCTGTGTTTGGATGGATGTTATTGACGGGAAAGGTGATCAAATTAAGTCATTGATTAATCTTAAATTAAGGCAACCAAGGGTAGACTGGAATGTGGTCACAAAAATTCTTTGCAAGTAGGCTTGTGTAATGAGCAGGAAATTTCATCACTGATGTAGCCTGAATTTTCATGAGTTTTGTTATTGGTCGCTTCTATCTTTAAAAAAAACAGGCTGAACGTTTCGTGTTTTTCATCCCATCTTCAAAGATACCAGAATCGGATAGTTTGGACTATGTTTGAGAGGATGGATCAACTAAGGTAGTCTTTCTGGAGAAGAAGTAACCTCTCAACCAGGGCCAGCCGATGGTGTAGTGGCATCTGCACCGGACTTTGAAGTGAGTGGTCCCATGTTCGAATCTGGTCGGCTTCTTGCACGCCTTCCATCTGTGCTCCGTTTGTTAAAAAAACCAAAACAGACAAATGCTAAAGTAATTGAGAGTCTGTCGCTCAATGCACCACAAGACACAAAGAGGAATAAAAACAACATACGATATAGAAAATCAAAACAATTGCAGCTGCTGGAAATAAGAAATAAAACACAAAATTCTGGAGGCACTCAGATGGTCAGGCAGCATGTGTGGAAAGAGAAACAGAGCCAATGTTTCAAGTCAAAGGTTTTTCATTAGAATTTGGTTAATTTTTCCATATTCTTTCAAAGACCCTTGGCTGATTTTAACGTATAATCAGAATGAAAATGATATTTTGGACTGTGAAGGGACAGTCATATAAATTTTTACACACCGCATTTCTAGCTAACATTTTATTAATGAACATTTTTTTAGTTAAAGCAGGTCAGAGAACACAGCACCAAAGTTGGAGACATAATAAATAAGCAATAAATGCCATTTAAGAAACCTTTAGCCAGCATATGAAGAGACAGGAAATTGAGAGCATCCAGTGACCAATGGGATTAGTTGTACTGGCATCATGGTTTGCTCGGAAATGGTGACATCCTGTATTGTTCAGTTCTATGTTTTATGTACACCAAACCCGGAGACTCACCACAATTATCTTTTCTCTCATTTGATCAATCAACGATGTTGCACTGGAACTTTTATATGATGAGAATAACAAATTTGAAGAGTTATCAGCTTCATTACAACTCTCTTTCATGATCAATAGATGTTCTAAAGCACTTAACAGCCAAAATGTTGATAGTGAGGCGTAGTTACTATTGTACTGCAAAGGTTAGAGATTCTCAGTTTTACGAAAGATTAGAGAGGGAAAAGGATGTTCTGTGAGTTGGCATGGACTTGATAATCCGAACAGCCTCCTTGTATGTTGTAATGAAATGGAACAATCTGCATGAAGCACAAAACCCAGCAGTCAGATGATAATGGCTGAGGTAGTTTGGTAGTGCAGTGGTTAGAACATAGAACAGTACTGCACAGAAACAGGCCCTTCAGCCCACTATGCTGTGCTGTACCAGCTAAAAAGCAAATCAAAAACACCCAAACACGAATCCCTCCTACCTACACCATGTCCATATCCCTCCATCTTCCTTACATCCATGTGCTTGTCCAAACATCTCTTGAACATCTCTAATGTATTTGCCTCTACTACCATAGCAGACAGCATCCAGGCATCCATGACTCTGAGTAAAAATAAAAAGTACCCTCACATCCCCCTTAAACCTACCCCCCTCTCACCTTCAATGCATGTTCTTTGGTATTACCCATAATACTCCTAGCATTAAAATATACACACTTCAAACTATCTGACCCATCATAACTGTTATTTCAATTTTGCTTCTCAATACTTTCCCTGACAGCTACCTTCTGGTCCGATCCTTCCCTTACTAACCAGGGGCTCCGGTTCCCAGCGCCCTGCAAAACTAGTTTAAACTCTCCATGTAATGTGAATTACCACATTAGTAATTCTGAGATTGGGACTAGCTACTTGAAGAGCTTTGTTCAAATCCTTGCAAGGCAGGTAGAGTTTAAATCCTATTGATAAGTTTGCATTTGGAAAAATGACAACTAGTCTTTGCATTGATTAATGCAAAAATGCAACTCGTTGATTTATGGTTAGAAGAATGCTATCATTGTCTTGCCTGCCACCCACCAGTGTGATTGACGCATAAGATCTCTGTAATAGCCAGTAAGCTACAATTCGAAGGCATTAAGGGGTGAGCAATACATTTTGGCTTTGCAGGTCCTGAGAGAGAAGTAAAATAAAACAATCTGATTTTCTGATGAGTCACAGGGCCTTGCAGGGTCTTTGTAACTTCGATGAGTGTTACTGTGGTGCAGTGATGGAGCTGAAAGCAGATTAGATTATGGGAAAATAATGGGCAGGAATTTTGGAGAAAAAGAATGGAGGTTGTGGTTGGAGAAGTATTGGGCCAAGGAAGGAGGGTGCAGAGAAATGAGAGAGAAAGTCAACAAAGATATGAGCTCAGTATCAATAAGTTCCCCAAGTGCAGGATGTCTTTCTCCAGGCTTCCTCTAGCTCTCCATACACATTTTCCAACACAATCGTTTTGTGTTTCAAGCAGGTGCTGCTTCATGTTGGCAGCTACCCAACCCCTCACTGTGCTTTTGTCCCCACCTCCACACTGCTGAACATACTGGCATTCTATAATTACCTCTTTCCCCGTCATTCAACAAATGGCTGTAGACCAGATGACCTTCTCTGTAAATCCTACCCCACTCTCTACTTTGTTTTATTGGAAAAAGTTCTAACAGGTGAAAATCTAATCTAATCTGTACAGGTCATAACTTTCTAATGTGACTCTAATACATTAGTAATGCATGATGTGAGCACACCATTTAATAAAGAGCTTATAACATTTTTATGAGTGTATAATGCACCAGAACATTTAATTAATCATTTTAATTAATCAGTGGGCTATTTGATTAAATGGCTATTAGATATGTCTCTACCAAAGGAGGTGTAAGGTGCTTCTTCCATCTGCTAGTCTGCAGGTCACCCTTGGGCAAGGTGTAGCACCTGCTTAACCCTCCCATTCCCACCCGATCAAGATCACGTGAGGCCACGGGAGCAGGTGGTGGACGGTCGTATGAGCAGCTGGTGCAGATCACAAGTTCTGGTTATGTGACCACTGACGCCAGGCAGACCACCTTGAAAGAGTATTGATAATGGCTGGGGCCACCTGTCTTGCAAAGGCACTGCCCAGAAGAAGCAATGGCAAACCACTTCTGGTTAATAAATAAAAATAAATTGCCAAGAACAATCATGGTCAAGACTATGATCACCCACGTAATACGACACAACACATAATGAATGAATGCCAAGGTGGACCAAGAATTGAGTAATTGATAGAAAACCAGGAGTACAATTAAACAGATCTGTCTCAGGCTGGGCAGGTGTCGCTGCTGAGGTAGCAGAGAGCTTGCTGCTTGTGCCCAATTTCACACAATCTACAACAAATGATTTGTCAAAGGGAATTAATGGAATATTCCTAATTTGGTTGATGACATGAAGCTAAAGGGGAATATCAGCAACGATGAGAGGGACAGGAAGTTTTCAGGCAGGCACAGGAAAGCTGAGTGAGCAGGTGACAGTAAGACAGAAGGATTACAATGTGGAAAGTGTGAGGTCACTGACTTCAGCTGAGGACTGAAATCAGAAACGATATTCAACCAGCCCTTGGAGTCCCTGTACCCATTGCAGGAAGCAAATGTGCAGCTGCAACTGGTAATTAAGAAAACAAATGATAAGTTGGCCCTTATTACAAGGGAGAATGAATTTGAGAGTGCAGATGTCTTGCACTTGGGACCTTGGTAAGACTGGAGTGTTGTCTGTTATTTTAATGTCTTTCACTTATCTTTTTTAAAAGGATATTATTGCTATTTAGGGAGTGCAAAGTACACTTGATTGATTCCCTGCATGGCAGGTCTGTCACATGAGGAGAGATTGAGCAGGCTATGCCTCTGTTATCTCGAATGAGAGTGATTACTGAGACGTCCAAATTAGTTCAAGGACTACAGCGCAGTCAAGCAGCATCTATGGAAAGATTGACTGAGTTAACATTTCAAATCAATGATTCTCCCTCCTTGTTGTCTCTTAACAGGCATTAACTCTTCAGTTAGGATACACAATAAATGCCAGAGGTACTGGCACCCAAATTATTAATAAACAGTTCTGTGACCTGATTACAGTTGTTGATTGTGTTCTTTGTTTTATAAATACCATAACACCACTTGGGCTTTCCAGCGTGCCCTGTCATTCAATAAGACCAGACCTGATCAGATTGTAACCTTAGCTCTGCATTTCCACCTAGCCCCAGTTAATTCTTATATCTCTCTATTTTTACCATTAAAATACTCATGGGTTGTTTCCATCCTATCCCACAAACTCCCCTCCTCCTCCCTCCTTCCTTCCCCCACTGTCTTTGAGGGAGGGAGTTCCATAAACTCATGCCATTCTGAGAGAAAAGATTTCACTTCTTCCTTGTCTTAAATAGGCAATTTCTTATTTTTGAATAGAGACCCACAGTTTTTGTATCTCTCGAAAGAGGAAATATCCTCTCTGCACCTGAAAACCCCTCAGGATCTTCAGTTGCCCCTCATTCTCCTAAAACACCAGAGGATAAAACCCATTCAGTTCAACCTCTATTCAGAGAACAAATCACCCATTTGGTGTGTCCGTTTGATCACACGGAGCTTTCTACATATGAGCTTCCTGACATCGCATCCTCTTCCTCTGGGCCCGTCAACGTTACCCTCAAGAATTTCTCTACGCGCTCCCTTTTTCAGTGGTTTGGTTGTTTTTGGGGTGACATGGTCATGCAGTTCATTATCGTTGCAGCAAAATTTTCACTGAAGTCATATCATACAGACAATCTCTCTTTAAATGCTGTGGCTATATGAAGTCAGAATCCATCTGCGAGAGAATCCCCAAAGCCTTTCTACCATCAACAAAGACAGTATTTGTCTGCACGAGTCACACTCCAAAGACACACAAGACATTTCATGCCATTTAGGGTAAGAGCAACCCACATGACTGCTACTCCGTACTGCAATCTACACATTCACCACCACCAACCCCCACCTTCACCACTATTGCACCATGGCCGTAGCGTGTATCATCTTAAAAGTACATCATATATACCTTGACAGTCTTTAGCATTAAAAATTCCTACATGAGAGTTAAATATGATAAGTTATTAATTTTGTGGGCAACTAATTATTTTATAAAATTTAGATGATCCAGTGATACTTCACATGAGTAGTTTAATGAAGATGGGTTATTAAAGATGCAATCAATTCTTGTGAAGTTTGAACTTACAAGCATCTCTTAATTAGAAAACTTCCACAGACAGCAATATTTAAACCCTGGGCTTATTTTTTATTTACAGAAATTAGACTTTGTCATCTCACAGGACAGATCAAATCCATATAGCTAACCACCAGAGCAGCCTGTTGTATGATATAATGTTTTACCTGAAGGGCACTTGAATTAAATAACAGCAAAATGACAGGGCAAGGGGATGAAATGAATTGGCAAACGAGGGGTAGAAGTACATGTCACAACAAGCAGTTGCTGAGGTAAATTTCACCGCTGCTTTTAAAGGGAATCTGGATAAACATGAAGGGAAATGAGGTCTATGACAGGCTCAGACGATGTTTGGAGTGGGAACGCCAGGTTGAACAAGCTGACTTGAATCATTCATTTCTTTATTGTGGGTTCTGTGTTTCTATGAAATGGAATGCCTTTTGAGTGAGGTGCAGCCTGTGTAATATGTATCATGTGAATTCCTGCAAATTGAGTCTGAAAGAAGTAAACTGGGGCATGTGATCAGTGGACAAATGCAGATGGTGTCAGATGTGTATTGTACAATACTAAATTGTACCAGATATGCACAAATGCAGTATTTTCCTTTTCATAAAATAACTTGAAAGAAATGTTATTTCTCTTTATATCTTCTTACTATGTAATTATTAGCCTGTAATGGATATTTATATAATAAATTTTGTACTTGAAGCCTATGATTGTGATTTTCTGTGTTGGTTAATCTGTGATGGAGAAAGAAATTGCACTGGAATGTAAATTATTTACATTATTCTTAGTTGGTGCAACTGTAATGAAACCCAATTTCCCTTGGGATCAATAAAGTATGTCTATCTATCTATCTATTTGCCAAGGGTCTGAACCTTGCTTTAAATTTATAGGACAATAATAGTTCAAATGAGCTGCAAAATTGGAAATTCCTCTGTAATTCTGTAGGATCTGGGATTTTTACCTAAATTTATAAAGATCATTACATGATGCCTGTAGTTCCTTTGGTCCATTGAACATTACTATCAACAATGAGCTGAGATATGCAAAAGCAGGATTTCCATCAGGTGGGGATTCCTGTCTGGATTGTGAAGCAACTCTTTTGAATTGTCAAGGCATGGGAGATACCAGATAGTCTGGTGAACAGGTTTAGTGATAGTTGAGTAGTTGATAGCATGGATAATGTGGGCAAAAGGGCCTGGTTCTGTTGGTCTAACTCTATGACTAGTGACGTGGATCTTGTTTGTTTTCCAAGAACTTCAACTTGGGTTTCTTTCTAGTACGTCTATTGGCCATAGCTCAGTGGTAGCTTCGGAGTAAGAAATTCAATGCATTCAAGTCCTGCTCCAGACACTTGAACACAAAATATAGACTGTCATGCATTGCTGAGAGAATGCCACATCTTCAAATGGAGGTTTCTCATAAAGCTGGTATCCAGCATTAAGGACCCTCACGACCTGGGATGTGCATTCTTCTCATCACTACCATCAGGAAGGAGATAGAAGACCGTAAAGACCCATACTCTGCATCTTAGGAACAGCTTCTTCCCCTTTGATTTCTGATGTGTCCGTGAACCCATGTCCATTATCTCACTATTCATCTAGCTATCATCTATCCTCTATCCCCCCTCTTTATCCAGGCCTATCCTTTATACCCCCTCTATCCTCTATCCCCCCTCTTTATCCACTTTATCCCCTCTCTGTCCTCCTCTGCCCCTATCCCCTCTCTATCCCCTATATACCCTCTATTCCCTACCCCCCTCTATTCCCTACCCCCTCTATTCTCTACCCCCTCTCTATCCCCCTCTATCCTCTACTCCCTCTCTATCCTCTACCCCCTCTCTATCCCCCTCTATCCTCTACACCGTCTCTATATCCCTCTATTTGCCCTTTCTCTATCCCCCCTTATCCTCATTCTAGCCCCCTCTATCCCCTTTAACCTCTACCCCCTCTAACATCTACCCCCTCTTTCCTCTACCCCCGTCTATCCCCTCCTCTGTCTACTCTCTATCCTTCCTCTATCCTCTACTGCCTCGCTATCCATCGTTTTGTCCAAAGAAAACTTATTATCAAGTTACATATGTCACCATATACTACCCTGAAATTCATTTTCATGGGGACATTCACAGTACTGTAAATACAAAGAAACAGAACAGAACAAATGAAAAACCACACACAAAGATGGACAAATAACAATGTGCAAATGACAACAAATTGAGCGAATAGAAAAAGAAAAACAAAATAATAATAAATAAATAAATGTTATTGCGAGCATGAGTTGTAAAGTCCTTGAAAGTGAGTCCATTGGTTATGGAATCAGTTCAGTGGCAAGTGACATTATCCACGCTGGTTCAGGACCCTGATGGTTGACGGGTAATAACTGTTTTGAACCTGGTGGTCCTGTACCTATCTCCTGATGACAACATGGTCTGGATGGTGGGGGTCCTTGATGATGGATGCTGCTTTCCTGCAACAACTCTCCTTGTAGATGTGCTCGACGGTGGGGAGAGCTTTACCTGTGATGGACTGGGCCATATTCACTGCTTTTTGTAGGATTTTCCATTCAAGGGTATTGCTGTTTCCATACCAGGCTGTGATGCAACCAGTCAGGATACACTCCGCCATGCATCTATAGAAGTTTGACAAAGTTTTAGATGTCATGCCAAATCTTCACAAACTTCTAAGAAAGTAGAGGCACTGTAGTGCCATCGTTATAATGGCACTCGTGTACCGGACCCAGGACAGATCCTCTGATATCATAACACAAGGAAGTTTTAAGTTACTAGCCCTCTTTACCTCTGAACCTCTGATGAGGACTAGCTCATGGACCTCCAGTTTTCTCCTCCTGTAGTCATAATCAGCCCTTTGGTTTCACTGACTTTGAGTGAGAGGTGGTTGTTGTGGCACCATTCAGCCAGATTTACTATCTCCTTCCTATACGCTGACTCATTGCAAGAGGTAGCTGAAGGGATTGTGGAGGCATTAATAATGATCTTTCAAGAATCTTTTTCTGGTTGGCTGCCAGTGACTACTATTGTTCTGCAGGGGTTGGTATTGGGACCATTTCTTTTTACATTATATGTCAATGATTTGGTTGATAGAATTGATGGGTTCATGGCCAGGTTTGCAAACAATATGAAGATAGGTGGAGGGGCAGGTAGTGTTGAGGAAGCAGAGTTAGTAGAAGGACTTGGACAGATTGGGAGAATGGACAAAGAAGTGGCAGATGGATTATGGTGTAGGGAAGTGTATAGTCATGTACTTTGTTGGAAGGAATAAAGGCATAGACTCTTTTCTAAAATCAGCAGTGCAAGGGTACTTGAGAGTCCTTGTGCCATATTCCCTAAAGGTTAACTTGCAGGTTGAGTCATTGGTAAGGAAGTCAGCTGCAATGTTAGCATTCAGTTTGCGAGGACTAGAATATAAAAGCAAGGATGTAATGCTGAGGCTTTATAAGACACTGGTCAGGCCAGACTTGGAGTATTGTGAACAGTTTTTGGCCCCCTATCTTAGAAAAGGTGAACTGGCATTGCAGAGGGTCCAGAGGAGATTCGTAAGAATGATTTTGGGATTAAAACGGTTAATGTATGGGAAGTGTTTGATAGATTTGGGCCTATATTCACTGGAGTTTAAAAGAATGAAGGGGGAACTCATTGAAACTTATCAAATATTGTAATAAGTGGATGTAGGAAGAATGTTTCCTATAGTGGGTAAATCTAGGAGCAGAGAGCGCAGCCTTAGTTTAGAGGGATGTCCATTTAGAATGGAGATGAAGGGGAATTTCTTCAGTGTGAGGGTGGTGAATCTGTAGAATTCATTGCCAGAGGTGGCCGTGGAGGCCCAGTCATCGAGTATATTTAAAGTGGAGGATGATAGGTTCTTAAACAACAGGAATTCTGCAGATGCTGGAAATTCAAGCAACATACATCAAAGTTGCTGGTGAACGCAGCAGGCCAAGCAGCATCTATAGGAAGAGGCACAGTCGACGTTTCAGGCCGAGACCCTTCGTCAGGACTAACTGAAGGAAGAGTGAGTAAGGGATTTGAAAGCTGGAGGGGGAGGGGGAGATGCAAAATGATAGGAGAAGACAGGAGGGGGAGGGATAGAGCCGAGAGCTGGACAGGTGATAGGCAAAAGGGGATACAAGAGGATCATGGGACAGGAGGTCCGGGAAGAAAGACAAGGGCGGGGGGGTGACCCAGAGGATGGGCAAGAGGTATATTCAGAGGGACAGAGGGAGAAAAAGGAGAGTGAGAGAAAGAATGTGTGCATAAAAATGAGTAACAGATGGGGTACGAGGGGGAGATGGGGCCTAGCAGAAGTTAGAGAAGTCAATGTTCATGCCATCAGTTTGGAGGCTACCCAGACGGAATATAAGGTGTTGTTCCTCCAACCTGAGTGTGGCTTCATCTTTACAGTAGAAGAGGCCGTGGATAGACATGTCAGAATGGGAATGGGATGTGGAATTAAAATGTGTGGCCACTGGGAGATCCTGCTTTCTCTGGCGGACAGAGCGTAGATGTTCAGCAGACTGGGAGACCGCTTTGCTGAACATCTACGCTCTGTCCGCCAGAGAAAGCAGGATCTCCCAGTGGCCACACATTTTAATTCCACATCCCATTCCCATTCTGACATGTCTATCCACGGCCTCCTCTACTGTAAAGATGAAGCCACACTCAAGTTGGAGGAACAACACCTTATATTCCGTCTGGGTAGCCTCCAACCTGATGGCATGAACATTGACTTCTCTAACTTCCGCTAGGCCCCACCTCCCCCTCATACCCCATCTGTTACTCATTTTTATGCACACATTCTTTCTCTCACTCTCCTTTTTCTCCCTCTGTCCCTCTGAATATACCTCTTGCCCATCCTCTGGGTCACCCCCCCCTTGTCTTTCTTCCCGGACCTCCTGTCCCATGATCCTCTCGTATCCCCTTTTGCCTATCACCTGTCCAGCTCTCGGCTCTATCCCTCCCCCTCCTGTCTTCTCCTATCATTTTGCATCTCCCCCTTCCCCTCCAGCTTTCAAATCCCTTACTCACTCTTCCTTCAGTTAGTCCTGACGAAGGGTCTCGGCCTGAAACGTCGACTGCGCCTCTTCCTATGGATGCTGCTTGGCCTGCTGCGTTCACCAGAAACTTTGATGTATGATGATAGGTTCTTGATTAGTCAGAGCATCAAATGTTATGGGGAGAAGGCAGGAGAATGGAGTTGAGAAGGATAATAAATCTGCAGTGATTGAGTAACAGAATAGACTTGATGGGCTGAATGGCCTGCTTCTACTTCTATGTCTAATGGTCTTGTGTAATATTGCCTAATTTACAACACAGTTCAAGATATTCCTTCCCGTTTTATTTGGCTTTATTTGTTAAATATACGCAAACACACAACCATGTTAAAGAATTAGATATGACATCAGCAAAAAATATTGCTGATGTTTATTTGTGAATGCTGCTATGTGATGCCTGTGATGCTGCTGCAAGCAGGGGTTTCATTCCACATGTACGTATATGTATTTGTGAATATGACAATGACCTTGACTTTGTCCTTCTGGCACTGCTTGCCCTACCATATCAATTTTGTGCCTGTATTTTCTACTTCAAGGTCACAAAATCTGAAATCTTGTAGCTAGAGCTAACAGTCTGGTCTGTATTTAAATTAATTTGTGAAAGAAATTTGTGAGGGTTAGTGAACAATTTACATTCCTGGGGCGATTTCTATAGAGTGTCCTGAAAGAAAACTCTTACTGTATTTTTAGTCTTCTCAGACCGTTTTGTCACCAGAACAGAAATGATTTATACAAGATAGTATTCTATTGATTCATGATTTTAGTTTGCTGGCTCAGCAATCTGCAGTGATCCTTTAGTTGTATTTATTCATTGTCATTTAAATTTTAATTGACATATTTGTACCATGCAATGGATGCATGCTATTTATGGAAAATGCCAATTCGATTGCTTTAAAGGGTATTACTTACAGGAGCTGTGGGACTGCATGCTGAGCACCTAAGAGCTACAGCTATATCTCTGCCATGTGCTGTGATGCTATTTGTTACATTCTGAAAGCCCAGATCTACGGACGATATTTTGTGATTCTAATTCCGGTGCTGAACTGCACACAACAAACATTTCTGTCGTGTGAGTTAATCACTGGCTTTTTGTCCCTGACTTCCTCAATGCAGACTGCTTAAGATACAGTGCCTGAACTAGTGGGAACATTTGCTTCTGCAAATCCTTTTATTTAAAAAAAAGCTGGATTACCATCGCTAGAGGTTGGCTCTTTGCTCATCAAGTGGTGATGTGGCAAGAACCGAACAATGAAAAGGGCAAAATCTCACTATTGTCCAAAATATGCTCACATTGAAATAGCTGGACCACGCATTCGTCTTTTTTTGCTAAACCATCTTTGAAATAAATGGGCTAATACCTATATTGTTAGGGCGAGCAAAGGTTACCCCTTGGGGCAAAAAGGAGACTTGCTCCTCTCCAGTTCCAAAAGTTTTGAGATGACTGATGAAACTAATGTAGGAATAATAAATATACTTTAGGTGAGTGATGGTTGAATTGTTATCCCTGGAGGGAGAGCACTCGTCTTGTTGCTCTGTATTGCAACACACACATAATAGATTCTCAATGCCAATGTGAATGCTGTTTTCCATTTGAGCAATCATGGCCTTGGGATTCCCAAGAGCTAATGGGGATGTTGCATCTATTCAGAATACCCTTGGTATAGTAATTACATCTGGCAATCTCTTTGGCATGTTTTTGAATTGGGAGTCCGATGTCAGGCACGCAAACCGTGTAGCATATGCCCGGCACAGCTGGCTGAGCATCAGTAGGGATCAGCGGTTGGAATGCTGGCTTGGAAGAGGACGTTCATGTTAGTGCACTTATCCAGGCAATAAATTTGGAGAATCATGTAGCAACATCATCAATGATACCTTTTCGGTGTTTTCAGGTTCTGATGTTAATTTATTTATTGAAACGCGACACGGAATTGGCCCTTCAAACCGCGCTGCCCAGCAATTCCCAGATTTAACCCTAGCCTAATCACCGGGAAATTTACAATGACCAATTAGCCTACCTTCCGGTACGTCTCTGAACTGTGAGAGAAAGATGGCGCACTCAGCGGAAACTCAAACGTACAAACTCCTTACAGGCAGCAACGGGAATTGAACCCGGATTGCTAGTACTGTTAAGTGTTGTGCTAATCACTACACTCCGATTGTACAAGGTCAGCGTCTCAGAAGCCGACAGGAAGACAGGAATGTTGCATTAATGAATCCTGAGTCTTTCGAGAAAGATAACGGACATAAATAAATGTCATTGTCTCCACGATATCATTGAGGCATATAAAACTCCCCTTCCCAAAATAGTACCAACTTTTTTTTTTAACAATTGCTGCTATTTCTTTTTAAATGATTGTGTTCCATGTCCACACTTCGCCCAAAGTGGGCAGTTGTGTTTAGGCCATATTCTCCCGTGAAGGCCGGAAGAGCTGTTGTACGGTATAATTATGGTAGTAGAGCACAATATCTAACCTGACAGGGTCCAAAGCTAGTGGAGCAGGAAGGGTGCTAAATAGAAACATGATCTCACCAACACGGCAGCAACGTAAAATTGGACAGTATATTTGCTCTGATCCTTCACTTCCGGTGTCCTTGGTTCTGATCGGCACTCATGATCTAGTCCCACAGAGGCCTCAACAACCATCTCTTTGCTCGGATATACATTAGGTAAAGGTTGTTTTGTATGTTCTAGGTTTTCTCAGTGCACTTTTTATAAATATCTAAAACCCTTGTGCTTGGTTGACTATGGAGGAGAGATTCTGCAGATATAAGCCGGCTTGCTCACGTAGGATCAAAAGCTGGCAGGCAGTTTCTGCCAGCTTCCACTGTCACGGGAGAGCTATGTGCTTTGACCCTAGGGCTGAATGGTTTCGATCTGACTGTGGTTCAGTTCGCCACTGTGTCTTCCTTTATTAATTTGTCATCCTGAGCTTGAAGCGGGACCTGAAACACACAGTAAATGAATTTTGGGATTTGTGAAATTGAATCCCGGAATAAGTTTAGTTAATCTAAAATTAGTGAACCAGAAAACTTCCTGTTGCCATAAGATACCCACGAATAATGACATGGGAGATAGGACTTAGAGAAGTACTGAACTGACTTTCCTATATTGTCATAAAAATGAAAGTATTAATGAGACATTTTACTTCAATAACTTATCCATCATTGTACAATTACTGGGCCCAATGTGGTTCTCAATGACAATATTTAAATATTTTAAATGATTAAATTAAGAAATATGAATCAAATGTTCAATAATGCACAATCAGACACATTGGATCTGTACCTAATTAAAAAAATGGCAAAGATAATGGATGGCCTTTAATAGGAGTTACCAATTGTGTTGGCAGTATAAATATGTTAAAAAAAGGGGGTGGGGGAGCAGAACTCAAAGAAATGGACAGCGATGGAGATTTTATTAAGGGAAAATGACAGCATTCTGGGAAGGATGTGCAATGCAATTATGCTACAGTCAAGTAAAGCGATGACATCTGTCCATGCCTATTATGTTACGATGAATATTTCTACAAGGTTGAATATTTTGCAGAAGAACGCCTCTTTAGAGGGAAAATTATTGCAGAGTTGAATGTAAATTAAAACTGACCATTTAGCAAAATTAATTGTATTATATATTGTTCACGTGAATCTCGCAAACAAGCATCCATGCCCCCCTCCCTCTCAAATGATTGAAATCTGGATATTTTCTGGCGTAATGTACATTTTATCTGTTAACTCTGATTCAGTAATCCTCACTTGTGAGATGAGAGGGTTGGATGTGAGAGTGGACAGAGCTGGGAATTCAATTTTGTTTTAATCTGTGATTATTAAAAATCCTCTCAGATTTTCTGACTGTAGGAAGGTTGATTTTTATGATTAAGTTTTATGCACTTTGTCCAGACACCATGAAAGTGGTTGCAATTCATATTCCTGAATAGCCAATCACTGAAGATCTTGTTGGACTGTACAAAGTGAACTGTTTTTGCAGAAAGTTGTCCTCTGCTACATGAATCAAGCAACATAGCAATATTGAAATAAAAATATCTCCCTTATTCCAACTTTCCAGTTCCCTTACACCTCCATCCCATGCCCTGACAACCCTTTGATTCTTCTCTGAACAGAGGGCATAGATTTAAGGTTAGGAGTGAGAGATTTGGAGGGGTTCTGAGGAAGAACATTTCAGAGTTCAAAGTAAATTTGTTATCAATGTACATATATGTCGCCATATACACACTGAGATTCAGTTTCTTGCAGGCATGCTCAATAAATCCATAGAATTATAACCATAACAGAATCAATGAAAGACTGCACTAATTTGGGTATTCAACCAGAGTGCAAAAGACAACAAACTGTGGAGACATAAAAAGAAACAATAAATAAATAAATAAATAAATAAATAAATAAACAAACAAACAAGCAATATGCTTTGAGAACATGAGATGAAGAGTCCTTAAAAGGGAGTCCACAGTTTGTGGGAGCATTTCAGTGACGGGGTAGGTGAAGCTATCCCCTTTGGTTCAAGAGCTTGATGGTTGAGAGGTATTAACTGTTCCTGAAGCTGGTGGTGTGAGTCCTGAGGCTCCTGTATCTCTTTCTTGATGGCAGAGAGTGGCTAGAAATTGGAATGTACTATGGGTGGTGGATCTCACATTTAGATGAGCAGCTGAATCAAGGCACAGAAGATTAGAGATAAGTTCTGGTAAATGGGATTGACATAGATACTGTAGGTCGTTCAAAGGTTCACTTATTATCAAAGTACACAACTTTGAAATTCTTCTTCTCCAGATAGCCATGAAACCAAGATAGAAAGCAAGGAAGCACGATCAACCCCCAAATCCCTCCTTGGTGCACAAAAAAATAACAACCAAAATCTGAACAGGCACAACAACCCCAAATCCCCCTTACCCACAATAAAAAAAGTTGAGAAAGATTGGGCGAAAAACACAGAATACAAATAAACCATAAGACTGAAAAAAAGTTCACAGTCCAGGTCCACGTCCAAAACGCAGAAAACCTGGGAAATATTCTCCCTGTTCATAAAGTGATTTCACCAGTGACAAAAAAAGTAGACCCCTCTCTCTGGCAAAAGAACAATCCCACCAGCAATTTAAAAAAAAGCAGCTTCCCCCCTCTGTAGCAGAGCGATCTCACCAGCGATAAAAAGGCAGGCAGCCAGCATTTCAATCTCCCTCATTGCTTTAGTTGGCGAACAATGGAAGCTTTAATCAGTGAAATGGAGACAAACATCGGCTCGCAGCCTTCTTGTCACGAGGTTCCCGCATGCTGCCTCTGCCTCCCGGAATCCCCTCGGAGAATGCAGAGCGCTGAAACACCCAAACAATCTCCAAACTGCGGATCACGGCTCCAACAGTTCCAGTATCACATTCAAGATGAAAAGCAAACATAAAAGACATAAAAGAAGCAAAATACATGGTGTCATGATCTTTCCAGAAGATGTCGACTGAAGGAGCATTGTATGCAGGTGCCATCTTGACCAGAATGTCATTAAGCTGGAAAGAGCATGATGATTGGCTTTGTCATGATGGGCTGAAGGTCCAGAGGTGTATTATGCCATGCTGCCTTTATCACTTTCAGACCTAATCCCTATTTATTGATGATTTTAAAATTGGAATGAATCTGGAGGCGAAAACCCCCCTGCAATTCCATTCCAAGCTGCACTGGCAGTGTTGTCGAGGGATGCTGGGGTGAGGCTGCAGTTATAGTGTGACTCCTGGAATACAGTGGATTCAGCTGACTCCCAAATGATTGGAACCTGCAGGCAAGGAAGTGAAATGCTACACCCCCCAACTTAGGCAAGAGGCATGAACTTACTCCAGTCCACAGGTGCTGGTCCATTCTCTTTCTTCTGTTAGTTAATTTAACTTTGCCTCTTACATGCAAAATATTATTATGTTGGGTAACTCATCATTCTGAGTATAGGAGTTGGACTGCGTAAGAAGGTACAATAAAATCAAAGTGCTGAGAATTGTAAAATACCAGATGTTCGCCATCAGCAATCTTACTCAGGGTTTCCCTTGATCCTACTGCTCTCTCCTAGACTTAATCTTCTCGATTTTATGGAACTGCTTCACACTGGTGTATAATTCCCCAGATACTGTTCGTTCTAGCACTGTGTAATAAATAAATAAATCACACTGTGCGAGTGAGAACCAGGAGTGTTTATGTATTATATATCCTGCAGATATGCAAGATATATCCTGTAACCCACAACTCAATTACCTGATCTTGCTCTGATTGAAGTATTCTGCATTCTGTATTAGCTGAATTTTGAAATTTGCATTTGCATATAAAGAAAGAAACCAAGGTAGTTAGATTGCTAGAGATTACTTAAATGTAGCTAATTTGATTTCTGTTAATTAGAGTTTTAGCTGGTTCAACCTTTGGTACCTTGTGTGCTATTTGAGCCAGTGTTGTTGGTCTAATACTCAGTCTGAGGCATACTCTGCCTTCCACTGACCTGTTTATGAAACTTGTTTGACAATTGGAGTGAGAGAATTGTCCTATTAAGAGAGGCAAAACAGACTGGGTCTAAGCTGTGGCCTTTAGAAGTTAGAGGGGCAACTGAAGTAAAAATATCCCGAGGGGACATGTGAAGGTAATAGCAGAGTTGGTAATAACTTGAAAGAGAATAAGGATTATGGTTGCGAGGTAAGGGGCTGGTTATTTAAAAAGATGTGTCAAAGTTTATTTTCTCAGGATGGCAAGTCTCTGGAACTCTCTGCCTCAGAAGGCTCTGAGGCAAAAGCCATTACAAATACTTAAAGTAGATGACAACCATTATTGAGAGATCAGGGAATTTGAGGGTGACAGGGATCTGGCTCAGAAGAAGGGCTGAGGCCGCACAGATCAGCTGTGATTGTATTAAATGGTAGGGTAGGCTTGAGAGGCTAAGTGGCCTCTTCTTGTTCTTATTTCCTGTGTTCTCGACGGTGATTACTTTGCACGTGAAATAGGTTGTTTGACATTGCTCCAAATATGGAATTTGTTCTCACTCATCACTTCACATCAAGAATTTGTTGCCTACGTTACCTCTGTCAGTGCATATTGATACTAACATCTCCTCACTTCCAATCAACACAGGCGTTCTTCCAGACTGTGTACTTACTCTCTCCACACTTATGTCTATGTAGCTAGGCACAGCTCAGGTGCCATCTATGAATTTGCCCATGGCTCTGTTGTCAGTAGCATCTCAGATGGCAATGAGGAGACCGCAGAAGTGAGGAAGGCCAGCAGGTTGAGTGGTGTTGCAACAATCTCAGAATCAATCAGGTTTGTTACCTCTGACACACAGTATGTCATGAAGTTTGTTGTTTTGTGGCAACAGTGCTGCGCAAGACATAAAAAATGACTATAAATAGCAAAATTAATTAAATAGCGCAAAAGACAAATAAAGAGGTCCTGACCATTGACCATTCAGAAATGACTGGGAGTAACAAGAAGAGGGCCTATCCCTCAATCATAGATGTCACCTCTCCTGAGGTATCACCTTTTGAAGAGTTCCTCAATGGTGGGGAGGGTTTTGCCTGTGATTGTAATGTACAGATCTATTTCTTTTAGAGAAACAATCTTCCTCCCCTTAGTACTATGTATTGATCTGTTGTCTACACAAGTGCATTGTTTTTTCTCTCTCTCTCTCTCTCTCACTGCAATATGAATACACCAGTTAAAGCCGTGATTTTGTTTAGTCGATATGTGGCTGTGCACAGACACAACAAATTGGCGACAAGTGTGAACCTAAATGTTAGAAGCTATCATGAGCTGCATCGATAGTTATGAGATGAAACGACAAGAGTTAAGCAGCATGAGAAAGCCGTCACAGACACCAACAAAGAAACATGTGAGTAACATTGAAAGATGTGCTGAATTTAAAGTGAAAATAAAAGTTTCTGTTGGGAAAGTTGACAAATTTGGTAGCGCTAATGAAGGCTGGGGGTCATAGATTGAGAGGGTTGAACTGTATTGTAACATGAACAACGGGGAGGAGCAAAAGAAAGCCCCTTAGCTTAAAGGGACCAAGAACATACAGTCTCTTATGTAACCTAGTAATCCCTGAAAAGCCAGCCATCAAGACGTTCAATGAAAATGTTACAATTTTACAAAATCACTTGAGCCTTAAGCCGCTAGTAATATCTGAGAGATTTAGGTTTTTTAAAAGGATCTAGTCAAAAGATGAAAGCATTTCTGAATACATTGCAGAACTGTGCAAATGTTCCCAGTACTGTGACTTTAGGGATGAAATTCTAATGTGTTAATGGACAGGCTTGTATGTGGCATGCATAGTCAAAGCACTCAAAAGAGGCTACTATCCGAAAGAGACCTAACCTTAGAACGGGCATTTACCATTGCAATATCATTAGAGACTGCAGCAATGGATGCAGCAGAACTACAGGAAAGCAGGTTAAAATGTGAAATGCACAAAATATCTTTGAATGGTGCAAAAGCCAAAAATGTTATTAATGTGGCAAATCCTGTCATGATGCAGATAACTGTTGGTTCAAAGAAAAAGTCTGCAGAAAATGTCACAGACAAGGTTGCAGGGAGAGAATGTGCAAGACAAGAAGCACAACCGAGTGAAAAGTCTCAATCACAAAACTAAGCAAATGCATAAAGTTACTGAATGTAAAACAGAATCAGGCAACAAAGAGTCTGACAAAGGTGAACTGTTATGCCTAGAAATGTATAGTATAACTGAAGCAGAACACAAAATCATCTGGATCACAGTAGATGTGTCTGGTGTAAAACTGAAAATGGAGCTGGATACAGTGTCAGCTTTGTCCATAACTTCAGAGGTTGACTACAAAGACTGTTTTCTAAGATACCACTACAGAAGACCTCAGTCATGCTAAGGACTTGCACAGGCAAAAATGGGTCTCTCAAAGGCAAACAGAAAATAAATGTGACATATAAAGACCAAACACAACAGTTAGAGGTTTATTTATCCAAAAGTGGAGGGCCAGCACTTTTTGGGCATGAATAGTTGAGAGAAATCCAACTAGACTGGCACTCAAACAGAACTCCTAGTGTGGCATCAACAGGCAACTGCAGCCCAAATGGTAGCACTAACCAGAGACTGTCACAGCTGCTTAACGCTAATGAGACAGTGTTTGAGAAGGGTATTGGTAAACTCAACGGCACGAAGGCCAAAATTGAACTGGATGAAACAGCAACATCAAGTTTCCATAAAGTGCGACCAGTGCCTTATACATTGCGTCCTAAAGTGGAAGCTGAACTGCAGAGCTTGTAGGCATCTGGAGTTTCCTGCAAGGTTGAATGGGCCAAGACCATTGTCCTGGCAATCAAGAAAAGGAAGGCCGGAGCCGTTCTCACTTGTAGGGATTTCAAGGTGAGCATCAACCCAGTGTTGCATACTGTGCAGTATCCCCTGCCACGAATAGAAGAGTGTTTTGTATCTTTGGCAGGTGGGGAGAGGTTTTCAAAGACTGACTTGTCACAAGCCTATCTGCAAATGGAGATTGAGGAGTCAAACAGGAAGTTCCTCACAACCAATGCTCACACTGGGACTGTTCCAGTATAATCGTTTTGTCTTTGGCATCACATCAGCTCCACCAATTTGGCAAAGAGCAATGGACCAAGTGTTCCAAGATTATCCTAGGAACACAATGTTACCTTGATGACATCATTGTGACTGGCAAACAATGACGAAGAGCACCCCCAGAACCTTGGAAACGTGCTTACCAGGCTGAGTGAGTATGGTCTGCACACATAGAGAGAGAAATGAGTTCCTCAAGAATGACGTCTCATATTATGGACATGTCATTGACAAGCAGGGCTTACATAAGTCACAAGAGAAGATTGAAGCAGTGCTACAGGCACCCAAACCAGGAAATGTATCACAACTCAGGTCATACTTGTAACCTTCTATCACCGGTTCCTCCCAATCATTGCTACAGTGCTGCATCCATTGGATGTACTGTTACAGACATCAGATGAACTGCTCACCCATTATGTCCCATCCCTGCCCATCAGACTGGTATGCAGTAAGTCCCCTTATGGGATTGGTGATGTTTTGTCACACACTATGAAAGATGGATCTGACCATTGAAATTGCATTTGCTTGAAGTTCACTGACGAGCACAGAATGCAACTACGCACTAATTGACCGAGAGGTTCTTAGTCTAGTATAGAGAATAAAGAAGTTCCACCACTACCTCTACGGACAAAGGTTTATGCAAGTGACAGATCACCAACCCCTTGTGTCTATTTTCAATCCTAGGAAGGGAATTCTAGTGATGACTGCTCCCTAGTTACAATGTTGGGCACTATTTCTAGGAGCTCGCTCTTATGAGGTAGAGTTCAAGGATGCTAAACAACACAGTAATGCCAATGGCTTATCACATCTTCCACTACTGGCAACTGAAGAAGATAAGTCTTCATACCGTGACCCAGCAGAAGTGTTCCACAACGCATTGGTGGACCAGTTGTGGGTAACAAATTCCGAAATACAAAGAGAAACAAGGAATGACCTGATATTGCCAAACGTCTATGAAATCATCATGCTAGGATGGCCAGCTCATGGTAACCCTATGTTTCCAGAGCTCTCAGCGAGATGAGACCAACTGTCGGTATGTCAAAGAACGCTGATGTGTGGCTCCTGTGTTGTGGTTCCTGCATGGACACCTGGGTGCAGTCAAGATGAAGAGTTTTACCTAGAGCTATGTGTGGTGGCCAGGAATAGATAAAGAGATTAAAGACTTGGCCAAAAGCTGTTCTGGATACCAGTAAGTTCAAAATGGCCCCACAGGCACAGTTACAGCTGTGGGAATGGCTGTTGTCACCAAGGCGAAGAGTACGTATTAACTTTGCTGGGCCATTCATGGACTCCATGTTTCTGATTATTGTGGATGCTCATTCAAAGTGGCCACAGGTTATACCAATGAAGACATCCACCTCAGTGAAGACTGTCTCTGCCCTGAGGACTATCTTCACCAGAAATAGCTTACCAGAACAAATTGTGAGTGACAACAGACCACAATACGTGTCAGAAGAATTCCGACTGTTCATGAAGAAAAATAGTGTCAAATATTTCAAGTCAGCTCCTCACCACCCAGCAATGAATGGGTTAGCTGAAAGGTTTGTCCAAACCTTCAAGAAGTCCATTAAAGTGCTGGACAAGAAGGGCATTCTTCGACAGCACAAAATGGACAACTTCCTTTTTGTGTATCGGAACTCTGTTCATGCGAAGGCAAATCAAACACCTGCAATGCTGTCACGAACAGGAGTCTGAGATCTTGCATAGACCTCCCGAAACCAGGTCTGTGGAGGGAGTGCAGAATAAGCATTTCAGCCAGTTGTGAAGTGAAGCAGCAAGGAGCTTCAAAATTGGACAAGAAGTCCTAATGCGTGATTACAGAGAAGACAAGTGGACGCCCAGTAGGATAGCTACAAGAACTGGAACACTGATGTACACAGTGGATGGTGAAGATCAGACATGGAGACATCATGAGGACCAGCTACTAGATGCTCAACCAAAGAACACACCTGAGTCGACTGCATCCAACAAGACGGACATATTACAGTCACCGGACTTGCGTCTCAGTGATGATGTCACTGACAGCAACGTGACACTAGAAACTGAGAACGTTGTCTTGGACGAGACATCTGCCAAACCCAGTGCCACTCCACAGCCCTAGACATGCTATCCTGAAAGAAACAACGTGCCACCCAAAAGACTGAACCTTTAGAACAGTGAAATTCTTTGGAATGTTATTGTGAAAGCATATTTATTTGGAATATGGGTTTATAAAAGGAAAATTGAATATTTTGTACATATTCAGTTTTACGATGCATTAATCTAAAGGGGGAGAAAGTGTAATATATAGATCTAGTTCTTTCAGAGCATTAGCCTGCCCCTCCTTAGCACTATACATCGATTTGTTGTCTACACATGCACATTGTTCTCTCTCTCTCTCTCTCTCTCTCTCTCTCTCTCTCTCTCCCCCCTCTCTCTCTCTCTCTTTCTGCAATGTGAATACACCAGTTAAAGCCATCCCCCCTGCGTGTGCTTTTATTTAATTGACATGTAGTTGTGTATAGACACACCGGTGATGGAGCCGTCTGAGTCTTCAAACCTTTGCAGCCTCTTGCAAGCCTGTGCGTTGGACCCTCCATACCAGACTGTAATGCAACCAGTCTGAATGCTCTCCACCGTACTGTACATCCATAGAAATTTGTAGGAGTCTTTGGAGACATGCCCAATCTCCTGACACCTCTAATGAAGTAGAGCCAACTACATGACTTCTCTTGATTTCATCGATGTGTTGGGCCAAGGATAGATCCTCTGAGATGTTGACACCCGAGATCTTGAAGCTGCTCACACTTTCCGTTGCTGACCCCTTGTTTGGAGTGTGTTCTTCCGACTTCCCCTACCTGAAGTCCACAACCAATTCCTCATAAGAAGGCATCTTCAAGAGGCGATGGCTCAAAAAGGTGGCATCTAACATTAAGGACCTTCACTATCTAGGACAGGTTCACTTTTTGCTCCCAGCAATCAGGTGGAATCTGAAGACCCACACTCAGCAAATTAGGAACAACTTCCACCCCTATACCATCAGGTTCCTCAATAGTCCATGAACCAATGAAGACTACTTTATATTTCCTTTCTTTTGCACTATTTATTATTTTTATAATTCATAGATATTTTAATGCCTTTGTACACCATACAGAGGCCACAAAACATTGAATTTCACATCATGTCAGTGATCATAAATATGATTCTGATTCTATGATTATAGCAGATGTTGACTGTGATTATTGTGGATTTGAAGTGTGTTACTTGTTATAAGTCCATGTATGATTATTGCCTTTTGGTACTCTGGCTATGAAATTTTCCTGCTGTTACTCCAGATATTAAACTTGTTGCCTGTAATTACACTCGGCGTGACATTTGCTGCCTGTTATTTCACCGAGGGTGAAATATGTTTGCATGGATTTGCTGCCAATGCAATTATTTCAACATCGGCATGCTGGAGGTGGTATGGCGCAGCATCCAAGCTGGAGTCAGTGCTCCCTCTGGTGTTCAAACAGCAGAAGACAAGCTTTATTGTGTTTGACTGCAGACTGCTGCAACGTTCATGGAATCAGGGTCTTGGACTATGTATTTTTTTTGTGTAGCTGTATTTTACTGATATCTGATATGTGCTAAGTAGGCCTTATGCTGTGTGTGACTGCTGGTATGTGTTTCACACCCTGACCCTTGGCTGTATTCATGTGTATGGTTGAATGACAATTAAATTTGAACTTGTACTAGCCTGATGGTTTAAAGCAATATGTGATATATCCAGGAGATGGTAAAAAGGCAAATAATGAAGGCATTTAAGGGGTTAAATGCATAACAAAATACTTTTTGAAATATATGCGACCAGGCATTAAGGTGTGGGATTGTGCATGGCTTTGTTTTCTAGATCCTCATGTATGAAATGGGCATGATGCACTGGCTCACTCAAAAAGTATAGTGTTCACTGAAGTCTAATGCTCATGTCTGACCCATGAAATGCCTGGAATAACATTGTGTGCATATTCCACATCTTCACTGAAGTCTAGTACTCAGGTCTGACCCATGAAATGCCTGGAATAACATTGTGTGCATATTCCACATCTTCACTGAAGTCTAGTACTCAGGTCTGACCCATGAAATGCCTGGAATAACATTGTGTGCATATTCCACATCTTCACTTAAGTCTAGTACTCAGGTCTGACCCATGGAATGTCTGGGATAACACTGTGTGCATATCCCACTTATTCTGGTCTTCAATGAAGTTTAGTGCTCAGGGCTGAGCCATGCAATGCCTGGGTTAACATTGCATGCATATCTCACATCCTCTGGTGCAGAGTAAATCAACTAAACATTTAAATGCAAAATAAAAGCAACTCAGTGTGTTTGGCGCATCTGTGGAAGGAAATAGACAGTTGACCCTCTGAGTTGAGACCCTTCACCTGGAATGTTTAAAAATATAAGATGAGTTCAGTGGTGTAAGAGGTATGTAGAAACAATGGACCTACAAGGGCAGTTCCGATTTGAATCTCGAGCAGGATATTGAAATGGGCTGTATGAGTTTGGGAAACTATTAGGTTGGAGCTGTGAAGGACAGATCTGGGACAATATGAGAGGCAGGAGTCTGATAATCACTGGTGGGCTCACGGACAAGGGCCGCATATGAAGACATGTCCGAGAGCTGTTAAACAATTAAATGGCTGCTTTTGATTTTCCATTTTTTACAAGTAAGCATCTGTGTTTTATAGAGGGCTGAAGTTCAGCCGAATGAAGCAGAGTGGGAATGCCTCAAGCACTGGACCAAAAACAGGTGGGGCGTGCCTACATAGATGACCACATTTCCTGGGGAGTGAGTGCTTTTAGTTTCTTCAACCATGTACAGCCCACCCCATCCTTTTCTTGACAGATGTACTCCATCCAGCATTAGTAACGGGACGACCATCTCTAGCCCAGGAATACCACCGAGACTAACTGATGTACCTGTGCAGCTGTCCCTACTTAGAAGTCAGTTGCTGCCTTTCTGCATTACATCAGACAGTACACTCACTGACTAATCCAGTACCACACCCTCCCCTAATGGATGAGTCACCCTGTAAAACTAGCCCCAGGAACTTTAGAGTGACCTATCTTGGAACCATGGAACTATTTGTACATAATGTTCATTGCAAGAGCTTAAAAAATAATTTATCTCAGCCTTGCCAAGCTACAAACTGCATAGGAGTGTATCTGTCTGGAAGTATACTATTGGGTGCAGGTTACAAAAAAAAAAGTACTATAACTGTGCTCCAAGTTCAGTACTTCATTGGTCGTAGACATTTGGAGGTCAGTCTACCTGGCACAATCTTCATTCTATTAATTTTAAACTCTACGTACAGGGAGCACTAATTTATAAAAATGACTCTGTATATTGTTACCATGAAGTGGCCAACAGAGAAGAGATGGCAGAGCTCAAGGCCAGGTGCCAGGCAAATAATCTCTTCCTCAATGTCAACAAGACAAAGGAGATGGTTATCGACTTCAGGAGAACTTGCAGCACTCAAACCCCTCTTCAGCTGCGAGCAGCTTCACACCCTCGGGAGTGCACACCACACACGACCCCTCATGAACCCAGAACACATCCTACACTGTCAAGAAAGCTCACCAACGCCTCTACTTTCAGAGGAGGCTGAAGAGAGCCGCACTTTGCACAACCATACTCACGTCATTCTACAGGGGCCCAGCAGAGAGCATCCTGGCAAGCCGCAGCACTGCAACGGGTAGTGAAAACTGCCCAACACATCACTGGCACCAGCCTACCCACCAGCAAAGACGTATATTCAGAAAGGTGCCGAGAAAAAGGCCAGTAGCATCATGAAGGATCCTACCCATCCTGCTCATAGACTGTTTGTCCCCTCCCATCAGGAAGGAGGCTACATAGCATCCACATCAGGAACACCAGACCCAAAAACAGTTACTTCCCCCAAGCAGTAAGGCTGATCATCACCTTCACCCACTAACTCACCCCCAATCACCACTACTTTATTATTCCCCTTTGGTCACCTTATATACCGTCTAACGTCACTTTATGGACATCTGTGTATATCAACTAAGTATTTATGTATTATGAATATAAGCTGAGTATTCATATTTATAGTGTTTTTATTGCTATTGTGTTCTTTATCTTTTGTGTGTGTGTGTGTTTTTTTGTACTGCATTTGATCCGGAGTAACAATTATTTCATTCTCCTTTACTTGCGTGTACAGGCGACGACATTAAACCAT
Organism: Mobula hypostoma; assembly: GCF_963921235.1. NCBI lineage: Eukaryota > Metazoa > Chordata > Chondrichthyes > Myliobatiformes > Myliobatidae > Mobula > Mobula hypostoma. The sequence goes on from NC_086098.1 coordinate 140,907,157, forward strand.
TTTGAATCATTAGTGCAAAGAGTGTGACATTATAAATTTCACTAGTGGAAGAACCAGCACTAATAGACTGATACAGGAACCTGGTGCCTGATAACATTAACATACTGTCATCTTTAGCAATTCACTTGGGGCTAGATAATTCCTGAGAGTGGTTTAAAAATTAATAACATTAAACGTGAAAACATTGAATATTTACTCTTGAAATGGCCCTTCGTTCCTTGGGTACATCAATAATTAATAATAATCTGATGATTATTACTTTTGTGTTGATCTGTGTGGCTTCTCACTGTGCAGTATACCACAGAATCATGAAGCTGAAACCTCTCAATTATGTAACACAGGAGTAAGTTTCCAACCACAGTCCCTAAACGAGTGGTACATCAGGTTATTCCGATCTATGAAAGTGTCAGTACTTTTAAGTGTCCTGATCTTTGCCCGCACCTCCACACCAGCCCACTGCAATCCACAACAGTCCTGAGGTAATTGCTTTAATATTTGTGGAAGAGTCTGCTGGAGCCATAGCACTCTTCAGGGCCCGAGACACAAAGATCCTGCCATGTATCACGACAGGAGTTCACTCTAATTGTCTGGGCTCAGCTCCAACGCCCTCCCTACACCTGACGTGTAGATTGACAGGCAGATGAGCGGGAAGACCTGTAGAAGGAAGCTGCAGTCCAGGACCCTTGGAGATGGCCCCTAGCAACCAGGAGAGAGTGGAAAGTCAGCGCTCTTATGGGGCCCAGTCACTAAACAAATATCTGCCTTCGTGTAGAAGACAGTAGACAGCAGAAATAGTGGTGAGCTGACAGACTAATGAATGTGAGAAACTTAGAGAAATTAATGTTAGTACAGAGAAAGTAATGGAGGAATTTCTGGGGTTTAAAAGCCAAAAGATCTGTGGCTGAAAGCCCATGATTCCAGGATTCTAAAGCACATGGCGGCTACAGTAATGGTAAACCTCAAAATTCCCTGTTGTGGGGGAACAGTCCCAGTGAACTGGAAGGTAGTAAATGTAGCATTCCTCCTCAAGAAATGAAAAGAAAACAGTGAATTAAAGGAATGAGGATAGATTTTCATTGATGAAATTAAAATTAGTTTTGACATCAGCTGGAGCTAAAATGGAGGAATCTGTTATTAAATGTAGCAAGTAAACTTAGAAAATCATGATATGGATTAGATAGTCATCATCATCATTATGTGCTGTGTCATATGATGTGGGCGATCATATGTCTTTAATCTGGCTTATTCTTTCTCTTTCCATGACCATGAATGTTTTTGGCAAATCTTTCTACCGAAGTGGTTTGCCATTGCCGCCTCTGGGCAGTGTTTTTACCCTAGCCATTGTCAATACTCTTCAGAGCTTGTCTACCTGGCGTCAGTGATCGCATAACCAGGACTTGTGATAAGCTCGTACGACCATCCACCACCTGCTCCCATGGATTCACGTGACCCTGATCTGGGTTGGGGGGGCTAAGTAGCTGCTACACCTTGCCCAAGGGTGACCTGCAGACTAGCAGAGGAAAGGAGTGCCTTCCACCTCCTTTAGTAGAGACGTATCTCCAACCCTCCCACGCCACCTGATTAGACAGTTGGTGGCATCTGTTAGTCTCGCAAGACCATGGATCTGCGCCTGGAAGTTTCCAGGGTGCAGGCCTGGGCAAAGCTATATGGAAGACTGGCAGTTGCCCATGCTGCAAGTCCCCCCGCTCCACGACACCGATGTTGTCCAAATGAAGGGCAAGGGCCGATACAGCTTGGCACCGGTGTTGTCACAGGAGTTGCCAGAATGAGGTTGAAGGCAACGTCAGACTGCCTTAGGGACTCCAACTCCAGATTTGTCCTCAGGGTTTACTCCCGAAGTCTTTCCCACGAGTGGGTATGGCCGCAAGGCAGCGGAGGTTTGAAATCAGAGTTTTCTCTCTCTTAAATGGACTGCCTTCCCAGGCTGACGAGCTCTATCTACCCGAAACACTGGTTTTAAGGCGCCAGGACCCGCCTTCGCCCCTTCTCCTGTCAGTAGAAGCAGTTCCACTGGGTTTAGAGGCTAAGCCACACGAGAAGGCCGGGAGTTGGACTTGGTTGTCAGAGGCTATTTGAGGTGCATGCCGTGAGGAGTACTTTTAGGTAGTGGGAGCTTGTCCCCACTACCACTCCTCGGCTTGACAACCTTGGGACAGTATGTCCATGATTTAGGGAAGGGTAGGCAAATCGCATGTAATTTTGGGTAGTGTAAATAGGAAGGTCATTAGTGAACCAGTGGACTTTTCAAAAGACATGCAAAAGTTGTTTAAAGGGTTCATAGAGTTACAGTAACATTTTGCAAGGGATAGAGGACTGGCAGGGAACAAGACAGGACGAGGATAGGATAGGAACAGCACAGGGGAATGCAGCCCTAATGAGAAAAAGTGGGATTGGTGTGGAAAGGCAGCACAGTCAGCATTGACAAGCTGGGTCAAACAGGTCTTGTTCTGTGCTATATGATTCTGAGTCAGTGTCAGGAAATAGAGAGCAGGATTAAACTGTTCTTCCCTAGTTTGGCACATTGTGGTGATTCAGGCGCTGCAGGAATCAACAGGTAACCATAAATTGTTCTTATTTTATATGGAAGAATTTAATAAATTGACAGAGTGAAGAAAGCACTTACTGAGCAGAGAGTAATGTGGGAAGACCTGAAAGAGCCCGCAAAGAATACAGACAGTTTAAGTGTTTGGAGAAAAGGGTGATTGTTAGTGTGGAGTGTGGGAAAATGGCAGAATTTATGGAAAAAAATTTGTGGGAAATAGAATAAGGTAAAGAAACAACTGGAAAGATCATTATTATTATAAAGTTGCACTGGATTGCTCAAGGGGAAGGCAAAGTTAATTTAATTACATATTTAGTGAAACAACATCTGGAGAACTGTGGGTAGCTTTCATCCTCTCCAGGCCTAAGGCTTTACCTATCACCTTTCAGCTAGCCTCTTCCTCCCCCTCCCTCCCCACCTTTTCATTCTGCCATCTTCCCCTTCCTTCTCAGTCCTAAAGAAGGGTCTCGGCCAGAAACATTGACTGTTCATGAATTTCCATAGGTGTGCCCTGACCGGCATTGTGTGTGTGTGTGTGTGTGTGTGTCTGTGTGTTGCTAAGGAATATGTATTTGTATGTGATGAGGGTGTTGCACAATCAAGAGAGGTTGAGTGGGATTGGCCTGGATTCAATGGAGTTTAGAAGAGAAGTGATCTCAATGAAATGTATGAGATTATGAATAGGGTGGGTAGGGCAGATGCTGATGTGATTTATGTCAGAATGCTGTTTCTGGATTTCATTTGGGAATTCAACGCTCTTGTCCCACAGACCCTGGTGAACAAACTCCCACTCCTCGTGCAACTGTTGGACTCCCTAATCAGCAGACCTCAGACAGTCGGGATGCACAAGTGCTGCTCCCTCACTCAGCATGGGTGCACCCCAGGGCTGTGTGCGGAGCCCACTGCTGTGCACTCTGCCCACACGGCCAAACACTGAATAATCACATCGTCAAGTTCCCCGGTGACACGACGGTCATCGCCAGCCTCGATGAAGCAGCCCACGGAAAGGAGGTCGAAGAGCTCGAGGCCCGGAGCCAGACAAAATAACCTCTCCCTCAATGTCAACAAGACTCAGGAGATGATTATTGACTTCAGGAGAACCCACACCACTCAGGTGCTGGTTCCAGGCTGTGGCTTAACAACTGTTCCTGAACCTGGTGGTGTGGGGCCTAAGGTTTCCGTACATCCTGCCCAGTGGTAGCGGCAAGAACAGTGTATGGCCAGTCAGACCTCGTGCTCCTTATCATCTACTTTGTCTTAACCTTTATCTAATAGCTTAACTTAAAAAAAAGCATATGTAAACCTTGAAGAAGAGCAAATAAAGGTATATAGCCATCTTTAACCTCGGCCACATCTCCTCTCACTCTTTTCAACTTTCACAGCAAATAAAATTGGAATCAGTATGAGCATTGAATTATGGTATACTGGAGGCCCCCATTTAAAAAATAATGTTATTACTTTGGGTTTTATTATTTCAAAAAGAAAACGCCTAAAGATATTCTTAGTGATGAGGGTCATGTTTGCACTGGTTTGAAAATGGCTCTCTAGTCACAGAGATTAAAAGCACACAATCAAAACAGTAGCTACACTTATCACTGCTGGGGCCAGATTCATGTAACATGACCTTGTTACTGAATATGACAGCAAAAAACCAGTCACAAAGTAGCTTTAATAACCGTTAGGCATTGCTAATGCATTTAATGACATAGCCTGATTAACTGATGAGAAGTTTGCTACTGTGGCAGTGGAGTCTGTAACCTTCTAGGAAAATAGCCAACTGAATCTGTTTAGGTAGATGAAAACCATTCTGCGGGAGTTTATGTAGCGGGGTGGAGTATACACTCTGTCAATGGAGGTGGATACGGTTGAAAGCTTCAAGTTCCTAGGTATAAATTTCTCCAAATATTTATCCTGGTCCAACCATGGAGATGTGGTCAAGAAAGCACACCGAAGCCTTTACTTCCTCAGAAGGTTAAGGCAATTCAACATGTCCTACATGACCCTCCACCAATACAGACTGGGTCATAAGAAAGCATCCTATCTGGATTATCGCAGTTCAGTATGGCAACTGCTCCGCCCAAGATCGCAAAACATAGCAGTGAGTAGTAAAACTCAGCCCCTTCTCTCCTGAAAGCCAGCCTCTCCTCCATTGACTCTGTCTACACCTCTCATAGGAGAACACATATCATCAGGCACAAGGACAACTTCTACCCCGGTGTTATTAGATACCTGAATGGACTTCCTACATGATAAACTCTTAATCTCGCAGTCTTGGATCTCGGGTTAATAATTGGTGACATTAACGTAGTTTGATAATAAATTTACTTTGGTCCCTTCACTTCTATTGTCTACCTGCTTTGCAATTTGCTCTGTAACTGTAACATTATACCTGCAAGCAACACACATAAAAGTTGCTGGTGAACGCAGCAGGCCAGGCAGCATCTCTAGGAAGAGGTACAGTCGACGTCTCAGGCTGAGACCCTTCGTCAGGACTAACTGAAAGAAGAGCTAGTAAGGATTTGAAAGTGGGAGGGGGAGGGGGAGATCCAAAATGATAGGAGAAGACAGGAGGGGGAGGAATGGAGCCAAGAGCTGGACAGGTGATAGGCAAAAGGGATATGAGAGGATCATGGGACAGGAGGCCTAGGGAGAAGGAAAAGGGAGAAGGAAAGTGCATTTAATGACATAGCCTGATTAACTGATGAGAAGTTTGTTACTGTGGCAGTGAAGTCTGTAACCTTCTAGGAAAATAGCCAACTGAATCTGTTTAAGTAGATGAACCATTCTGCGGGAGTTTATGTAGCAGGGTGGAGTATACACTCTGTCAATGGAGGTGGATACAGTTGAAAGCTTCAAGTTCCTAGGTGTAAATTTCTCCAAATATTTATCCTGGTCCAACTATGGACATACGTCGACTGTACCTCTTCCTAGAGATGCTGCCTGGCCTGCTGCGTTCACCAGCAACTTCTATGTGTGTTGCTTGAATTTCCAGCATCTGCAGAATTCCTCATGTTTGCATTATACCTGCAATCTCTTTCTTTTCCTTTTGCACTACCTCGGTGTAATTATGTACGGAACGATCTGTCTGGGTAGCATGGAAATGTAAATTCCACGTTCAGTGTGTTTTTGTCTTATTTTATTTGCCAAAATGGTTCATGAAATTCCTGTAACAGTAACAAATGAATTTCCAATTGCAACCTGGTTAACTGCACAGTCTTTACAGAATACATGCTTTTATTTATGGTAGAGATACAACGTGGTAATAGACCCCCCCTGCCCAACGAGCCCACGTCGTCCAGTTACACCCACGTGACCAATTAACCTGTCCACCTTTGCAATGTGGGAGGAGCCCCACATGGTCATGGGGAAAACGTAGAAACTGAATGTACAGACAGTGGTGGAATTGTTGTTTTCGCAATGTTGCATCTGCGGGTCTGACAGGTCAAGGGGCAGGCGGTGTCTCTCTCAAGGGAAGAGTCACCACAGAACTGTGGTGCACAAATTAAACGGTATGAGAGAACAGGCTTGTGACAGGGAAATACAGAAGTACAAGGTGAAGCAATGGATGATTGGAGGAAAAGGCAGCCGAGAGTTGGGTAAGGGGAGAACAGGATCTAGTGTAACATCCATCCCATCTGAGCGTGAGGACTTAACAGAGCAGCTTTGTAATGGAAGACATTGTGTTGATCAGTTTGTTCATTTCAGAAGCACTAGAGATTCTGCATATGCTGGAAATCCATACAGATAGACAGTCAGAGTCTCTCTCTCTCTCTCTCTCTCTCTCTCTCTCTTTCTCACTCTCTCTCACTCTTTCACTTCACTCTCTCACTCTCACTCTCTTTCACTTCACTCTTTCACTCTCTCTCTCACTCACTCTCTCACTCTCACTCTCTCTCTCTCACTCTCTCACTCTCTCACTCTCTCTCTCTACTCTCTCACTCTCTCTTTCACTTCACTCTCACTCTCACTCTCTCTCACTCTCTCTCTCTCACTCTCTCTCTCTACCTCTCTCACTCTCACTCTCTCTCTTTCACTTCACTCTCACTCACTCTCTCACTCACTCTCTCACTCACTCTCTCTCACTCTCTCACTCTCTCTCACTCTCACTCTCTCTCTACTCTCTCTCTCTCACTCTCTCACTCACTCTCTCTCTTTCACTTCACTCTCACTCACTCTCTCTCACTCTCTCACTCTCTTTCACTTCCTCACTCTCTCTCACTCTCACTCTCTCTCACTCTCACTCTCTCTCACACTCTCTCACTCTCACTCTCTCTCACTCTCACTCTCTCTTTCACTTCACTCTCTCACTCTCACTCTCTCTCTCACTCACTCTCTCTTTCACTTCACTCTCTCACTCTCACTCTCACTCTCTCTCTCACTCTCACTCTCTCACTCTCTCTCTCACTCTCTCTCACTCTCACTCTCTCTCTACTCTCTCTCACTCTCTCACTCTCTCTCACTCTCTTTCACTCTCCTCACTCTCTCTCTCACTCTCTCACTCCCTCACTCACTTTCACTCTCTCACTCTATCACAGCAAGTCAGGCAGTATCTACGGAAAGAAGTCAATTTTCAAGCCAAGACCCTTCATCAAGGAGGGGAGAAAAGCCAGGTGAGGAGGGAGGTAGGTGGGTGGGGTAGGGAGAAGAAGTGAGAAGCTGGGAGGTGATGGGTGGAAAAGGTAAAGGGCTGGAGAAGAGGGAATCTAATAGGAGAGGAGTGTGGGCCATGGGAGAAAGGGAAGGAGGAGGGGCATCTGGGGGAGTTGGTGGGAAGATGAGGAGAAGAGAAGAGGTAAGAGGAGAAGAGAAGAGGTAAGAGGAGAACCAGAGTGAGGAATGGAAGAAGAGAAAAAGGGAGGGGGAAAATTACCAGAAGTTAGAGAAATCGATGTTCATGCCATCAGGTTGGAGGCTACCCAGATGGAATATGAGGTATTGCTCCTTCAACCTGGGAGTTGCCTGATCGCGGTAATAAAGGAGGTCATGGACTGTTAATTCGGAATGGGGATTGGAATTGAAATAATTGACCACAGGAAACTCCTACTTGTTATGGAAGGAGCAAAGGTGTTCGACAAAGCAATCTACGACGGGTCTCACCGATGTAGAGGGGGACACACTGGGAGCACCTGATGCCATAGACAACCCCAACAGATTTGTAGGTGAAGTGTTGCCTCACCTGGAAGGACTGTTTGGGGCACTGAATGGAGGTGAGAGAGAAGGTGGAGGGGCAGGTGTAGTACTTCATCCGCTTGCAGGGATAACTGCCGGGTGGGAGATCAGTGGGAAAGGACAAGTGGACAAGGGAATCACAGAAAGTGAAAAGCAGAGACTGGGGAGGGGTGAGGTAAAGAAGTCATTGGTGGTAGGATCCCATTGAAGGTGGCGGATATGGAGGCTCATGGGCTGGTAGGTGAGGACAAAGAGGAACTCTCTCCCTGTAAAGGCGGTGGGAAAATAAGGTGAGGGCAGATGTCTGGGAAACGGAGGAGATGTGGGTGAGACATGGTGGAGAAAGGGAAACGCTGTTCTTTCTCGAGGCTGAGGCGCAGCTGCAGATTGCTTCAAGTTTGTAGACTGGGCTGTGTTCAAGGACTAATCAAAGGATCTGAACGAATACATCACCGTTGTCATGGACTTTATAAAAACAGTCAGAGACAAATACACTCTCACAAAATCATACAGAGTCTTCCCTAAGCAGAAGCCCTGGATGAATCATCAGATCTGCAATCTGCTGAGGGCCAGATCAGTGGCATTTAGGTCTGGTGACCAAGTTAAATACAACAGTTCCAGGTACGACCTTTGGGAAGCCATCTCATGTGTGAAGAGGCAATTCCAGGCCAAACCTGATCCCTGAAAGATGCTCGACAACTCTGGCTGGGCTTGAATACTATCACCTCCTACAAAGCGGAACCAGGTGACATAGGTGACAGCAAGGCTTCGCTCCCAGACGAGCTCAATGCCTCTTATGCTTACTGTGACCATCAAACCATGGAGGCACCTTCAAGAACTCCCACAGCCCCTGATGACCCTGTGATTTCAGTCTCAGAGGCCATCAGGAGGATGCACCCACAAAATTTGAATGTGAAGAATTTCATGAACAGTTGCGATTTAGTGTATAAAAGAAATGATTATTTGTCTGCAAGTAGATTATAGGTATGAATATTCTGAGGTGGCATTAACCAGCCATTTAAAAAAGAGTTCAGATGACTTTATTAGAAAGTGAGCACAGAGTAGAACTGTTAATGAGATGGTCATTGCCCTGGTCTGAATTCCAGTGACTGCTCTGTTGCTGTCTGTTTATCTATCTAATCTGTCTATCTTATCTATCTAATTTATCTATCTATCTATCATACAGAGTGGATGGGCCCTTCGAGTCGTGTCACCCAGCAATCCCCCAATTTAACACTAGCCTAATCATGGGACAATTTAGAACGACCAATTAGCTGACCAATCAATTCACCTTTGGGCTGTGGGGAGAAACTGGAGCACCTGGAGGGAACACCCGCGGTCACGGGGAGAACATACAAACGCTTTGCAAGGTAGTGGCGGGAATTGAACCCCGGTCGCCTGCACTGTGAAGTGTTGTGCTAACCACTGCACCACTGTGCCCCCCCGCCCCCGTCTTGTGTGGCAGCATCAGTCTGGCCCGCCACAGTTTACCGCTGCTCCTATTCCAAGACCACTTGCTGTAGTCACAGGCAATGTGCAATTGCAACACTGTGCTCTCTGTTCACCTCTTTTAATGCTCTGTTTATCAGTCTCTGGTGTTATAAACAATCTGGTGGAGGAACCCAGTGGGTTGTGCAGCATCTGTGGGGGGGGGGGGCAAAGGAATTACTTGTAATTTCCTCCCTCCCCAGCGGATTGTTTACTGCTCCAGACTCCGGCATCTTCTACCTCTCGCGTCTCCTTTCTGCAACTATAGTTTCAACTCACTCACGTGGCTCACAACGATTTGTTCCCAGCTGAGCGTGGAATTACCTCCTAGCCACTGCTGTGTGTATTTTGTTATTCATTACTTTGAAGATAGGAATTGCTTTTCAATTGCACTTCCCAAATTGCCTTTGAACTTGCCAGTGCCTTTAAGTGACGGCTACATTGCTGGCTCTGGAATCACATACTGTATAGGCCAAACTAGGTGATGATGGCAGATTTCATCCTATGAATCACTGTGCCGTGGCTCCACCCTCATATACCATATCTTTGAAGACTCAAACATCTATGAAGTGTTCTCAAGGGATTGCACCACGAATAAAAGTATTAAAAGATACTTCCTAGTTTGTACAATCACAAGAACTTAAGAACACAAGCAAACAGGAACAGTAGGAGGCCACTAGCCTTTTGAAGCCTATGTTCTGGTTCGTTATGATCACTCACTGCTGATCTACTCTGATCTCATTTCTTCTTCTTGTCAATTCCCATTAACCCTCAGCTCTCAGTTCTTTTTAAAACGTATCTACTGTACCTCCTCCTTAAATGCTTTAAATGATCTGGTCTCCACAACCTTCTTGGATAGAGAATTCCGGAGATCTGCTGCACTCTCTGAAAATAACTGTGTGTGCACCTCCTCCTTTAAGTGATCAATCCCTCACCCAGCAACAGCATTCCTTTTTCTGAAGACATTCCTATGGGTAAAAACCTCTTGACAACTTCTCTGTCATGCCCTATCAGGACCCTGTATGTCTCTGTAAAGCCATTCCTCATTCTGCTGAACTCCAAAAAATATAGCCACACGATGATTAGCCTCGCTTGATAGGTCAAGCAATATTTGTACATTATTAGTTGCGCTAACTTATTTTGCTTACTTCCTCCTTCCTCATTTAGTTACATAACTTTAAGACCATAAGACATAGGAGCAGAATTAGGCCATTCAGCCCATCAAGTCTATGCCACCATTCCATCATGGCTGATCCTGGATCCCACTTAACCCCATACACCTGCCTTCTCGCCATATCCTTTGGTGTCCCGACCGATCAGGAAATGATCAACTTCTGCCTCAAAGTCACCCAATGACTTGGCCTCCACCGCAGTCTGTGTCAGAGCGTTCCACAGATTCACCGTTCTCTGGCTAAAAAAAATTCCTCCTTACGACTGTTCTAAAAGGTCACTCTTCAATTTTGAGGCTCTGTTCTGGATACCCCCACCAGACCAAAGCTGCCAAATGATCCTCATATTCCCTTCATTCCTGGAATTATACTCATGAACCTCTTCTGGACTCTGTTCAATGACAACACATCATTTCTGAGATATGGGGCCCAAAACTGTTGACAATACTCCAAGTGCAGACTGACTAGTGTCTTATAAAGGCCCAGCATTATCTCCTTGGTTTTATATTCTACTCCCCTTGAAATAAATACCAACATTGCATTAGCCTTCTTTACCACAGACTCAACCTGTAAACTAACCTTCTAAGAGTCTTGCACACTGCCTGGTATGGGAACTGTACTTCCCTCAATCGCAGGACTCTGCAGAGAGTGGTGTAGACAGCCCAGCTCATCTGTGGATGTGAACTTCCCACTATTCAGGATATTTACAAAGACAGGTGTGTAAAAACGGCCCAAAGGATCATTGGGGACCTGAGTCACCCCAACCACAAACTGTTCCAGCTGCTACCATCCGGGAACCGGTACCGCAGCATAATAGTCAGGACCAACAGGCTCTGGGACAGCTTCTGCCACCAGGCCATCAGACTGATTAATTCATGCTGACACAACTGTATTTCTATGTTATATTGACTGTCCCATTGCACATACTATTTATTATAAATTACTATAATTGCACATTGCACATTTAGACAGAGACGTAACGTAAAGATTTTTATTCATGTATATGAAGGATGTAAGTAATAAAGTCAATTCAATTCAATTCACGAGGACTCCTAAGTCCCTCTGCACCTCTGATGTTTGAACCTTCTCCCCTCTTGCACTATTGTTCCTTTTACAAAAATGCATTATTGTACATTTTCCAGCACTGTATCCATCTGCCACTTTTTTGCCCATTCTTCCAATTTAGATTATGAAGACATGCAGTCCTCTTTTATTGTCATTTAGTAATGCACGCATTAAGAAATGATACAATATTTCCTCCAGTGTGATATCACAAAACACAGGACAGACCAAGACTGAAAAAAACTAACAAAACCACATAATTATAACATATAGTTACAACAGTGCAACAATACCGTAACTTGATGAAGAACAGTCCATGAGCACAGTAAAAAGTTCAAAGTTTCTCAAATGTCCCACATCTCACGCAGACGGGAGAAGGACGAAAAACTCTCCTTGCCATACCCGACCACAGTCTGACTCTGAGTCATCCGAAAACTTAGAGCCTCCGATCAGCTCTCTGACACCGAGTACTGAGCGCCATCTCTAACCGAACGGTTTGACCTCAATCTCGGTCACCAACAGCAGGCAAAGCCAGGGATTTTGAGGCCTTCCCTCCGAAAGATTCCCGATCGTGCAGTAACAACAGCAGCGAACTGGCATTTCAGAAATTTCTCCAGATGTTCCTCTGTGCTTTCATGTCCGCCTCCATCAAATCAGAATTGTCCATGGCCCCTATTTAACGGATACAATATCATTTTTCACCGGAGGGCTGCGCGCACGCGGCGCGCTGCTCTCTCTCCTCCCACCTGTTTTTCAATTTGTCTAAGTCCTGCTGCAATTGCATTTCTTCCTCAGCACTTCCTACCCCTTCACCTATCTTTGTACTGTCTGCAAACTTTGCCACAAAGCCATCAATTCCATTATCCAGATCAGTGACAAACAATGTGAAAAGTGGCCGTCCCAATACTGACCCCTGAGAAACACCACTAGTCACCAGCAACCAACCAACCTGCCTGTCAGCCATTCCTTTATCCATGCCAGTATCTTTCCTGTAATGCTATAGGATTTTATCTTGTTAAGCAGCCTCATGTGTGGCACCTTATCAAATGCCTTCTGAAAATCCAAGTAAATGACATTCACTACCTCTCCTTTATCCACCCTGCTTGTTACTTCTTCGAAGAACTCTTACAGATTTGTCAGGGGAGGTTTTTCTTTATAGAAACCATGCTGGCTTTGACTTATTTTATCATTCATCTCCAAGTACCTTGAAACGTCATCTTTAATAATGGACTCCCACGCTTTCCCAACATGTCTTTTGCCTTCCTTCTTTCTTAAAGAGTGGAGTGACATTTGCAATCTTCCAGTCCTCCGGGACCATGCCAGAACCAAGTGATTCTTGATAGATCATAACCAAATGCACCTGCTATCTCTTCAGTAACCTGTCTCAGGACTCTGGGATGTAGTCCATCTGGTCCAGGTAACTTATCCACCTTAAGACCTTTGAGTTTGCCTAGCATTTTCTCCTTTTCAATAGCAATGGCACTCACTCCTGCTCCCTGACACTCACGGACCTCTGGCACACTGCTAGTGTCTTCCACAGTGAAGACGGACACAAAGTACTCATGAAGTTCATCTGCCATTTCTTTGTCCCCCATTACTACCTCACCAGCATCATTTTCCAGTGGTCTGATATCAACTCTCACTTCCCTTTTACTCTTCACATAACTGAAAAATTTTTGGTATCCTGCTTTATATTATTAGCTAGTTCACTCTCATATTTCATCTTTTCCCTTTTTACAGCTTTTTTTTAGTTGCCTTTTGTTGGATTTTAAAAGCTTCCCAATTATCCAACTTCCCGCTCACTTTTGCCTCCTTGTATGCCCTTAAAGACTTATACAGTCTTTAACTTCTTTGTCAGCCACGTTTGCCTACCTCTGCCATTTGGGAACTTCTTCCTCTGTGGGACATATCTATCCTGCACCTTGTGAACTATTCCCAGAAACTTCCTCCACCTCTGCTCTGCCATTACCTTCCTCCAATCCACCTGGGCAAGCTCCTCTCTCATGCCTCTGTAATTCCCTTTATTCCATTGCGATACTGATACATCTGATTTATGCCTCTCCCTCTCCAATTGCAGTATGAAGTTTGTCTTTGACCTTTAACGGATACTTGGACAGGCAAATCAATCTTTCCCTTGTGTGTTTTAGGATAAGAATAGAAGGGAGTGGTAGTATGACACGACATATGCCAGTGATATTAAACCTGATTCTGATGACTGCTTCGTATATTTCTGCTGCCTCAGTTTCACCACCTGTACTCTCTTTGTCAAAGTTAATCTAGGCAAAAATGTCGCCAAACAGATATACAACTTCTGCTGAATGTTAGCTTACAACATCCAGGACAGCCCCGTGAATAGACTCGATTAGTACACACTCATGTCCCAGCGTAACAGTTCTTAATTAAAGAACAAGGCTGCTTTGAAAAGTCTTAGCAAGACCTTATGCTTGAATTCTTTGACGTAGAAAGCTGTAGCAGCTGATTACAAAGAGTTGTTCAGAAACGCTGAATTACCTAGCAAACTCTTGGGGAGATAAAACATATTTGAAACTTTTTATTTTTTTATATTCTGAATCAAATAGGATGGAGAATTTTATTACTTATGGTGATTGTGCATATTAGCTTTTTAAATGACTGTTGCTTCAATTGGGTAACATGAGAAAAACTGAATTAAGTCCTTAATGCTAATGTCTTAAAAAGGATTTTGAGATGACAGCAAATGTATTTGCACAGACAGATTCATGAACAGTTACTACCCCTCAACCATCAGCCTCTTGAACAAACGGGGATAACTACACTGATCTATGGACTCTGTTATCTTGTTATTTCATGCTTGTTATTTATTGCTATTTATTTATATTTGCATTTGCACAGTTTAGAGTTTACAGTTACTGTTCTATAGATTTGCTGAGTATGTTCGCAGAAAAAGTACTTTGAACTTTGAACTTTCACGTCTTGCTTCTTTATCAAACCCCTCCCCTACTGTGACTCCACAAATTGTTTGTTACATCTTGCTTTCAAATAGTTTGTTCCTTAATTTATTTTGCAACTCACTGTTAAAGCTGTCATATATTTTCATTTCCAGTAATAAGCCTAGGATTTCAACAGTGATCTGCCCATTCATCAGTTTGGCTGAATGATGAATCAAACTAAGTAATGACAAATGGAGTGTAGTTCAGACAAGTGCAAGATGTTGCAGTTTGCTATGTCAAATCCAGGTAGAACTTTCACAGTGAACGGCTGTGTGCAGGGGAGTGTTTCAGAAGGGCCATAGAGTATAAATACATTGTTCCCTGAAAGTGGAGTCACAATTAGACAGGGTGGTGCGTAAGACCTCTGACGTATTAGCCTCCCGCAGACATGGCGCTGTTGTACCGGGCACTGGTGAGGCTGCACTTAGAGTACAGTGTTCAGTTTTGGTCACCCTACTTATAAGAAAGATGTTAACTAAACTGTAAAGAGTGCAGGAAACATTTACAAGGCTGCTGCCAGGACTTGAGAGACTGAGTTATAGGGGGAAGCTGGATAGGTTAAGACTTTATTCCTTAGAGCGTGGGGCCCTGAGGGGTGACTGTATAGAGATCTATAAAATCATGAAGGGTTAGATAGTGTAAATGCATACTGTCCTGATGAAGGGTCCTGGCCCAAAACGTCAACTGTTTATTCCCATCCATTGATGCTGCCTGACCTGCTGAGCTCCTCCAGCACTTTGTGTGCATTGAGCGAATGCAATAGTCTTCTTCCCAGAGTTGGGGGTATCAAGAATGAGAGGGCATAGGTTTAAAGTGAGAGGTGGAAGATTTAAGATGAACCTGAGGGGCATCTTTTTTTTATATATGAAGGGCGGTAACTATGCTAGAGGAAGTGGTTTGAAGCAGGTACAATAACAACTTTTAAAAGACAATTGGAAAGGTACATGGATTGGGAAGGTCTAGAAGGTTATACGGCATCTAAGCAAGTCTCTGTCTGAGACTAATCCCCCTTTAAGGCTATTGAATGGTTCCTTAGTATGTTCTGATGAACTGGTGACCTCACAATCTAACTCATTATGATCTTGCACCCTAATTGTTTACTTGCACTCTGTGCAGCTGCGATGTTGTCCCTAATTAATCGTGCTACAAAACCCCATAAGCACTGTCTCTATCATTTCTAAAGCATCAAAACCCTGGAACTTTAAACATCCATTCCTGTCCCTCTCTTAACCAAATCCTTGCAGAGGCCACATCATTAAAGTTGCAGGGAATGATCCCTGCTCGAAGTTCATTGCCCTTATTTCAGTGTTCTTAGCATTAAAATAAACACATTTGAATCTGTCTTTTACAAAATAGAATGATATTCGACTAACCTCATATCAGTGCTTTAATGAAGTGGGAAATACTCGAACTTTCTCCATCGCTGAACAAGATCAAGCCTGACCCTATACCTTTGAGTCCATTTTCTGCCAGATTCTCATATCCTGATATCCAAAAATCTATCCATGCCAGCCTTGCACTTGTTTAATCTCTGAGCATCCACGGCCCTAGGAAGGGTAGAATTTGTCACATTATGTGATAACAGATTTCTCCTCAAATCCTAACTGTCTGAACCCCTATTCTAAGTCACCTGTACAAATAGAGGAAACAGCCTCTTAAAATCTCAATCCCTTTCTTCTTTTTAGGCTGATCAGTACATCAGACATGGGGGGCCAATGAGTATGTTTTCATGCTGTATCTCTCTGTCTCTATGTCTCTAGCTCTACTACTGCCTAAAGCAATTTTTGCCTTAACTTCACTACATTTAAAATACTTTTCTCCTAAAATCAAGCAGCTGTGTTTTCTTCAGACTGGTTGTTGATTTGGTTATCGGTATGTCTGCATTTAATAATTTTTTTTCTCCTTTATCCCTTTATTCTTCTATTCCATTCAGTTTGATGTTGCGGTGATTGCCGAGCTTGGCAATTAGTTTGCTGACGTAGTGTTTGCCTGTGTCAGAACCTCCATGGTGTCCCAGTTAAAGTGGTGTCCCTCTTGGTCTGAAGGACACCACTTTAACTGGGACACTGCAGAGGTTCTGGCACAGGCAAATATGAACCAGGCATGAGAATTTTTAGAAGGATGATTCTCTTCTGATAACTCCGTAAACAAACATATCAAAATAGACGTCACCTACGAACCCCTAAGAGCCAAAGAAACATGAGCCAATATAAACCAAAGGTGAACTGAAGGGGTAGCCAATCAGGACCAGGTAAGCAAACGAGGGGCCATATAAACGTGAGCATTCCCAGAGAGAAACACCAACAACTGTGCACTGAGAATGTCACCTCAACTGGTGATGAGATGTCTGCCGTGTTGTATGATGAGGGCGATCATGATCTCTCCATAATCATGATTGTTCTTGGCAAATTCTACAGAAGTGGTTTGCCATTGCCTTCTTCTGGGCAGTGTCTTTACAAGACGGGTGACCCCAGCCATTATCAATACTCTTTAGAGACTGTCTGCCTGGCATCAGTGATCACATAACCAGGACTTGTCATATGCACCAGCTGCTCATATGACCATCCACCACCCGCTCCCATGGCTTCCTGTGACCCTGATCATGGGGCTAAGCAGGTGCTACACCTTGCACAAGGGTGACCTGCAGGCTAGCAGAGGAAAGGAGTGCCTTACACCTCCTTTGGTAGAGTTGTGTCTCCACCCCACCACGCAAGAACTAACAGCACTAATTGCAAAAACTATGATAGGACAGATCTTTACCATATTTTCCTTTAAATGGTATCACTCCTTTTACAGTTGTAAAATATATAAACCAATTTAGCAAAAGCACATAATATTGTATCATGAACATAATTTACTCTCAAACATTTGTAGCATAGCAATTGATAATTTTTCTTTCACAATTTTCATTAAAAAAATTCCCTAGCAATAGATCTAATTTTTTATAGATTAAATTCCAGGTTGATGTGATAGAAATAAAAATAACCTGTATTCTTTAACATGAATTTTTGGTTATTTGGCAATCATGGAATTTTCCGGGACCAAAGGAAGTCATTGTAACTATACCAGCTTATATTTTAGTGTTCCAATTGTTTGTGCAATTTAATATTAAAAACTTAGAAGGACTACTTCCATTCTTGTTTCAGCTAGAGCACGTTTAGTACCATCTGATCTTCATTTTTATATTAAAAAATCTCTTTGTCCTTTTGTTTTTATTTACTAATAATAGAGGGAAATAGGTTTCTTTCCTGTAATTTTGAGCAACCTCTTAATACTATGGGGGAAAATAAACCTCCCTTTGTCTCAGCACATTAAGTATGTCCTTGTGATAGCCATGGATACATCTTGGTGTTAACTAATGTTTTTTTCTTCTGGATTTAGCACTCCCACTGTTTTGCCTTGTTATTGAAATTTCTCAAGATGTTTCCATTCCATTGGAAGTATGGTGTAAAATCAGTGTGTGTGCTTCTCGCTGCTGCCATCAGGAAAAAGATATAGGAGCCTCAAGATCCACACCACCAGGTTCAGCAACAGTCATTACCCCTCAGCCATCAGGCTCTAAAACTCAACATTACACACCCCAGCACTGAACTGCTCCCACAACTTATAGTTTCACTTTCAAGTACTCTTCATCTCATGTTCTCAATATTTATTGCTTATTTGTCTATCTATTTACTATTTCATATTACTACTTTTTTCTATTCTTTTTGTATTTCCACAGCTTGTTGTCTTTGGTACATTGGTGGTTTGTCTTGTGTGCAGTTTTTCATTGATTCTATTGTGTTTCTTTATATTTACAGTGAATGCCCACAGCCCACAAGAAAATGAATCTCAGGGTAGTATATGGTGACATACTGTAAATGTACTTTGATAATAAATTTACTTTGAACCTTGTAAGCAGGTTTACATTGAAAACACCACTGAGTTCTTCCAGCAGATTGTACTCCCAAGAAAGTAATGGCAGTGTGGTGGGAACTGGCTCGGACACATTGTTGTCCATAATTCCCATGTGCTTTCTCTTTATTTAATTGGATAAATTAACCTGTCCTCCCATTTTAAAATGTCTTGGTCACATTTTAAAATTGTGCGTGTGTGATCATTTGTGTAGCTCTCTCCAATTTACTTCCCTTTTTAATTTGAAGTAGTGTGTGTGTGAGGGAGGGAGGGGAGAGGGGGAGGGGAGGGGAGGGAAGAAAGATCATTGCAAGCTGGAGTCCATTTAAAAAGAACAAGTCTCATTGGGAGTGGGTTTTATTTGAGCCAACAAAAAGGAGGGTGGTGTAAGCGGAGCAGCCATTTTTGGAGTGGGCCATTGTTAGAGTGGGAGGAATTGGATCAACAGGCTTCAGCAAGAACAGGCTTGGGTAAGCACAGGCGGAGGTCCAAAGTAAGTTTCTATGCTGTCCTTCTTTGTCTATCAGTACATAGCTTGAAGACCCGTACGGCCAGATTTGGGAACAGCTTCTTTCCAACTGTGATAAGACTGCTGAACGGATCCTGACCCGGATCTGGGCCGTACCCTCCAAATATCTGGACCTGCCTCTCGGTTTTTTTTTGCACTACCTTACTTTCCCTTTTCTATTTTCTATTTATGATTATAATTTAAATTTTTAATATTTACTATCGATTTATACTCCAGGGAGTGTGAAGCACAAAATCAATTATCGCTGTGATGATTGTACATTCTCGTATCATTTGTTTGGTGACAATAAAGTAAAGTAAAGCTGATGTGCTGAGAATGGGTCTCAGTTAGCGGTATGTTCTTTATGTGAGAACTCGGGATCATCTCCAGCCTCCCTGATAACTACACCTGCACAAAGTACATCGAGCTACAGCTCCTTAGAGACTATGTTAAGGAATTGTAGCTGCAGTTTGATGACTTTTGGCTCAAATGGTAATAAATAGGAGCTACAGGGAGTTAGTTGCGGGAGGTAGGTAGCTGGGTGACTGTCAGGAGAGGGAAAGGGAAAGGCAGTCAATGCAGAGAACCTCTGTGGCCGTTTCTCTAAATAGTAAGTATACCGCTTTGCATATTGTGCGGGGGGGCACGATCTGCTGGGGGAAGCAGCAGGGTCTCTGGCACTGAGTCTGGCTCTCTGGCTGTGAAGGGAATGGGCGAGAAGAGAAATGCAGTGGTCAGAGGAGATTCAATAGTTATAAGAGCAGACAGGAAATTGTGCAGATGTGAAACACACCTGGATGGTATTTTGCCTCCCGGGTGCCAGGGTCAGGGGCCTCCTGGATCAGGTCTAAAGGGGGAGGGTGTGCAGACAGAAGTCGTGGTACACATTGGTACCAATGACATAGGTAGGAAATGAGAGGAGGTCCTGAAGAGAGAATATAGGGAGTTAGGTAGAAAGCTGAAAAGCAGGACCTCAAGGGTAGTAATCTCTGGATTGCCGCCTGTGTCACACACCAGTGAGGGCAAGAATAGGATAATTTGGCAGATGAATGTATGGCTGAGGGATTGTTGCAGGGGGCAGGGTTTCAGATTTCTGGACCATTGGTATCACTTCTGGGGAGGGTATGATCTGTACAAAAAGAACAGGTTACACCTGAACCCAAGGAGGATCAGTATCCTTGTGGGAAGGTTTGATAGAGGTGTTGGGGAGGGTTTAAGCTAATTTGGCAGGGTGATGAGAACCGGAGTGACAGGGCTAAGTACAAGGCAATTGGTTTACAAGAAGATGCAGTACTGTATGTAGTGAGACTGTGAGGAAGTTCAGGCAGATGAGAAGGCAAAATTGCAGTCAGTGACATGAGTTGAAGTGTAACATGGGGGAAAAATCAAAAGGGCGATGAATGCAGGATTGAAGGTGTTATATTTAAATGCACACAGTATACAGAATAAGGTAGATGATCTTCTAGCTCAGTTAGAAATTGGCAGGTATGATGCTGTAGGCATCACCAAGTCATGGTTGAAAGACGATCATAGTTAGGAGCTTAGCATCCAAATTTAAACATTGTATTGAAAGGACAGGTAGGTAGGCAGAGGGGGTGGGGTGGCTCTGTTGGTAAAAAAGAAGATATCAAATCCTTAGAAAGAGGTAAAATAGATCTGGAAGGTGTAGAATCATTGTGAGTAGAGTTAAAAAAATGCAAGAGTAAAAAGACCCTGTGTGCAGGCCTCCAAGCAGTAGTCAGAATGTGGGCTACAAATTACAATGGGGGATAGAAAAGGCATGTCAATACGGCAATGTTACAATAGTCATGAGGGATTTCAATATGTAGGTAGATTGGGAAAATCAGGTTGGTGCTAGGTCCCAAGAGAGAGAACTTGTAGAATGCCTGCAAGATGAAGAAGTATTCTAAAGGGAGGATGAGGCAACTATGGCTGACAAGGGAAATCAAAGACAACATAAAAGCTAAAGAGTGGGCATATAATATAGCAAAAATTAGAAGTTAGAGGATTGGGAAGCTTTTAAACACCAACAGAAGGCAACTGAAAAAGACATAAGGAGAGAAAAGATGAAATATGAAGGTAAGTTAGCCAATAAAATAGAAGAGGATAGCAGCAGATCTTCAGATATATAGAGAGTAAAAGAGAGGTGAGAATGGATATCGGACAGCTGGAAAATGAAATGGAGAGGTAGTCATGCGGGTAAACCTATTAAGTATTTAGAGTCAGTCTTCACTGTGGAAGACACTAACAATATGCCAGAAATTTGAGAGTGTCAGGGGGCAGAAATGAGTGTAGTCACTATGACTAAGGAGAAGATGCTTGGGAAGGTCTGAAGGTAGGTAAGTCATCTGGACCAGATGGTCTACACCCCAGGGTTCTGAAAGAGGTGGCTGAAGATATTGAGGAGGCATTAGGAATGATCTTTCAAGAACCACTAGTTTCTGGAATGGTTCTGGAAGACTGGAAAATTGCAAATGCCACTCCACTCTTTAAGAAGAAGGGAGGCAGAGTAAGAAAATTATAGACTAGTCACCCGGACTCAATGAGTCGTACTCAACAAGGGGAAATCCTGCCTAACAAATCTGTTGGAAGTACAGACAGGAAAGACAAAGAGGAGTCAGCAGATGTTGTTTACTTGGAATTTTAGAAGGCCTTTGACAAGGTGCCACACATGAGGCTGCTTAACTGGACAAGAACCCATGGTATTACAGGAAAGATGCTGGCATGGATGGAAGACTGGCTGTCAGGAAGGAGGTAAAGAGTATGAATAGAATGGGCCTTCTCTGGTCGGCTGCTGATGATTAGCAGTGTTCTGCAGGGGTTGGGGTTGGGATCGCTTCTTTTCATGTTATATGTCAATGATTTGGATAACAGAATTGATGGATTTGTGGCTAAGTTTGCAATGATATAAAGAGTTGAGGAATCATGGAGTCTGCACACGGACTGGGAGAATGGGCGAAGAAGTGGCAGATGGAATATAGTGCAGGGAAGTGTACGGTCATGCACTTTGGTAAAAGGGATAAGGGCATAGATTATTTTATAAATGAGAAGAAAATTCAAAAATCAGAGGTGCAAAGGGACTTGGGTGTAGACTACAAGAGTTCTTGTGCAGGACCTCCTCAAGATTAACTTGAAGGCAAATACGTTGCTAGCATTCATTTCGACAGGGCAAGAACATAAGAGTAAGAATGTAATTATGAGGCTTTATAGGGCATTGGTCAGGCCATACTTGGAGTAATGTGTGCAGTTTTGGGCTCCTTACCTAAGAAAAGATTTGCAGGTAGTGAAGAGGGTCCAGAGGAGGTTTGTGGGAACAATTCTGGGAATGAAATGGTTAATGTATTTGATGGCTCTGGTCCTGTACTCACTGTAGTTTAGAAGAAAGAGGGAGTACTCATTGAAAGCTATCGAACATTAAAAGGCCTAGACAGAGTAGATGTACAGAGAATGTTTCCTATAGTGGGTGAGTCTAGGATCAGAGAGCACAACCTCAAGTAAAGAATTGTCCATTTAGAACAGATGAAGAAGAATTTCCTCAGCTAGAGGGTGGTGAATCTGTGAACTTCATTGGCACAGATGGCTGTAGAGACCAAGTCATTGAGTATATTTCAATTGCAAAGATGATAGGTTCTTGATTATTCAGGGTGTCAAAGGTTACGGGCAGAAAGCATGATAATGGGTCGAGAGGGATAATAAATCAGCCATGGTGGAGCAGACTGGATGGGCTGAACGGCTTAATTCTGCTCCTATATCTTATGGTCTTTTTTTTGTGGAAGTACACTATTGTCAGTTTGCCTTGACATCTTGATACTTCACCAGTATCAATTTTAAGATATCTTTGATTTCTGCTGGATTAATTTTTTTCTTTTTAAGAAACTTTTCTCTCATCTTGTAAACTCAGTCTTGTCACTGTTCCCCCAATCTAAGCTCTTATTGTTTGAATTAAACTTGGTATCTTCACGTTCTATCAAATCCACACAGGCTTGAGAAAGAAACAAAAAAACTTGCTCATGTCTGGAAGGAATCAAAGTCAACTTCTTGCCTCACTCCTTGTTAGCTTTGCCTGAATACAGGGACAAAGCTTTGTACGCCTTCCCCTCCCCTTAACATCTTCAACAATGAGATTGGTTTCAGGAGCACGTTACAATCAGCTGCCTACAGAAGTTTGCCAGTTTGTCTGTTTTGATCTAATTTCAAGGTTAAATCAAATTAACTCAAGGGATTTGTTCATGTCTGGAACAAACCAATGTGGATACAGATGTATTAGTTATTAGCACGATAGATTTACTAAGTACATTGCATCTAATAAAAAGAAGCAACACTAAACAAAACCAGTAACTTCAGTCTGTTCCTTAAATTTGCCGAGTTCACCTTCTGAATGACTGGTGTTGTCTCTTTTCTCTTTGTTGTGTCTCTGTGTCCTGATGGCTGCACATTTGTGTGGAGCATGACTTCGACCCTATCTATCTTCCTCTCCCGTCCCCCTCCCCCCTCTCTCATTCCCCTCCCTCCCCCTCTCTCTTGCAACACCACCCACACCCCCAATCCCTCCGGTATTTACACTGAACTATCTGACTGATTTCTAATTGCTGCCTGAGCAGTTCCTTATCATTCTTGTTCACTCTCTTGCAGACTAAACTACTTCTTGACTGAGACCCCGCACGAACGAACGAACGGTCTCACATTACAAATGCCCTTTGCCTCAGTTTCAACTCTTTTGTGTGTTTCAATCCCAGCATTCTCTTTATTCGGTGTTCTGGCCCTGGGTGCTACACTTGCTGCCCTCTCACGTACTTGTGCTCTCACAGATAACCTGTTGCTTCCAGCATAACACCACTAATGCCCTGGCCCTGAGGTTTTAAACATTTTATACTGTTTCAGCTCATTCTTTGCCTCTGTGTTGCTTTAACAAAGTTGATTATTATGTTTGCCTCATCTCTACTGCACTTCCCATTGCAGCAACAGGATTAAAGCACTACGATACACCAGGAAAACTTTAAAATGGCCTTTTACATTTCAAATATCTTGCAATGAGAAATGGTAATTTGCAATAAAAACTAATTTTATTGCATCACAGTCTGGTATGGAAACAGCAATGACCTTGAGCAGAAAATCCTACAAAATGTAGTGGATACGGCCCAGTCCATCACGGGTAAAGCCCTCCCCACCATTGAGCACATCTGCATGGATTGTTATCACAGGAAAGCAGCATCCATCATCAGGAACCGCTACCACCCAGGCCATGCTCTCTTCTCACTGCTACCATCAGGCCTCAGGACTCACACCACCAGGTTCAGGAACAGTTACTACCCCTCAGCCATCAGGCTCTTGAATCAAAGGGGATAACTTCACTCAACTTCACAGTGATTGAACGCTCAAGTTGGTGCAGTCTTTCATTGATTCTATTATGGCTATTCTGTTGTGGAGTTATTGAGTAAGCTAGCAAGAAAATGAATCTCAGGCTTGTATATGGTAACATATATGTGATTTGATAATAAATTTACTTTGCAGCTAGATAGCAGCTTTGCACTATGGCGTCCCATAAATCAGACACCTAGGATATGATGTAGTGAAATTTGTACAGAGAAATTTCCCACAACAATCGTGAATTGATTTCAAAATAAATTATTGGCAAGGGAAGTTTTTACATCCACTTGAAAGAGCAGGCAGCTTGGGTGCAACATCTCACCTGAAAGGAGGCAGCCTTCTACCTTGTGGCACTCCCTGGCACTACATTGAAATGTTGGCTTACGCTTAACACTTAAATCTGGAATGCCTCTTTGAAACATGACTATTCAACAGCAGCAAGATATTAATTTAAGCTACTTGCCTGGGTCTAATAGTTGTAAATCTTCACTTAAAAATAAATGATTTAACATGTTCATTAAATGCCATAATTTTGGGGATGGATTGAGGAGAAGGGGAGAACTGAATAATATTTCAAACAGATTAATTCATAGTTTATTTTGTAATGGAATTCTAGAATTTAATGGTACACTTGATTTCCTGACAGGACAGTGGACTAAATACTTAGATTAGTTAAATAGGCACTTTTAAAGTTGACAATGGCAATATCAAGTAACCACTTGTGCTTTCTTTTCCCACGTCCTGCTGGAGCTGCGGCTGATCCAGCATGGTGCTCCGATGCAATGGTCTGACCCGGCATCTGCGAGCAGCTGCTTTGCTTGCAACTTCCTGCCAGCCTTCGGGGGAACCTTGTCACTCGGCTAACCCGCGGCGCTGCCCACGGTTGTGCGAACCCCGGCGAACGCGCTGCCACACACCCAGTTCCCCGTATGTGAACGGGAGGGCAAGTTGTGTTAGTGACAGACGCGGGAGTGCTGACTTGACATTTTCAGTATGGTTTCCGTGGAAACAGTGGAGGAGGTCCAAATGGGGGAGCTGAAAGTGTGACACTAGAAAAATGTCTGATTGAGAAGCATTGTGCTTCAAGTGCCATGAAACAGCATAGTTTAGCAAATGTTGTAATAATAGCAGAGAGCTGGGGGGGGGGTTAAAACCTCAATAATTTTGATTTCTGCACCTTGTCACTCAGAAAATAAGTGTAATCGTAGCTCGTATTCATTCATCGCCACCTACCCGATTTATTTCGGAGAGCTATATTCTAAATCTGTTTTATTTATTTGCTGATTTTAATTGTATTTTTCTTTCCTCTCTCAGCAGAATATTTCCTTATTGAGCTTGATTGAGAGGAAGGAAGATATACCGCATCTAGGCTTCATTTTGTGCATGTAATTTTTTTTTCTCTCTCTCCTTCTGAAAGCACAGGGTTGGTTGGTTTCCGGACATGATGTGGTTTAAGCTGTCATCGTAATGGAAATTCACTGTTGTAGCCATGGCAAATCGAGTGTCTGCTCTGCCCTGAATGCATTAGTTTAATGAGATGTTTGCAGCTGGAACACTAGCCTGCCAGAGTCTTGGTTTACAACGAGCAGCTTTGCAAAGATGGGCTTTGCCAGCTTATTGTGCCCGTGCAATAAGTGTCTTCTTGCCTCTCTTACTTTAGAGGTCTAGCAACAAGGTAATAGGATGTAGTGACAGCGTGTCTGCATGATCGTAATTCTCGATTTAGAAAGAGCGATTTAATACAAAATGGCTTTGCAAACAAATTTAATTCTGTTTTGTATAATTTAAGTGTAAATCTTATTGACACACACGAGTGGATACATCATTACGAGATGGGTTTACATCTATGTATGCATGTGTATCTAGAATGCTTAAAATAGTGTATCAAACGCTGAAGAATGACAAAAAGAATGGGCTTTAGAACTATCATGTGCTGCTAAATAATTGGTGAAATTCACAGTGAATTTTTAGACCATTTTCTCCCCTGTCATTTAAAGTCTTCTGTCTCTTTTTTTGTCACCTGTTTCATTTCTATCCTGAAGAACATTGCTTCTCCCACGTCACCACGATCTGAAGAGAGTGAAATGCAGTCTGCAATGAAAGTAGCTTCAGAACATACACCCGGACGAAGAGGGAGGAAGCCAGGAAGAAAACGGAGACAGGAGCTCCTTCAGTCAGCTTTCAAACTGGCCGTGCAGAATGTTGCTGCAGCTGCTCCGAAAGCTATTATACCCCTGAAAATACCCAGAAAACGAGGACCAAAACCTGGAAGCAAGGTAAATATGACCGGGTTCCTGTCACGCTACTGAGTGGAGTGAACGGGTGCACTTTGGTGCAAATTGCTTCAAGTCACTCAGAAATGTTTCAAGTGCTACTAAGGAGGCAAATAGCCAAAACAAAAAATACAGTTGTGTGAAGGCGCAACGTTTTTTGTGGATAAGTTTTATTTTTAATTTGCGAAGATTACTTTTTTTTGATCCGGCAAAATCAGATGCATTGAGCAATCAGGTGAATTACTCGAGGGATTACATGTATATTTCGTGGCACGGATCAGTTGATTTAAAAGCTGTGTTGGGGATATTGTTAAGTTATAACGAATTGAATGTTTTGCCTCTTGTCAAATGATACGAGTTTATAGGAAATACAATGTTGGTAATTGGAATTGAATCTTCGACTTAATGCTTTTTTTATAATAATGTTCTTAAGATTGTTTGTTTAAAAATTCAACAGGCAATCTTACTCGTGTTTTAAATCGATCATTAGATCCATGTGCTTCCTACCAAAATGGTTCAAGATTTAATTTCAAATATAATATGAGCTAAATAATAACTTCAGTTTACATAAGACTGTGGAAGGCAGTGACTTTGAGGACTGCCAGGCAGAGCACTAACTATGCTAAACCTGTTAATATTTTATCTCCATTCTGTGTGTGCATATTAATGATCTTTCTCATACTTGTTACTAAGGAAACAGGGTAATTTAATTTTCATAGAATGTCAGTCTTAACTGTTCTACTCAGCTTCTGCAACAACCCAAAAAAAAAGCTTTGTGCCAGATATAAACCTCAGGTTTTTAAATTTCATTTAGTTGCCTGGACTATTAATATTAAAGAGCAAGGAGAAAAGAGACTATATTTCTTTTATTTAAACATTATTTTGGGAATAGTTTTTTATAAGTACCTTTATAATGAATGTGTTTATGAATTTTCTACAAATAGCAAAGGAGAAAATGTGCTTGAAGTTAAGGTGATGGCTGCATTGAAATCCATTGTGAGAGTGATCAGATTTGTTTCAAAAAGCAGTTCTGTATTATTATTACTGCTCCTCGGGTTTCTAAATTTTAAAATGGTAAAAAAGCAGAGGGGTATATAGTTAATATGAAGCTATCAGAAATATCTGAAAAAAGATTGAGCAAATATTACCCAATTTTTTGAAGGTTCAAAATTAACTTTTTTGTTGATAATGCCAAATTATTTTGTACAATTTTTCAAGAAGCAGAATACAGTTAACAGCCAATGCGGCAGTAAAGGGAGTTAATATTAATGTAACATTTCATAATAAAGCAGTCTGCCTCTCCAGTCTGATAACAGTGCAGCCGTTGTTTTTTTTTAAACACAGATCATTGACTTGGAGGTAACATTATATAAAAGTGATTTAGATCTGTATAGTTTAAACTGGCCATGTTTTGATATATTAAGGAGCTCATGATATCTACCCATCCATGCCAACAGCCGTCTATCTTGTATTTATAGACTGACTCACGTGGAACTCGTGCAGGAGTGTTCTTGTAAGGCTTGAAGTTCCTCTTTGGGCACTCACGTTAAATGGGTGGTTTGATATCAGCTGCCTATGGTATTCTGTGCTGAGTAATTAGTTTGATTGCTTCATTGGGAGCAAACACTGGGAGGGCAGTAGAACAAGCAGCGGGGTGTAGGAAATTGTGTAGAAAATTCATAGTAGTAACTGAAAGGAAAGTCCTCTATATTTGTATTTATAGATTGTAAGTGGGAGTTGTGTGGGAAGATGGGAAGGAACCTTGGGACAAGCCCCTCCCAGCTCACAACCAAATAGTCATGAAATATGTTAAAGGCTGCATGTATATGCATATATACATATTATTTGCATATATTTAATTTCTCCTCTAATAAATGGTCTAATTGAAATTCTTGCATACATCTTCGTTTGCACAATTTTAATAAGAAAATAAAGCCTTTGATTTAGTCTCTATACTAAAACAAGAACACGCCACTTCAGTTTTATTTCTCTGTTTCGCAGAGTTTAATGTTTTTCACTTTCTCTCCATCTGAATACTTCCCAGAGCAGGGGAAGTCCGAGGCATGACCCTTCTGTTTGGAGTTGGCTGCATATACTGGAGACACTGCTTCACACAGCGAGCTGTGCCCATCAAATCAGTGACAGGGGCCAACCTGTCAGCAGTCACTGCTCTATCCCCGCTGCTTTGACAAATCACAGATTATTGGGGAGTAGAAATCTGTCACACAACCTCCTTCGGCAGACATGCGCAAGGGGTGATTCCATAGTACTGGTTGCCATAGGAAAACAGCTGATGGAAGGCAAGCTGAAAGGGCTGAGGTTTCAACTTGCTATTTGCATTTTGATGATTTAGCCAGTTATGCGCCAGTGATGTGTGAATTGGTGGAGATTGGGATCCAGCCAAGTAGCTTTCCTTGCATGAGTGTAAGTGCTGTTTGTGGATTTCTGCCTCCTGCACCTTCTCAGTGGTGTGAACAGGTAGTAGGAACATGACTCCCAATTCACCTTTACAAAAGAAGAGCCAGTGTCTGTAATAGTAATATACGTTTCCTTCCTCCCCTAATTATCTTCCAGCCTTTACAATCAGCCTTTTAGCAATAGTTCATTTTCCACTCATTGACCAGGACTAAAACAAAATTCAAGTTTAAAGACACTTTACCAATTGTTCCCCTATTTATGTCTCTTCCCCTTCCTGCCATAACTCTTTCTGGATAATTGGGAGAAACGAAACATCTTGAGGAAACCAAGTATTTCAAGGCCTTGTTGCACAGACAAAAGCCAGTTATTAAAATTTTCTACATATATGGGAAGAAACTCACATTTAGTTCTGGTACTGCCGTATCCTGGTGATGGCAAACAACTTTAAGGTGTAGTGTAGAATTGTGAAAAGGGATCTCCACTCTCTGATTTATGTTGTATTCCAAATGAACATTTTGGCAAAGCATCTTGAAAGATCTTGCTTTGTGATTACCTGTGAGCAAGCAAATTTCAAGGTTTTATTATTTCTACATTCTTTGATAATAAATGAATCTTGAACTTCTGGAGTCTAGTATGTAGAGGTGAGTAAACTGAGCAGTCAGTGCTCATCCACAATAGACTGATTTTAATCAAGGTCTGACATCATCCCCTTGAGGGCTACATGAGGTCCTTTACTCATTCATTATGATTTCCTCTGTGATACAGACTCTCGCCAGTTGAGGGAAGCTACTGAATTCTGCCAAACTAGGAGTTAGTAACATTTGTAAAAGCTATAATTGGATGTGTGTCTGAGAGATCATGATCCCTGTCGTTGGGCTCGGCCGAAAGTGGGAGTCTTACTAATCAAAAGTCACAGATTTAAAATGAACTGGTGGCGAGTGAAGATGGGGAGAAAGTATTCGTGCCACGGGTGTTTATGGTCTGAAGTGCATCAGCCTAAGGATGTGGTGGAAAAACACGTAGTTGAAAAGGAGCAGGGTGATATTTGAAGCTGAACCAGCAGGCGAATTGGGTCCAACTTGAAGGCTGGGTACAAACTTAGAATGTCCTCCAGTGACGAAGCATTTCTGAAGTAGATTCAACACATATGAGTTTTGCGTTTATTGTAGAGAATGATCAACTGGCACAACACACTATTCATTTTGAGAGATTCAGTATATCAAATTGCAAGCACAGGGCAGAATCCTTGCTAGATCATTAATTTATTTAGTTGTATTTTACATACCTTTGTGCAGTAGATCCTTGCCACAGTAACTTGTCTTTAATCCGGACTTTTGTCTCTTACTTTTCCACCAAATACTGAAATAGTTAAATATATTTTAAATTACAATGCATAGAAATAGATTAAGGGAATTTTTAAAATGCTGACATACAAAAACTTAGTAATTTGTTTTGAGTCATAGCAAGCGATGTTACATCACCCAACCATTTCACCTAATCTGTAAAGGACGGTATTACATAGAGTTTCACATTCAATATCCCTCCCAAGAGAAGTGGTGACCATTGACAACTTTGGAGCTTGTGACTTATCAGTGGAAAATCTGACTTGTTGAATATAAGTTATAAGACTGTAAATTTTGAGTCATAAGGCTGTAAATATCATTACAGCATCCTGTGGTTGACCTGATAATTAGTGAAAAGCGATCTGTTGTTCTTTTAGCAGTGTGCACCTCAAAAGTACTTCACTCTACCCTAGGTTGTTATTAGTGCAAATGTTCTTTCTGTTAAGTTAGCTGCTCCTTCATAAAGTAAGTGATGACATCTGCTCAAATATGATAATTGCAGGCAAAAGTAATCAGAATATTTTTTGAAAATTTCGCCGGTCATTTCAAATTCTTTCTTGTTATGGCAGAGGAAGCCCCGTATTCCACAAAATCCTCCACCCATCTCGCCCACCTTAAGCACTCCAGAGCCAGACACCAGCACTGTTCCTCAGGATGCAGCGACTATTCCCAGTTCAGCGATCTCCCAAGCACTGACAGGTAGGAGGAGAATCGAACTGGCGTCTCTGGGGCATCGAGGACAGCTTAAAGAGTGGGATTGATTTCAAATGAAATTAGCATTAATACACAGCTAGTGTGATGACCAGAGGCTGGGAATTAATGTACTGTTCCATTAAATCGAGCACTTAGCACAGTCTGTATAACTAGTAACCTATGAATTTTCTAGAGTGTCTGGATGTGTGTTAATTAATGATGGGCCTGATCTTACAATTAATTTACTCAGTTTTGTTCAATGAAAGTTGGGTTCCCTGCTTATTAGTGGGAGATTTGCAACGTTCACCTGCATGGCTGTTTCTGCTTTGTGATGCTGGCAGATGAGCTTGTGTTTACAAAGAGGATATGGATGACATTTCTAACCCCCCTCCCCCCCACCCCTCCCATGCATTAAGGGCCAATTTAGTCATGTGGACTTGGAATTGCATCTAAATCAGACTGATCCCTTCCTGAATGGAATTAGTGAGTTATAGAACCATAAATGCAAGAGCAAGAACTTTGTGGTAAATGGTTGGGGACTGCTGATTAGCTAGAGTGTTGTGATCAGTCCTGATCACCACTCTTTATGGAGGAAGTCAAAGTTTGTCAAGGGTTCAGAGGTGAAAGACCAGTCGTAAGGAGAAACTAAGATGGTTCTTCTTGGAGCAGAGATTTCATAGAAGTGTACAAAATGATTTTGGGGAGAGAAAGGAGAGAGTAGCGATGGTTAGTAAACAGTTTCAGCAATTAAGATAATCCTCATAAAGTAAGGAGAAAATGTCAATTAAAACAGAAAGGCAGTACCTGTGGAGAGTGAAGCAGAATTAATGTTTCACTTTAATGCCCTCTCATCACAATATAGAACCAAGATGTGGAGAATCTTGTTAGACATAAGCTCTGATTTAGTAGTCAATGTAGTTTCAATAATGGCTTGTAGAAGAGACTTAGCAGAACATTTTAAGAAGAACATTTTGGAAAGCCATGGGGTCCATGATAAGCCAAGTTGTCTCTTTCACACTTCCCTGCATAAAAATTAATCTGCCCATTTCATCAGTATTCTCTGATCTCATCAAGTCTGTCACAATACTAAATGCTGTTTCATATATTTTTGAGTTTTGTGTCAAATACAAATCTTATAACAAAATCAATTTGCATAAATCCAGTCTGCAATGTATGTGAAAAGGCCAATGATTCCAGTGGGGAAGTGATATGACTGCACTTCCTCTCAAACTGAAAAACAGCCTTTCACCACTCTTCAATGCTTTCTGCCCCTTAGCCAATTTTGTATCCACACAGTCGATGTTTGTTCAGTCTCATGAGCTTCTACTTCGTGGACTTGTCAATAATTAGATAGTTCATCAAATTGCTTGGAGGCTTTTTGGAAGTCAAATATACAGATTGTTACCAACACCGTGTCATCAACCCCATCTCAGCTACTTCATTTAAAGAGCTCAACCAAGTTGGTTATATGTGATTTGCCTTTAATAAATTTATGCCAATGTTCACTTACTGTACTTACTTTTTCTTTCTGGTGCCAACCAGTTCTGTGCCAAGTTACTGTCTGTAAAGCATAAACACAAGAAAATCTGCAGATGCTGGAAATCTAAAGCAACACACACAAAATGCTGGAGGAACTCAGCAGGTCAGGCAGATTCCATGGAAATGAATAAATGGTTGACATTTCAGGCTGAGACCCTTCTTCCAGAAAGTGTGTTGGTCTATAAGAGCTCCCCTGCTACTGAAATTAGCCTGACTGGGGCTGGGCTGTGTTTGAACAAGGCAGTACAGTAGCAGTCTTTTTGGTTGGGAAGATTTGTTTTACTTCATATGTTCCTGTTTCAGAATGTACTCTAAGTTACATTTCAGAAAGCATTCAAAAGCTATGAGAAGCTTAAAAGAAAATATTCATGCTCATTATTGCTTCATCTCCCACCCTGTTGCTCTGACAGCTACCTGCACTATATCCATCCTCCCACTCTGTTACTTGTAAAAACACCATCCCCTTCTCTCAATTCCTCCGTCTCCACTGCATCTGCTCTCAGGATGAGGCTTTTCATTCTAGAGTGAAGGAGATGTCCTCCTTCTTCAAAGAAAGGGGCTTCCCTTCCTCCACCATCAATGCTGCCCTCAACCACATCTCTTCCATTTCGCACACGTCCGCTCTCACCTTATCCTCCTGCCACCGTACCGGGGGTAGGGTTCCTCTTGTCAACACAAAATACTCTGCAGATGCTGGGGTCAAGGCAACACTCACTACACACTGGAGGATCTCAGCAGGTCGGGCAGCATCCGTGGAAACGATCAGTCAACGTTTCGGGCCGGAACCCTTCATCAGGACTGAAGAGAGAAGGGGCAGAGGGTGAGAAGGAGAAGGCTGGTAGGTGCCAGGTGAAAAACCAGTAAGGGGAAAGATAAAGGGGTGGTGGAGGGGAAGCAGGGAGGTGATAGGCAGGAAAGGTGAAGAAGGAATAGGGGAAAGCACAATGGGTAGGAGGTTCTGTGGTCGTGACAGAGAATCCAGGATGGTTTGTTGCCTCCTGGGTGCCAGGGTCAAGGATGTCTCTGATCGATTGCATGACATTCTGAAGTGGGAGGGTGATCAGCCAGATGTCGTGGTGCACATCGGTACCAATGACATAGCAAGGAAGAGTGAGGAGGTCCTGTAGAGTGAGTATAGAGAGCTTGGTAGAAAGTTGAAAAGCAGGACCTTGAGGGTGGTAATCAGGGTTGCTACCTGTGCTACGTGCCAGTGAGGGTAGGAATAGGATGCTCTGGAGGATGAACAAGTGGCTGAGGAACTGGTGTAGGGGGCAGGGTTTCAGATTTCAGGATCATTGGGACCTCTCCTGGGGCAGGTGGGACCTGTACAAGAGAGACGGGTTACACTTGAACTACAGCAGGACTAATATCCTTGCAGGGAGGTTTGTTAGTGCTGTTGGGGAGGCTTTAAACCAGATTTGCAGGGGGATGGGAACCAGAGTGCCAGAGCTGACAGTGTGGCTGGGGTGAAAATAAATGATGTTAAAAGTTCAAGCAAATCCGCTAATAGGTTGTGAGTGGTGGTAAAAATCTTCTGAGGTATATCTATTTCAATGCTAGGAGTATTATGGGGAAGGCGGATGAGTTGAGGGCGTGGATCGACACGTGGAATTATGACGTTATAGCAATTAGTGAAACTTGGCTACAGGAGGGGCCGTACTGGCAGCTTAATTTTCCAGGGTTCCGATGTTTCAGATGTGATCGAGGCAGAGGAATGAAAGATGGGGGAGTAGCATTGCTTGTTGGGGAAAATATTACAGCAGTGCTCAGGCAGGACAGATTAGAGGACTTGTCTACTGAGCCCTTATGGGTGGAGCTGAGAAACAGGAAAGGTATGGCCACATTAGTGGGATTGTATTACAGACCACCCAATAGTCAACGAGAATTGGAAGAGCAAATCTGCAGAGAGATAGCAGGCAACTGCAGGAAACATAAAGTTGTGGTGGTAAGGGATTTTAATTTTCCATATATTGATTGGGACTCCCATACTGTTAGGGGTCTAGATGGTTTAGCGTTTGTAAAATGTGTTCAGGAAAGTTTTCTAACTCAATATATAGAGGGACCAACTAGAGGGGATGCAATATTGGATCTCCTGTTAGGAAACGAGTTAGGACAAGTGACAGAAGTCTGTGTAGGGGAGCATTTTGGTTCCAGTGATCATAACACCATTAGTTTCAACTTGATCATGGACAAGGATAGATCTGGTCCTGGGCTTGAGGTTCTTAACTGGAAGAAGGCCAAATTTGAAGAAATGAGAAAGGATCTAAAAAGCATGGATTGGGACAGGTTGTTCTCTGGCAAGGATGTGATCTGTAGGTGGGAAGCCTTCAAAGGAGAAATTTTGAGAGTGCAGAATTTGTATGTTTCTGTCAGGATTAAAGGCAAAGTGAATAGGAATAAGGAACCTTGGTTCTCAAGGGATATTGCAACTCTGATAAAGAAGAAGAGGGAGTTATATGACATGTATAGGAAGCAGGGAGTAAATAAGGTGCTTGAGGAGTATAAGAAGTGCATGAAAATACTTAAGAAAGAAATCAGGAAGGCTAAAAGAAGACATGAGGTTGCCTTGGCAGTCAAAGTGAAGGATAATCCAAAGAGCTTTTACAGGTATATTAAGAGCAAAAGGATTGTAAGGGATAAAATTGGTCCTCTTGAAGATCAGAGTGGTTGGCAATGTGAGGAACCAAAGGAAATGGGGGAGATCTTAAATAGGTTTTTTGCATCTGTATTTACTAAGGAAACTGGCATGAAGTCTATGGAATTAAGGGAAACAAGTAGTGAGATCATGGAAAATGTACAGATCGAAAAGGAGGAGGTCCTTGCTGTCTTGAGGAAAATTAAAGTGGATAAATCCCCGGGACCTGACAGGGTGTTCCCTCGGACCTTGAAGGAGACTAGTGTTGAAATTACAGGGGCCCTGGCAGAAATATTTAAAATGTCGCTGTCTACAGGTGAGGTGCCGGAGGATTGGAGAGTGGCTCATGTTGTTCCGTTGTTTAAAAAAGGATCGAAAAGTAATCCGGGAAATTATAGGCCAGTAAGTAGTAGGTAAGTTATTGGAGGGAGTACTAAGAGACAGAATTTACAAGCATTTGGATAGACAGGGATTTATTAGGGAGAGTCAACATGGCTTTGTGCGTGGTAGTTCATGTTTGACCAATCTATTGGAGTTTTTTGAGGAGGTTACCAGGAAAGTGGATGAAGGGAAGGCAGTGGATATTGTCTACATGGACTTCAGTAAGGCCTTTGACAAGGTCCCGCATGGGAGGTTAGTTAGGAAAATTCAGTCGCTA
The DNA here is from genome assembly GCF_963921235.1 of Mobula hypostoma. Lineage (NCBI taxonomy): Eukaryota > Metazoa > Chordata > Chondrichthyes > Myliobatiformes > Myliobatidae > Mobula > Mobula hypostoma. The sequence continues at coordinate 140,942,905 of NC_086098.1, forward strand.
AGTATGCATGGAGAGGTGGTAAATTGGATTAGACATTGGTTCAATGGAAGAAGCCAAAGAGTGGTAGTAGAGAATTGCTTCTCCGAGTGGAGGCCTGTGACTAGTGGTGTGCCACAGGGATCAGTGCTGGGTCCATTGTTATTTGTCATCTATATCAATGATCTGCATGATAATGTGGTAAATTGGATCAGCAAATTTGCTGATGATACAAAGATTGGAGGTGTAGTAGACAGTGAGGAAGGTTTTCAGAGCCTGCAGAGGGACTTGGACCAGCTGGAAAAATGGCAGATGGAGTTTAATACAGACATGTGTGAGGTATTGCACGTTGGAAGGACAAACCAAGGTAGAACATACAGGGTTAATGGTAAGGCACTGAGGAGTGCAGTGGAACAGAGGGATCTGGGAATACAGATACAAAATTCCCTAAAAATGGCGTCACAGGTAGGTAGGATCGTAAAGAGAGCTTTTGGTACATTGGCCTTTATTAATCAATGTATTGAGTATAAGAGCTGGAATGTTATGATGAGGTTGTATAAGGCATTGGTAGGGCCGAATCTGGAGTATTGTGTTCAGTTTTGGTCACCAAATTACAGGAAGGATATAAATAAGATTGAAAGAGTGTAGAGAAGGTTTACAAGGATGTTGCCAGGACTTGAGAAACTCAGTTACAGAGAAAGGTTGAATAGGTTAGGACTTTATTCCCTGGAGCGTAGAAGAATAAAATTATGATGGGTATGGATAGAGTGAATGCAAGCAGGTTTTTTCCACTGAGGCAAGGGGAGAAAAAAACCAGAGGACATGGGTTAAGGGTGAGGGGGGAAAAGTTTAAAGGGAACATTAGGGGGGGCTTCTTCACACAGAGAGTGGTGGGAGTATGGAATGAGCTGCCAGACGAAGTGGTAAATGCGGGTTCTTTTTTAACATTTAAAAATAAATTGGACAGATACATGGATGGGAGGTGGATGGAGGGATATGGTCCGTGTGCAGGTCAGTGGGACTAGGCAGAAAATGGTTCGGCACAGCCAAGAAGGGCCAAAAGGCCTGTTTCTGTGCTGTAGTTTCTATGGTACTATGGTTCTATGGGTAGTAGAAGGAGGCAAAACCATGAGGGAGGTGATAGGCAGCTGGGGGAGTGGGCAGAGTGACATAGGGGTAGGGTAAGGGAGCAGGAGGGAATTTCCGGAAGTTGTAGAATTCTATGTTCATACCAAGGGGCTGGAGACTACCTAGACGGTATAAGAGGTGTTGCTCCTCCACCCTGAGTTTAGCCTCGTCATGGCAGTAGAGGAGGCCATGTATGGACATATCTGAATGGGAGTGGGAAGCAGAGTTGAAGTGGGTGGCTACTGGGAGATCCTGTCTGTTGTGGCGACGGAGCGGAGGTGCTCGATGAAGCGGTCCCCCAATCTGCGTCGGGTTTCACCGATGTAGAGGAGGCCGCACCGGGAACACTGGATGCAATAGATGACCCCAACAGACTCACAAGTGAGGTATTGCCTCACCTGGAAGGACTGTTTGGGGCCCTGAATGGTGGCAAGAGAGGAGGTGTAGGGACAGGTGTAGCACTTATGCTTACAGGGGTAAGTGCTGGGTGGGAGATCCGTGGGGAGGGACATGTGGATCAGGGACTCACGGAGGGAATGATCCCTGTGGAAAGTGGAGAGGGGTGGAGAGGGAAAGATGTGCTTAGTGGTGGGGTCTTGTTGAAGGTAGCGGAAGTTGCGGAGGATAATATGCTGGATCCGGAGGCTGGTGGAGTGGTAGGTGAGGACAAGGGGAACTCTGTCTCTGTTGTGGTGGCGGGAGGATGGGGTGTCATTGATGACAGTTCCTCTTGTCCTCACCTACCACCCCACCAGCCTCCATGTCCAGCACATAATTCTCTTCTACTTCCCCCATCTCCAATGAGATCCCACCACCAAACACATCTTTCCCTCCCCCTCCCCACCCCCATTTTCTGCTTTCCGCAGGAATCGCTCCTTACAAGTCTCCTTTGTCCATTCGTCCTTCCCCACTGACCTCCCTCCTGCACTTACCCTTGTAATCAGAACAAGTGCTACACCTGCCCCTACACCTCTTCACTCACTACCATTCAGGGCCCCAAACAATCCTTCCAGGTGAGATGACACTTCACCTGTGAGTCTGTTGGGGTCATAAACTGTGCCCAGTGCTCCCGGTGTGGACTCCTGTACATCGGTCAGACCTGACGTAGATTGGGAGATTCAGCGTAGTCTGGGAGACTGCTTTGCCGGGCACCTACGCTCCATCTGCCAGAAAGGGTGGGATATCCCAGTGGCCACCCATTTTAATTTGATTTCCCATTCCCATTCCAATATGTCAATCCATGGCCTTCTCTGCCACGATGAAGCCACACTCAGTTTGGAGGAACAACACCTTGTATTCCATCAGGGTAGCCTCCAACCTGATGGCATGAACATCGATTTCTCGAACTTCTGGTAATCTCCCCCCCCACCACCCTTCACCATTCCCTATCCCCTTTTCCCTCTCTCATCTTATCTCCTTGCCTGTTCATTGCCTCCCTCTGGCACTCGTCCCCTTTTTTCTTCTTCCATAGCCTCCTGTCCTCTCCTAAAAGACTCCCTCTTCTCCAGTCCTGTATCTCTTTCACCAATCAACTTCCCAGCTCTTTACTTCACCCCTCCCCCTCTCGATTTCACCTATCACCTTGTGTTTCTCCCTCCCCTCCCCCCACCTTTTAATTCTACCCCTCATCTTCTTTCCTCCAGTCCTGCTGAAGGGTCTCGGCCCAAAATGTCTTTTCCATAGATGCTGCCTGGCCTGCAGAGTTCCTCCAGCATTTTGTGTGTGTTGCTTGGATTTCCAGCATCTTCAGATTTTGTCTTCTTCATTATTGCTTCATAACAGGTTTTCTATGAAAGTTTATTAAATCATATTACTGATGCACAAATATGTAATGATAACTTGTGGCTGAAGGTTACTGTGGCCCTACAGTAATGAAGGTGATGTCTCGGAAGGCTCTTCAAATGAGTATAACCTAGACTCCTTGTGGATTGAGGGAAGCGTGAGGAGTCGAGGAAGAATAGTGAAGCATCAACCTCAATTCTAGACCCACATGTTTAGTTCATAGTTCATAGTTCAAGTTTAGTTGTTATTCAACCGTACATGAATACCCATGAAATCAGCCAAACAAAACAGTGTTACTCTAAGGCAAAGGTGCAAAACACAGTCCCAATATCACATAGAGCACAAAGCACATACAGCTCATGTAAGTTATCAGTAAATTACAGTTAACACAAAAAATATATATATAGTCCAAAATCCTGAGTCCATGAACATTGCAGAAATCTGCAGTCAAATATAATACGGCTTATTTTCTGCCAAACGAACACTGGGGGGCAGCACTGACCCCAGTTTGGACGCCACGCCACACTGCCTCCGATGGAGCATGCCAACTCGGATGCTTCCTCCTGACCAAACTTCGCTGAGAGTTCTGCAAGAAAATTTGGACCATTTTGGGTGCGAAGGCTTTCCCCCAGAAAAGGTGGTAAATTTAGTTCAAGGTTCCTTGGTTCAACTTAGTTAAAGTTATGGTTAAACATTAACCCATTGTTCTGTACCACCCGTATTGTGGCATTAATTAACTTTGTTCACTGCAAAACTGAGGCCGAATTGACAATTAATTGTTACTTTAGATTGAGAAGCCAAGATGAAGGGGTAGTGAGCCAGCAAAGGACTTCACCACAGCACAAAGCAAATCAAATAGAGGTGATGTGAATTGAGAAGCAGCAGGCAGCTGAACTATGCAGGCTGTGGCAATGTGAAGAGTTATGTCATCCCGAGTCTTGTGTTGGAATAAAATAGTGGAGGGTGGCATTGAATTTGAAACACTGGGCAGGCAGGGAATCCCAAGGCAAAGGAGGATCTTGGACTTCCATGGTTCCTTCTGTGATCTCTTGCTGTCCCGAAGCACATTAAATAAGTGAAGTCCTTTTGAAGTGTAGTCATAGTGCAAATGCAGGGAGTACAGAGTACACAAAGCAGCCACTAATAAACAACACACACAAAATGCTGGTGGAACGCAGCAGGCCAGATAGCATCCATGGGAAGAAGCACAGTCGACGTTTCAGGCCGAGATCCTTCATCAAGGCTAACTGAATTAACAGCATCTGCAGATTTCCTCATGTTTGCACTAATTAACAAACAACACGAAATCTGCTTGAATTGAGTTGAGGGGTAGTGATCAGGCAGGCATAGCTCCATGGTTCTTTAAAATACTGTCATGGTATCAGTAAAGTCAGTCAAAGGAAGCTAGAAGGGTTGTGTTTCTCTTTCCCAGAAGTGGAAATGGGACTCATTCAGAAAGGTGCGGAAAGATAATAGGCTGAAATGAACTGGCTGTGGCTCGAACATCGACTTTGACCATTGGAAGGCAAATTCATCTCAGGGTTGCGTTGTCTGTTGTACGTCCAGGACAAGCTGAGCATTGTTCTGTTATCAATGTACAGCCCAGCGGTGAAGGCCAGCCGCCAAGTCAACTCGAGTCACTTGCACCAGCACCATAGGCAGGTAGTTACAGACAACACAGAGAATTTAAATTAGACACACATTTATACCAGTGAAAACAGAAAAAAACAGAAGACTCTGCAGTACAAGTACTTAGTGCAAAGAAAACAAAGGTACGATAGAAGGCAAGCCTTCGCTGGTACAGGAAGTGGCTCGTAGCTTTCCATTGTTGAGGCAGGGTTGGGGTTGTGTAGATCACTTCAAGAAAATAACTGTTGTGGGAAAAGTCTTGAACCCACTGGTGTGGGACCTCAGAATCTGTAACACCTTGTCCCAGATGGTCGAATCCTTAATGACAAATGCCATCGTAATGAGGAAGCAACTGCTGTACATGCTCTCAATGGTGGGAAGGGCTGTGCCCAAGATGGATGAGGCTGGGATTCTTCAGATTCACTCTGGGGCCTCTACTGCCAGCCAGGCCTGGTGTAGGGAGGTCTGTTTCATTATATTTTATAGTTTTTACTTTATTTTAATATGTCTAATGATCCTTGAGTGCTGCAGTTTGTTTTCAATGCTTTAAAAATTCAGAGGATTGGACCCATGCTAGTATGGGTGTGGGGAGAGAGCAGGACCATGGATAATTGAGTATGATTTAGCCCATTGCATTACATTAGAATCTTTATCTTTAACTGGACTCCATCTTTATTAAACTATTCATCGACTCCCTATGTACTTCTAAAAGCCCTTGTCAAGGTGTAATTCTGTTGCCTTTTTTCAGATACCTCTTTTGCATTTCTCACTCCCTTCTTATGGTTCTCATCCAAACTATCATTGCTGCACTAGCCATTTTACCTCCACATAACATGCATGAGCTACCACCACCCAGTCCATACTGTCTTCTCACTGCTGCCATCAGGGAGAAGGTAGAGAAGCCTCAGGCCTCACACTACCAAGTTCAGGAACAGTTTCTACCCCTCAACCATCAGGTTCTTGAAGCAGAGGGGATAACTTCACTCAACATCATTGAAATGTTCCCACAACCTATCGACTCACTTTCAAGGGCTCTTCATGTCAAGTTCTTGATACTTATTATTATTACTACTTTCTTTTCGTATTTGCACAGTTTATGCCTTTGGCACATTTGTTGAATGCTCAAGTTGCTGCGGTCTTTCATTGATTCTAGTACGGTTATCATTCTATAATGGATTTATTGAGTATGCCTGCAAACAATGAATCTCGGGGTTGTATATGGTGACGTGTGTATTTTGATATTAAATTTACTTTGAACTTAGTCAGCTATAGGGTCCATTCTTTGGCGTTTTCCCTTCTATGTGGGAAGTATTTAACCTGTGTGGTTTCCAAGGTGTGATGCTGCCTCTGGGGTGGTGTGTGTTGAGCAGTTCGGTAGGTTACCTGCATTCCAAGGATGGCAATTATGGCACTGCAACCTATATGGAATACAAGTTATCTCCAAATTCCAGTCTGGTGTTTGACCTATAATTATTTCAACCATTTTTTTTTTACTGTTCATCTCAAAGTAATAGACAAACTTTCAGCAAAATATCTCTTCCCTGGACTTTTTTTAAAATACTCCTATTTTCTATGTGAAATAGAACATTATGATGACTATGTACTGTAGATCCCATGCTCTTAACAAGCCAGAAACATTTCAATAGCTTGTCAGTTGGAGATAGTGCCCCAATGGTGTAGCCTCTCTCCTGTGATTGATATTTCCCACAGACACAGGAATTACTTCTTGCTTTCTGTGTATTATGCATTCAATCAGCTCACATCCTCTTATTTATCCAAGACTGAGCTACCACTGGCCTTGTCTTTGCTGTCAATCACTGACTTTGATAAGAGCCTCGGCTGTTTTCATATAAACTGTTGCGTTAGTGAACTTGGGGTTCAGTTTGGAACACTGATGCATGGCAGCTCGGGTAACAGAGGCTGGGGTGACCTTTGCCTTGGCGTGGCGGTAATGTCAGTTTTATCCTGTAGTTTAGAACCTCGTCAGCAGGGTACTTACTGGAGAAATACCATGGAGAGGAAGATTGATAAAGGTATTACAGTGATGAGCAACATGCACAAAATGCTGGAAGTAGCGAGTCAGGAAAAATATAAACAGTTGAAGTTTTGGGCCGAGACCCTTCATCAGGACTAGAAAGGAAGGAGTCAGAAGGGGTGATGAGACAGCTCGTACTGATGCTGGTTCTGTTGCAGACTTGCTGGTTAAGATGATGGACCAGAGATTCCCAAAAATTCACATTTTTCCTTTCTATTCCACCTGAAAAGTAGTGACTGTTGTTCCCTGTTCTTTACCTGGCTCAAGGCAAAGACGAAATTAATACTTCTAGGGTTAGATTAGATTACGAGAACACTCGGTCCTCTTTTATTGTCACTTAGAAATGCATACATGCATTAAGAAATGATACAATGTTTCTCCAGAGTGATAGCACAAAAAACAGGACAAACCAAAGACAAACACTGACAGAACCACATAGATATAACATATAGTTACAGCAGTGCAAAGCAATACCATAATTTGATAAAGAACAAGCCATGGGCGTGGTAAATAAAAGTCTCAAAGTCCCCGAGTCGATTGACTCCCGAGTCCCCGATATTAGGCGGCAAAAGGGAGAAACTCCCTGCCATAAACCTCCAGGCACTGTCAACTTGCTGATGCCTTGAAAGCAGCCGACCACAGCCGACACTGAATCCGTCCATCCGAAAACTTCGAGCCTCTGACCAGCCCCTCTGATACAGCCTCCCGAGCGCCATCCTCTGCTGAGTGCCTTCGACCTCTTCCCTGCCACTGAAACAAGCAAAGCTGAGGATGCGGGGCCTTCTGCTCCAGAGATTCCGGTTATCACACAGTAGCAGCGGCAGCGAAGCGGGCATTTCAGAGGTTTTCCAGATGTTCCTCTGTACTCTCATGTCTGTCTCCATCAAATCAGAATTGTGCACGCTTGGTTAATGGTGAGGGTCTCCATTTCCCCAATGAACAATGCAGCCATGACAAGTTCTTAGCACCAGAGTTCCTATTTCTCATACCCAGCTGAACCTACACTTTTTAATTTCTTTGCTCCTCTAAAATACTTCCAGTCTATCCACAACACTGAAGGATTTTCTCCTTAGCCATCCTCATCTCTTTTAATCCTTCCTAATCCATTTGCCTTCTTGGAAAGCCCATTGTTTTACCTGAAGCCCATCTTGTATGCCCACAGTTTCCCTTAGGCATACATCTTGCCCAAAGCTCTAGAAATCTAAGAGGACAACTCTGTTGTTGACTTAATTAAGCTATTTCTGTTTATCACTGCATGAATTTTTTTTATTAGTGTGGACAAGACAAGTTTTCTAATCCTGCCCTAATTTCATAAACTCCCTGTGGAAGAGTGCATACTGAGCACAGCTAAGCATGATTGCAGGAGCTGACATTAAATGCCAGAGTATCCCATCAATTGTATCCCACATGGGAAAGGATACAGGAGTCCCTTTCAAGGTTTGAGCCGAGCAACTGTGTATGAGAGGACTGTCGGATCTGAAGTCTGTTTCCAGTGATGCATACAGAGACAAGCTTCAATTGCTATTGAAAGATCACTAAGCAAGTGAAGGGTGAAGTCTGGTCTTCCCACAATTTGTTGGTCTTCTAGTTCAATGGGATAAGGGAATGTAGCTTACTGGCACATCCAGACTGTAAGAGTATGTGCCATGGATACACTTCAGTTTGTTGCAGTTGATGCAAAGCTTTCTCAGGAAGGAGTGCAGTCAAAGGTCCTTCTGCCACTGGACACTGAGCCCTGAGTAACAGCCTCTCAAACATTATGAGTGTCTATCATCGAAAGATTGGCAATGGAATCTTGTACATTAAATAAACACTATAATGTAGAGACTGGTCGACACTATGAGTTTAAAGAAAGCCACACACAATTGTTTCTGTTTCTCATTTAACATCCTTTCCAACATCTGCTGGCACAAAGGTTGTAAAAGAAGTTCTCCACTTGTCTGGATAAGTGCAGTTCCAGATATAGTGAGGGCAATGCCCGCCTCCTCTTTGGCGATTTGGCCAAGAATTTAATCTATGCACTTTGGCTCATCTGTGAAGAGTTAAAGCATTCTACAGCACAACTGTTAAAGGTTTACATTGCATCATACTAGGTAATGTGTGTACATTTCAGTTGTGTGCATCATTGTGATTCCAGAATACACTTACCGGCCTGCTCACGATAACAAATAGATCGGGTAGAATGCATTTCATTCTGACGCTGAACTGCACCAATTGAGAGCTTGTTGACTCCCTGTCCACCCATGCAAAGTCCTCTCCTGTGCTCACTTTAAAGTAAAGGTGAAGTTGGCCTTGCTTGTACACTGGAATATTTATTAATCTGTTGCTGCATGTGTGACCAGGTGATAAGTCTAGACGAGGGAAAATAGCTGCTGAGGTTTACCTGCCAGGAGCACAAACCAGAACATTGTGCAGAGACCTACCGGGCATGTCTTCCAGCTCTGCATTTCACACTCCTGCATACTTCTGTCAAAGTTCTTCTGCCTTTGTTTTCATTCTGTAACTGTTCCTATTCCCTCATTGACTAGATAGCCTTGAACCTATCAACCTCCGCTTGAAATGTAACCAATAACTTGGCCTCCACAGCTACCTGTGACAATGAAATCTACAGATTCACCCTCTGGCCGCAGAAATTCCTCCTTGTCTTCGTTCTAAAGGGACATCCTTTTATTCTGAAGCTGTACCCTCTGGTCCTTAAATCCACCACTATTGGAAGCATCATCTACATGCCCACTCTTTCTAGGCCTTTCAATATTTGGTAGGTTTCAATAAGATCCTCTCCTTCCCATTCTTCTAAACTCCAGTGAGGATAGGTCCAGAGCATCAAACACTCCTCATTTGTTAACCCTTTCATTCCCGGAATCATTCTCGTAAACCTCTTCTGGACTCTCTTCTATGCCAGCACATCCTTTCTTAGATATGGGGCCTAAAACTGCTCACAATACTCTGAATGTTGTCTGACCGATGCATTACAAAGTATCAGTATTACGTCCTTGCTTTTGTATTCTGGTCTTCTCAATATGATTGCTAACATTGCACTTGCCCACCTTACCAATGACTCAACCTGCAAGTTAACCTTCAGATAATCCTGCACAGGGACTCCCAAGTCCCAGTGCACCTCTGATTTCTGAATATTCTCCCCACTTAGAAAATAGTCTATGCCTTTATTCCTTCTATCAAAGTGCATGACCATGTACTTCCCTATACTGTATTCATCTGTGACTCCTTTTCCTAATATATCCAAGTCCTCCGGCAGATTCCCTGCTTCTTCAACATACCGGTTCATTGGCTATATTTAAGAGGGAGTTAGATATGGCCCTTGTGGCTATGGGGGTCAGGGGGTATGGAGGGAAGGCTGGGGCGGGGTTCTGAGTTGGATGATCAGCCATGATCATAATAAATGGCGGTGCAGGCTCGAAGGGCCGAATGGCCTACTCCTGTACCTATTTTCTATGTTTCTATGTTTCTATTACCTGCCCCTCCACCTACTTTATATTATCTGCAACCCAGCCGCAAAAGCATCGATTCTGTCATCCAAGTCATTAACATATAACGTGAAAAATAGTGGATCCAAGACCAACTCCTGTGGAACACCATAAAGGCCCTCTTGATTCTCACTCCTTGCCTCCTACCGGTCAGCTGACCCTCTATCACTTTGTCTATTATGTGGTATGATACATATAGCTCCTTGCCAATTATTTGTCTTCAACTAATTGGGGTGGCAGGGTAGAGGTTAGTGCAGCACTTTGCAGTAGGGGCAACCAGGGTTCAATACCAGCCGCTGCCTTTTTGGAGTTTGTACATTCTCCCCGTGACCGTGTGCGTTTACTTTGGATGCTCCACTTTCCTCCCACAGTCCAAAGACGTACCAGTTGATGGATTAACTGGTCGTAGTAAATTGTCCAGAGATTAGGCCGGGGTTAAATTGGGGATTGCTAAGTGATGCGGCTCAAAGGGCCTATTCCACGCTGTAGCCAATAAGTAAATAAATGTGTGTGGTAATTCGCATTGATGCTCTGTACTTTCATTCACAGATTGTTATGATGTTGGGTTGCATGCTTTGTCCATACCGTATTTACAGAGATACTAAATGGGCAACAGGTCACTGAGAAGGTGTGCTGCCCGGATTATACTGATATTCACAGACTGAAAGGGCCTGTGGTTCAGCGCACGCTGTGCTGTGTACACAGCAGAAGAGACAAGGTTAACAGTGTGGGACATCTGCAGTTTTCACAGTGTCTGCTGTCTAAGAATAACAATCAGACAAGGCTGCTGATCCTGACCACAAGTGAGAGAAGATGAAATCAGACTGGACTCATCACATGATGTATTCAGATGATGAACAGACTCCTCTCCAGTAAACAGGATTAATCTCTCAGCACACGTTCTGAGTCCAGACATTCCACAATCCCCATTCCATCTGATTAATCTTTGCTGAACAGATGAAAGTTCAAAGTACATTTATTATCAAGGTAGTTAATTGGACCCTTTTCTTCTTTGAGGTTCATTTTCTTGCAGGCACTTGCAGGAAAAAGTAGAATTTTGAGGAAAAAAGATTCATGAGCAGGCAAAGACTGACAAATATCAGTGTGCTAAACAAGACAAACCATAAATAAAAATAACACCAGGAGCATGAGTTGTAAGGAGTCCCTGTGAGTGAGTCTCTAGGTCATAGAATCAGTTCGGAGTTGTGGTGAGTGAAGTTGCCCAGGAGCCTGATGGTTGTTCCTAAACCTGGTGGTGTGCGATCTAAGGCCTGATGGCAGTAGTAAGAAGAAGACATCTGGAATGTATCTGTTACATGTGAAAAACAAACTGCTGAAAGAACTCAGCAGGTCAAGTGGAACTGTCAAGGAAATGGCGCTGTTTCGGGTTGAGGCTCTGTCCCGATGCAGGATCCTGGCCCAAAATATTGATGATCTCTCTCCCTCCACGGATGCTGCCTGACTCACCGAGCTCCTCAGGTAGTTCGTGTTTTGTTCTAGATTGCAGCATCTGCAGTCTCTCATCTTTTACAGTAGCTTTTTTTCAGGGGGGGGGTTTGTTTAAAGGTCATACTTAAGCGGGAAATGATGATCGAGGTGTAAGTTTTCTTTCTTACATACTGTGCTTTGTCATTGTGTTTGCAGAAGGGTATCTGGTACCTCTGCCCCCTGGCACTAGGGGTAGTTTTTGTAACGCTTTTCTTTGACATTTGCAAGCTTGACTCTTTCCACTTGCTTTTATGGTTGCACTGCTGGGTTGGGCTGTTTAATCATGCATGCCAAAAAACAAGTCATTCGGTCAATACGTGGGGGCTCACTGGCTCCTGCGGGAATCACCGCTGGATAAATAATTGCCTTTAGGACGAGGGAAGAAAACTGGGCACACAGTGACACCAGAAAGACTCCAGATGCTGGAAATCTAGATCAGCACACACAAAATGCTGGAGGAACTCAGCAGGTCAGGCAGCAGCTATGGAGGAAAATGAACAGTTGACATTTTAGGCCGAGACCCTTTGTCGGGCTCTCTTCATCAGTGTCTGATGAAGAAAATTGGTCAGGCAAGGGGAATCCCTTAAAACACTCTATAATCAGGTAGGAATTTATGAGAGGGTTTACTCCAATGAGTCTTAGAACACAACGTAGTATAAATATGAAATGTGCAAAAGCTTTTTGGACACTTCGAAATCAACAGAAATGGACATTCCCTGCAGTCTAGCAATTAGTGAACTTCAGGCGACCCCTGCATTACTGGGTTGGGGTGGGGATAGGGTGTATTCCTAGAGAATAGTCCATATTATAATTTTCTGTAACAGCAAGACACATTACCTGTGCACTCAGCATTAAGAAACATAACTTGGAAAAAAAGATAATTTTTTTCTATAGTTTATAGATAAACTTTGTGAAAGCAGATTTTATTGTGTATCTCAATTTTTTTATGTTGTGACTTGTGAATTCTGTAAGGAGGAATTTCCATACCCTGACTGGGTGGGGTGTGGGATCACCTGTACTGCTGGAGTCCTTATTGGATTGATAATGAAAGTGTATGATTATACTATTTGTGTCATGGTCCCAACTGAACAGCAGCAGGCATCTAAGTTTTGGCCCTCCAATTCCCCAGAGCTACCCCTATCCTTTTAAGATTCAGATTGTCAATTTTTGCTCGCCACATTCTTTCATGGAAAGTCTGCACTTAAAGGCCTCGTGCTGAGCACTCTGTGCTTAATCATAGGAGTTCCATTTCTAGTGCTACTGTTTGTGATTGTGCCTTTGGATTTTGTTCATGTTGTCATGGTTATTTTGAGTCTGAGTTATTTGTAGACCTTAGTCTGCACTTGGGTTCACCACTGACCAAAGCTCCCTCATTATAGTTTGGTGATATAGCAGCAAAGGATGCACCGTGGCTGAGGATTTGGACCCACCAGGGACTGATTCGGCTAGTGGGAGATGAAGCAGAAGGCAGGAGAGTGAATGGGGTGACTGAGACTGTTATGGTCTCCCTCAGTGTGTTTCTGACCTTGTTGCTGATTTTACTGTCGGAGCTCTGTGGAGCCTCTTTAGAGTGGATACTCGTGATTTCTGAGCACTGCGATCTGACGTTCCAGTCTTGCCCAGCTTCCTTCCTAGAATGCTGATAGATAGATGCAGTTACTTTCTTACCACCATGTATTGGCCACTGGGGCTTCAATGTTGCTTGAAGCCTGGAAGTCATTCAGGCCTGAAGATTTAGTCGCTGTTCAGGCTTTCTTACTCTTGTGAGATACCATTATTCCTGGCGAGGGGGATCTCTGCTTGGCAGGTGACACTAGTGGTGTGGAACAGTCTCAGGTTCTGGGGCCACCTCCATGGGGGTTGTACTGAAGGAGATGACTCTGGGACTGCAGGAAGTGGTTCTGACAGCTCTAGACACCTTCCTTCTCCGTTTCTTCACTTTTATCTCTGGATCCACTTCAATCCTTGCTTCTTTCTCTCTCTTTATCCCACTCTTTTTCTTCTTCCTAAGATTTGCATCTTGATCTTGGGAAGGTGTATTTAGTTACCGGAGTATCCTCTTACCAATCCTTCTATTGCTCCCTTACTGATCCGATCTCTCCTCTTGGTTTTCTTGTCCAAAACATCATCTTTTCTGTATCTGCATTGACTCCTTTCTTTTTGGCCTTCCATTCATCTAGCTGGGCTTTGGTCTTTGCATCTATTTTTACAAGCAGCTTTTTGTCTCCCACTTGAAGTTCATGCAATAACCTTAATGCACACAGAGTAGATTCTGGTTCTTTATATTCACAAAAGCTGAATGCTTGCAACTTTTCTGAAGCTCCTTGAACCCTTTACCAGCTCAAAACCAATCCACATTTCACAAGTAACTGCCTGATTAATATGTCAGAAGCTTTCTCAGATACGTTGCCTATAAAAACTGTTATGGTCGGACCACTGCTTTTATCACTTCCACGATTCATCTGAGCAATATGGTCCTTCTTTGATCCAACATTCTTTCCAATCAGCGGCACAGAAGTCAGCCCTAGCACCTGTTTGCCCTCATGGTGTACAGCATGGAGACAGATGTAGCATCATCCATGCCTTTCTTGATCGGCTTGCAGTTGACTTTTTTGCAGGGAATGAAGCATGCAACTGGTGAATGGATCTCCAGGTTGTAGCTGTCTCAGCCAATCATGTCCTACAATGCTGGATTTCCTGTTTTCACCACATACAAGCCCAAATATTTCACTGTTACAAATGTCATTCCCACAGGAGTTATCTTTTCTCCAGTGTAAGTTCCAGATGGATATCTGCAGACTTCAGTTCGGTATCTTTGAAATACTGTTTAAACTCATTTTGTGGAATGACTGAAACAGCCAAGCCAATATCCGTTTCCACTTTAATTAATTTGCTGTGCATTTCTGCCAGAAGCCATATTGCTTTTCTATTGTTCATTTTCACATTGTAAATCTCAAGGCTATTCAGTCCTGTGCCACTCTTATCATTATCAGACTTTTCATTAACAGCATGCAGATTAGAGCTTGACTTTTTATCTTTTTCTCTACCCTGTGCAGTCCATTTTAATTTTATCTGCTGGACATACTCCTTGTACGTGTCCTACTTTGTTACATTTCCTGCAAATGTCACCTTTAAACCTCCGTTGGTCTGGTCTATAAGAGCCCTTGCCACAACAGTAAGACATTTTGATCAGCCAGACCGGTTTCCGTTTGGGCATTGCAATTTTGTTCAGGCTCACGGTCATTCCTGATCGCAGCTCAATTGCGTCTCTGTCTGCTGTTTCCATTGATACAGCTCTTTCATCTGCTCTTTTTAAATGTAAGTTGTGCTTCAGTTAGGAGCCGTAAGAGTCCACAAACTAAATGCTCAGTTAATCTCTTCAATTTGTCCACATGTGTCGAATCCTCTTCCTTTTGATTCTGCTTATGAAACCAATGCGTTCTGCAATCAGCAATGGTTCTGGTTCTAAATGTTCCTGTATCACTTTCACAATATTAGCAAAACTCATTTCGGCTGGTTTGGTTGGAGCAGTTAAACTTCAAAGCAAACTCTACCTTTAAATCCAATGTACTCAGCAAAGTTGGCACTCACCTCTCATTGGCAATTTCGTTTGCTTCAAAATACTGCTCAATTTTCTCAGTATATGAAATCAAATTATCTGTTGTGGAATCCAATGCATCAATCTTTCCAATACAGCCAGCCATCTCTGCTCTTTTTTATGATTATTATCACCCGGTACTCACTGTTTATGAACCCATTAATTTGCCTTTCTTCTGCCTTTTTTAAAATTTGACGTCTCCATCTCCTTGCGAAGAAGCAAATGCCGTGCTGCTTTTTTTTTAAAAACTAGAACACTTGATGACTTCAAGTAGGTAGTCATCTCAGGTTCATTTTAAAAATACCTTGTTGCCACTGTTATGCTTTGTAACTCCAAAACATAAAAGCTAATTGAAATAAAAACATGCAGCTGGGAATGTGAATTTACTTTAAGCGAGGTGCGCACGTATCATGTGGTAGCGTCATGACATATGCAATTCATGTATTTTTACATATTAAAGGCATCCATTAGTCTTGCGAGACCATAGATCTGCACCTGGAAAGTCTTCACTCTCCAGGGCGCAGGCCTGGGCAAGGTTGTATGGAAGACCAGCAGTTGCCCATGCTGCAAGTCTCCTCTCTCCACGACACCAATGTTGTCCAAGGGGAGGGCATTAGGACCCATACAGCTTGGCACCAGTGTCGTCGCAGAGCAATGTGTGGTTAAGTGCCTTGCTCAAGGACAGAACACGTTGCCTCGGCTGGAGCTCGAACTCACGACCTTCAGGTTGCTAGTCCAATGCCTTAAACACTTGGCCACGTGCCCACATTTTACAAACGTACATATAACCTGCAATGAATTATTTAAGTGAACAAGAATGCTTAATCAAACAATATTACAATGTTACTCAAATATTACTGGAATATTAAATACACAAATCCAGAGGCCTTTGCAGAGATACTTGCTTCATCACTAGCCTCTGGTGAAGTTCCTGAAGACTGGAAGATGGCTAATGTTGCTCCGTTTTTTAAAGAAGGATAGCAAGGGTGAGCCAGAAGAAATTCAGGCTTGTGAGCCTGACATCAGTCATGGGGAAGTTGCTGGAGGGAACACCAAACCGATGTCCAACAGGGTTTTGCAGTCTCAAGAAGAACATCCAAGATGATCAATCACTGTCAGGTTGCACACCACCTTTGCGCACCAACTCCGATGCCTTCCTGTAGCAGGCAGCAACATGGTCCGCACCATCCAGCTCCTCTGCCAACGAGCAGCTCGCTGATGTGGGTAGACTTGCAGTACTTGAAGTTCTTAATGTCCCACTTTGGATTGAAATCGTAAAAAAAGACAAAAATCCCTTTGTCCCTGGAGAGGTCATTGTGTTTGAGGGTGCTGCCATCATACCATCTTAAATACAGGAATTACGACTAACGCATTGCTTATGGGTGGCTTTCACACAATTTCCTTGCTGCAAGAAGTGGATAAAAACATGCTTTGTGCAGATTATTAAAGTATTAATGCCGCAGGGTGAAACTGAGTGCAGTGTGTGTTTTAGAGGACAAGGTCGTTACAAAGAAAATTCAGTGCCTGCAAATAGTTAAAGGTTGTTCCTTCTTTTCCAAAACTGAATTTGAAGCAGAGTTTTGTTTATCCTTCCCTGTAACAAAATTACCACTGATGCCAAAGTCTTAGGAAATAAGACTTGGCAAGTAATAGGAGTGTCTGTGGAGGATCACTTTGGAAACAGTGGCTATAGTTTGTAAGTTTCACGGTAGTCATCAAAGTACACTAGGTTTGTCCTTGACTTCAAGTATTAAATTGTGAGAGTGCATATTTAAAGTCACAGAATCATAGAACACCATAACACAGAAACAGGCCCTTCGGCCCACCTAGTCCATGCCAAACTATTAATCTGCCTACTCTCACTGACTTGCACCCAGACCACAGCACTCCAGCTCCTCCCCACCCCATCCATGTATCTATCTAAATTTGTCTTTACTGTTGAAATCAAACCCACATCCACCACTTCCACCGGCAGCTTGTTCCACACTCTGAGTTCCCCTTAAATATCCCCCCTCATATTCACCTTCCACCCTTAACCTATGACCTCTAGATCCAGTCTCACCCAACATCAATGAAAAAAACGCCTGCTCACATTTACATTACCTATACCCCTCATAATTTTCTATACCTCTCTCATTCTCTGGTCTATGGAATAAAGTCTTAACCTATTCAACCTTTCCCTATACTCTTTCAATCATATTGAAATCTTTCCTGTCAGTAGGTGACCAAAAATGAACACAACACTCCAAATTAGGCCTTACCAACGTCTTATACAACTTCAACATAACATGCCAACTCCTGTACTCAGCACTTTGATTTATGAAGACCAACATTTATGGTCCTATCTACCTTTGATGGTCGCTTTTAATGAATTATGGATTTGTATTCCCAGATCCTTCTGTTCTACCACACCCCCCTGCGCCCTACCGCTCATCTTACCCTGGTTTGTCTTCCCAAAGTGCAACACCGCGCACTTGTCTACATTCAATTCCATCTGCCATTCAGCCCATTTTTCCAACTGGTCTAGATCCCGCTGCAAGCTTTCATTGTCTTCCTTGCTGTCTACCACACCCCCTGTCTTGGTGTCATCTGCATATCTGACTGGACCAACCCCCCATGCAGAACCCTGTCAAAGGCCTTGCTAAAGTCCATGAAGACAACATTCACTGCCCCGCCTTCATCAACTTTCCTCGTAATTTCCTCAAAAAACTCTTAAGATTGGTTAGGCACGACCAACAATTCCACACACAAAGTCATGTTGACTATACCTAATTAGTCTCTCTTTATCCAGTCCTTCAGAATACCCTCCAATAACTTACCCACTACTGATGCCAAGCTCACTGGCCTATAATTTCCTGGGTATAAGGTAGCACCTCCCCAAAGCAGATTTATGAGAACCTACTAGAGCAGGGGTTCCTAACCTTTTTTTTTTGTGCCATTGACCCCTACCATTGACTGAAGGGTCCATGGATCCTAAACAAGAGGGGAAACAGTGGCATGGAGGTGTTTTAAGGTGAGATGGTAGGAGCTCTGAGGCTGCAAGGGTAAGGGTATTAAACAAAATGGTCAGATTTGGAAACCAATGGTTTAGAAAGGAAATTGATCAGAAGTAAGAAGGAAGTACATACATATAGTTTGAAGCGAATGCTTTGAGGAGATGTAGGATAAAACTTATTGAGGAAATTAGGAGCGCAAAAAGAAGACATGAAATGGCCTTGGCAAGCAGGATTAAGGAGAATCACAAAATCTTCTATAAATGTATTAGAAACAAGAGTATAGATGGTGAATCAGTAGGTCCTTTCAGGAAGCAAAAGTAATATCTTATGTGTTGAGTAGGGGGGATACCTGTGGGATTCCAAATTATTCCTTCTCATTGGTATTCACTGAGGATAAGGGTGTGGTGGATTGAGAGTTAGAGGTGTGCTGACAGAGCAGGGAACATTACAGCACAGTACAGGCCCTTCAGACCTTTTAAGCTACTCCAAGAACAAACCCTTCCCCCCTATATAACACTCCATTTTTTTTATCATCCACCTGCCTATCCAAGAATCTCTTCAATGCCCCCAGTGTATCTGCCTTTACCTTTGTTCCTTGAAGTACTGCTATTCCAGAATATGTCTGTATCAGGAAGGAGGAAGTGTTAAGGTATATTTATGAGCATTAATGTATGTAAATCCCAAGGATGTGGTGGTATCCATCACTGTGGTGTTGGAAGCAAGGGAGAAGACTGCTGAGGATCTTGCAAAGATTTTGCATCTTCATTAGCCAGGATTGGGTGCAACAAATCTTGAAGATAGTGTAAGTTGTTCTCTTATTCAAAAAGGGCAGTAGCTATAAGCAAGGTAAGGAAACCTTTCATCAATAGTAGGGAAATCACTGGGGTGGGGGGAGAAGGGATTTATGGTTACTTGGAAAAGGCAGAGACTGATTAGAAGGAGTCAGTATGGTCTTGTGCAAGGGAAATACTGTCTCACAAATCTGATGAAGTTTTTTCATGAATTAACTGAGAACATCGATAAAGGCAGGTTGGTAGACGTGGTTTACCTGGACCTTAGTAAAGTTTTTGACGGGTTTCATGGGTAGGATGGTCCAGAAGGTCAGGGCACATGGGGTTCAAGGTGTGTTGGCAAATTGGATCAACAATTGCTTTGGTAATATGAGACAGAGGCTAATGGTGGAGAAATGATTTTCTGACTGAAAGCCTGAAGCTAGTTGTAAACCACAGGGATTGCTGCTGAGCCCACTGTTGATTGTCAGAAACATATAAATGGCATGGCTGAGGACGCAGGTTGTCACGGTGTACTCTGGCATTGTTGGAACCCAAATGCGGAGGAAAGACCTACTCCAACGTAGAGATGGGGACCAGAGTTTACCTATAAGAATTACGACAGAACATCAGTGACTTGTCGAGCAACACCGCGAGATGATGCTGAGATGCACCCTAGGATGCACCGGGGCACATCGTCAGTGATGTAACCTGGGGTTATCGGGTGTTTTGGGTCTTTCAACATCAGACACCCTCAGCCAGGCGACCCAGCCTGTGTTTCAGCAGCACTGGTCCACAGGTCACTCCTCTTGATCCAGCATTCTCAAGTCTAGGACCCCGCGATTAGCGCTAACCAGGCGTCCGCTTAAATAACACAAGTAAAATGGAATCCCTGAGCCTATCAAAATAATTTTAACAGAAAACATTACAAAGAGAAAGAACAACGCAAGGAACTCTAAACGATTGATCACTCTCATCAAACAACAATTAACCAATTCAAATGCTCTAAAAACCTTGGAGCCCAACACTGTCCGGTGCCCCGCACAGGTCTGACAGGCTCTTTACATGGGTGGACTGGTGGGTAAATTTGCTGGCAACACACAAAATCATGGAGCCATAGTCAGAAAAATAGTGGATAATTGAAAGCATACAGAGAGACCTAGATCAGCTAGAAAGTTGTGGCAGTTGGAACGTAATCCAGCCAGGTGCGCCTTTATGTATTTTGGGAAGTCAAATACGAACAGGGCATATACAATAAATGATGGGATACATAGAGGGTCCCTGGGGCCCAAGTTCAAAGTTCCTTGAAAATGGTGACCAAAGTGGATAGAGTAATGAAGACCCGAGGAAATTTGCAGATGCTGGGAATTCAAGCAACACACATCAAAAAATGTTGGTGGATGCAGCAGGCCAGGCAGCATCTATAGGAAGAGGTACAGTCGAAGAAGGCATTTTCCATGCTTGTCTTCATTGGCCAGGGTATTGACTATAAGACCTGGGATGGAATATTGCATCTGTACCAAATATAAGAGCTGGGATGTAATATTGAATCTGTACTAAATATAAGAGCTGGGATGTACTTGCAGTATTGTGTACAGCTCTAATTAACACACTATGGGAAGGATATGGTAGCATATGAGAGTGCAGAAGAGGTTCACCAGGAGGTTTCCTGGAATAGAGGGGTTTATTTACAAGGAGAGATTGGATAGGCTTGGTTTATTCACAGTAGAATGTAGGAGGTTGAAGGGTGTTTAACAAAGTTTGAGGAACTTGGATAGGATTGACAGTCAAGCTTCAATCCCAGGGCAGGGGAGTCTAGAATTAAAGGGCATGTATTTAAGGCAAGACGGGAGAAATTTAAAGGCGACCTGAGGGTCAAATTTTTCATACACAGAGTTGCAGTTATTCGTAAAAAGCTGTCAGTAGTAGAGGCAGATTCAAGTAAAATGTCTAAAAGACATTTGAATAGGTATTGGATAGAAAAGATTAGAGCAGGGGTTCCCAGCTTGGTTAATGGTATTGGTCCATGGCATAAAAAACATTGGGAACCGCTGGCTGAGAGGGATATGGCTCTATTGTGGGCAAACAGCACTGGTCTGAATCAATCTGAATGGACAAGGTGGGCCACAGTTTCAGCCCAAAGTGTCTGAGAGTTAAAGTGTTTCCATACTGTGCAACTCTCTCCTGTGACTGCAGCTTTGCAAATTTCTGTAATTTCCTCATCCAGATCAGCCAAACTTCAATTCAGCTGTGAGATATTAAACCATCACACAATGAAGTTGCACGATGAACATTAGGACACTATCTTGACCATTTTCTGATCCAGCTATTTTGAGATCAGGTTTGCCAATTACTGTACTACGTAATGTGATACTTGAAAGGATGCTTAATGTCTAGAAGGGAAAATAACATGGATACTGGAAATGACAAATGAGCATAAAGTTATTGAAGTTCTCTCCATGGATAGAGAACCAAAATTAACTTTTCATATCTGAAGCATTAGTCAGTTATGCAGGGAGTTAAGTGATCTCATTCCTTAACTGTTATTTTCTCCATAGATGCTGTCTGATCCACTGAGCATATTTTAGATTATTAGATTATGAAGACACACAGTCCTCTTTTATTGTCATTTAGTAATGCATGCATTAAGAAATGATACAATATTTCCTCTGGTGTGATATCACAGAACACAGGACAGACCAAGACTGAAAAAAACTAACAAGACCACATAATTATAACATATAGTTACAACAGTGCAACAATACCATAACTTGACGAAGAAGGCCATGAGCACAGTAAAAAGTTCAAAGTCTCTCAAATGTCCTGTATCTCACACAGACGGGAGAAGGAAGAAAAACTCTCCCTGCCATACCTGACCAGAGTCTGACTCTGAGTCATCTGAAAACTTCGAGCTCTGATCAGCTCTCCGACACCGAGTACTGAGCGCCATTTCTATCCGAGCAATTCGACCTCCATCTCGGTCACCAACAGCAGGCAAGGCCGGGGATTTTGAGGCCTTCCCTCCGAAAGATTCCCGACCATGCAGTAACGACAGCAGCGAACGAGCGTTTCAGAAATTTTTCCAGATGTTCCTCTGTGCTTTCACGTCTGTCTCTATCAAATCAGAATTGTCCACAGCCCCTATTTAATGGATATGATATCATTTTTCACCGGAGGGCTGCGCACGCACGCCGCACTGCTTTCTCTCCACCCGTTATTCAATATTCAATATTTTCTGTTGTTGCTGGTGGATAAGCAAATAGAAAAATTGTCAGATGCACCAAAATCACTCCTGTCAGTGATGCAAAACTGGTGGGAGAGCTATGTTAGTGACTGGTTGGCATTCTTCAAAACATATTATCTGCACGTTGGTTCTGTTTAGACCAAAGGTCTGATTAGAGGTACACTGTGCATCCATATTTATCAAAGTTCAGGGTACATTTATTATCAAAGTATTAGCTGGCAGGTGGTTTCGTGGCATCTGCACCGGACTTCGAGGCACTTGGTCCTGGGTTTGAATCCAGCTGGCCGCTTGCGTGCTGGGTTGGGAAAAAAGAACAGACAAATGATAAAGAAAAGAAAATGGTGTCACCCAATGCACCATAAGGCACAGAGAGTGATAAATAATTTTAAAAAATGTATATTATAAACAACCCACAGTTTCATCTTCTTACAGGCAGCCACAAAACAAAGAAACCCAATAGGAAAAAATTTAAAAAGAAGATTGTCAAACACACAAAGTGCAGAAAAAGAACAAACCATGCAAGCAATGAAAGTAAGAAAATAACATTCAGAACTGAAGGCACGAAAGTGAGCCCACAGCCACCAGGCTAGTCACAGCTGATCCAGGAGCCCGTCAGTTGCAGGCCACAGCCTCAGCTCAGCACAGAGTTGAGTAAATTGTGGGCCGAAGGGCCTGTAATGTGCCGTAGATTCCTATGTTCTTATGTTCTGTGTAACCTCGTGAGCAGCAAGCTGAACACCGGCCAGCCCCTCTCCTCTGGCCCAACACCCCGATATTTTCCGATCCGGCCTGGCACTTAAATCAGCCAAACAGTGGGTTGTTTCTTGCTTTGGGCCCTGGGCCCTGCCACTTTGATACACTCTCGGGCCCAGGATCCACCGATTCAATTCAGCCTGTACCCGACCTTTCTAATCTGATGCGGCACTTAAGTCAGCCCAAACATTGGCTTGTTCCTCGCTCTCAGGTGAAACATAATAATAAATTTACCTATTTATTTTAGGGAGCACCCACAGAAATAGTAAATGCTGATGCTAAATATTCCTTGTGATCAGATGAAATGGCCCCTCCAGATGACGACAAGATGCAAGCTAGCAATTCTCTATCCGTTGGCCCTGGCTGACCCAGGAGAAAGTCAAAAGTGTTCTGTTCTTTTCACATTATCAGTATCCATATCACTTCCCTCCTGTGAACAGTAACTACCCTTCCCCCTGTCACATCGTGCACTGCCAATCACACTATGAAAGCACAAATATGCTTCCCTGTAGTATGCTGTGAGCAGTTGTACTTGACCATGGCTCCAGGAGATTCGCTAACATATAAAGGCCGTGCTCCAGGAAGGGTTTCTTTGCTGGTACCTGTATCATGCCTCTTCAAGCAGTTTTTCAAGTCTTCTAAATATTGTGGTGTTTCTAAATCAAGGGTTGCGAGTGTAATTTTGTTGTGTTTTAAAAGAGCCCCAGATTATGCGGAAAGTGCTTAGAAGATAAAGCCCTACATTTGCTTTAATTAAAGAGTGATGGTTCATTTTATTTGCATACAGGAATGCATTTTTTTTAGGGTAGGGTCTACTTTAGAATTCTTTCCAACTTGAGCACAGCTGTTAGGATGTGGCAGTGAGCTCAGTGTAAACACCATGTTATCATTTATCTGCTTCAATTGCTGCTGCACTGTCTTTGTCAAACCACAATGATGGTATCTACAATAGAGGGGTAACAGGTGTAACTCTGTACCAGACAACATTTAAAGTTAATTTTTAAAAAACATAACATATCCACCCTGGTGAAGGGTCTCGGCTCGAAACGTCGACTGTTCATTTCCCTCCATAGAGCCACTGATGCTGCCTGACCTCCTGAGTTCCTCCAGCATTTAGTGCGTGTTGCAGTATGGCATGGCACAGTAGCGTAATGGCTAGCGCACTGCTTTACAGAGCAGGCGGACTGGGTTCGATTCCCACTACTGCCTGTAAGGAGTTCGCACATTCTCCCTGTGACCGCATGGGTTTCCTCCCACAGTCCAAAGATGTACTAGTTCATAGCTTAAGTTGTAAGTTGTGCCGTGATTAGGCCAGGATTAAATTCAGGAATGACTTCAAGAGCTAGAAGGGTCTTTTCTTTGCTGTATCTCAATAAATAAAATAGATATACTGTATACCTCACCTCGATGTATCTGAGAGCCACCCACCGTGGAACTCAGCTGATACCACCTGCTCTTCACTGATGTTCCTCCAATAAAAATTGTGTGTAATTTATGCTTAGTTCATGCTTTTTTTGTGAAATTGTGTATCTGATGCTACAGTATGTGCCTGTGATGGTGCCAAAAGGTTTTATTTTCCATTATGCGTACACATACTTACGGATATGACAATTAACTCTGCTTTAGAACATAAGAAATAGGAGCAGGAGTCAGCCATCTGGCCCATCGAGCCTGCCCCGCCATTCAATAAGATCATGGCTGATCTGGCCATGGACTCATCTCCACCTACCTGCCTTTACCCCATAATCCTTAATTCCCCTACTATGCAAAAATCTATCCAACCTTGTCTTAAATATATTTACTGAGGTAGCCTCCACTGCTTCACTGGGCAGAGAATTCCACAAATACACTACTCTCTGGGAAAAGCAGTTCCTCCTCATCTCCGTCCTAAAGTTATTCCCCTGAATCTTGAGGCTATGTCCACTAGTTCTAGTCTCACCTACCAGTGGAAACAACTTTCCTGCCTCTATCTTATCTATCCCTTTCATAATTTTATATGTTTCTATAAGATCTCCTCTCATTCTTCTGAATTTCAGCGAGTACAGTCCCAGGCGACTCAATCTCTCCTCATAGTCTCAGCCCCTCATCTCTGGAATCAACCTGGTGAACCTCCTCTGTACCGCCTCCAAAGCCAGTATACCCTTCCTCAGGTAGGGAGACCAGAACTGCACGCAGTATTCCAGGTGCAGCCTCACCAGTACCCTGTACAGTTGCAGTATAACCTCCCTGCTCTTAAATTCAATCCCTCTGGCAACGAAGGCCAACATCCCACTTGTCTTCTTGACAGCCTGCTGCACCTGCAAACCAACCTTTTCTGGTTCATGCACAAGTCACTCTGTACAGCAGCGGGTTGCAATTTTTCTACCATTTAAATAATAATCTGCTTTTTCATTTTCCCTTCCGAAGTGGATGACCTCGCATTTACCAACATTGTCCTCCATCTGCCAGACCCTTGCCTACTCACTTGACCTTTGACTTTGACCTGTTGAAAACTCAGACTTGCCTATATTGAAACTGCCGACAATTCATATTGGGCCCGAATGTGTGCTAATGTACACTGGTGGCCATTTCTGTACATTGGCATATATGGAGGCAGAGAGAACCGCATTGATTTGCATGCTACCTAGACAGCTCATTCCATACATACAGTGAGTAGAATAGGGAAAACAGCAACACAGTGCAGAATATGATGTTGCAGTTAAAGAGAAAGTGCAGTGTATCTTAACAAACAAGGTACAAGGGCCACGATGAAATAGCCTGTGAAAACGGGAGTTCATTTTTATCATACAAGATATCCACTCAAGAGTCTTTAATCAAAGTCAAAGTCCAAGGTCAAGTTTATTGTCATATGGCAGTCATGATGGTGCCGAGATGTGATGTCCCTCAATGTCGTGGCTCTTACTTAGTTGTGTTTTATAGGTTTGTAGGGATAGTTTTTGGGATAGAGAGGAGAGTTACATGTCAGGTTAGGGATTAGGGGCAGGGATGAGGGGGAGTTTGTAGGTCGGGGGTAGTATATGAAGCATCTGGGCTGGAGTTTGAGTGCAGGCAAAGTGTTCCACGGTCAAATATCAGTGATCCCGGAAATCGTGTAGCAGGAACCAGTCATCCCTGGTTGGAGAATGGTCTGGGAATGGAAGTCCATAGTGGCAGCAAGTCTCGGATACTTGCAGGAGTCACAAAGACCAGTGACCTCCCACCCGTCAGGTTGTTGGGGTCGGAGGTCCATGTGAGTCTGGAATCAGAGGGCCAAAGGTCAAACCAGTGGCCCCAAGGGCTAAGGCTTCTAAAACCAAAGGTAGAAGCCGAAAGGAGTCATGAGGGCCCGAAGGAATCACGAGGACCTAGTTCACAGGGTTGGAGGTCTGTGCAAGTCCAAAGGTCAAGGTCCGAAGGTCAAATCCATGATCGGCGTCCTGGGGTGAAATCCAAAGTTGGAGGACTGATCTTTGCAAACCTGAGAATCCATGGACAGGAACAGTTGGACCAGAGGTGGCCTGTCCTGGGGTTAGAGGCCTATCTGGGTTTGTGAGAGGGTGGGAGGAATGGGAAAGGGGCTTGATTTGCTGTTGTTTTGCTGCTGCTGTTCTTGCTCGTGTTGTTCTCTGGAACCTTTGTGGACATGGTATGTTCACGCAGGAATGTGTGGTAACACTTGTCCCCAGCACATCCTGGGGTGTGCAGGTTGTTAATGTAAGCGATTGTTTGCTTCAGTGTATGGTTTGATGTACTGTACGTGTGATAAATAAACTGGAATCTGAATTTCCACAAGTACATGCATGCACAGGTGTAAAAAAACACTTATTTGGAGCAGCATCGAAGGCACATAGCATCATTCACAAGCAAAACATAGATTAAACATATTACTCACATCGAAGGCACATAGCGTCATTCACAAGCAAAACATAGATTAAACATATTACTCATTTGAATACAAATATTTAACTGTGATAGGTATAGAAAAATATTGGAGTTTAAATCAGGTTTATTATCACCATCTTATATGATGTGAAATTTATTGTTCTGTGGCAAGAGTTGCTGTGGCTTTTAAAAGAGCTTATGCACAACTTTTACAAGAAATAATACAATTTGAACAAAAAGAGCCCATTTTAGTGCAAAATGTTAATGTTGCTAAATTGTAGTGATTAGGGTTGCATTGGTTATTCAAGAACTGATGGACGATGGGATCTTTGATAGTGATTAGGGTTTTGCCATTTGGTTCAAGAAGTGATGGACGGTGGGATCTTTCGTGATTAGTGTTTTTTCAGTTGCTTCAAGAACTGGTGGACAATAGGATCTTTGATGATGGTGATTAGGGTTGCACCAGTTGGTTCAAGAGCTGATGGATGATGGGGATCTTTAATGGTAGAAGGTGATGAAACAGTCCGATTCCAAATGGTCAACCCTGTAGCCACAGGACTTTGAATGATGTATTGTTCTTGGGTTGGAAGTTGATGGAGGGATTTGTGGACAATATGGGGATAAGGACAGTTATCGTTACACCTGCCTATTAGCTGGAACATTTTAGAAAGTGGCAAATCCATGTCCTCTTTGGACGCTGCCAATTGTCCGGTTGTCATCAAACAATGTGCTGGAGGAGCTCAGCGTGTTGAGCAGCATCTGTGGGGTGGGGAGGGGGAGGGTGGAGGAATTCTCCGCATTTTGGGTCAAAATCCTACATCAGAAATGTCAAATTCTATTTCTTTCTTTCTTTACTTGTTTTTTGAGATTCAGCATGGAATAGGCCTTTCTGGCCCTTTAATCCATGCTGTCCCACAATGCCCGATTTAACCCTAGCATAATCTTGGGATAATTTACAACGACCAATTAACCTCCCTGTGGGAGGAAACCGGAGAAGCCCCTGTGCAGTCACGGTGTGAACGTGCAAACTTGTTACAGACAGCGGGTCACTGGTACTGTAAGGCATAGTCGAACCACTATGCTGCCATGCTGCCCCAATTGTGAGGCCATTCAGAACGTGCAAAATTGGAACAAATGGCCGACATTTTCAAAAACGTAAATAATCAAAAGCATATTAAATACAGATGTAATGTGGGCAAATGGAAGTAGTACAACAGGAATTGGTACAACATTGGTATTGAGGGTGTTTAAGGAGGAGATTGGTAGGTATCTAATTAGTTAGGGTATCAAGAGATATGGGGAAAAAGCCGGAAATTGGAACTAGATGGGAGAATAGTTTAGCTCATGGTGGAGTGGCAGAGCAGACTCGATGGGCCGAATGGCCTACTTCTGCTCCTTTGTCTTGTGATCTTGTGAACAGGTGGTAAGGGCATGGTGGGTCAAAGAGCCCATTTCTGTACTGTATGATTCTGTGGCTTGCTCTATATTCCTCACAACTCCGCTGATCCATTCAGAAGAATGGGCTGGCTGTTGTATCACCAGATCTAATCTGATATAAGTCCAGTGGACAAAGTTCCCAACAGTTGTTGCTGGGAAGTTGCAGAAAGTGCACGCTCTGTTGCTCCACTCATTAAGGAGTCCAACTATGGAATTACAATTGTCCGATTACCAATGGATCTCATTCAAGAGGAAGAAATTTCAAAAGAATTTCACTCAAGAGACAGGAAATTATGGGCTTGTTAGCCTAACTTCAGATGTTGGAGTCCTGATGAAGGGTCTCGGCCTGAAACGTTGATTGTTTACTGTTTTCCATTGATGCTGCCTTTCCTGCTGAGTTCCTCCAGCATTTTGTGTGTGTTGCTTATATGTTGGAGTTCATTATTAAGGATGAGATTTCAGGGTACTTGGAGGCACATGATAAAATAGGCTAAAGTCAGCATCCTTTCCTCAACAGAAAAACTTGCTTGTCAAATCTGATGGAATTCTTTGAGAAATTATAGGCAGGATAGACAAAGGAGAGTCAGTCGATTTTGCTTAGTAGGGTCTTCAGAAGGCCTTTGATAAAGTGCCACATGTGAGGCTGCTGAAAAAGATAAGAGCCCATGGTATTACTGGAGCGATACCAGCATGGGTAGAAGGCTGGTTGATTGACTGGAGGCAAAGAGTGGGAATAAAGGGGGCCTTTTCTGGTTGGCTGCTGCTGACTAGTGGTGTTCCACAGGGGGTCAGTGTTTGGACCACTGCTTTTCACAGTATATGTCAGTGATTTGGATGATGGAATTGATAGCTTTGTGGCAAAGTCTGCGGATGATACAAAGATGGGTGGAAGAGCAGGCAGTGTTGAGGAAGCAGGGGGTCTTCTGAAGGTCATAGATTAGGAGAATGGCAGATGGACTGTAGTATAGAGAAGTGTATGGTTACATGCAGACTAAAAGCATAGATTATTTTCTAAACAGGGATAAAATTCACAAATCAGAGGTGCAAAGGGACTTGGGAGCCTTGTGCAGGATTCCCTAAAGGTTAACTTGCAGATTGAGTTGATGGTAAGGAAGGCAAATACAATGTTAGCATTCTTTTCGAGAGGACAAGAATAGCAAGGATGTAATGCAGAGGCTTTATAAGGCATTGGTCAGATTGCACTTAGAATATTGTGAACAGTTTTGGGCCCCTTAGTTAAGAAAATATATGCTGTCATTGGAGAGGGTCCAGATGAAGTTCACAAGATCACAAGACAAAGGAGCAGAAGCAGGCCATTTGGCCCATCGAGTCTGCTCCGCAGCTCCCCCATGAGCTAAACTATTCATCCATCTAGTTCCAATTTCAGGCTTTTTCCCCATATCCCTTGATACCCTGACTAATTAGATACCTGTCAATCTCCTCCTTAAACACCCCCAGTGATTGGGCCTCCACAGCTGTATGTGGCAACGAATTCCACAAATCCACGACCCTCTGGCTCAAAAAATTTCTCCTCATCTCTGTTTTAACTGGGTACCCTCTAATTCTAAGACTATGGCCTCTTGTCCTGGACTCACCCACCAAGGGAAACAACCTTTCCACATCAACTCTGTCCAACCCTTTCAACATTCGAAACGTTTCTATGAGATCCCCTCTCATTCTTCTATACTCTAATGAATACAATCCAAGAGTCGACGAACGCTCCTCATATGTTAGCCCCTGCATTCCGGAAATCATCCTCGTAAATCTTCTCTGAACTCTCTCCAATATCAGTATGTCCTTTCTAAGATAGGGGGCCCAAAACTGTACACAGTATTCCAAATGAGGTCTCACTAATGGCCCACAGAGCCTCATCAACACCTCCTTACTCTTATACACTATTCTTCTTGAAATGAATGCCAACATAGCATTCGCTTTCCTTACCACCAATCCAACTTGGTGGTTAACCTTTAGGGTATCCTGCATGAGGACCCCCAAGTCTCTTTGCACTTCCGATTTTTGAATTTTCTCCGCATCTAAATAATAATCTGCCCGATTATTTCTTCTTCCGAAATGTACAACCGTACATTTGTCAACGTTGTATCTCATCTGCCATTTCTTTGCCCACTCTCCTAAACTGACCAAGTCTCTCTGCAACCTTTCTGTTTCTTCAACATTTCCTGCTCCTCCACCTATCTTGGTGTCATCCACAAACTTAGCCACAAAACCATTTAATCCATAATCCAAATCATTGATATACATCGTAAAAAGAAGCGGCCCCAACACCGACCCCTGTGGAACACCACTAGTAACCAGCAACCAATCAGAATAGGATCCCTTCATTCCCACCCTTTGCTTTCTGCCTATCAGCCAATGCTCCATCCATTTCAATATCTTTCCTATAATTCCATGGGCTCTCATCTTATTAAGCAGCCTCATATGTGGCACCTTATCGAAGGCCTTTTGAAAATCCAAATACACAACATCCACAGCCTCTCCCTTGTCAATCTTATTCGAGATTACCCCAAAAAATTCCAATAGGTTGGTGAGGCAGGATCTTCCCTTTATGAAACCATGCTGGCTTCGGCCTATCTTGTCATGCACCTCGAGGTATTTCATAACCTCGTCCTTGAGGATTGACTCCAATATCTTTCCAACTACCGATGTCAGACTAATAGGTCTGTAATTTTCTTTTTGCTGCCTCCTTCCTTTCTTAACTAGCGGAACTACATTTGCGAC
Organism: Mobula hypostoma; assembly: GCF_963921235.1. Classification (NCBI taxonomy): domain Eukaryota; kingdom Metazoa; phylum Chordata; class Chondrichthyes; order Myliobatiformes; family Myliobatidae; genus Mobula; species Mobula hypostoma. Next base: position 140,973,823 of record NC_086098.1, read on the forward strand.
CTTCCAGTCCTCTGGAACCATGCCAGAGTCTATTGATTCCTGGAAGATCATTTCCAATGCTTCCACAATCTCCAAAGCCACCTCCTTCAGAACCCTTGGGTGCACCTCATCCGGACCGGGAGACTTATCTATTCTTAGTCCACTTAGCTTCCCAAGCACTTTCTCTCCAATAATCTTAACTGTACCTAATTCTATTCCCTGATACCTCTGGCTATCAGGTATATTGCTCATGTCTTCCACTGTGAAGACTGATGCAAAATACTCATTCAGTTCCTCCGCCATCTCTTTGTTATCCATTATAATTTCTCCAGCATCATTTTCAATCGGTTCCGTATCTACACTTGTCACTCTTTTACTCTTCCTTTATTTAAAAAAACTCTTAGTATCCTTTTTTATGTTAATCGCCAACTTCCTTTCATAATTCATCTTTTCTTTCCTAATGACTTTCTTAGTTTCCTTCTGTAAGGTTTTAAAAGTCTTCCAGTCCTCATTTTTCTCACTAATTTTTGCTTCCTTGTACGCCATTTCTTTTGCTTTTATTTTTGCCTTAACCTCTCTCGTTAGCCACATTTGTGCCATTTTTCCATTCATGATTTTCTTTTTTCTTGGAATATATCTTTCCTGCATTTTCCTTATTTCTTGTAGGAATTTCATCCAATTCTGCTCTGCCGTCCCTCCATTTAGTTTACTTTTCCAATTGACTTGGGTCAGTTCCTCTCTCATACCACTGTAATTTCCCCTGTTCCACTGAAATATCGATACACCCGATACCAGCTTCTCCTTTTCAAATTTCACTACTTCCAAGGGGTTCCTTTACCTCCAGCTCCCTAATCGCCTCAGGTTCGTTACACAGCACCCAATCCAAAACAGCCGGTCCCCTGATGGGCTTCTGGACAAGCTGCTCCAAAAAGCCATCCTGTAGGCATTCTACAAACTCCCTCTCCTGAAATGCATTACCTTCCTGACTTTCGCAATCCACTTTCATATTAAAATCCCCCATATTTGACATTTTCCTTCTGACACGCTTTTTCTATTTCCAGCTGCAACTTGTAGTCCACATCCTGGCTGCTGTTTGGAGGCCTGTATATAACTGCTATTAGTGTCTTTTTACCCTTGCCATTTCTTAATTCTACCCATAAGGATTCTACCTCTTCTGATCCTATGTCCCTTCTTTCTATTGATTTGATATCGTTACTTACCATCAGGGCCACGCCACCCCCTTTACCTACCTTCCTATCTTTCCTATACACTGTGTATCCTTGGATATTCAGCTCCCAATCACATCCATCATTTAGCCATGACTCGGTGATGGCCACAATGTCATATCTTTTAACCTGCAGCTGTGCAGCAAGGTCATCCACTTTATTTCTAATGCTGCGTGCATTTAAGTACAGTACATTTAGATCAGTATCTGTTGCCGATTTTGCTATATTTCTATTTTGCAGCAAATTATCCTGTATATTCACCGGCCTGTCCTTCTTGCCATCTTTGCTGCACAGTATTTTTGACTTATTTCTATTTTCCTCTTCCTCGACCCTAACACTTTGGTTTCCTTCCCCTTGCCAACTTAGTTTAAACCCTCCCTAACAGCTATATTAAACAATCCCGCCAGGATATTAGTACCTTTTGAGTTCAGGTGTAATCCATCTTTTTTGTATAAGTCATACCTTCCCCAAAATAGATCCCAATGATTCAAGAATTTGAAGCCCTGCCCCCTGAACCAGGTACTTAGCCACACATTCATCTGCTTAATTCTGCTATTCTTACCATCATTAGCACGCAGCTCAGGCAGCAATCCTGATATTATTACTCTGGAGGTCCGGCTTTTCAATTTTCTTCCTAGCTCCCAGTAATCTTTCTTCAGGACCTCCTCTCTTTTTATGTCTATGTCATTGGTACCAACATGTACCAAGACTTCCAGCTGCTCGCCCTCTCTCCTCAGAATACTCTGGACTCGATCTGAAATATCCCGTACCCTGGCACCAGGGAGGCAACACACCATCCGGGTATCCTTGTCCGGCTCGCAGAATCTCTTGTCCGTCCCCCTTACGATGGAATCCCCTATAACTACCGCGTTTCTTCTTGCTCTCTTGATTTCGGCACTGGGCAGAATGCCAGAGTTTCATTCACTGTGGTCCTCCTCTGTCAGGTCTGCCTCGTCAACGGTATCCCCAAAACGATATATCGATTTCTGATGGGGACTGTCACAGGGGTGCTATCCACTACCTCTCTATAGGTAGTATCTATCACCTCCTCACTTTCCCTAATTAGCCGAAAGTCGTCAATTTCCATCTCCAGCTCCTTAACACGGTCCTTCAGGAGCCTCATCTCAGTGCACCTGGTGCAGATGTAATCCTTGGGGAGGCTGGGAGTCTCCCAGGATCCCCACATCTGGCACTCCAAGCACAACACTAATCCTAGATGCATACCTCTAATGCTACTGTTTGTACTAAATACCAAAAAACTGTAACTTACTCTGTTACTATGAGACTCAACGGTTGCAGGAAGCCTCTTCCCGTCTCCGCCAAAGCCCGTTGAGCCAAAGCCCTTTCAGCCTGCACCCTCTCACTCCGCAGCCCGCTCCGACACTGCCCGCTGGATATGGCGGTTTTCTTTTTAAATTGTTTGCGCTCAACTGGCTGACGTCACGCGCCTGCGCAGTCTGGCCTCTCTCCTACTCCGAGAAATAAAATGTCTCCTCGCTGGAAATCCTTAGCCTCTTACCGCTGTCTTCTTGATCCGAAGAGAAAAAGTTTGTGGCAAGTTCTTGAGAAAGATTCCAGGAATGACTCTGGGCCTGTACTTGCTGGAGTTTAGAAGAACGAGTGGGGATCTCATTGAAACCTATTGAATATTGAAAGGCCCAGATAGAGGGAATGTGGAAAGGATGGGTTCCATTGTGGTAGAGTCTAGAATCAGAGGGCACAGCCTCAGAATAGAGGGATGTCCCTTTAGCACAGAGATGAGGGTGCTGAATCTGTGGAATTCAAGGCCACAGACACTGTGGAGGCCTGGTCATAGGGTGTATTTAAAGCAGAGGTTGATACAGTACGTTCTTGATTAGTCAGGGTGTCAAAGGTTAGGAGGAGCAGGCATAATTCTGCTCCTATGTCTTATGGTCTCATGGTTTGACAGGTGTTCTGTGCTGGTGCCTACCTCCTGCACTGCCTGGCGCTTATGGAGATAAATACGGACAGTTTGACATGGAACCGCTGGCAGTTCATAACAAGTTACCTGGTCCATTGTGTTATTTAACGTTCACGCAGTCTCACTCCCTCCTTTTGAGATTTATAAACATCTGAATTTCTGCTCCCATGTCCAGCCATTATTTTTGTACTAGATGATCAATCTTTGACTTTTGTTGCACAGTGTGTAACTTACAGTTCTGTGCAAAAGTCTGAAATACACACATATATATAGCTAAGGTGCCTAGGTCTTTTGCACAGTACTATATTTGTCAATGTGGAGCAGAGAGCGAGTTCGTAAATCTGGCGGGAGCAAAGGATTTTGGGAGTGGTGAGGGTGGAGTGCCGCGGGAAGCGTGTGGTACAGGTGGCAGTGAAGAAGTGCCAGGGTCAGGGGGTGCTTGGCACGGGTGCAGACACACCCAGCCCCGAGACACCAGGCAAGGTCATTTGATTCCAAACAATTGGTTTATTGATCATTACAGAATGTCTCTCTGGTGCTTCCTGCTCCCTCCCCTCTCTCTGACCCCTTCCCACTCTCAGTCCACTATAGAGATCCATATCAGAATCAGGTTTGTCATCATTCATGCGTCATTAAATTTGTTTTTGTGTTTGTGACAGCAGTACAGTGCAATAAATAAAATTACTCCAGTACTGTGCAAAAGTCTTAAGCACCTTAGCTACATGTAGTGTGCCTAAGACTTTTGTACAGTACTGTATATAATTACCTCCATTATTTTAAGAAGTCCCTGAGGCCTTTTCCTGCTCACTTCAGCTCTATAATCCTTATTGATTTATGTGGCCCCAAATTGTGATATTGATCATCTTAGCGACTCTACTATTTGTTACCTTGTCTACAGCTACCAAAGACATCTGCCCTCATCCTCCTTCTTTCCCTCTTTAAGATGATTCACTTTGTCCAAGGACTTGGTCATCTGTCCCAGTCTGGCTTTATGAACTACTGTAGGCTATTTAGAACATGCAAAAGCTGTAACATATCAGTTTAACCATTTCAGAGCATAAACACAGGACAGTACAGCACGTGGACAGGGCCTTCAGCTCATGATATTGTGTTGAACTAATTTAACTAATCATAAAAACTTAATAATGAAAATAGTTTAACATAATTGAGAACACTGAAGCAAATTCAATTAGGTTTTGTTTGCTATGGCTTGTATGGAGTCATGTTTTACAGTGCTAAGGATATTGCATGCAAGCAATGTAAGTGTAGGTTTTGAAGTATAAAAAGGAATAACTAGGAAAAGCAACACACATCAAAGTTGCTGGTGAACGCAGCACCTCTAGGAAGAGGTACAGTCGACGTTTCAGGCCGAGAATCTTGGTCTGAAAAGTCGACTGTACCTCTTCCTAGAGATGCTGCCTGGCCTGCTGCGTTCACCAGCAACTTTGATGTGTGTTGCTTGAATTTCCAGCATCTGCAGAATTCCTGTTGTTAACTAGGAAAAGCAGATTGGCCATCAACGAGAAAAAAGCTATAAGATCTTAAGACATAGGAGCAGGATTAAGCCATCTGGCCCACCAAGTCTGTTCCACCATTCAACCATGCCTAAATTTTTTCTCAACCCATGCTCCTATCTTCTTCTCGTAACTCTTAATCCCCTTACCATTCAAGAACTTATTATTCTCTGCCTTAAGTTCAGCTGATGACCTGGCTACCACAGCCCTTTATTGGCAACAAATTCCTCAGATTCACCACCCTCTGGATAAAGGAGTTTCTTCTCCTCTCTGTTCTTAAGGAATGTCCCTTTTTTCTGAGGCTGTGCCTTGACATCCTATACTCTCCTACTAATGGAAACACCCTCTCCACGTCCACTCTAGCTAAACCATTAAAGCTTTGTGCATGCTTATCAAACTTGAGAGCTTTGGCAGGAGATACTGAAATTCCAGGCATTACCAGACCATGCTGCCATTTACTTGTTGTGGAATGCTCTATAGCAGTTTGTTCAACACACAGAATACCAATTCATCTAAGCTTTGAATAAAACCTTAGATTCTTAAAGCCATAAAAAATGAATATTATAGTTGAACTTGCAGCAATATATAGTTTATTGCAAACACTTGAGCAACAAAGCTTTTCAGACGGTACAGTGCATAAATATCCATCAGGGGATAACAACATAAGAGGTTTTAGGAATTAGAAAAAGCCATTAGAGCCAAAAAGCATTTTTCTTTCCATGGTTAGTTTCGCTTCTCAATACCCATGCCACTCCCTTCTCAAGAACCACTCAGTGTTATCCACTTTCGTGGCATTTATTTCACTAAAAATGTTTTTTGGAGCTAGAGGTTTTTCCTGATGTCCCTTCCTACTCCTGACTTTCCATTTGCTGTCATTTAACCATCTGTCATCTGCGCCTAAAGCAGAGCCTTCTACTCTGCAAAACATCCTCCAACCTAATCAGCACCAGCTTCCGCTTACCAGAGTAAATGAATCCAATTTCCCCATAAATCACTTACAAGTGTAGTTGGGTTGAGGCACAGTAGGGAGGTGTGTGGCGTTGGGAAGGCGTGCATTACTGATTTTTGAAAGGACTTTAGTAATTGTCTCAGGGAGTATTTCCTCTTTTAAGACGCATTCAGTATTTTTGCTGCATTTGCTGAACTCGGCATATCTTTGGGATCACGATTTGAGACCTTGCTTTGATGAAGACTTCCCACTGCCACTGCCTATTTCCTACCACAGTCCAAATTAAACATAAAAACATAGAAAACCTACAGCACAATACAGGCCCTTCGGCCCACAAAGTTGTGCCGAACATGTCCCTACCTTAGAAATTACTAGGCTTACCCATAGCCCTCTATTTTTCTAAGCTCCATGTACCTATCCAAAAGTCTCTTAAAAGGCCCTATCATATCCGCCTCCACCACCGTTGCCGACAGCCCATTCCACGCAGTCACCACTCTCTGAGTAAAAAACGTACCCCTGACATCTCCTCTGTGCTTACTCCTCAGCATCTTAAACCTGTGTCCTCTTGTGGCAACCATTTTAGCCCTGGGAAAAAGCCTCTGACTATCCACACGATCAATGCTTCTCTTCATCTTATATACTTCTATCGGGTTACCTCTCATCCTCTGTCACTCTAAGGAGAAAAGGCCGAGTTCACTCAGCCTATTGTCATAAGGCATGCTCCCCAATCCAGGCAACATCCTTGTAAATCTCTTCTGTACCATCTCTATGGCTTCCACATCCTTCCTGTAGTGAGGCGACCAGAACTGAGCACAGTACTCCAAGTGGGGTCTGACCAGGGTCCTATATAGCTGCAACATTACCTCTCAGCTCCTAAATTCAGTTCCACAATTGATGAAGGCCAATACACCGTACGCCTTCTTAACCACAGACATACTGGTTTGTAGGTTAATTGATCATTGTAAATTGTCCTGAGGTTAGGCTAGGGTTAAATCAGGGGTTGCTGGGTCATGTGGAGTGGATTGAAGGACCGGGAGGGCCTACTCCATGCTATATCTCAATGAATATATAATACTTAATTTTACTTTATTGTCACCAAACAATTGATACTACAGCGTACAATCATCACAGCGATACTTGATTCTGCGCTTCGCGCTCCCCGGAGTACAAATCGATAGTAAATATTAAAAATTTAAATTATAAATCATAAATAGAAAATAGAAAAGGGGAAGTAAGGTAGTGCAAAAAAACGGAGAGACAGGTCCAGATATTTGGAGGGTATGGCCCAGATCCGGGTCAGGATCCGTTCAGCAGTCTTATCACAGTTGGAAAGAAGCTGTTCCCAAATCTGGCCATATGACTTAGATCAGAGTTCCCCAATCTTTCTTATGCATTGAGACTTACAATTAGCCAAGGGCTAGGTTCCCCTGACTTAGAGGAAATATTACTCAAGGATGTAAATTGAACTGTCAGAAGACAGAGGTCGAAACATGCTGAACCTCCTCACTGTGGATAATGTGTTCAGCATTGAATGATAATTTCTCAGGAGTTGCTAAAAAAAAAGTGCTGTTACTTATGTTATGATAAGCTGTCACAAATGTGCTTGCCATGTCCAACTTTTCTACTTTTGCAGTTTGCATTTATGTCAACAAACACGCCTTTGCTGGTCCGCACCTCGACAAGAAGAAGTTGCAGCAGCTTCCAGATCACTTTGGACCTGCCAGAGCTTCTATGGTACTGCAGCAGGCTGTCCAAGCGTGCATTGATTGCGCCTATCAGCAGAAGGCAGTCTTTTCCTGCCTGAAGCAAGGCCATGGCGGTGAACTGATATCAGGTATGTGGTCCAATGTGTTCCCTATGATTTGTACGTGCCGGTAAATTGGTGAAGTCAGTGTGGTAAAAGCAGCTGACGATGATGATTCACAAAGGGTAGCAGACATTACGGAGATTATTATCTGCAGTAACATCAGCTTTTGTGTGTGTCTTTCAAAGTGGGATCTTGTTCATCTTTTCTGTGCATCCAAACTTTAGCGGCCCAGGATTGGTGGAACTTTTTGAGAGCGTGTGCCCAAATTGGGATAATGGTCTAACAATTTTTCTTGCATGCAGAGATTATCTTTGATTAATTAATAACAATAATTATAGAGTTTTTAAGGAGAAAAGATGAGTCTTGTTGCTTATTTACATATATTCATCAGTTTACAATGAGTAAAACTGTATCAGACAAATTGAAATAGATGAAGCATTTTATAGAATCTGTTCAAAAATTAATATTGTGGCGAGCATTTGGTCCATAATGACAGACGAGGAAGCTCTTTAACTCAGCAACAAAACAGACACAAAAGAGACCGGGCACCATGACCCAGAGAGTGAACTCAGCCAGTCTCACACCGACGGGGGAGGTGATCATCAGACACTCCGGTTACAGTCAGGGTGACCCACAAACACACAAACAAATAACTGTACAACCCAAGCTAAAATGTAACAGTAAATGAACTGGATCCTCCCACCATAATCTCACAAAAGCATTCTAACACAAGAACGATAAACAGTACTGGTTATTAGAAATGCAGGGGCCATGCCCCCCCCCCAGAGCATCACACTATTAATCTTTTAAAAAGGCGATTGGCAAATTACATAATTTCTAAATAGTCCTGTTATGGTAACCATTTACAATCCAAATACCGATACTCACACCAGGTTGGCAAATATTTCAAAACGTATCATCCAATGTCACGTGTTCTCTCAACCAGCTAGCAGGCACCAAGCCAGCATGAGACGTATCTTGTGAAAACATCTCATTGCTCCCCAGTTGTAGAAAATCATTTGCTGCTTCATTTGACGGTAAAGATAATCATTTTACTAATGATTAATGGTAGGGTTAAAGAATCGGGCGGGACAGCACTGCATGCTGCGTGCCAACAAATCTTTTGCGCATGCCACAGGTTCGCCACCCCTGCTTTACACAGTCTCGGGAATTGCAGAGATGCTTTAAAGCAGGAACGTAAGGCAGTCAAGTACGTTATCAAAACACGAGTCACCACCAAACATGGTGAAAAAATATAAATAAGTTTCTTCCTCGTTATTTTGGAAGTTCATATTACAGATAATAAACACCCTATTGCCAGCCTGAGAAGTATTTTTTCAAAAGAATGCAGAATTGTCAAGTTGTGTTTCACTTCGGTTCATTGAGGCACTGGTGTCGGATGTGAAGTAGAGTGAGGGGAAAGTGAAACCGAGGAAACCCAGGCCTGGTCATCTGGAAAGGAAGGGGCTACCAGAAGATAGGTTGGCACATATGATGATTCAGTTTATGGCAAACGCTCTAAAAAGAGTCTGGGTCTGGTTCATCGGTCTGTTAGCTACTGGTGTGTGGCACTGAGATCCCTAGTGGGTATCTAGTTCTGGTTCAGGTGTGTTGTAATGATTGTTGCCTTAAATTTTCACGTGGGTGGCTTAGCTATTTACATCAAATAAAAGCTAACTTTTTAAACTTCGAGTAGTGTTGTGTATCTAATATTTCAATAATATTTGAGTAATCTTGTATGTATGTTGTGTGATTAAACATTTTTGTTTATTTAAATAATGAATTATGGGTTATATGTAAAAATACTTAATTACATACATCATCACGGTACCACATGATATGTGGGTGCCTCGCTTAAAGTAAACTTGAAGTTAAACCTACACTCCCAGATTCCCATGTGTTCCTTTGAATCGGTTTAATGTTTTGTAGTTTCAAAACATAACATTGGTGATGAGCATACTTGGTTTGATTCAAGAGATTGTCTAAGCATTGTCAGTTCAGTAATGATACACTAAGAGATTGTTTAGTCCGTGGAACCTTAAAAGAAAGCATTTGAAACTGGCTCCTAACTGAAGCACAGCTTGCATTCAAGCAAACAGTGGAAATTGTCATTTCAATGGAAACTGCAGGCATAGATGCAATTGAGTTGCAGTCAGGAACAAAAGTGAGTGTGAACAAAATTGCATCCTCTAAGCAGAAACCAGCCTGGCCAAACAAATTGTGTTACCAGTGTGGCAGGGGCTCACATACACCTAACAAATGCAGATTTAAGGGTGAACTTGCAGAAAATGCAACAATGTAGGTCACATGCAAAGAGTATGTTGGGCAGACAAAAATAACTGGATTGCACAGAGAAGAGTAAAAGATAAAAAATGAAATTACAGTTTCAAAAAAAGCACTAATCTGAATGTTAATGAAAAATCTGATAATGATAAGAGTGTCACAGGACTGTATACTTTTGAGATTTATAATTTGGAAATGAACAGGAGACAAGCCATGTTTATACCAGAAGTGAATGGCAAATTAATTAATATGGAATTGGATAGCTGTTTCAGTCATTCCACAAAATGAGTTTGAGAGGCATTTCAAAGATACTGAACTGAAGCCTGCGGATATCCAACTAAGAATTTATACTGGAGAAAAGATAATCCTGTGGAATGACATTCATAACTCCTGTGAAATGCAACAACCAACAAGCCACATTGGGCTTGTATTTGGTTAAAAAAAGCAAAAGGACCAGCTTTGTGGGGACAACTACAGCTTGATTGGAGATCCATCCACCATTTGCATGCCACATCTCCTGCTAACTGAAAGCCAATTAAGGAAGGCACTGGATGATGCCACGACAGTTTCCATGCCAAATACCATGAGCTCTTACCCAATAGAGGACAAACAGGTGTTGATGTTTGTCTGTGCCTCTGGTGGGAAAGCATACTGGATCAAGGGGGGGCCATGCTGCTCAGGGGAAGTGTGGCAGTGACAAAAGTAGTTGTCCGACTACAGCAGTTTTCATAGGCAACATATCTGAGGAAGCTCTGATATGTTAATTAGGTGGCTCCTTTCAAAATGTGGCTTGGTTTTAAGCTGAAAGAAAGCTCAAGGAGCTTCAGGAAAGTTACAAGCGTTCGGCTTTTGTGAGTATAAAGAACCAGAATCTACACGGCGTGCATTAAGGTTACTGCATGAACTTCAGGTGGGGGACAAATAGCTGCTTGTAAAAGTAGATACAAAGACCAAAGCCCAGCTGGATGAATGGAAGGTGAGAAAGAAAGGAGTCAATGGAGACACAAAAACAGAGGATTTGTCAGATGATGTTGTGGATGCAGAAACCAAGTGGAGAGATCAGATCATAAATATAAGGAGTAATTAGAAAATACTCCAGTGAACTGAATGCACCTTCCCAAGACCAAGATGCAGAAACTCGAAGAGGAAGAAAGGTGGCTACGGCTGTCGGAGCCACTTCCTGCAGTCTCAGAGTCAACTCCTACGATCACCACGGAGGAGGCCCCAGAACCCGAGATGGTTTCACAGCCACAAGTCTCACCTGGCAAGCAGAGTGACCCCCCCGGTCAGGAAAAGCGTCACCCCACAAGAGTAGGAAATCCTCTACAGCAATTAGATCTTTTGGCCTGGGTGGGACAATTCAAAATTTACTATGCTGTGGATGTCTGTGTATAGTAGTTGTGATATATAATACAGTGTATATAGTTGAGACGGTTGAATTGGAGTTTATAGCTAAGCAGGGAGTATTGTGTATTTAATACTTAAATAATATTTGAATAATCTTGTATATATATATATATATATATAATTTGGTTAAGCATTCTTGTTTGTTTAAATAATTAATTATGATTATATGTAAAAATAGGTTTATTACATCACACTATACATGTGCACCGTGCTTAATGTAAACCATTAAACCTGCATTCCTGGACTCCCTTGTGCTCTTTGAATTAGTTTAATGTTTTGAAGTTACAAAACATAACCGGTAGGATTACTCCCAACCAATTATCCTCTTGCACCCCCCCCACCCATCCCAATCTCACCACCACCATGAGGTGTAAAGTTAAAAGAAGTAAAGGCAACTTAAAAACATCTTTTTTTTTGTATTTATAGTGGGGTATTGGAAGTGCAGGAAACAAGGCTCTCTGAAAATGGCCACTACAGAAGTCTGTGAGCCTCTGACTTAGAGCTTAATATGCTGAAAATGGTTAATTTTTCAATTTACTGGATGCTACGTTTATGTATAATTTAATGTGGATGAGAAACAGAAGTGGCAGAGACTGGCTTGTCCTCCCTCACATGCCCGTTCTGCCAGTCAGTAAGACCCATGGCTAATTTCCTTCTACCTCACAATTACTTTCCTGAGCTAAACTATATCCCTCAATCCCCTGGTGTCTAAAAATCTGTCTGTCTTGAAGATTGGTGTTGGGTATTGGTTTTTTTTAACAGGTAGAGTGAAAATTGTTTAAGTACCATCCAGATATTCAGCTGCTGTCCTGGGTAGCAAGTTCCAAAGATTCACACTCCCTAGGTGAAGAAATTTACTCTCATCGCTGTCCTGAATGGCCAGTTCCTTCCTTTGAGTTTGTTACCTATGATTCCCAACTCCGTAGCATCCACATTACCAAGCTCTTAAGCACTTTGCGTGCGTCACGGAGGCAGGGAGTCATGCATGTCCTTCAGCCCATCATATCCATGCCAACCTTTTGCTCAGCTACACTAACCGCAATTGCCTGCACTGCATGTGTGTATGCTTTTATGCCTTGTCTATTGATGTGATCGCGTAAATATCCCCTAAACATAGTGATTGTATCTGATTCCACTGCCTCTTCTAGTAGCGAGTTCCAGATATCAATCAAACTCTGCTGAAAACTTCCACCTCACATCCTCTATAAGACTCCCTCCTCTCACCTTAAACCTATGCCTCGTGGCATCTTTTTCATTTGCAAGCTGAAAAGTCTGATTTGATATTCTCACTAGTGTGATAGTTACTGAATCAATCGGTTCAGCACTGTGATGGATTCAGACCACAGCCGCAGAGCCAGTTCCACGCTGAAGCACCACAATCAAATCGCGTAAATAGTAAATGGCGTTCGGCACTGAAGACATCAAACCGCAGCCAGAAGTGAGTCCACGACCACAAGCCCCTGGAACGATTGAACTTTGAAGTTTGGGACCCAAGACTCCTGCACCTTCCACCAGCAGCAGCGAGAGGGAGACTGGTCAAACAAAGGCAGACCGCACTGGGTGCCCATTCATTTTCCTCGCTCATCCTGGCCGATTTTAATCTTGCTCAATGCTTTAATCGGTGTGGAGTAACGGAGCTGACCACAGGTTCTGCCACAAGGAATCAACGAGTACACCCCCCAGTGATGGCCACAGCTGCACTCCACGTCAAATCCCCAGAAGCACCAGATCGTTCAGTCAGCCTAGAGGGAAATTACAGGCTGCAATCAATCCCATTTGAGAAGAAGAAAAGAAGTATATTTAGAAGGAGATAAAGAGCATCCACTATTTTGTAAGATGTCACTGTTGGTCACTAGCACCATCTTGCCACACTCATCAAAGTTGCTGGTGAACGCAGCAGGCCAGGCAGCATCTCTAGAAAGAGGTACAGTCGATGTTTCAGGCTGAGACCCTTCATCAGGTAAGTGAGCTACTAACAGATTTGAAAGTTGGAGGGGGAGGGGGAGATCCAAAATGATAGGAGAAGACAGGAGGGGGAGGGATGGAGCCAAGAGCTGGACAGGTGATTGGCAAAAGGGATATGAGAGGATCATGGGACAGGAGGCCCAGGGAGAAGGAAAAGGGGGAGGGGGGATAAAAGCCCAGAGGATGGGCAAGGGGTATAGTCAGAGAGACAGAGGGAGAAAAAGGAGAGTGAGAGAAAGAATGTGTGTATATAAATAAATAACGGATGGGGTACGAGGGGGAGGTGGGGCATTAGCAGAAGTTAGAGAAGTCAATGTTCATGCCATCAGGTTGGAGGCTACCCAGATGGAATATAAGGTGTTGTTCCTCCAACCTGAGTGTGGCTTCATCTTTACAGTAGAGGAAGCTGTGGATAGATATGTCAGAATGGGAATGGGATGTGGAATTAAAAGGTGTGGCCACTGGGAGATCCTGCTTTCTCTGGTGGACAGAGTGTAGGTGTTCAGCAAAACGGTCTCCCAGTCTGCGTCGGGTCTCGCCAATATATAGAAGGCCACATCGGGAGCACCGGACGCAGTATATCACCCCAGCCAACTCACAGGTGAAGTGTCGCCTCACCTGGAAGGACTGTCTGGGGCCCTGAATGGTGGTAAGGGAGGAAGTGTAAGGGCATGTGTAGCACTTGTTCTGCTTACAAGGATAAGTGCCAGGAGGGAGATCAGTGGGGAGGGATGGGGGGTACGAATGGACAAGGGAGTCACGTAGGGAGCAATCCCTGTGGAAAGCAGAGAGAGGGGGGGATGGAAAGATGTGCTTAGTGGTGAGATCCTGTTGGAGGTGGCGGAAGTTACAGAGAATAATATGTTGGACCCGGAGGCTGGTGGGGTGGTAAGTGAGGACCAGGGGAACCCTATTCCTAGTGGGGTGGCGGGAGGATGGAGTGAGAGCAGATGTGCGTGAAATGGGGGAGATGTGTTTGAGAGCAGAGTTGATGGTGGAGGAAGGGAAGCCCCTTTCTTTAAAAAAGGAGGACATCTCCCTCGTCCTGGAATGAAAAGCCTCATCCTCAGAGCAGATGCGGCGGAGACGGAGGAATTGCGAGAAGGGGATGGCATTTTTGCAAGAGACGGGGTGAGAAGAGGAATAGTCCAGATAGCTGTGAGAGTCAATAGGCTTATAGTAGACATCAGTAGATAAGCTGTCTCCAGAGATAGAGACAGAAAGATCTAGAATGGGGAGGGAGGTATTGGAAATGGACCAGGTAAACTTGAAGGCAGGGTGAAAGTTGGAGGCAAAGTTAATGAAGTCAACGAGCTCAGCATGCGTGCGGGAAGCAGCGCCAATGCAGTCGTTGATGTAGCGAAGGAAAAGTGGGGGACAGATACCAGAATAGGTTCGGAACATAGATTGTTCCACAAAGCCAATAAAAAGGCAGGCACAGCTAGGACCCATACGGGTGCCCATAGCTACACCTTTACCTGGCCAATCACCTGTCCAGCTCTTGGCTCCATCCCTCCTCCTCCTGTCCTCTCCTATCATTTTGGATCTCTCCTTCCCCCTCCCACTTTCAAATCTCTTACTAACTCTTCCTTCAGTTAGTCCTGACGAAGGGTCTTGGCCTGAAACGTCGACTGTACCTCTTCCTAGAGATGCTGCCTGGCCAGCTGCGTTCACCAGCAACTTTGATGTGTGTTGCTTGAAATTCCAGCATCTGCAGAATTCCTCGTGTTTGCCATCTTGCCAGACAGTTTCATTTTGATGTCAATCACTTCCAATTTTTGTTAAGGTTATATCCTACTATGTGCATTATTCCCTAAAGGCCTTTAAATATTTTTTCATCAATTAACTCAGGATAGCATACTGAATCTGAATTGCACTTGTTCCTTACACTTCATTAATTCATCCTCCACACAATTGCATTTGTTTGATGTTGCAAGCACTGGAGAAACTCAGAGGGCCAGGCAGCACCTATGAAGGGAAACGGTCAGTTAAAATGAACAGTCAATATTTTGGGTTGAGGCTGTCCAAACGAGGGGTCTCGACCCGAAATGTCGATTCACAGGTTCTCTCCACAGATGTGGCCTGATCCGCTGAGTTCCTCCAGGGCTTTATGGGTTGCTGCAGGTTTCAGAATCTGCAGTCTCTTGTGTATTGACTTTGTTTGATGTTATCCTGTTTGCTTAGACTGAAAGACTTTTAAACTTGAAGGTAATTTTGAACTAATCAGGCAACTTTAGCAATCGTAACCCTAACCACACACCTAGAGCGCCATCTCATGGCAAATTATGAAACTACATCAAAGGATCCGCATAGAACATACAGAGGACCAGGCGTGCAATGCAGTATCCGTGCTGATGGGGTTTTCTTGATAAGAAATAAGCAGTTCATTGAAAACCTTTTCCATTGTGCCCCTTCGAGGTGGTATGGCAGCGTAGCGGTTAACCTAATGCAATTAAGCACTAGTGACCCAGGTTCATTTCCCGCCACGTCATTTGTATGTTCTCCCCGTGACCGTGCATGTTTCCTCCGGGTGCTCCAGTTTCCTCCCACGTTGCAAAGACGTATGGGTTAGTAGGCTAATTGGTCACTTGGGGGGTAATTGTGGGCTGGTTGGGCCTGTTACTGTACTGTATCTCTAAATAAAAGTACATATCTACAAATATAATCAGCTTGACAATCTACTATGTAAAAGAACGATGGCCATTTCCAATATGATCATGACTGATCTTCCAAATCCAATTCCCTGATCCAGATTTCTCCCCATACACCTTTATCCCCCGAGCCGTAGGAACAGTATCTAATCCCTTCAATATATTTTAATGATTTGGCTTCAACTGTTCAAACAAACTTCTAAGTAAATTTATTATCGAAGTACTGTATGTATGTGTCACCAGATACTATCCTGAGATTCGTTTTCAAAGGAATACAATAGAATCAATGAAAAACCTCACACAGACTGACAAGAAATACAATAGAATCAATGAAAACCCTCACACAGACCGACAAGCAATCAATGAGCAAAAGAAGACAAACTGCGCAAACACAAAAAGGCAATAATGGTAATAAATAAGTAAATAAATAACGCTGAGAACATGAATTGTAGAGTTCTTGAAAGCCAGTCCATAGGTCGTGTTCAGTGATCAGTTCAGTTTTGTGGTGAGTGAAGATGTCCTCGCTGGTTCTGAAGGGTAATAACTGTTCCTGAACACGATGGTGCGGACTCCTGTACCTCCTTGTGATGGTAGCAATGAGAAGAGAGCATGGCCTGGATGGTGGGGGTCCTTGATGATGGATGCTGCTTTCTTGTGGCAATGCTCTCTGTAGATGTGATCAACGATGGGGAGGGCTTTTCCTGTGATGGACTGGGCCATATCCACCACTTTTTGTCAGCTTTCCATTCATGGGCATTGGTGTTTCCATGCCAGGCTGCGATGCAGCCAGTCAGGATACTCTCCACTGTGTATCTATAGAAGTTTGTCTAAGTTTCAGATGACATGCCGAATCTGCACAAACTTTAGAAAGCAGAGGTGCTGCAGTGCCTGCTTTGAAACAGCATGCACGTGCTGGTCCCAGGACAGATCCTCTGAAATGATAACGCCCAGGAATTTAAAGTTACTGACACCCTCCACCTCCAAGCCCCTAATGAGGACTGGCTCATGGACACCCAGATTCATCCTCTTGTGGTCAATGATCAGCTCCTTGGTTTTGCTGACATTGAGTGAGGCTTTGTTGTGACACTGCTCAATCTCCTTTCCGTGGTGGAGAATTCCATGGGATCACCAATCCGAGGGTGAAGAAATGACTCATCATCCCAGTTTTTAATTTATCCTTAGACGGTGGCCTCTGGTCCTGAACTTAACAACCATTAGGAACATTAATCTGCCCTTCTCATTCCTAAACTTTTCTGTGTAAGGTGGTAATGGGTGTTGTAGGTTTCCCTGAGAAGCTCCAGCTTCTGCTGGCCACGTGTGAAGAACTGTGTGCTTCATATGACTCTTCCCCTTGTCCTCACCCTAGCATTGGAAGCATTATGAATGGAAGCACTGTATTGTTGAGAAGCTGTCCTGTCCAGCTCCTCTTGCATAGCTACTGCTCAAGCACCGAAGGGAGTTTGCAAGTGGAACCACAAGCAATTCACCAAGTAAATGGGTAGTGAATCATGGATGAGTGAATGCCTCTTTCTCTTTCACTTCCAGTTCCAGAAAGAGAAAACTGTCAGGTGAACGATGAGGCAATTATAATTGCTGTTTCAGGATGCTAAAGCATTAATTATAAGAACAAAACAATATGGCTGAAAGGGATTATGTTAAATGCAACACTGAAAACAAGCAATTCTGTGAAGAAAGTAAGCATTTCGTGAACGATTATTACAATTGGATCGGTATCCCATTAAGCTCAGGAAAAATTAGGTTAGTGGAAACCTGGGAGTTGTTATCTATTCCTCGTCTGCTCCCTCAGATATTGCAGTATGATACAAGGAAACATGATGGTTAATTGCTGACATAGATAGTTTGGACCAAATAACCTATTTGCAGGTCATGATTTTTCTGGGACTGGGTGCGCACCAGAAGAAAATAGACAGCAAGTGTTGGCAGGGTCTTTGAGCAGTAGTACATTGGAATTCTCTTTTTGCCATCTTGTCCACTTGCTTATTTTGTTAATAACACTCAACGAAACACTACTTGCATTCAAGATGCTTACAATGGCATCTAGCCTCATGTTACAGTGGTAAGGATGTGGTCTACAAATTAGGTGGTAGATAGAAAATTCATGCCAAAAGGGCAATGTTACAATAGTCATGGGGGGGGGGTGGAATTTCACTATGCAGGTAGACTGGGAGAATCAGGCTGGTGCTGGATTCCAAGAGGGGGAATTTCCAGAATGCCTATGTGATGGCTTTCTAGAGCAGCTCATGATTGAGGCCACTAGGGGATTAGCTATTCTGGATTGCGTGTTGTGCAGTGAATCAGATTTGTTTAGTGAGCTTAAGGTAGAAGACTCATTAGGGGCAAGTATCATAATTGAACAGATTCACCCTGAAATTTGGGAAGGTGAAGCTAAAGTCAGATGTATCAGTATCAGAGAGGAGTTGCCCAGCATTGATTGGAAAAGAACACTGGCAGGGATGATGGCAGTGCAGCAATGGCTGGAATTTCTGGAAGCAATTTGGAAGGAACAGGATATATATACATCTCAAAGAGAAAGACGTACTCTCAAGGAAAGATGGCTTTCCTTTACCAATGAAGTCAAAGTCAACATAAAAGCCAAAGAGAGGGCATATAATAGAGCAAAAATTAGCGGGAAGTTAGAGGATTGGGAAGCTTTTAAAAATCAACAGAAGGCAACAAAAGTCATTGAAAAGCTAAAGATGGAATACAAAAATAAGCTATCCAATAATTTTAAAGAGGATACCAAAAGCTTCTTCAGATACGAGGCAGGAGTGGATATTGAACCGCTGGAAAACGATGCTGGAGAGGTAGCAATGGAGGACAAGGCAATGGCAGATGAACTGAATAAGTATTTTGCTTAGTCTTTGCTGTGGAAGACGCGAGCAGTATTGTGGAAGTTCCAGGTGTCAGGGGTCATGGAGTATGTGACATTACCATTACTAGAGCAAAGGTTCTTGGGAAACTGAAAGGTCTGAAGATAGATAAGTCACCTATACTGGATGGAATACATCCCAGGGTTCTGAAAGAGGTGGCTGAAGAGACTGTAGAGACATTGGTAATGATCTTTCAAGAATCACTAGATTCTGGAATGGTTCCAGAAGACTAAGAAATTGCAAATTTCACTTCACTCTTTAAGAAGGGAGAGAGGCAGGAGAAAGGAAATATACCAGTTAGTCTGACCTCAGTGGTTAGGAAGATATTGGAGTTGATTGTTAAAGATGAGGTCTCAGGGTACTTGGGAGTACATGATAAAATAGGCTGTAGTCAGCATGGCTTCCTTGAGGAAAAATCTTGCCTGACAAATCTGTTGGAAACCTTTCAAGAAATAACAAGCAGGATAAACAAAGGAGAATTGGTTGATGTTGTGTACTTGGATTTTGAGAAGGCCTTTGACAAGATGCCACACATGAGGCTGCTTTACAAGCTACGAGCCCTTGGTATTACTGGAAAGATACTCATAAGGATAACGCAGTGGCTGATAGGCAGGAGGCAAAGAGTGGGAATAAAGGGAGCCTTTTCTGGTTGGCTGCCAGTGACTAGTAGTGTTCCACAAGGGTCTATATTGGGACCAATTCTTTTTATTGCTATATGATTTGGATGATAGAATTGATGGCTTTGTTGCAAAGTCTGCAGACAATATGAAGATAGGTGGAGGGGCAGGTAGTATTGAGGAAGTAGATAGACTACAGAAGGACTTAGACAGATTAGGAGACTGGGCAAAGAAGTGGCAGATCGAATACAGTTTTGGGAAATGTATGGTCAAGCACTTTAGAAGAAGAACTGAAAGAGTTGACTATTAGATTAGATTATGAGAACACTCAGTCCTCGTTTATTGTCATTTAGAAATGCATACATGTATTAGGAAATGATACAATGTTCCTCCAGAGTGATATCACAGAAAAACAGGACAAACCAAAGACTAACACTGACAGCACCACATAATTATAGCATATAGTTAAAGCAATGCAAAGCAATACCATAATGTGATAAAGAACAGACCATGGGCACAGTAAAAGAAGTCTTAAAGTCCCAAGTCAATCAGCTCCTGAGTCCCCAATAGCAGGCGGCAAAGGGAGAAACCCCCTGCCATAAACCTCCAGGCACCGACAACTGCCGATGCATTGGAAGCACCAGACCACAGCCGACACTGAGTCCGTCCATCCGAAAACTTCGAGCCTCCGACCAGCCCCTCCGATACAGCCTCCCGAGTGCTATCCTCTGCCGAGTGCTTTCAACCTCTCCCCGGCCACCGAAACAAGCAAAGCCGAGGATTTGGGGCCTTCTCTGGAGATTCCGGACCACACAGTAACAGCAACAGCGAAACGGGCATTTCAGAAATTTCTCCAAATGTTCCTCCATACTCTCACGTCTGTCTCCAGCAAATCAGAATTGTACACGGTCCCCTACTTGACAAATAACAGACACCACCACCGAAGTGGCCGCGCGCGCTGCGTCGCGCCGCCATCTCCTCATCCTCCTGACTATTTTCTAAATGGAAAGAAAAAAAACTAAGGTGCGAGGGGACTTGGGAGTCCTTGTGCAGAATTCCCTAAAGGTTAATTTGCAGGTTGAGTCTGTGGTGAGGAAGGCAAATGTGATGTTAGCATTCATTTCAAGAGGACTAGAATATAAAAGCAAGGATGTAATGTTGAGACTTTATAAAGCACTGGGAGGCCTCACTTGGAGTATTGTGAGCAGGTTTGGGCCCCTTAGCTGTGAAAGGATGTGCTGAAACTGGAGAGGGTTTGAAGGAAGTTCCGGAAAATGATTCCAGGATTGAATGGCTTGTCATATGAAGAGTGTTTGTTGGCTCTGGGCCTGTATTCACTGGAATTCAGAAGAATGAGGTTTAATCTAATTGAAGCCTATCAAATGGTGAATGGTCTTGACAGAGTGGATGTGGAGAGGATATTTTCAATGGTGGGGGAGTCTAAAACCAGAGAACACAGCCTCAGAATAGAGGGATGTCCTTTTAGGACAGAGATGAGGAGGAATTTCTTCAGCCAGTGAGTGGTGAACCTGTGGAATTCTTTGCCACAGGCAGCTGTGGAGCCAAGTCTTCATGGCGGAGCAGACTTGATGGGCCAAATGGCCTAATTCTGCTTCTATAGCTATTGGTCTCATGTTACTGGCAGCTTTGGATACCAACTTTAATCGCCATCTCTTCATTTTCTGAGGGAGAATCTAAGGATTCAGGATGACTAACAACCACATAAAAGTTGCTGGTGAACGCAGCAGGCCAGGCAGCATCTCTAGGAAGAGGTGCAGTCGACGTTTCAGGCCAAGACCCTTTGTCTCTGCACCTCTTCCTAGAGATGCTGCCTGGCCTGCTGCGTTCACCAGCAACTTTGATGTGTGTTGCTTGAATTTCCAGCATCTGCAGAATTCCTGTTGTTTGACTAACAACCACCCTGGTTTTGTGCACTCTGAGGCAGCCGATGATGACAAAGTGGGAACAGCAATCTCGCCTGCACCTACTTTGTGCATTTTGTAATGCTTCTTTGCAGAAAGACTACACAATGAACAGTTAAGTATTTAATTTGAACTTGCAGTGCAATAAAGTAGAAGACACTGACCATAAAACCACATAAAATGTTTGACATTTTGAAACTATTTTCCATACAACCTCCCTTTCTGTCTGCTCATTCACTCAAACACAGTAACATTTTAAAGGTAAGATATAGTGGAAATGTAGAGTTATGGGAGGTTATTATTTAATTCTATTCTACTTTCACTTCTGCCTATTCTATTGTTTATGCATTTCAGTGGGATATTATAGATCACAGAAAGAACAGCTAAACAGACTTGTCAGCTCCCAAATGTTCCTCAATGACCTGTAATGATGTAATGTACACTACAGTTATTTCATTCTAAATGGGTGATAGAAAGAGAGAAAGTGATTGAGGAATGCAATTCCATTTTGGCTGAAGGAATTAAAACTGGATGTTTTCTTAATGATAGAATATTGCAGAAGAGAAAATTGATTTAGATGGTGTCTGTGAGCAGCCAGTGCATAAAGTAACAGAAGTAATCAAAAAGACAAAATTCAGTGTTTTCATTTATCTCCTGGCGTGTGAGGTTTGGAAGTGAGTTAGCCCTCTCTGGAATACTGCACCCTCAATCGAGTATATTCAAGATTGAGGTGGACAGAGTTTTGGACTACTGGGGTTGGGGGTGTCAGGAGCTAAGGGGATTGGGCAGAAGAGTGGTGTTTAGAGTGGCCGTGATCTTATTGAATGGTTGAGTAGGCTTGAGGGGTCATATGATTACTGTGGTCATGCTCCTATACCCGATAGATAGATAGATAGATAGATAGATAGATAGATACTTTATTGATTCCAAAGGAAATTACAGTGTCACTGTAGCATTGCAAGTGCACAGACATACAAAGATACAAATATTAGAAGAGAAGTAAGAAAGATTATAAAATAAGTTAGCTCAAACAGTCTAACGGGGGGGGGGGGGGTCATTATAGAGCCTAATGGCCGAGGGTAAGAATGACCTCATATATTGCTCTTTGGAGCAGTGTAGTTGTCGTAGTCTATTACTAAAAGTGCTCTTCTGTTCAGTCAAGATGGCACGCAGGGGGTGAGAAACGTTGTCCAGAATTGCCAGGATTTTCCGTAGGGTCCTTTGTTCTACCACAGACTCCAATGTGTCCAGTTTGACTCCTATAACAGAGCCAGCCTTTCTAATCAGGTTATTGAGCCTGTTGTCATCACCCAGTGTTGATGCCACTGCCCCAGCACATCACTGCGTAGAAGATTGTACTGGTGACAACAGACTGGTAGAACATGCGAAGGAGAGGCCTGCAGAATCCTGTTCTCAGGGAATATATACTGAAATGGAGGAATTATTGGACAGATTAACCAGAAGATTTCTAGGACATGGCTAGCTTTATTTACTTGTTAGGCAGTCTGTTGTAGTCAAGTACGCTGTAAATAATGTGATGGAGAATGTGGCAGAATAGGTGCAGAGTCTCCATTTCCTGAGGAGACTGAGGTGAATGAGTCTCTCCTCCCTCCCATTTTCACCAGATTTTACAGGCAGACCGTTGAGAGTGGCCTGACCAGCTGCATCACTGTCTGGTATGGGAATTGGGAATTGCAAGCTATCTAATCACAAGCCCCTACAAAAATTTGAGAGGATCATTGGGGTCTCTCTAACACCATTCAGAGATATTTATCAGGAGCGCTGCCTATGCAGGGCCCTTAGCAATGTCAATGATCCCCCTGCCCATCTGTCCAACAATCTCTTTGACCCCTTACCATCAGGCAGGAGGTACCATAACATCAGGACAAGGACTGTTAGGATGGGAAACAGCTTCTTCTCTCAAGCTACAAGATGACTGAACTTCCTGCCACTGCCCAGGTCTCATCACGTATGAAGCACCAGTGGCATTATACTGTTTACCTTTTAACTTGGGCATTAAGTGCACCTTATTGTTTGCTAATTTATTTATGGTAACGCTACTTTGTATGTTGTGTATGTGAGTTATATGTGCTGTGTTGTGCACCTTGGTCTGGAGGAGTGTTACTTCATTTGGCAGTGTACGTGTGTTTGGTCGAATGACGATAAACTGAACTTGAACTTGAAGGGAAGTTTCTTCTAATGGGACAATCCGGAACAAGGGAGCCTCTGCTCTTCTAGCCTTTGATGGTCACCCTGCCCTGGCTAGTTGGTCAGAAACCTTCCCTGATCCTGGGTGGCAAAAGATCAGGTGTGATATTCCACCACAAACATCGCTCGGTTTAGTGAACTCAAAGACTCAAAACCAAGCAACGTCCAAGAAACAAAATGAATACAGAGTTTGTGAATGGTCTGTGTTTTGGACTTTGTGTTCCACCAGCTTTCTTTGATGGAGAACAGCACACCCTCAGTCTTCCAGCAGTCAACAGTATCGTCTTCATCCTGCGCTTCCTGGAGAACCTCTGCCACAGCCTGCACTCAGACAACCTCTTCAGCAGCCAGCCCTTCACCATACACAACACAACCTCCCAGACCTCAGTGGAATATGAGAGTGACAGGATGCATGCAGGTACGGCACTATGTATGTACCGCTGTTGGATGTTATTGCTGGCTTTATAGAGAAATGTCGACAAAGCTAATAAATTTGCCATCATTAACCTTGCAAATTCTATGTGGGTAGGGGTTTGGGGAAGAGAATTAAATAAATTAAGACAAGTTCTTGATAATTTCAAGGGGAAGTGATGTCTTTGAAGTTCTGGAGGCTTTGTGTTAATATTGTCCAAAACCTGATCTTGCATTAGGCGCCTGGCTGCCAAAAATCATCACCTCAGTTTGCCGCGAGTGAAATAATATTGTACTCTTTAACTGATTCCACCTCATTTCCTTTTATGCTCTTGCTGTAAAATTCACAAATTCCCCCAAATAAGCTTCAAAACCAATGCTTGTAAAGGTGTCTAGTTCCATTACTGATAAGGCATCTGGTCTCTTTACCTATGAATGATTTCAGCAAAGAATGGTTTGTTGCATGTGGGGACATGAAGTAGATTAGACCTGTGCTCTATGAAGAATGAAAGGTAATCATATTGAAATATATACTGTAAACAAAAATCTTAAAGGGCTCAGTGAGGTAGATATAGAGTTATGCTTCTCCTGCCCTGCATAACTAATCACTTGGAACCCACTGGCCAGTATTATGCATTTTAACATTTATGGTAGAGTTTTTAATGGAGACTGATCTGGTTAGATGAAATGTGATAACATCGACTGAAGTCAGCATGGCTTCCTTAAGGGCAATTCTTGCCTGACAAATCTGTTGAAATAACAGGTAGGATAGACAAAGGAGAGTTAGTGGATTTTGTTTACTTGGATTTTCAGAAGGCCTTTGAAAAGGTGCCTCACATCAGCTACTAAACAAGATGAGGGCTTGTGGTATTATAGGAAAGGTACTAGCATGGACAGAATATTGGCTCACTGGAAGAATGCAATAAAGGGTCCTGGGAATAAAAGATACCTTTTCTGGTTGCCTGCTAGTGAATAATGGTGTTCTGCAGAGGTCAGAGCTGGGTATGTGACTTTTCACATTATATGTAAATGACTTGGATGATAGAATTGATGGCTTTGTAGCTAGGTTTCAGGTTCAAGTTTAACTTTAATTGTCATTCAATCATACACATGAACACAGCCAACCAAAACAGAGTTCCTCTGGGGCCAAGGTGCAAAACACAGTAACAATAGTCACACACAGCACAAAGCACATATAACACGTATAAGATAGCAGTAAACATACAGTCACACAAAAATATAGCCCAAATCCCTGAGTCCAAGGATGTTGTCAGCAAGAACAAGCCTGCCGCAGTATGCAGACAAACACAATCTAACTTGTCTTCTACCAAACAAGCACAGGAGGGCAGGTAGGGTTGAGGAAGCAGGGAGTCTGCAGAAGGACTTGGGCAGGCTGGGAGAATGGGCAAAGAAGTGGCAGATGGAATATAGTGTAGGGAAGTGTATGGAGGAAGGAATAAAGGCATAGGTTAATTTCTACATGGAGAAATATCAGAAATCAGAAGTGCAAAGGGACTTAGGAGAGCATGTGCAAGATTCCGTAAAGATCAACTTGCAGGTTGAGTCAGTTGTAAGGAAGGCAGATGCAATGTTAGCATTCATTTTGAGAGGACTACAATATAAAAGCAAGCATGTAATGCTGAGGCTTTTTAAAGCATTGGTAGGGCCACACTTGGGAGCATTGTGAACAGTTTTAGGCCCTTCATCTAAGAAAAGATGTGCTGGAGTTGGAAAGGGTCTGGAGAAAGTTCACGAGAAAGATTCTAAGAATTAAAGTATGAACATACGAGGAGTGTTTGACCTGAACTTGTTTAGAAGGATGAGGGGGAATCTCACTGAAACCCAGGAAGTATTGAAAGACCTGGAAAGAGTGGATGTGGAGAGGGTGTTTTCAGTAGTGAGAAAGTCTAGGACTAAAGGGCACAGACTCAGATTAAAGGGCATCTTTTGAGAACAAACGTGAGCAAGTATTTCTTTAGCCAGAGGTTAGAGAATCTGTGAAATTCATTGACCAGACAGTTGCTGAGGCCAAGAAACTGGGTCTATCTAAAGTGAGGGTTGATAAGTTTTTGATTAGTAAGTGTGTCAAAGGTTACAGGGAGAAGGTGGGAGAATGGGGTTGACAGTGAATAATAAATCAGGCATGAACGTCATGTGGAACAGAATGGCCTAATTTTCTCCTGTGTTTTCTGTCCTTCTGAATTTATGGATTCTGTAGGGGCTAATGTACATGCTGAGGAGATATCTGCCACTTGATTAGTAAACAGGTACTGAGAGACTGATCAGTGGTTGACAATACCGAGTACACAGGTATCAAGGAGGTGACCTGAGGCACTGTCAACTTCTCCATCAGTGGTGGGTTCGGACACATTGCTGGTGCCCGCCTGTGGCTCTCTGCTCTCCAGAAATTACCTGGCCTTAGCGCTGCCTCTGCCTTCCTTTTCTTTTGGATAGCTCAGGGCTTCTGCTTATTTTCCATTTTATCCTTTCTAACTCACCTGCAGTTTAGCAAATTCTCACACATTGTCTGTTGTTTCAGTTTATTAGTCATCAGAAATTGTTATTGATGGTGAGAGCTCTTGTATTTGAATGAAGATTGTGCTAATCAGACTGAATAAACAAATGCACCTCCACAAATATGCACACTTCCCCTCACTCGTACATTCACACACTCTGCACACTTTCCCTCACTCATACATTTACACACATACACACTTCCCATCACTCGTACATTCACACACATTTACACACTTCCCCTCGCTCATACATTTACACACCCTGCACACTTCCCTTCACTCATACATTCACACACTCTGCACACTTCCCCTTGCTCGTACATTTACACACACATCTACACACTTCCCCTCGCTCGTACATTTACACATATCTACACACTCATACATTCACACACTCTACACACTTCCCCTCACTCGTCCATTCACACAGTCTGCACACTTCCCCTCACTCGTACATTTACACACACATCTACACACTTCCTTTCACACGTACATTTACACATACATCTACACACTTCCCATCACTCGTACATTCACACACTGCACACTTCCCCTCACTCATACATTTACACACATAACCACTTCCCATCACTCATACATTCACACACATTTACACACTTCCCCTCACTCGTACATTTACACACATATCTACACACTTCCCCTCGCTTGTACATTTACACACACATCTACACACTTCCCCTCGCTTGTACATTTACACACATCTACACACTTGTACATTCACACACTCTACACACTTCCCAGCACTCGTACATTCACACACATTTACACACTTCCCCTCGCTCGTACACTCACACACCCTGCACACTTCCCCTCACTCATACATTCACACACTCTGCACACTTCCCCTCGCTTGTACATTTACACACACATCTACACACTTCCCCTCGCTCGTACATTCACACACCCTGCACACTCCCCCTCACTCGTACATTCACACACTCTGCACACCTCCCCTCACTCGTATATTTACACACACATCTACACACTTCCCATCACTTGTACATTCACACACATCTACACACTTACCCTCGCTCGTACATTTACACACACATCTACACACTTCCCATCACTTGTACATTCACACACTGCACACCTCCCCTCACTCGCATATTTACACACACGCTTACACACTTCCCATCACTTGCACATTCACACACTGCACACTTCCCCTCACTTGTACATTCACATACTACACACACACACACACACACACACACACACACACACACACACACACATACAGAAACATACACACACGCGCGCACACACACCCACACTAGTCAGGGGAATAGAGACAACTCTCTGTCACTAGGATGGAGAGTTACAAAGGTTGTGTTACTTGCCTCGTGCCCATGATCAGTACATCTCATATGATCTGCAGAGAAATTTAGATCCAGTTGTTGTGGTCTATGTGGGTTCCAACAGCCTAGGGAAAAGAAGGAAAGAAGTTCTTCTGAGGGAATTTGGGCAGTTACAGACTAAATTAACCAAGTGGGGCTAGTGCGAGGCTATTACTGCTCGGGATGGCGGAGTTTGGAGTTCATTTCAACACTATCTGTAAGCAGTTTGTATGTCCTTCCTTCCTGTAATCACAGGGGTTCCCTCCAAGCTCCAGTTTCCTCCCACATACCAAAGGCGAACCAATTAGTGTGTTAATTGGTCATTGTAGATTGTCCTGTCATTAGGCTGTGGTTAATTAGCTGGGTTGCAGGGCATGTGGCTCGTTGGTCGGTGAGGGTCTGTTCTGTGCTGTATCTCCAAATAAGTAGATAGATGGATAGATAGAATGATAAGTACATAAGTAAATAGGTAGATAGATAAATAAATACATAAAGAAATAGATAAATATGGCAATAATCTTTGGATTGTTACCTAGGGCATGTGCAAATTTTTCTTGGGTTCATGAGATCAGAGAGCTAAATGTGAGGCTCAAAGATTGCTGTGGGAGAAGTGAGTTCGAATTTGTGAAACATTCACGTCAATCTTGGGGAAGAAGGGAGCTCTTCCAATGGGACACTCAATCTGGACCATATTGGGACCAGGCTCCTGGCAATTTGCAATAACTAGAGCTATGAATAGAGCTTTAAACTAAATAACTAAGGGTTGAGTTCCACAGCTTGGAAAAGTGAGGATAAAGTAAAAGGAATGGGAGTACAGGAGAGGTTATGGAAGTCTTCAGAATAGAGAATATGACTAGAAAGTGGAAAGGATTTAATTGAAGGCAACATGGAGACAAAAATGAATGCATGCAGTATATGGAATAAGGTAGATGTTTTCTACGACAGCTAGAAATTGGCATGCATGACATTGTGGGTATCAAAGAGTCATGTTTGAGGTAAGATCACAGCTGAGAGCTTAACATCCAAGGATAGACATTATATCAAAAGTAGGTAGATAGAGGTGTTGGGGATTTTTTGGTTAAAAAAAAAATGAAATCAAATCCTTAGAAAGAAGTGACGTAGGATCAGAAGATACAGAATCCTTGAGGGTAGAGTTAAGAAACTGCAAGGATGTAAAGAAACAAGCAAGAGAAAATCCGCAGATGGAAATCCAAATAAAACACACAAAATACTGGAGGAACTCAGCAGGGCAGGCAGCATCAATGGAAAAGAGTAAACAGTTGAAGTTTCAGGCCAGGACCCTTCAGCAGGACTGGAAAAGAGAGATGAGAAGTCAGATTAAGAAGGTGGGGGGAGAGGAGAAGAAAGTACAAGATAGTAGGTGATAGGTGAAACCGGGAGGGGGAGAGGTGAAGTAAGGAGCAGGGAATTGACTGGTGAAAGGGATAAAGGGTGGAGAAGGGGGAATCTGATAGGGGAGGATGGAAGGCCATGGGAGAAAGGGAAGGAGGAGGAGCACCAGAGGGAGGTGATGGTTGAGAGAGGGAAATGGGAATGGGGAATGCTGAAGGAGAGGGTGAAGGCAATTATCATAAGTTGTACTCAACTCAGAAGAATAATGTGGGCTGCATAAATGACTATCGCCCGGTGGCACTCACATCGACAGTGATGAAATGATTTGAGAGGTTGGTCATGACTGAACTGAACTCCTGTCCTCAGCAAGGACCTGGACCCATTACAATTTGCCTATCACCACAATAGGTCAACAGCAGAAGCAATCTCAATGGCTCTCCACACGGCTTTAGACCACCTGACACACAAACACCTACGTCAGGATGTTGTTCATCGACTGTAGCTCAGCATTTAATACCATCATTCCCACAATCCTGATCGAGTAGTTGCAGAACCTCGGCCTCTGTACCTCCCTCTGCAATTGGATCCTCGACTTCCTAACCGGAAGACCACAATCTATGCAGATTGGTGATAACATATCCTCCTCGCTGACGATCAACACTGGTGCACCTCAGTGGTGTATGCTTAGCCCACTGCTCTACTCTCTATATACACATGACTGTGTGGCTAGGCATAGCTCAAATACCATCTATAAATTTGTTGACAATACAACCATTGTTGGTAGAATCTCAGGTGGTGACGAGAGGGCGTACAGGGGTGAGATACGCCAACTAGTGGAATGGTGTCGCAGCAACAACCTGGCACTCAACGTCAGTAAGATGAAAGAGCTGATTGTGGACTTCGGGAATGGTAAGACGAAGGAACACATACCAATCTTCACAGAGGGATCAGAAGTGGAGAGAGTGAGCAGTTTCAAGTTCCTGGGTGTCAAGATCTCTGAGGATCTAACCTGGTCCCAACATATCGATGTAGTTATAAAGAAGGCAAGACAGCGGCTGTACTTCATTAGGAGTTTAAAGAGATTTGGCATGTCAACAGATACACTCAATAACTTCGATAGATGTACCGTGGAGAGCATTCTGACAGGCTGCATCACTGCCTGGTATGGAGGGGCTACTGCACAGGACCGAAAGAAGCTGCAGAGGGTTATAAATTTAGTCAGCTCCATCTTGGGCGCTAGCCTACAAAGTACCCGGACATCTTCAAGGAGCGGTGTCTCAGAAAGGCAACGTCCATTAATAAGGACCTCCAGCTCCTAGGGCATGCCCTTTTCTCACTGTTACCATCAGATAGGAGGTACAGAAGACTGAAGGCACACACTCAGCGATTCAGGAACAGCTTCTTCCCCTCTGTCATCCGATTCCTAAATGGATATTTATCCTTTGGACACTACCTCACCTTTTTTAATATACAATATTTCTGTTTATGCACATTTATTAATCTATTCAATATACATATACTGTAATTGATTTACTTATTTATTATTTATTTATTTATTTATTTATTTCTCTTCTATATTATATATTGCATTGAGCTGCTGCTGCTAAGTTAACAAATTTCATGTCACATGCTGATGATAATAAACCTGATTCCTGGTTCAAGAAATCAATGTTCATGACATCAGGTTGGAGGCTAACCTCGATGGAATATAAGGTGTTGCTCTTCCAAACTGACTGTGGCTTCATCGTGGCAGTACAGAAGGCCATAGACTGGCATGTCAGAACGGGGATGGGATGTAGAATTGAAATGGGAGGCCATTGAGAGATGTCACTTCTTCTGGTGGATGATGACGCTTTCTCCCAATCTACCTCGGGTCTTACCAATATACCAGGATCACCAGATACGGTCTCCCAATCTACCTCGGGTCTTGCCAATATACTGGGATCACCGGATACGGTCTCCCAATCTACCTCGGGTCTTACCAATACACCGGGATCACCGGATACGGTCTCCCAATCTACCTCGGGTCTTACCAATATACAGGGATTACCGGATACGGTCTCCCAATCTACCTCGGGCCTTACCAATACACCGGGATCACCGGATACGGTCTCCCAATCTACCTCGGGTCTTACCAATACACCGGGATCACCGGATACGGTCTCCCAATCTACCTCGGGTCTTACCAATACACCGGGATCACCGGATACGGTCTCCCAATCTACCTCGGGTCTTACCAATACACCGGGATCACCGGATACGGTCTCCCAATCTACCTCGGGTCTTACCAATACACCGGGATCACCAGATACGGTCTCCCAATCTACCTCGGGTCTTACCAATACACCGGGATCACCAGATACGGTAGATCACCCCAACAGACTCACAGGTGAAGTGTTACCTCAGGTCTTACCAATATACCGGGATCACCAGATACGGTCTATCAATCTACCTCGGGTCTTACCAATATACCGGGATCACCAGATACGGTCTCCCAA
This sequence comes from Mobula hypostoma, assembly GCF_963921235.1. Taxonomy (NCBI): domain Eukaryota; kingdom Metazoa; phylum Chordata; class Chondrichthyes; order Myliobatiformes; family Myliobatidae; genus Mobula; species Mobula hypostoma. Next base: position 141,005,323 of record NC_086098.1, read on the forward strand.
TCTACCTCGGGTCTTACCAATATACCAGGATCACCAGATACGGTCTCCCAATCTACCTCGGGTCTTACCAATACACCGGGATCACTAGATACGGTCTCCCAATCTACCTCGGGTCTTAACAATATACCGGGATCACCAGATACGGTAGATCACTCCAACAGACGCACAAGTAAAGTGTTACCTCGGGTCTTACCAATATACCGGGATCACCAGATACGGTCTTCCATCTACCTCGGGTCTTACCAATATACCGGGATCACCAGATACGGTCTCCCAATCTACCTCGGGTCTTACCAATACACCGGGATCACCAGATACGGTCTCCCAATCTACCTCGGGTCTTACCAATATACCGGGATCACCAGATACGGTCTCCCAATCTACCTCGGGTCTTACCAATACACCGGGATCACCGGATACGGTCTCCCAATCTACCTCGGGTCTTACCAATACACCGGGATCACCGGATACGGTCTCCCAATCTACCTCGGGTCTTACCAATATACCGGGATCACCGGATACGGTCTCCCAATCTACCTCGGGTCTTACCAATACACCGGTATCACCGGATACGGTCTCCCAATCTACCTCGGGTCTTACCAATACACCGGGATCACCAGATACGGTAGATCACCCCAACAGACTCACAGGTGAAGTGTTACCTCAGGTCTTACCAATATACCGGGATCAAGTGTCTCCCAATCTACCTCGGGTCTTACCAATATACCGGGATCACCAGATATGGTCTCCCAATATACAGGGATTACCGGATACGGTCTCCCAATCTACCTCGGGTCTTACCAATACACCGGGATCACCGGATACGGTCTCCCAATCTACCTCGGGTCTTACCAATACACCGGGATCACCGGATACGGTCTCCCAATCTACCTCGGGTCTTACCAATACACCGGGATCACCGGATACGGTCTCCCAATCTACCTCGGGTCTTACCAATACACCGGGATCACCGGATACGGTCTCCCAATCTACCTCGGGTCTTACCAATACACCGGGATCACCAGATACGGTCTCCCAATCTACCTCGGGTCTTACCAATACACCGGGATCACCAGATACGGTAGATCACCCCAACAGACTCACAGGTGAAGTCACCAGATACGGTCTCCCAATCTACCTCGGGTCTTACCAATATACCGGGATCACCAGATACGGTCTCCCAATCTACCTCGGGTCTTACCAATACACCGGGATCACCGGATACGGTCTCCCAATCTACCTCGGGTCTTACCAATACACCGGGATCACCGGATACGGTCTCCCAATCTACCTCGGGTCTTACCAATATACCGGGATCACCGGATACGGTCTCCCAATCTACCTCGGGTCTTACCAATACACCGGTATCACCGGATACGGTCTCCCAATCTACCTCGGGTCTTACCAATACACCGGGATCACCAGATACGGTAGATCACCCCAACAGACTCACAGGTGAAGTGTTACCTCAGGTCTTACCAATATACCGGGATCACCAGATACGGTCTCCCAATCTACCTCGGGTCTTACCAATATACCGGGATCACCAGATACGGTCTCCCAATCTACCTCGGGTCTTACCAATATACCGGGATCACCAGATATGGTCTCCCAATCTACCTCGGGTCTTACCAATATACCAGGATCACCAGATACGGTCTCCCAATCTACCTCGGGTCTTACCAATATACCGGGATCACCAGATACGGTAGATCACTCCAACAGACGCACAAGTAAAGTGTTACCTCGGGTCTTACCAATATACCGGGATCACCAGATACGGTCTTCCATCTACCTCGGGTCTTACCAATATACCGGGATCACCAGATACGGTCTCCCAATCTACCTCGGGTCTTACCAATACACCGGGATCACCAGATACGGTCTCCCAATCTACCTCGGGTCTTACCAATATACCGGGATCACCAGATACGGTCTCCCAATCTACCTCGGGTCTTACCAATATACCAGGATCACCAGATACGGTAGATCACCCCAACAGACTCACAGGTAAAGTGTTACCTCGGGTCTTACCAATATACCAGGATCACCAGATACGGTCTCCCAATCTACCTCGGGTCTTACCAATATACCGGGATCACCAGATACGGTCTCCGAATCTACCTTGGGTCTTACCAATATACCGGGATCACCACATACGGCCTCCCAATCTACCTCGGGTCTTACCAATATACCGCGTTCACCAGATACTGTAGATGACCCCAACAGACTCACAGGTGAAGTGTTACCTCGGGTCTTACCAATATACCGGGATCACCAGATACGGTAGATGACCCCAACAGACTCACAGGTGAAGTGTTGCCTCACCTGGAAGGACTGTTGTGGGTCCTGGATGGTAGTGAGGGAGGAGGTGTAGGGGCAGCTGTGACACTTGTTCCCTTGCAAGGGTAAGTACCAGGAGGGAGATCAGCGGGGAGAGACGAATGGTTAAGAGCGTCGCGTAGGGAGCAATCCCTGTGGAAAACAGAAGGTAGCGGGGAGAGAGAGATGTACGTGGATGAAAAGACTCTAATAGGTGTTATATACAGGCCTCGAACAGAAGCCAGGATGGGAGGCATATGAAAAGGGCAATGTTACGATAGTCATGGGGGATTTCAATATGCAAGTAGATTGATACAATCATATTGGTTCAATCATGTTGGTACTGGATCCCAGAAGAAGGAATTTATAGAATGCCTAGAAGATGGCTTTTCAGAGCAGCTTATGGTCAATTCCACTAGGGAAAAGACAATTCTGGATTGGGTGTTGTGTAACAAACCAGATTTGATTGGGAAATTTAAGGTATCAGAACACTTTGGAAGCAGTGATAGAATTCACTCTGTAGTCTGAGAGGGAGAAGCTAAAATCAAAGTACTGGTATTAAAGTGGAGTAAAGGGGACTGCAGAGGCATGAGAGAGGAGCAGGCCAAAGTTGATTGGAGGGGGACATTATCAGGGACTAGATATACTACACCCCAGGGTTCTGAAACTGGTAACTAAAGAGATTGTGGAGGCATTTGGTGGCGATCTTACAAGAACCACTGGAGTCTGGAATGGTTGTGGAGGATGGGAAAATTCCAAATGTCACTCCTCATTTTCAGAAGGGAGGATTTCAAAATGTGTATGTAATTATAAAGAAAAAAAGCTGGAAATCAGAAATGAAACTGAAAATGCTAGAAATACAGGTGACAGGTCATTGACCTGAAACTGTGTTTTGCTCCTCACAAGTGCCGCCTCACCTGTTGAGTATTTCCAGCTTTCTTTTTGTGTTATCTGTCATAGAGTCATAGAAAAGTACAGCACAGAAACAGGCCCTTCGGCCCATCTAGTCTGTACTGAACCATCAGTCTGCCTCGTCCCATCAACTTGCACCCAGAACAAAGCCCTCTATAACCCTCCCATCCATGTACCCATCCAAATTTCTCTTAAATTTTGAAATCAACCGTACATCCACCAGTTCTGCTGGCAACTTGTTCCACATTCTCACTGCCCTCTGAGTGAAGAAGATCCCTTAAACATTTCACCTTTCACCCTCAACCCATGACCTCTAGTTCTAGTCTCACCCAACCTCAGTGGAAAAAGCTTGCTTGCATTTATCCCTTCTATACCACTCATAATTTTATATATTTCAATCAAATCTCTCCTCAGTCTTCTACATTCTAGGGAATAAAGTCATAACCCTTTAACTTTAACCGTCTTTTTCTCTAACTCAGTTCCTCAAGTTCCGGCAACATCCTTGTAAATTTCCTCTGCACGCTTTCAAACTTATTGACATCTTTCCTGTAGGTAGGGGACCAGAACTACACACAATACTCCAAATTAGGCCTCACCAATGTTTAATACAACTTTAACATAACATTCTAACTCTTGTACTCAATACATTGATTTATAAAGGCTAATACGTTAAAATCTTTCTTTTTGACCCAATCTACTTAGGATGCCATTTTCAAGGAATTCTGAATTTGAATTCCCAAATCCCTCTGTTCTACTGCACTCCTCGGTGCCCTAATGCTCACTGTGTAAGACCTATTCCCTGGTCAATCCTCCCAAAGTGCAGCACCCCACACTTGTCTGCATTAAATTCCATCTGCCATCTTTCAGCCCGTTTTTCCAGCTGGTCCATATCCCACTGTAAGCTTTGCCAGTCTTTCTTGCTGACCATTATACCTGCATCCTTGGTGTCAGCTGCAAAATGTGCTGATCCAATTTACCACAGTATCATTCAGATCGTTGATATAGATGACATACAACAATGGACTGAACACAGATCCCTCCGGCGCACCACTAGTCAAAGGTCTCCAGACAGAGAGGCAACCATCTACAACCACCCTCTGTCTTCTCCCACAAAGCCAATGTCTAATCCGATTTACTACCTCAGTTTGAATGACAAGCGACTGAACCTTCTTGACCAACCTCCCATGCGATCCTTGTCAAAGGCCTTGCTCAGGTCCATGTAGACCACATATCCTGGCTTACCTTCATCAACTTTCCTCGTAACTTTCTTGAAAATTCAAAGAATGGTTAGACATGACTTATCATGCACAAAGCCATGTTGACTAGCCCTAATCAATCCCTATCTATCCAAATACTTATATACCTGGTCTCTTAGAATACCTTACAATAACCTACCCACTACTGATGTCAGGCTCACCAGCCTATAATTCCCGGGCTTATTCTCAGATCCTTTCTCAAACCATTAGCTCTCCTCCAATCCTCTGCTACTTCACCCATGGCAAAGGATATTTTAACGATCTCTGCTAGAGCCAGTGCAATTTCTCTACTTGTCTCCCACATGGTCTGAGGGGACAGCTTGTCAGGTCCTGAGCATTAATCCTCCCTAATTTGCCTCAAGGCAGCGAACACCTCCTCCTCTGTAATCTGTGTCGGGTCCATGACCTGGCTGCTGCATTGCCTCGCCTCTATAGTCTCTGTGCCAATCTCCCGAGTAAATACAGATGCAAAAAAAATCCATTTAAGATCTCCCCCATCTCGTTTGGCTCCATGCATAGATTACCATTTTGATCTCCCAGAGGACGAATTTTGTCCTTTGCTATCCTTTTGCTCTTAATATATCTGTCAAAGCTCTTGGGCATCTCTTTCAACTTGTCTGCTAGAACAAGTTCATATCTTCTTCCTCCTGATTCGCATCTGGCATCTTCTCTCGCATTTCCTGTACTCCTCAGGTACCTCATTTGTTCCTGCCTGCCAATATACTACCTGTTATGCACCTCCTTCTTTTGCTTAACCAGAGTCTCAATTTCTCCTGAAAACCAAGGTACTCCAAACCTACTATCCTTGTCCTTTATTCTGAAAAGAACATGCAAACTCTGTAGTACCAAAATTTCACTTTTGAAGGCCTTCCACTCACCAAGTACACCTTTGTCAGAAAACAGCCAGTCCCAATCCACACTTGCCAGATCCTTTCTGATACCATCAAAATTGGCCCTTCTCCAATTTAGAGTCTCAACCTGAGGACCAGACCTATCCTTTTCTGTAATTACCTTGAAACTATTGGCATTATGAAAACTAATGCAAAATGTTCCCTCCCTTTCTTTCACCTGCCCTGTCTTATTCTGTAAGAGGAGATCTAGCACTGCACTTTCTATAGTTGGGACTTTGATGCACTGATTAAGAAAACCTTCCTGAACACATTTGACAAACCCTTTCCCATCTAGTCCCTTTACAGTATGGGAGTCCCAGTCAATGTGTGGAAAGTTAAAATCATGTACCATCACAACCTTATGTTTCTTGTGAGCTTTCTAAATATCTGCTCCTCTAAATCCCACTGACCGTTGGGTGGTCTATGTTATAATCTCATTAACATGGTCATACCTTTCTTATTCCTCAGTTGTGCCCACAAAGCCTCACTGGATGAGCTTTCCAGTCTATCCTGACTGAGCACTGCCGTGACATTTTCCCTGACTAGTAATACCACCCGTCCCCCTTTGATCCTTCCCACTCAATCACGCCTAAAACAATGGAATCCCAGAACACTGAGCTCCCACTCCTGCCTTTCCTGCAACCAAGTCTCACTAATGGCTACAATTCCAGGTGCTGATCCATGCCCTCAGTTCATCTGCGTTTTCTACAATGCTCCTTGCATTGAAATATACACAGCTCAGAACATTAGTTAACCTTTTGATTCCTGACTTTGTATGCAGGCTTAACAGCATCTTTCTCTACAACCACTCCACTATCTGTTCCGGCGCTCTGGTTCCCATCTCCCTGTAACTCTAGTTTAAAACCTCCTGTGCCACACTAGCAAACCTTCCTGCTAGGATATTAGTCAACCTCCGGTTCAGCATCTGTGATGAGAATGGCAGAACACTGTTTACTGAGCACACGCTCTCTTCTCACAGGTCACACCTTCCCTGAATGAAAGCCCAATGATCCAAAATTGTGAAGCCCTCCCTCCTGCACCAATTCCTTAGCCATGTGTTAAATTGCATGATCTTCCTATTTCTGGCCTCATTGGCAAGTGGCATGGATAGCAATCCAGAGATCACAACCGTGGAGGTCCTGTCCTTTAACTTACCACCTAACTCCCTGAACACACTTTGCAGGGTTTCATCACCCTCCGTACCCATGCCATTGGTACCAACATGGGTCATAACCTCCATGGCTTCTCCTCATCCCACTTAAGAATGGTGTGAACTCGATCTGAGACTAATCTGATCCTGACACCCGGGAGGCAACAGTCCATCTCGTACTGATCCACAGACCCTTCTTTCTGTTCCCCTAACCAATGAACGAATGTGCGACTGTATCATGCGTTTTCTTTTATGATTCCCACTTCAGAGACGGTGATATCAGAGGATGACCTCATCGGATCTGTGGAGAGCAGATTTGCAGTGGACTCCATAGATGGTCCTCTCCACTCAATGAATGCCCGCAGTCCGTCGAGGCGCAACTCCGGAGACCACAGGAGTGCAGGGCCCATTCCTTACAACTACCGCTCATCCTACCAGTCCTCCAGTGGGCCCCCTTCGGCAGGCCTGCGACGGCTTTCGCCCAGCGTGGCTGGAGGTGCGACGTTTTATGAGGGCAAGGAAAGCGGTAATGCAGGTATGTTTCATGTAGGCCGCTGTCATTCCGCCCGAGAGTACTGAGAGGTCCAACAGCCCACTGAGTCTATGCCAACCAGTGACACCCACCGTACATTAACTCCAATTTATTGTATTGTACCCATCTTCCAATCACTACCAACACTCTCCCCCATCCAATTCCACCCCCCATCACCTACAAATGAGCGACCTGTAACAGTCTGATGGCATGAACATTGACTTCTCTAACTTCCGCTAATGCCCCACCTCCCCCTCGTACCCCATTCGTTATTTATTTTTATACACACATTCTTTCTCTCACTCTCCTTTTTTTCCCTCTGTCCCTCTGAATATACCTCTTGCCCATCCTCTGGGTTCCCCTCCCTTGTCTTTCTCCCTGGGCCTCCTGTCCCATGATCCCCTCATATCCCTTTTGCCAATCACCTGTCCAGCTCTTGGCTCCATCCCTCCCCCTCCTGCCTTCTCCTATCATTTTGGATCTCCCCCTCCCCCTCCCACTTTCAAACCTCTTACTAACTCTTCCTTCAGTTAGCCCTGACGAAGGGTCCCGGCCTGAAATGTCGACTGTACCTCTTCCTAGAGATGCTGCCTGGCCTGCTGCGTTCACCAGCAACTTTGATGCGTGTGACCTGTAACAGCGGCCTATTCAGCTATCAACCCACACATCATCCTTTTTGCACTACTCATTTAATTTTGCTTTATACTCGACAACTGGGTGACCTGTTGGGGCACCCTTTGAGAGAACGGTAGTGCAGTCTGATGTGACCAGAATGAACATGACATTTTCCTGACTGCTATTGGTATCGCTTTGCTTTGGAAACTGAAGTAGGAAACCTCAGTTTATTAAAGAAGAACGACACGTAGCAAAGCAAATATAGCTCCTCCTTGTTTAACGAAGTACACTTTTGATGGCATCATTTCTGATTTATCTGCCACCCTTGTGCCTCTTGTCATCATTCTGGATACGTGCAGTCCTTTCATCCCCCATCTCTTCATCTCTTCTGTTATTTGTTGTTCGTCTCTGATCCTAGAGACGTGCATGCCTCCCCTCCTCTGTCTGTTCTTCTCTCATCTTTTTTTGTCCTGACTCTTTGATCCTGGAGTCATGCGGCCCTGGCCTCATCCAATTCTTGTTCTCTCCCTCTCCTTGCCGCTTCCCTTTCCACCCGGCATAATTAGGCGGGCCATTTTTTTTACCCTAATGCTGGATAGAAGATACGAAGCAGTAACACCAAAGGATGCTGATTATTCTTGATGATGTGGTTGACGCTCTCCTAAATGGACGTGATATAGTCACCACTGTCTTTTGACTGCAGCAAAGGATTTTATGGGTGTCTCGAAGTACGTCATTACAATAAGGTTTAATTATCTCTTATTGATGGGTGGCAGTTAGATCTGTCCCAATGCTGCACATGCTGATGTAATTAGCAGAATGTGACCCTTCGAAATAGAGCTGCCCTGCCCTTTTGCTCTGGTAGGTGTCGCTGCTGAGGCTGGCCGTGCGCCTGCGTCGGGCTGTCGCGTCCCAATTTCTATGATGGGTGATCGGCTCTCGGGTGAAAGCAAGCCTGTTGATTTTTGGCGAATGAGAAATTTTATACGAATATATAACCCTGAACTTTGTCTGCATTCTGTAAGTTAGCACATTTGAATTCGATTTAGCCAAAAAAAGTGCCGCTGTAATGCACCATTTGCGCTAATTGGAGGTCACAAACAGACAGACAGAGCATGAGAGTTTTTGTAGTATATAGATATATGTAATTGTAATTTATAGTTTTTTAAATACATTGCATTGCTCTGCTGCCACGAAACAACCAATTTCACAGCATATACTGTATCAAGGGGCCGCAAATGAAGGCGTGCTCGTCTTCTAGGCCACACCCTTGGGATATCGATAAACGGCCGGTCAGTGAGCCCCAGGAGTGGGAACCATCGCCGTAAAGAACTGCAGTTTGAATGCAGTTGCAGGTCAGGGGTACTGACAGAATCCATCCTCTTTGAAAAGGAAAAAGGAGACATTAAAGGTAGAAATTAGGCTGTTTCCGCAGATGAGCTCGAGAAGCTGCTCTCTAGTGCCATCATAGCTCCGCTTGTATTTATTTTCTGTCTTTATTTCAGAGGTATGGTATCTGCAGTTGGTTTAAAATTTTCACGGTGTGTCTGTCAGTCAGAAATGCAGATTACTTTAACCTATGTCTCCATCCCTTCTCACACCTCCTTCCATCAGCCCATCGCATTAGTAACAGTCATAAAGACAACAAAGAGGCCCATAAGGTCTGCAGTGAAATTCAAATCAGTGACATAGTAGTCAGCACAACGCCTTACAGTACCAGCGACCAGGGTTCAATAACCCGCCTCTGTCCGTAAGGAGTTTGTACGTTCTCCCCATGACCATGTGGGTTTCCTCCGAGTGTTCTGGTTTCCTCTCACAGTCCAAAGATGTACCAGTTGGTAAGTTAATTGGTCATTGTAAATTGTCCTGTTATTAGGCAAGGGTTAAATTGGGGGTTGCTGGGCAACGCAGCTCAAAGGGACAATTTGGCACTGTATCTTGATAAGTAGAGGAATAAAGCTTTTAGTACTTATTTAATTAATAGTTCCCAAACTTTTTCCCGGGATACAGATGTCAAACACTAGACAGTGGCTTTACTAGTCTCTGGAGTTGAGACAGTGAGTTTACTAGTCTCTGGAGTTGAGACAGTGAGTTTACTAGTCTCTGGAGTTGAGACAGTGAGTTTACTAGTCTCTGGGGTTGTGAGACAGCGAGCTTACTAGTCTCTGGAGTTGAGACAGTGAGTTTACTAGTCTCTGGGGTTGTGAGACAGCGAGCTTACTAGTCTCTGGAGTTGAGACAGTGAGTTTACTAGTCTCTGGGGTTGTGAGACAGGGAGTTTACTAGTCTCTGGAGTTGTGAGACAGGGAGTTTACTAGTCTCTGGAGTTGAGACAGTGAGTTTACTAGTCTCTGGGGTTGTGAGACAGCGAGTTTACTAGTCTCTGGAGTTGTGAGACAGGCAGTTTACTAGTCTCTGGGGTTGTGAGACAGCGAGCTTACTGGTCTTGGGAGTTGCGAGACAAGGAGTTTACTCGTCTCTGGAGTTGTGAGACAGTGAGTTTACTAGTCTCTGGAGTTGTGAGACAGGGAGTTTACTAGTCTCTGGGGTTGTGAGACAGCGAGCTTACTGGTCTTGGGAGTTGCGAGACAAGGAGTTTACTCATCTCTGGAGTTGTGAGACAGTGAGTTTACTAGTCTCTGGGGTTGTGAGACAGGGAGTTTACTAGCCTCTGGAGTTGTGAGACAGGGAGTTTACTTGTCTCTGGAGTTGAGACAGCGAGTTTACTCGTCTCTAGAGTTGTGAGACAGTGAGTTTACTTGTCTCTGTAGTTGTGAGACAGGGAGTTTACTAGTCTCTGGAATTGTGAGACAGCAAGTTTACTCGTCTCTGGAGTTGAGACAGAGAGTTTACTAGTCTCTGTAGTTGAGACAACGAGTTTACTAGTCTCTGGAGTTGTGAGACAGTGAGTTTACTCGTCTCTGAAGTTATGAGACAGGAAGTTTACTGGTCTCTGGGGTTATGATTTAGGGAGTTTACTAGTCTCTGGAGTTGTGAGACATCTGCTCTATCAGCTTGACACTGTGCTGCCCTAAAGTAACCTTAAAATACATAACAGGGTCTGGACAAGCAGTCTGGACTGGTTATGGGTATGTGGCTGTATTTTTAAACAGTGTATTTTTAGATCTGAGGACGTGTCTGCTCTGTAGGTCAGCCTTGTTTGATTCTGATTCCCATGGGAGGCAGGAGTTTGGTTTTCTCTCATTCAGAACAAGGGCTCAGTGTTTCAGTTTTGTTTTGATTATCAGGGTGAGGGAAGAGACGAGAAGGTGCGTCACCTTGTCGCTGCTTATGTTGAGTACCAGATCAAATTGGAACTAGTGTTTCTGACATAGTCTCCCTGCACTTTGTATCTTCCTATCACTTGAGACCAAAAACTTGTCCGTGTAGCTGATGAACTGGAGTGGGATGGGGCAGTGGGGATGGCAGGAAGAGGGCAACAGCCAGGTTAAAGAAGCTGCTTATAAAGAGGCTCGATTTTATTTAAAGAACTGAAGATCTGAATAAGAAATATGTATCAATTTGAACAGTGTTCATTGATATGGAGCCATAGAAAATTACAGCACAGAAACAGGCCCTTCGGCCCATCTAGTCCATGCCAAATCAATTAAACTGCCTAGTCCCATCAACCTGCACCCGTACCATAGCCCTCCAAACCCCTCCCATCTACGTACTATTCCAAACTTCTCTTAAACCTTGAAATCGACCTTGCATCCACCACTTGTGCTAACAGCTCGTTCCCACTCTCTCACCACCCTCAGAGTGAAGAAGGTTCTCCTCCTGTTTCCCTTTAAACATTTCACTTTTCACCCTTAACCCACGACCCACATTTGTAGTCTCACCCCACCTCAGTGGAAAAGTATTTATATTCTAATTAATATAAATTAGAAAAGTGCAAAATTAATTATAATCTAATTATCTGGACATGAGATCTTTTCCCTCTACCTTGTTTAGTTTTATTATAGACAAGTACTGAGAGTGTTGCCCTCTACATTGATATAATGCTGGCAAGGCCTTAAATAGAGGAACACGGCTTTTTGAGTAAATACACCAGATACAGTATTTGCAACTGAAAAGAAGCAAAATTGGGTTCAGCTTTCCTATTAATTGGCAAAATCGTGCTTACAATTATTTTGCTTTAATATTTTCATGGTCATTCACGATGAATTATTCTATTGTTTTATTTCCTTGTAATCTCATTTTAGCGACTAGTCCTGCCTCAGGCCCTGAACGTCACATACTACCACAGGACACCCTCCGGTCATACAGCAGGCACCCGTCTACCTGGACCGTGGAGGATGTGATGCGTTTCGTCAGGGAATCTGATCCTCAGGCTTTGGGTCCACATGCTGAGCTCTTCAGGAAGCATGTAAGTGTCAATCAGGAAACTTCGTCTCTGCTTAAGCAACCATACATCTCCATACATCAAGCCGAGCTTGCCTTTCTGATCAGGCAACAGTCAAGGCCAATTCAATTCTTCAAAGGAAATTTATTATCAAAGTACATGGATGTTACCATATACAACCTTGAGATTTAGTTTCTTGCAAGCATTTACAGGAAAATGTAATAGAATTTTATAACAAGTGACATAGACAAAGATTGGCGAAACTTCAGTGTTTATTGTGCAAAAAAGAAGACAAACTGTGCAAATAAAAATAATACTGAGAACATGAGTTGTAAAGAGTCCTTAAAATTGAGTCTGTAGATCATAGAATTAGTCCAGAGTTGTTCTGAACAACATTATCCATAGCAGTTCAGAAGCCTGATGCTCGTAACATAATACAGTGCCTATTCACCCCACCTTGGAAGTTTTCATATTTTATTGTTTTACAACATTGAATCACAGTGGATGTAATTTGGCTGTTTTTGGCACTGATTAACAGAAAAAGACTCTTTTGTGTCAAAGTGAAAACAGATCTCTACAAAGTGATTGAAATTAATTACAAATATAAAACACAAAATAATTGATTGTGTAAGTATTCACCCCCTTTTAATATGGCACACCAGATCATCACTGGTGCAGCCAATTGGTTATAGAAGGTAAGTCACATAATTAGTTCAATGGAGACCTGTGTGTAGTCAAGGTGTTTCAATTGATTGCAGTAAAAATACACTTGCATCTGGAAGGTCCAACTGCTGGTGAGTCAGTATCCTGGCAAAAAACTACACCAGGAAGACAAAAGAACACTCCAAGAAACTCCACAAAAAGGTTATTGAAAAGCACAAGCCAGGAGATGGATACAAGAAAATTTCCAAGTCACTAAATATCCCTCAGAGTACAGTTAAGTCGATCATCAAGAAATGGAAAGAATATGGCACAGCTGTAAATCCGCCTAGCGCAGACCGTCCTCAAAAACTAAGTGACCGTGCAAGAAGGGGACTAGTGAGGGAGGCCCCCACGAGACCTGTGACAACTCTGAGGAGTTACAAGCTTCAGTGGCTGAGATGGGAGAGACTGTGCAAACAACAACTGTTGCCTGGGTGATTCACCAGTGGCAGCCTTATGGGAGACAAGCAAAGAGAAAGCTACTGTTGAAAAAACTCACATGAAATCTCGGCTGGAGTTTGCCAGAAGGCATGTGGGAGACTCTGAAGTCAGCTGTAAGAAGGTTCTATGGTCTGATGAAACCAAAATTTGAGCTTTTTGGTCATCAGACTAAACACTATTTTTGGCGTAAGCCAAACACAGCACATCATCAAAAATGCGTTATCCCTACTGTGAAGCATGGTGGTGGCTGCATCATGCTGTGGGGATGCTTCAATGCAGCAGACCCTGGAAGGCTTGTGAAGGTAGAGGGTAAGGTTACTGCAGCAAAATACAGGGAAATCCTGGAGGAAAACCTGATGCAGTTTCCAAGAGAAATAACGATTTGGGAGAAGATTTGTTTCCCAGCAAGACAATGACCCCAAGTATAAAGCCAAAGCTACTCAGGAATGGCTTAAAAACAACAAAGTTAATGTTCTGGAGTAGCCAAGCCAGAATCTAGACCTCAAACCAATTAAGAATTTGTGGCTGGACTTGAAAAGGGCTGTTCACTCATCATCCAAATGCAATCTGACAGAGCTTGAGCAGATTTGCAAAGGAGAATGGGGAAAAATGGGACCTTTTCTGACTGGCTGCCAGTGACCAATGGTGTTCCACAAATGTCTGTGTTGGGACCGATACTTACTACATTATTTGTCAATGATTTGGATGAAAGGATTGATGGCTTTGTTGCAAAGTTTGCAGATGATATGAAGATAGGTAGAGGGGAAGGTAGTTTTGAGGAAGTAGAGAGGATATAGAAAGATTTAGATTAGGGGAATAGGCAAAGAAATGGCAGATAGAATACAGTGTCGGGAAGTGTATGGACATGCACTTTGGTAGAAGAAATTAAAGGTTTGACTATTTTCTAAATGGAGAGAAAATACAAAAAAAAAATGAGGAGCAAAGGGACTTGGGAATCCTTGTGCAGGAATCCCAAAAGGTTAATTTACAGGCTGAGTCTGGTGAGGAAGGCAAATGTAATGTTAGCATTCATATCAAGAGGACTAGAATATAATTACAAGGATGCAATGTTGAAAGTTTATAAAGTATTAGTGAGGCCACAATTAAGAGTATTGTGAGAAGGTTTGGGCCCTTTATCTTAGAAAGGATGTGCTGAAGCTGGAGAGGGTTCAAAGGAGGTTCATGAAAATGATTCCAGGATTGAATGGCTTGTCATTTGATGGCTCTGGGTCTGTATTCACTAGAATTCAGAAGAGTGAGGGGTGACCTCATTGAAGCCTATTGAATGGTGAAAGGCCTTGACAGAGTGAATATGAGTGGATATTTCCTATGGTGGGAGAGTCTAAGACCAGAGGACACAGCCTCAGAATACAGGGGCATCCATTTAGAACAGAGATGAGGAAGAATTTCTTTAGCCAAAGAGTGGTGAATCTGTGGAATTCTTTGCCACAGGCAGCTATGGAGGCCAAGTCTTTATGTATATTTAAGGCAGAGCTTGATAGATTCTTGATTGGTCAGGGCATGAAGTGATACAGGGAGAAGGCAGGAGATTGGGGCAGAGAGGGAAAATGGATCTGCCATGATGAAATAGTGGACCAGACTCAATGGGCCAAATGACCTAATTCTGCTCCTATATCTTATGGTCTTATGGTATTGAGCACTTTCTGTAGCTATGTCTGTTCCTGGACATTGGTGTTTCCATACCAGTCCTTGATGCAAATAATTTACTCAGTATTTCAACCTTCTTATAAGTAGTGGATGTGAGCATTTGCATGGACCATTAAGGTCCTACTTAAATTTTTGTCTACAAGTCTTATCTAGTCTATAAGACATTAGAGCAGAATTGGGCCAATTGAGTCTGCTGTGCCATTTCATCATGGCTGATCGATTTCCCTCTCAAACACGAGAAAGTCTGCCGATGCTGGAAATCCAAGCAACTCATACAAAATGCTGGAGGAACTCAGCAGGTCAGAGAGCATCTATGGAAAAGAGTAAACAGTTAACCTTTCAGGCCGAAACCCTTCTTCATCATTGGAAAGAAAGAGGAGAAGTCAGAGTGAGAAGGTGGGGGAGGAGGGGAGGAAGAGGTACAACGTGATAGGTGAAACTGAGAGAGGGAGGGGGCAAAGTGTAGTTTTTGGAAGTCGAGTGGTGAAAGAGATAAAGGGCTGGAGAAAGGGGAATCTGATAGGGGAGGATAGAAGACCATGGAAAAAAGGGAAGGGGGAGGAGCACCTGAGGGAGGTGATGGGCAGGTAAGGAGATAAGGTGAGAGAAACAGGAATGGGGAATGGTGAGGGGGGAGCGATTCCCTCTCAGCCCCGTTCTCCTGCCTTCTCCCCATAACCTTTCACACCCTGACTAATCAAGAACCTATCAACCGCTGCCTTAACTACACCCAGAGACTTGGCAATGAATTCCACAGATTCACCACCCTCTGGCTGCAGAAGTTCCTCCTCATCTCCGTTTTAAATGGAGATCCCGCTATTCTGAGGCTGCGCTCTCTGGTCCTAGTCACGGGTGAGGATGCCACCTGAGCTCCTCTCGTCCATTTGGCTTAATGGAGTGAAATGAGAATGACTCCTGAAAGATTTGTGACCGTTTACCTTAAAGTGAATTATTAGACCATAAAACATTGTGGGGACATGCTTTTAGGCATATTTGGTAGAGGTTAGCTTGGAATTACTTGTATTTTTGCTGCTGTTATCTGTAACTTGCTGAGGAATGAGTTGAATAGATCTTTTGTCAAATCCAATCCAGAGAATTTAATCACTTTGTATTGACTCTACTAGTTCATCTCCAGAGATATCAAGACCTTGCAGTCTCCATCTGATCCTCCTCACTCTGAGTGGCACTCTTATTCATTTGCGTCAGTCAGGATGTCAGCCTGCACTGTTGGTACCATCAGTAACCACTGGGAGTTGTCCACTGACACAGTCCACATGGTCTGTGCTCCTCTCTGTCGAAGAGGGGAGTATCTTCTTACTTTGTGTCAACAGTATTGTTTGGAATTCTACTGTTTTCCCTTGGAACATCGTACTGAACCACTGTAAACTCTCTGCACTGCTGCTCCTTGGCCTGTCGGCTGTTGGGGATGCAGCTGCCTTCAGCCTGTGGGCCCGCAGGAAGAATGCCAGGAAGGGCCCCCTCATAGCGGCAGTCAAACTAGGAGCAGACACAGCCCAGCAGGAAGTTTGGGGAATGGTGCCCAGTGTTGAGCGAGTGGAGTCTGAAAGCTGGAGATGCTCTGGTCTCGCAGTCATAATCAAGACAGAGCTGGAGGCTGGAAGCTCAGATCCAGAGGTTAGAGAGTCGGAACATGAAATGGGAAACCTGTGTCCAGGTGAGAATAATCTGGATTTACAGGCAGGTTATTCAGCAATGGGAATCTGAATATAGAAATGGGGAGGTGCTACATTTTAGTAGAACTAATCAAAATAGGACATACATGGTAAATAGTAGGACATTAAAGAATGCAGTAGAACAGAGGGATCGAGGAATAATGGTGCATAGTTTCCTGAAGATGGAATCTCATGTGGATAGGGTGGTGAAGGAAGCTTTTGGTTTGCTGGCCTTTATTAATCAGAGCATTGAGTATAGGAACTGGGGTGTAATGTTGAATTTGTAGAAGGCATTGGTAAGGCCAAACCTGGAGTATTGTGTACAGTTCTGGTCACCGAATTATAGGAAAGATGTCAATAAAATTGAGAGAGTACAGAGGACGTTTACTAAAATGTTGCCTGGGTTTCATCTCCTAAGTTACAGAGAAAGATGAACAAGTTAGGTCTTTATTCTTTGGAGCATAGAAGGTTGGGGGGGACTTGATAGAGGTATTTAAAATTATGAGGGGGATTGATAGAGTTGACGTGGTTAGACTTTTTCCTTTGAGAGTGGAGAAGATTCAAACAAGAGAACATGAGTTGAGAGTTAAAGGGCAAAGGTTTAGGGGTAACATGAGGGGGAACTTCTTTACTCAGAGAGTGGTAGCTGTGTGGGATGAGCTTCCAGCAGAAGTGGTTGAGGCAGGTTCTATGTTGTTGTTTAAAGTTAAATTGGACAGCTATATGGACAGGAAAGGAATGGAGGGTTATTGGCTGAGTCCAGGTCGGTGGGACTAGGATAGGGTAACAGTTCGGCACGGACTAGAAGAGCCGAGATGGCCTGTTTCCATGCTGTAATTGTTATATGGTTATATAACCTTGAAACAAATCTCTGAGCATGCTGTCATTTGACCCAAGCAACAAAACATCTGCATTGCTACCGGGCAGCAGTAGTGTACATTGGATATCGGTGTGCTCTACCAAACGGCGGTACTGGACCAGAGCTGACACAGGGCTTTTCCATTACTTCCTCTCAACCGGCTGAGTAACACCTTGGTGTTTGGTTCCAGAGTTTTGGCCACAACTAACTGATGCAAATAAAAGCCAGAGAATAGGATTAATGTTGGATGAGTGTTAATTGGGTAGCTGATGGTCAGCACGAACACAAAGGGCTGAAGGGCCTGTTTCTGTGCCGTCTAAAATATGACTGTAGGGGGAAAAGACTGCAAGTAGTGCGATTCTGAATGAAAAGAAAACAAATATCCAGCAGCCTTAAATGTCTACCGACCTCGAATAACTTTAAGTAATTTAATTGTTGAGACTGAATTCCCACAATTTCCCTGAATTCCACCTATTGAAAATTAGAGTGGTAAGATTTCATAGAAATTTAATAGGGCTTAATGTGTGGTTCTGTTAAAAGTGATGGTTGGGCGCTGGGTCAATTGTCGGAATTCAGATTCTACACCCAAGAAGTTAGCCTGCCATTTCTCCTCGTCTCATATCCCTAAATATTTCCAGTTTTCTCTTTGTTACTCATGTTTGGTGCAATGTGTCTCTTTCCAGCTGCTGATCTGCTTCTCTCCCCCTCCCCATTTTTTTTCCAGGAGATTGATGGGAATGCTTTGATCTTGCTGAAGAGTGACATGATAATGAAGTACATGGGACTGAAACTGGGCCCAGCTCTGAAGCTCTGCTACCATATTGATAAACTGAAACAGGGCAAATACTGACCCGAGGGGTAAACGTGAGCAGCACAAGTGGATGACAAGTCCTGTCTGTCTTGTTCTTGTTTTGTTTCTATTTCCTGTCTTTGAAGGTGCACTTTCTTCCTGCTGAAGTTGTTCAAAAACCTTCTGATACATTTGGCAAGAAGGGCTTGGATTAACTTGACGAGTTGCAGCAGGACCACACACAAGGGCTGGTTTGTGGGTGATTTTATCTGTGGTTTCTTTCCGCGCGCACAAAAACCCAACAAACGTCAGCAGTGCATGCGCTGAGTTTTCATACCTGGAATTCCAATGAAAGTACCTGAGACGTTTTAGCCGACCCTGGTTCCTCATTGTGAACTTAATCTTCTGGAGGTATCATTGAATAAGTGGATGTGTAGTATTCATGTACAAATGCCAGACTGAATGAACGATGGCCTTTATGTAATGTGTATAGTACAACATAATCTAAATTTAATTTTAAGGTGAACGATATTGCTTTTAAGAAGTTATATTGAATTGTGTAAATAAGTGTATAATTCTCTGCTACTGAAGGTTAATATTTTGCTTAGCAAACTCCCGGCATCAGTGGATGGGATGACCAATTGTTAGATGATTCCAGAAAGCAGCAAAATGGAGATTGTACCTTATTTTCAGAAGTGTATCCTTGACACCTTGAGGTTTGTTCTGTATATAGTCACGAATGGTGCAGGTTTCTTGAAAGTGAAGTTCCTCAGCACTCGCGGGGTTTAATCCTGAATACCTGGTAAACGAAGCCAAGCAAAGACCACTGACTAGACAGGCTTGCGGCTACTGACTGTGAAAATTATAGTGATGTTCAGATTGAATCTGTGTATATTTTAGTAGGTGATTCTCTGAACATTCATCAGATCAGAGCTGAAACCAGAATATGAATGGTTGTTGCTTGATATAGGATTACTCAGCCAGTGTACGCTTAGAGAATGAGGTTAACCAATTCACTAGAGAGTGGAATTAGCCAATAAGCATATTCTCAGAAGTGGAGCAAACTAGACAGTGTGCAGTGGGGAGAGGGGTTAACTGCTGGTGTGTATTGGGGAGTGAGGGAATTGAAATTTGCCAGCTACCAGGGAGTGAGTTCAGCCAGCTCAGGAATGGAGATAATTGGCCAATCTGTGCAGTCAGGGGCTCACTTTGGCAGATGAGAAGCCATAGGTCAGAAAGAAGGAAGACATTCTGGAGGTACAGGTATGGTAAGTCCATGGTGAAGAGAAATCAGACGAGACCAGGAAAATGGAAACTGTCAAAATGGCAAAGGATATCTTAAGTGTCATGATGCGACTGAATTGCGGTAGAATTTATGTGGTAGGGTTGAAAGAAATGAGTAAGGTGGGACAAAAACAGACTGAAACAATGGGCCTGCCTGGATAGGGCAGGGTTGGGAGGCTGTGCTTGAGGATATGATATCAGTGACCACTTAACAGACGAAGGCCTGATGCAGACAAGGCCTACTTCCGTTGCAATGAGTGAATGAAGCAAACCCAAGTGCAGGACACAGGCACGGAGACTGAGTTAGGATGCTTACGCAGACGTGAGTGTTGAACAACAAACAGGAGGGATCTTGACACGGAGAGATGGAGTTTCATAGGTAAACCTTGAAACTGGAGCAAAACTTAGAACACACAGTCCTAAGCGGCCGGGAAACGTTAATTACCACACAGGCAAAACCAACAATCTGGTGACTAGTGGTTGTAATGCCGGGGTTCTTATGCTACAGGTCTTGATGGAAACCAGGTGTGCTGTCATCAAAGAGAATGAGAAGAAAATGGGAAATTAACAGTCAGAACCGTGGCACAATCAAAGAAAATTAGCACAAAGATAGAGAATTAATCATCGGGACTGTGACAGTATCCTCATCAATGGGAGCCTCCAGGTGAACCACCAGGCTTCTCCGGATTGTCTCGAAGGAAATCACGGATGAGGGAAGGGTCCAGGATGAAAGAGCAGGGAATCCAGGTGCATTCCTCTGGGCCGTATCCCTCCCAATCAACCAGGTACTGGAGGCGCCTGCCTCAGCAGCGCACATTCAGTATTCGTCGGACGGTGTACGCTGGGTGGTCGTCAATGACCCGGGCAGGTGGAGGGGGTTCGGCAGGAGGACACAAAGGGCTGACAGACACAGGTTTCAGTTGGGAGACGTGGAACGTGGGATGAATGTGTATGGATCCGGGCAGTTTGAGTCTGACCACCAAGGGGTTGATGACACTCTCAATCTTGAATGGTCCCAGGTAGCGAGGGGTAAGTTTCTTGGGTTCATTCGTGATGGGGATGCCTTTTGACGAGAGCCAAACCTTCTGCCCAGGCCGATAATCTGGTTCAGGAATTTGATGGCCAGCGGCAATCCTCTGGTTGTGATCGGCTGAGCGGAGCAGGGCTGCGCGTGCATCCTTACAGATCTTGCGGCACTGGCGGAGATGGGCCTGAACTGAAGGCATAGCAATGTCGTCTTAATGTGCGGGAAACAGGGGTTCGTAACCGAGGGAGCATTCAAAGGGAGACATTCTGGTGGCGGTGCTAACCAGGGAGTTGTGGGCGTACTCGATCCAAATGAGATAGGTGCTCCAGGATGACAGGTTGTTGGCGGTTATGCAGCGCAGTTCTGCTTCCAAATCCTGGTTTGCTCGTTCTGTTTGACCATTAGTCTGCGGATGAAAGCCGGAAGACAGGTTTACTGAGGCTCCAAGGGCTTGACAAAAGGATCTCCAGACTTGAGAGATGAATTGGGAACCCCGGTCAGAAATAATGTCAGAGGGAATGCCATGAAGGCGGAAGACATGATGGACAAGGAGGTTGGCTGCCTCACGGGCTGTAGGGAGTTTGGGAAGGGCTACAAAGTGCACAGCTTTGGAGAAGCGATCCACCACGGTGAGTACGGCAGTGTTCCCATGTGAAGGGGGCAGTCCAGTAATGAAATCCAGCAGAATGTGAGACCAGGGGCGGCTAGGGACAGGTAGGGGACAAAGCAACCCAGCAGGTGGTTGGTGGGAGGCTTTTCCGCCGGCACAAACAGAACAGGCAGAGACGAAGGAACGAGTGTCAGTGTCCATGGAGGGCCACCAGAAATGTCTCTTCAGCAGGGACTGAGTTCAATCGATTCCGGGATGGCAGGCGAAACGAGAAGTGTGCCCCCACTGGAGAACCTGAGATCGAACTGAATCAGGCACGAAGAGGCAATTGGAGGGTCCATTGCCTGGGTCAGGTTGAGTCCGTTGGGCCTCTCTGACTATGGATTCGATCTCCCAGGTGAGGGCAGCCACTACACGGGATGGTGGAAGGATGGTCTCGGGGTTAGGATGGCCCACCTCGGAGACATATTGATGGGAGAGAGCATCGGGCCTCCCATTCTTGGACCCCGGACGACAGGTGAGTGTGAATCTAAAATGGCCGAAAAATAATGCCCAGCGGGCTTGGCGGGAATTCAGGCGTTTGGCGGTTTGGATGTATGCGAGATTCTTGTGATCAGTCCAGACGATGAATGGATGGTCCACTCCCTCCAGCCAGTGCCTCTACTCTTCCAAAGCGAGTTTGACGGCCAGTAACTCCCGGTTCCCTACATCGTGGTTCCGTTCGGCGGGGGACAGCTGGCAAGAAAAGAAGGCGCAGGGATGGAGTTTTTGGTCTGAGTCGGAGCATTGGAAGAGGACCGCTCCCACCCCAGAGTCAGAGGCGTCGACTTCCACAATGAATTGGCGAGAAGGATCGGGTTGGACCAGGATGGGAGCGGAGGTGAAACGTCTCTGCAGCTCCATGAAGGCTGAGTCCGCTTCGGGGTCCCAGTGAAAAGGGGTCGTAGTAGAGGTGAATCCAGTAGGGGGCACTGCCACCCGGCTGTAATCCCTGATGAAGCGATGATAAAAGTTTGCAAACCACAGAAATCGCTGGGGTTGCTTGAGTGTTGTGGGTTTTGGCCACTCCGCCACTGCTCGGATCTTTTCGGGATCCGCCCTCACTTGCCCGCTCTCGATAATGTACCCTAAGAAACCGACGGAAGGGACATGAAACTCGCACTTCCCAGTCTTCGCGAATAGTTTGTTCTCCCAAAGCCCCTGCAAAACCTGACGGACATGGTGGGTGTGTTCCTGAAGACTGTGGGAGAAGATTAAGATGTCGTCCAAATAAACAAAAACGAAACGGTTAATGAAGTCCCTCAGGACATTATTTATCAGGGTTTGGAGGATGGTGGGGGCATTGGTGAGACCGAAGGGCATGACCAGATATTCGAAGTGACCAAGAGGGGTGTTAAAAGCTGTTTTCCACTCATCTCCCTCCCTTATCCTGACCAGGTGGTAGGCACTTCGTAGGTCCAACTTAGAGAAGATGGTGGCTCCATGAAGTGGTTCGAAAGCAGAGTTGATAAGGGGCAGTGGATACTTACTCTTTATGGTGATGCTAATTAGGGCCCAGTAGTCGATGCAGGGGCGCAGTGAGCCGTCTTTCTTCCCCACAAAAAAGAAACCTGCGCCTACAGGGGAAGATGAGGGTTGGATAATGCCTGAGTCATTTAGGTAAGCCTCCACTGCTAGAGAACAATAGAGAACACTCGGGACCGTGACAACTTCAGCAAAGCCTTGTATCCGCTCCAGACTCCAGCATCTGCAAACTCTGCGTCTCCATGCCTGTGTAATGAGGTTGTTACATCCTTAGGGCTTCTCTCAACTTTTCTGATGATCCACCTTTTAAAACCAAAAAGGAATAGAATCGGCAGGCCAGGCAGCATCTCTAGGAAGAGGTACAGTCGACGTTTCAGGCCGAGACCCTTCGTCAGGACTGACGATGCTGCCCGGTCTGCTGCGTTCACCAGCAACTTTGATGTGCGTTGCTTGAATTTCCAGCAACTGCAGAATTCCTGTTGTTTAAGGAATAGAATCATTCAATTTTCTCTATTGGAGCTGGTCACAATATCTTCTCTGGACAGCACTGTGCAGTGCTCAATTTGGGCTGCTGGCAGCTTTGGTTAATATATTGGAGCCCATCTTGGATGTGCTTGGACTCACAGCTCGTCCCTTTACACCACATTTCTGCAGCAGCCCTACAGGCATTGCTGATATCACAGCAGAATTTATTGCCTCCCTGCAAGTTTCCCTCCTGCCAAAAAAGAGTACGCTCTCTCTGGTTATCAGTCAACGATATATAGATGGGAAATGATAGATGATATTTCATTGTATCTTTCTATCAATATAACCCCCTTCCCCTTCCTCTTCTCTCATTGGTTCCTTTTTGCCAGTTGGTGTTCCTCCACAGAGTGGATTAGAAGTCAGGCAGGGTATCCTTTCTGCAGTAGTAGAGAATTTTTCCTGTAACTGCTATGGATGTGCAGTGTCTGCCAGATCATGCTATAGAAACAAAGCACAACTGAAAAAGAATACCTCTGCTGCTAAAGCAACTTCTCCAATCCCTGGATAGAGCTGCAAGCTTTAGTAATAAACTGTCCCAATCAATGGGAGCACTGTAACAAAGATTCCGTTACAGATAGGGTTACACAATAAGCACAACATTGGTTCAATAAGCATGGATTGTTTCATTCACACTACAGATTTCAACACAAAGTGCTGCTGTTCAAGGAACTTGGGCAATGAATTCAGGATGTTTCCGGTTGGATTAATTGCCCCACTACTGCAATGGGATAGTACATAAAGGGAGACCACTGTAAATTGGGATCTTCAACAATAGGGCTTAGATCATGCTATTCTCCTGGTTCCATTTCTGATGTTCATGACTTGTGAGCTTCTGATAGAATTTCACCATTAAATGCACTAAGGGGCTGAATGCTGCCTTTCACCAACCAGCTGCCTGCTAGACCACTGACTTCTTTTCTCAGGCAGATTCGCTGTAGAGTACCTCAAAGAGCTCCCAGTCAAGTCTGCACGGGGACCACAAGAGATTGCAGATGCTGGAATCTGCAGCAACAAACTATTTTCTGGGAGAACTCAGCTGGTCAAGCAGCCTCTGTGGGAGGAAAGAATTGTTGAAGTTTTGGTTTCGGGTCCTGATGCAGGGTCTTGGCTGAAATATCAGCAATTCCTTCCCCTCCCACCAATGCAGCTCAACCTACTGAGTTCCTCCAGCAGATTGTTTCCAGCCGCAGATTCCAGTACCTTGCAGACTCTTGTGTCTCCAATCTGCTGGAGGAACAAGAGAGAGCAGCATCTCTGGGGAAAGAAAATGCTAGCATTTCAGGTCAACAATTCCTCACTTCCACCCCCATATGGGTTCCATTTTAATACACAATTGAGCAAAGTGCCAACACGCTGCTTTTAATGTGCCAATCCCCAATTTCAGATATGTTTACTAATGACTGACTGGGCACTAAGCAGCTTAGACTTAGCAAAGGAGCTCAGTTTTGAGTAAGTGGTGGATTTGGTTTTCCAGCTTTCTTGTCTACTCCGCTTACTGTTCATATGTTTCTATTTCTGCAACAACTGCCATATGGAGTAGAGTCAGTGCCTTTGGGAATTGTTAACACTCAGCATGCTGATTCTACGTTACGCACACAACAGCAAGCAAATCCAGGCAGTGATAAACTATCATCAAGGTGCTGACAATGAAATGTGTGGTCGACTCAAGCCCACAGATCTCAATGACCTAGCTGGCGATGAATGCTCATGCAAGGAGCTGCAAGTTTTCAGTCTTTAAAACAGGGCTCCTAAAAAAGTTGTTGACTGGTATTTGGGCATATACCGCTTTCACGATGATTAGGAACAAATTCTTGATATATTGATTTATTTTAATGTCACATGTTTGATCCCAACAAAGATTTGCCTGTATTTGCTGCCCTCGAGGTTTGAAGGAAGGAGACGAAGCCGTACCTATCACCCACCCCTGCCACCCCGAGAACACGCTGCATCTATGATGCCAGTGGCAGGCTCTGTCTCAAGGGAGTCACCTGGGGAAGGGTCCGTGGGGGGAAGAGTTGGGGCCGTCTACAAACAGCCACCACCATTCCAATAAGAGGGAGCTCACCACTTCTCTTCCCTCTGAAGCTCAGCCCCAAGGCTCCAAACCTCTGCCCCTGCCATGGCCACTCCCACTCCCACTGGAGTCTCTGGATCTGTGGGGAGTATTCTGTACAGTATCCCCGGACAGAAACTTGCATCATAACCTCCAGGGTGATTCTGGTCCACTACTCTTGTTTTAATGGATTTGGAATTTGGTAGTTACATAAATTGTAGACCAGTACAGCACAACGTGTTTACTGACCTAGTCTCACACTCTCTCTCTGCTCACGGTCTATATCCCTCTATTCCCTGCCTTTACTTGACTGGTTGCACTGAGTTGGTCTGTAGATCCTTTGTCCCCAAGGGATCCACCTATCCAGACATTACTGGTCACCAAAAAATTGGTTTTCTTGAGCATGAATTGTTGTGTATGCTTTCTGGAAATGTGATACTTCCCTGAGGAAACTCTTCTGATGATACTGAACTACCTGCATGCTGAGGGAGTATACATCTTTATTTTTCAATTTCGAGTTATATTCATTCACCCTTATGATGGTCTGCACTAATGGGAAGTCAGCAATGTTGACAAATTCCCATTTCCCATGGTATCTGGTGGCTGTCATTGATGTCCAAACTGATGAAATTACTACTGCACCAGTACAGTGTGTGGGCGAATGGTGCAGTGGTGAAGAGAATATTAGGAGACGTGGCATAGATCTGCAGAGGATCTAGACAGAGAGAGCAGTTCAGGACCAAGACCATGGTTGAAGGTCTCCACACAGCACTTTACACATCTTTGAGAAATCCGAGTACGCCTAACTATTGGTCTCACTGTCATCAGGGAGGTTCGGATAAGATGCTATATCTTTGCAGACGATGTAAGTCGCATCTTCACTGATGGGAACATCTTTGCCTCCTGTCCCAGGTTCTCTGAACTACACTGGAACACCTTCAGTAATGAGAAGTTGCCAGTGGTGACATCACTGAGGCACCCTTTTAATGGGCCTCTCAATGGACTCATTGGTGCCCATTCAGTTCTCCCAATGGCGGCAAAATGCCCCTTCAAGCAGTTGCAAGTGCAACATTTTGTCACGTTCTCCTTGTTGTACTTGGCCATAGGATGTTTCTTTCTGGTGTTTATGCTGGCAATGAACGAAATAAGTGGGTCAGTGAAGAGTAACGTCACTTAGTGCTCAACTGGCACTGGGAAAATATCTAATCCATTTAAATAATATTTATGCACATTCCACAAAAAAAACAGCACTGGATCAAATGTCTAGCTGAAATGTTTAGAGTATTGAGAAGAAGTAGAATTCAATTCCTAGACAATACAAGCTAACATTTGCTGATAGTGTTATTGGACAATTATTAAGCAGTATAGGCTGCTTATTGATTACCCTTCCCAGTTGTTGTTCCTATCGCCACAAAGGCTGTATAACCAGCATCTCATGTGTTTTACACTCATCCATTGAACTAAATTGCTCCCCTGATTTAGAGAACATATCAGGGCATTTAATAACTGCATGAAGTTTGAATCCCTAGAAGTGCCAGCACAGATTTCAACTGGATGTGATTTCCTAATTCGATCATTTTGTACCCAGAGCTTATCCTTGAGGTAACTTCAGTTCTTTGTCTGTAATTTAAACAGACAAGCAGCTGTTACATCAGAGTATTTTGCAGAAGATATTAAACACATAGGCCTAGAAAACATAACCAATCAAAATCAATGTTAGCACTTCCCTGGTCCTTTGCAGTCTGAAGTAAATAAGGAGTGAGACTTGCTTATTATGAACCAGTGAAATAATTGTCTTTATCTTGTGGTATATAACATTACATTGTGTTATATATTCTATCTCGTGATATATGTGTACATTTACCCTCTGAAATGTGTATAGTACTCTTGATGCTTGCTTGTTTAATCCTGTAATGTGTATATTGTCCGGTGCTGTGCACATTATACTGTGCCATATCTACATGCCATTGTGCGATGTTTGCATTATCCTGAAATCCAAGAACACATTATACTACCTTCTCGTACATTACTTACTCCATCTGGCTTTGCTTCCCTTGTCGTTAATTTCTCTTTTTAGTCTATATTCAGCTGTTCTCAGCAGATAGTTTTCAGCATTAAATTTTCCTTTACAGATACCTCAGTCTTATCTCTGACACAGGCTAAATAAATACCTCACCAACCATTGCAGTAAATAAACGAGCACTTACCATTATGGAGAATAGCTACCATGATTCCAGTCAGCTAATGTTACAAAATGATTCACAAGCTACAACTGGTGTCAGAATAAAGAGACATCTGTGCATAGACATATCCAGCAAACACTTGCATACATAGATACATCCTCACATTTGTACACTAGAAGACACACGCACACTCACAGAAATGCCTTCTATCAACCTCCCTTTCTAAGGAAGCTTCGTATTTCACTTTAAGGCCTTGTCATTGCATATCCCAAGATCCCAGTACGATCCACACTGGAACATTAATAGTTGTGACGTAATTTGTGTAAGTGTGTTGACTAATAACCATCAGTTATTATCTGGAAAATATTTTACTCAATATCTGTGACATTGTGCCATCATGCTTAAGTGGAACAAGTTCCAGTCAGTTACCTCAAACATTTTCCATAAATAGCTGATTTTACCAGGTTAAGTAACCTAGTTAAGGTTTTCTAAAGTGGAGAGATGATAATGGATATACAAAAGTTGTCAGCAACGATTTGGCAATCTGATTTTTTCTTCATGTTTTCTGGTGCTAGATTAGTGATGCCAATATCTATCATAAATGGCTATAACTTACTGACAATGGGAATAATTGGAAATAAAATGTTAACTAAGGCTTTTATATATTGTGAGTGTTTACAGATTAGCAGTAAACTGCAGTATTATACAGGGTTAACAGCCATTAAATGTTGCAAAACTGGTAATTAATAATATAAGTTCAGCATTTTTTTTTGGTTTCTGTGCCAATACCTGCCTGAGTTTGGAAAGTTTAGATTAAAACATCTAGTCTTTTTCTAGAATTAGAACTGAACTTCAGGTTCATCAATCATTACAGCCAATAGCCATGGTTACAATCAAAAACTGTACCCATAATTGGAAGAAGGAGAGACATTTCCAGTTTTGTTGTATAGTTAGAATTCAGAGTTAGCGTATTCCTGTAAGGGTGAAAGGTAAGGACAGCAAATCCAGGGAAATCTGGATGCCAAGGGATAAAAAGTGGTCTATAAAGAAAAAGCAGAATGCATATGCTAGTTATAAGACATTGGAAATTGGATGGCTCTTCAGTTAGAAGAGAAAATAGAAGGGAAAAGAAGGTCGATGGAAAATCACAAAGAAAGTACTAAGGATTTTGTTAGTAAGAGGGTAACCAGGGAAAGAGTGGGGGTCATTAGGAGCCATAGGGGTAATTAGTGCATGAAGCCAGAGGATATGTGTGAGGTCTTAAATTAATGCTTTTCATCTGTATTCACTGAAGGGAGAGATGTTGTAGCTGTAGATTTCAGTTGGGACAGTGAAATTAAAGAGGAGGAGGCATTAGGTATTTTTGTGGGCATTGAGGTGGATTACTCCCCAGGTCCTGATAAGATGCATTCCAGGTTGCCATGGGAGGCAAAGATCCTGATGGAGATACAGTATTAAAATCTTTGGTGGCCACAGGTGAGATGCCTGTCGACTAGAAGACAGCAAAGTAAATATGATACCTTTATTGGATAGAGACAGCAGAGGTAAGCCCAAGTAATGACAGAGGAATGAATCTAATGTCTGTCATAAAGAAGATAGTCGAAAAAAAATTGACAAATTAATACACACCTTGAAAAGCAGGAGTTGATCAAGGATAGTTATCACAGCTTTGTTGCTAGGAGATTGTATCTAACCAACTTGATTAAGTTTTCGAAGAGGTAACAAAATGTATTAATGAGGGCAGTACAAGTGGTGTTGTCTTCATGACTTCAGTAAGAACATTGACAAGGTCTCACATGGAAGGCTAGACCAAGAGGTTAGCACCCATATGATCCAAGGCAAGTTGCCAAACTGGATCCAAGACTAACTTTGTAATAGGATAGTGGGGTTGATGGTGGGATTTGTTTTTTATATATATTTTGATCAGCTGGCAAATTGCAGATGGAATTTAATCCAAGCAAGTGCGAGATGATGCATTCTGGGAGGTCAGGTAAGGACGCATAACAGAAGGTCCTTGATGCACAAATCTGTAGACTCCTGTAGGTGGCAGCAGAGGTACACTGGGTGGTGAAGAAGGCATTTTGGGTGTTTGCCTACTAGTGTACAAGTACCCGGAGGCTTAACTGAAATATTGTGTGGGTCTCTTGTCGCTACGCTGTAAGGAGGACGTGATTGTACATGTTAAGATGCAGAGGAGGTCCACTGGGATGCAACGGGTGATTAGAGTCTGGAATGCACTGGGTGAAGAACTGGTGCAGGCAGGTGCACTCACAACATTTAAAAAGCACCTGGACTTGAATCCCCAAGGCATAATAACTTAAAGGTCAAATGGGATTAGCACAGAAGGGAACTTGATGGTTGTTATAGACAGAGTGGGCCAAGGGGACTGTGCTGAAATCTATATGGTGGAGAGCTTCCTGTGAAAAATCAGGAACACAGGAAGGGCCTCCCATCCCATTTTTCACTCTGAGCCTTTACTGGTTATTATTCACTAAGAACAACACAATCAAAAAGTTAACCCTTCAGAGTTTAATTTACCCTTGAGTTGCCATAGGCTTTGGAAAAACTGGTGACAGCTTGGACTCAAAATAATGCAAACATTTCCCTCTCAGACCGAGTTCCCAGACCGTTCTCTGTCTGCTTCATACTGCATGCACTTTACAGTCACTGCCTTTATCCTACTGAGTATTCAGTACAATTTTTTTGAGTGAATTGCTGATAAATGTTTATTAATGCTATGGTGTTTTCAAAGTTTAAGCACAAGTCAAGAGTTGTAAAGTTGAATTGTCATTAACTGTGAGGAAGCATTGGGAAATGAACTACTATTTAATATGTGGTCAGGTGTCTTACAAGATGATTTGGATTGCATTTACTTTGGTTTGAGTCTAATGAGTAAAGGACACTTTAGAAGGTGAGATGGACACAGTTGGAGAGGGACTGGGCCATATTGCCTTTCAGTGTACCCCATCCGGCAGGACTTTCTGCACTCCTATTGTCCCGTTATTGCTCATATTTTACAGCTCAGTCAGACTAATGTTGACGATAATTCTGTATATTAAATGGGATTACATAAGCAATCCATTTAGATTGTTTCCAGCATTTCATTCCTGAAGCTTATCACCTGCTCTGCTCCAAGCGGTACTACATTCAGATATGTTTGCTGATATGAATCTTGGTCTCCCTAATTTAATCCAGTCGTTTATTAAAAATGTTAGACCGGGGTAGGCAACCTTAAGCACAAATGATTTTCTAGCATGCGTTATTCATTAATTTGAGGCCAAACATAACTAGATGTATTTAAATGGATAATTCCCATATTTCAAGTTTTTATGGCATTTATCTGGCTCACCGTCCGCTCATTAATACGCGAGCTGGCCCACAGAGACAAAAAGATTGCTGACTCCTTTACCGAAATAGTCATGTTCAAATTAAATAAATTGATTATGGTTTATGGGAACATAAATTGCTGGAAATAACTAAGAGGAATGCTTTCAGAAAGTAACATATATCAGTTTCATTGTTTTTAATAATATTGGCACTAACCTCAAATGTGAACAAAGTTAAATGCAGCAGGTAGCATTGTTTTCATTGTTTGTTCACAAGAATCCATCTATCAATCTCCTTATTTTCATCCAGGGAGTTAAAGATGTAGGGGCAATACCTGTAGCTTTTGAAATCACCTGAATTTTACCTAATTAAAAAAAAACAGCAAAAAGATGGAAATGCACACCAGGTCAGGCAGCTCCTTTGGAAAGAAAATCAGAGTAAACATTTCAGGTCAGGAGAAACACCTCTAAACTTGGAAAAAAAGCCAATTTTGACATGGGGCCCTTAACCTGAACTGTCAACTCTTTCGTTTCTTTCAGATACTGCCTGCTCTTTTTTAAAAATTATTTCAGGTTTCCATCATCTGTAATTTCTTGTTATAATCATCTCCTTATTTCCACAATTCAGTATACTTGGCTTTGAAGGATTAAATTATGAATAACAGTTTATCATTAACTCTATTATTGAAACAGATGATGTTAATTGTATACTTGAATAATACCATCTGTTCATATTTACCATTCCAGAATTTTAAGTTTCTTTCCACATCACAACATTAAATCCTCTCCATCTTTGTCTTGTTACTTCAAATCAGTTCAACTGGCTACGAATTCCTATCATTGCACGAAACATTTGTCTATTTAGTGTAAATGGGAATAATAATGGAATGGCAATGGTGTCACACTCTAAATATGAATTCATACAGAGGTATCACTGATGCCATAGGAATGATTTGACAGTTTTGCTGCATCTAAAATAATTCGTGGCAATGGACTCTATTGATGTCATTGATGTGCAGAGAAGTCTATGTCATGAGCATTATTGCAATCAGTTCCAGTGGTATTGTTACATAAATAATAGAAGGCCAATATCATTATTCTCACTAACTGCAAATGATCTGCATGCTGTTCTTGATGAGACAGGCAGTTATATCAAGAACAGCACAGATGCCTTGTAAGCACTCAATAGTATCACTACTAATATCATAATAAGTACAGTGCTATCACCGCTGATCTGATCATGAATAGCAATCCGGATCACTGCATAATTAATAAAGAGTAATATCTACCAAGATTGCAGTTAGTATCCGTGATATCTCTATCGAATTCTCTTCATACTTTTGAAGGTGTAAAATTTGTATGTGCCGCTTTTTACTGTGTTTCTGAGAAAAATGACAATCACTTACTGTATTTGTTACCAAGTTTAAATTAAAAAAAAATCAAACATGGATATTGGATCAGGTGTGTTCTCAATGTCGTAGTTACTGTCTGTTTGCAAATGTTTGTATAAGTTGGGAGGAGTGTCCTACCAGTTCGATTGCGAGAAAGGGGCGAGAGCGCACGCCGCCGATCGATCGTGCGGTGAATCGATTGGGCCTCCTACGTACAGGGGGAACTCGCGGGCTTTCAAGTACGCATGTCCTTTCTCTCGGGGGCTGGTTCGCAGTTCCCACGCTGTAAATTAACCGGCGTGTGCCACCGTAAACACGTTTACAGTGAATGGCGGAGGACTGACTGGAAAGACAAAGCTATTCCTACTTGCAAATCCGAAGAAGCGACACTTATTTGATTATTGAAGTCCAAGGTGGGAGGGCACAGGAGAGCCTCCTGTCTGAAAAGCTGGGGTTTGTCCTGAGACAAGGCATACTCCTCCGCTTGCCATCTGGAAGTAGTCAAGGGCGGCCACCCCCGTCACCGCTGATTCGGGCAAGAGAACCGTCCTGAAAACGTCAATGTTTAGCGGTGGATACTGACCCTGCAGCCCAGTGTTACCATCCACAGAGGTGGGGGAAATCAAAACCCAATGGTCTGGTTACAAGCATCAAAATACAGACTTGCCAGTTCTATTAGAAGGTAGGGCACCTTGAAAAGGTGCGCTTCGCTAGGAAAACGGCAGAATTCGACCGTCAACTCTGTGCAAGGAGACGGCCAGAGTAAAGAGGTGGGCACTATTTTCCAAACCCTTGACATGGCACTGAAACCAGCCTCCGTACATAGTTCCGCTCACGGTGGACAACCAACTCGATGGTCGGCAGCTGCGCTGGAGGTAGAGTGGTGTCTTTACGGCAGAAGCGGTTCACTGGGGGACCTGTTTCACTTACTCGGGTATGTGGTCAGGGGAGTGCAAGAGCCTAATTTGCTGGGCAGAAATTGGATTAGAAAGATGCCATCGGTGCTGCCCTGCTTCAAATGTATTTTTTTTTGGGGGGGGGATTCTTATTGAATTCTCTGTTACAAAAGCACTAGGGGGTTTTCCAAGTTGCTGTTTTGGGTCCAAAGAGTGGTCCGGTGGCTCAGTTCTAGTTTAGGGAGAACTGCCAGCCAAAGCTTTGCAAGGCCCATCCAGTGCCCTATGTGGTGGGCCCAAAGTTTTGAAGAACTTGATGGATTACAGAAAGCTGATGTAATAGAGCCAGTGCAGTACTCAGAATGGGCAGACTGGATCATTAACGCGTTCAGTTCGCGTCTACAGTGACTCCAAATCCTGCAACAGGACTGAATGAATATCCAATACCATGGGTCAAGGACTTGTGTGCAACAGTGTCCCTAAGTCAACAGTTCTCAACGCTAGGCCTGAAATCAGGCCACTCTGAATGAAGGTTCTCAGGAGTTTGTGACAATCAACAGCACAGAGGCCTGTTTTGATACAAGCAGCTACCTTTCAGGGTAAGTTCAGCCCCAGGATGGCAATAATTGCCAGCTTTATGAGGCACTTACACTAAAAATTAAATCAAAGAAAATGAAATTGGGTTACATTTTGTATTCAGGATCGAAGAAGGTAAAACCTCTCCCAACATTGTGTCGTGGATGAAATACAATTGATTTCAACTAAACGTCAATAATGTCAAAGTGATTGGCCTCACCTTGCACCCTAAGCTTCACGGTGTGGCCAGATTCCGCTCTAACTCCAACTACAGGTTTGTAAAGTGTACCGCCGCAGTGGGCTGTACGGCAAATAACAATGAGTCAGAGTTCAGGAAGGAGATAAGAGAGCGTGATGACATGGTGTCTTCACATAAACCTTCTCAATGTCAGCAAGAAAAAGGGGACGGTCATTTACTTCAGGATGGGGGCATTGCATTGCTAAGATGAAGAGTGTTGAGAGCTTCAAGTTCCTAGGAGTAAGGATCAGCGATAGCCTGTCCTGGCCCAACAATGTTGATGCCGTGACCAAGCAAGCTCGCTCGTCCCTCTGCTTCCCTGGGAAGCTAAAGAAATGTGGCACACTCCGTTGACCTTCACCATTTTTTTTATTGATGCACTATTTGCATCCTTTTCAGGTGCATCATGGCAACTGCTGTGTCCGTGACCGCAAGAGACTGCAGAGATCTGGATACAGCCCCACACATCATAGAAACCAGCCTCCCCTCCATGAATTCGGTTTATACTTCTCACTGCCTTGGTAAAGCAGTCAGCATAATCATAGCATAACCAGCCTGGACATTCTCTCTTCTTACCCCACTTCCATTAGCTAGAAGAAAGCACATACTACCAGGCTCACTGACAGATTTCTATCCTGCTGTTATCAGACTATGGACTGGTTCCCTAGTACAATCGAATGGACTCTTGACCTCACAGTATATCTCAGTATGGCCTTACAACCAATTGTCTTCTTGCACTGCATTTTCTCTGTAAGTGTGACTCCTGGAGTAGTGTGTGCAGTTCTTGAAGAAAGATATACTGGTTTTGGAAGTGGTGAAATGGAGGTTCACCAGGTTGATGCTGGAGATAATGGGGTTAGTCTATGAGGAGAGATTGAGTCGTCTGGAATTCAGAAGAATGAGAGGAGATCTTACAGAAACATATAAAGTTATGAAAGGGATGGATAAGGTAGAGGTGAGAAAGTTGTTTCCACTATTGAGCTAGGAGGCATGCCCTCAAGATTCAGGAGGAGATGAGGAGAAACTGCTTTTACCAGGGAGTAATGAATCTTTGGAATTCTTTGCCTAGGGAAACAGTAATTCAATAGTTTCATTTAATATCAGAGAAACATATGCAATATACATCCTGAAGTTCTTTTTCTTCGCAGACATCCACGAAAACAGAAGAATGCCCCAAGGAATGAGTGACAGTTAAAATATTAGAACCCCAAAGCCCCCTACTACTCCCTCCCACGCACAAGCCGCCCAAAGCAATGACCCTCTGCCACCCCCACCCATTTCCACAAAAAGACATCAGCCCCCTTCACCCACCAAGCAAGCGATAGCAAAGCCCCCAATAAAGACTATGATCTGCAGTACAACAAAACTAATCATTCACCTGATGATTCAACTTGCCACAGGCTCTCTCCCTCTCCCTAAGAAAGGAAAAAAAGGTGTGTGTCCCTTTCAGCTCATTAACTATATCTACAGTAAAACCTGGTTAGATAACTTTTTGCGTAGCAGGGGAATTAAATGTTATGGAGATAACGCATGTAGATGGAACTGAGTCTATGGCCAGATCAGCCATAATCTCACTGAATGGTGGAGCAGGCTCGATGGACCAGATGGCCTAATCTGCTCCTATCTGTTATGTTTGTTTTATTCTGCACTCTGTTGCTGTTGTAACAAATTGATCTGTATGAACCGTAGGCAAGAAAAGTTTTCCACGTGACACTAATTTTCCAATTTACTCTTACTTCAAGTTCCTTCCTAGTGTACCAGATTGTTTGGAACCTCTTTAGCCTTTCCAACCCTAAAGTTTGTTTCAGTCACAAGGACACTTAAAACATTATCTACCTAGAATCATTTGTTATTGAAGTCTGCATCGATGATTGTTTCTGTTGTCCCTGCTTGGCCTCGTTCCTATGCTAGTTACTATACACCAACATCTAATCATCACTCAGCTAAATTGGTTCCTGCACCCCCAGATGATTATCCTTCTCCCACCAACTTGCTAATTCAATTAAATTTATAAGTCTTGGATGTAATCTCATTCCATCTTGTCTCTGTAATACGTATGTTCCAGTTACAAATTCTGAAACTGATGTCAATCTAAAAATTCTATGTCTTTCATTTACCAATCTTAACTAGCTGACTGTTGCCAGCGTCTTTTCTTGTAGTTCCAATTTTCAGCATTGGCTGTATTTTGCTTGTTTTCTTTCCACTTCTCTGATCAGACAACACTCGTTCATCCCATCACTCAAGGCCCCACACCAGAATTTCTTTGCACCTTGCCATCCTGTTTTTTGATCACCTCCTCTGAACATTCAGCTAGGAACTATTTTTCTTTTGCATCTCTCTGAAATGCCTCCGGGGCTGTTTAATTCCCAGTTAAATGGAGTTGTTCATGCAGTTCGTTACTGGATCAGTTCAAAGTAAGATATAGGAATAGGTGGCCTAATATCCTTACATAAACACATAAGTGGAGAGGTCTCAAGTGGATTTAAGTGGCAGGTTTAACAACTATTAAACAGAATCAGAATCAGGTTTAATATCACCAGCATATGTTGTGAAATCTGTTGATGTTGCAGCAGCAGTACAATGCAATACATAATAACAGAGAAAAACTGAAGTACAGTAAGTATATGTATTAAATATTTAAATTAATTAGGTAGTGCAAGAAATAGAAATAAAAAAGTTGTGAGGTAGTCTTCATGGGTTCAATGTCCATTCAGAAATCTGGTGACAGAGGGGAAGAAGCTGTTCCTGAGTCATTGAGTGTGTGCCTTCAGGCTTCTGTACTTCCTCCCTGATGGTAGCAATGAGAACAAGGAATGACCTGGATGATGGGATCCTTAATGATGGACACCAGCCATCGCTTCTTGAAGGTGTACAGACATATCTAATTTGTATGTTGCCTACCAAGAAGCATTCTGAAATATGGAACAACATGACATTCTCCGACTGTTGTAGGAATGTACATGGAATTTTCAAGCATTTATTTCTTTTGGCTTCATTTGCAATACACAGAGGGGAAAGAAATTGCAGAAAAACATTTTTAACATTGCATAGAAAGAAATATCTCATGGCTTCTGTTTTCACGAAATGAATGACGTGATAGGTATGAAAATTCACTTAATGCCACATTATTCTTGTCTAAAGATATTTTTTTTCAGATTCCTATAACTCCATGGCCCTACCATCAGTAGGAACTGCAATCCAACCAACATTGTGGTCCTCTCTGCATAGACTGAGGATTCCTTTGCTTTTATGCAACAGTTTGCTTTATTTTTAACATTCTTAAATAAATAATACTATAAAATGTGTAGGAAGCACACTGAAATGTGATATAAAACATTACGCGGTCTTGTTACAATTACTTAACTGTGTTTAAATATGCAAGTTCTGTTAAAAGTGGATACATTGATATTCAGAAACCATTCAGCATTGCCAAATAAAAGAAACTTGTCTGTATGTCTTGATAATGATGAGACTCTGAAGCAAGCACTTACAAAACAACGTAAGTTCACAAGCAGTAAATTAAGGCAGCTCTTTGATCTTTGAAAATAATCACTTGACATGTGGATGGAGCTAGTGTCTAAATTATTCAGGCTGAGGATGATTTGCACACGTAAAGCACGGTGCACATGTGCAGAGTTTATCTTTCTTTCACCCAGGTGGTCAGTGTACTACTGTGCTTTTCAGTTTGTTCTGATTCTGTTTAAATAAAAGGTTGAGTGCAAAGTACTTATTGTGGATTTCTGGTGTTATTAATGTAAAAACTAAGCTTTGCAACTTGTATCAATTCAAAGATGCTGAGAAAAGTATTATTTCCTTTATGTCTCTGTCACTAGACTAATAAAATGACCGTATAAAGATGTGCTGTTTATTTAAGTCTGTATCTTTATACACAGCATAGTCACTTGCACTTCATCTACATATAAATATGCATTTGAATAGTTTGGTCCTTCAACCTCTTCTTATTCAAGCACTCCTATCAGAACTATTTATAATCAGATAGTTTTGACAAAATCTCTTCCCTGTGTACCTAATGAAGATGTTTTAAGTGGGGCTGGCCTGAATTTGAAATTCTCATGGTAAAATTGAAAGTC
Organism: Mobula hypostoma; assembly: GCF_963921235.1. Taxonomy (NCBI): domain Eukaryota; kingdom Metazoa; phylum Chordata; class Chondrichthyes; order Myliobatiformes; family Myliobatidae; genus Mobula; species Mobula hypostoma. The sequence goes on from NC_086098.1 coordinate 141,043,202, forward strand.
ATAGGTCAGTGCATAGATATAACCTTCTTGATGAAATTAGTCAACTTCACAGAACAACGGAAGAGATTTTTTGAGAGTATATTTGTCTTTTGCCAATAATATAAAGGGAACAATTGTGCATAGTGAGGGTGATTATCCAATCCCATATCACATACTTTACAGGAAGACTGAATTGAAATAGCCTTGCTCGCAGCAGTTGAGATAGGCTGAAGTATCACTCCTTTTATCAAACGTGCCACAAATAAGTACAATAATTCACAGGTTCTGTTGGAATATTAAAAATGATCTATGAGCAATAATTTGTGTGAGTGATCAGGCTCACAGAGTGTGGAGTGCGTTTCCAATTGAAGAGATCCTCTGCATTACCAAAGCAGATTAATGCATCTCCATCCAGCCAGTAATCGATGGGGTAGGGGTGAGAACAACTGATGACTCTAGGGAATAGCATTCAACCATTCTGGTGTTGATGATCACCAGTCAGATCAAATCTAGCACCAAAAGGAATCTTGGCAAATATTGATAAATAATACAGAGTAAAGGAAAAGAATGACTTAGTTTTGTCTTCCTAGACAAATGATAATTGTGGAAGTTTCAGCCTCGCTCAGGGAGAAACACCTGCAGATTAAGAATTCAGGTGTAAGCAGGCAATGAATTTCCAATCATTGGTGTTATGAAACACCATTTTTGCTCCATTCTTCCTGCTGCTACAGAATCAAAGAGTCACACAGTATGGAAATAGGTCCGTGCTGAGCAGGATTCACATCTGAGCTAGTCCCTTTTGCCCTTTACCCCTCTAAACCTTTCCTATGCAACTATCTGTCCCAGGAACCTTCTAAATAGCATAGTGGTTAGGTTAGCGTAACGCTGTTACAGAGTCAGCGATTCAGATTCAATTCTGCCACTGTCTATAAGGAGTTTGTACATTCTCGTGACCGCGTGGGTTTCATCCTGCAGTTCCGGTTTCCCCTCTCATTCCAAAGACGTAGGGTTAGTAGGTTAATTAATCATATGTGTTGGCACGTGGCCAAGTGGTTAAGGCGTCGGTCTAGTGATCTGAAGGTCGCTAGTTCGAGCCTCAGCTGAGACAGCGTGTTGTGTCCTTGAGCAAGGCACTTAACCACACATTGCTCTACGACGACACCAGTGCCAAGCTGTATCGGCCCTAGTGCCCTTCCCTTGGACAATATCGGTGGCGTGGAGAGGGGAGATTTGCAGCACGGGCAACTGCTGGTCTTCCATACAACCATGGCCAGGCCTGTGCCCTGGAAACCTTCCAAAGCGCAAATCCATGGTCTCTGGAGACTAATGGATGCCTATATAATCATATGGGTGTAATTTGTAATGGGTGTAATGGAGGTACCTCTTCCTAGAGATGCTGCCTGGCCTGCTGCGTTCACCTGCAAGTTTGATGTGTGTTGCTTGAATTTCCAGCATCTGCAGAATTCCTCGTGTTTGCCCCTCAGAAATCTGTCCTCTTTCATTTTGACCATTGGTTCTTGATTTCTCCAATTTGGAAAAGACTCGGCGTTGTCAGCGGGAATTTGGTTTATTACATATTTAGGCTGTTACGTTCAGTTTCCCTGGCGGAAGGTAGGGACGTATAAACAGGAAACTCTCCGTTTCAGTTGCTCGATCACCGATGGACGAGGATCAGGATCTTGCTTTTGTCAATTAGGCGCTTCTGGCATGATGCAGATGGAAATGAGTGGGGAGCAAACTAATGGCCTAGAAGGTGCCGAAACTCTGACGTTTGACGGGTTTAAGTTGTCTCTGGCTGGCTTTAGAAAAACAATTAATATTTATTGTGCTTTTAAGGATGCAATTTTAATACAGATAATCAATTGCACATTGAATGTGCCAACAAGTTTTGTAACAGCGTTGATGGGAATTAAAGTAAGCATATGAATCGGCGCACTGCTGGATCAACGAAATCCGCTGGGGGTAAGAAAGAAGACACCATAGGTACTAGGGGAGGGGGCAATAGCTTTCCCAAACGTTCATTTTTCACTTAAAGGGCTTTATACATCTGAATTCTTTGACTTTATTTAGCCACCAATGAGCCATGAAACCACGCATCGTCAGCTTTTTTTCGGGAAGGTGGATAGTTAGACAAATGAGGGTCACTGAGCCCGACTGATAGGCTCCTCAAACGCCAAACGGGATTGTGATGGGGAGCGGGCGCTGCTGGGATTGACGGCTTTACAGCGCTCTTGCAGACACACAGCAGAAGTCAACAATGCGTTCGCGAGGAGAGAAATCGAGCGTGGCCAAAAGGAAGCAGCAAGTTTTCAGGCGCTGCGCGCGTCATTTTTCCTCTGCCATTGTATAGTCACCATTTTGAGAACGTGAGGCTGTCCTTTGCCCCAGGACCAGACTGCCCGATCTTTGATTTCGGTGTAATTCAGGATTTGTGTGTGTGTGTGAGAGAGAAAGATAGTCAAGGTCGCGTTCCAAATAAATTAGGAGCAGACCATTCAAAAAATATCATGTTTAATCTGACAGAACTCCTTCCTCCCCCCGCCCACAAACACACCTCGCTAATCCCGGCAGTCTTTCACCCCTCCCCTTGATTAACAGGTATCTATCTGGCTTTGCCATGGAAGCAAATTCTAAGATCACTTCTTGTACCATATTTTGAAGAAGAGTGTTCCAAAAACCTCATGGCTCTCTGGGAGAAAATAAAACTTCATTTCTGTCCTAAACAGGTGGCCATGTCTATAACGTTTGGTTTCAATTGACTGGTAAGAAGAAAACATCTTTTTCCACGTCCATCTGTCAGACCTTTCCGGAGTTCATATGTTTCAATTAGCCCCTCCCCACCCCCCACTCTTTTAACCTCCGGCGGATACAAACTTCTCTTATCTGACAACCCGCCCAATACAGGTCAAGTGAACTTAGTAAATAATCGTGTTTGGGGTTACAAGGCGTGTTGACATTTAAAAATGGTGTAAAGAGTTTCACTTTGGGCCTGAGAATTAGAGTGCACAGAGTAGCTGAGAACTTACCGAGGGCTGTAGACTTTGTCTGTTGCTCTGTTTTAAGTACCTCTTCTCTTAATTTAAAACAAAAGACGCTTGATTTTTATGATGCAATCTTCAGTGCATATTCAGAATGTGGAGACCTTCGTCTGAGACTTCTCTGCTCTGTCATCTACAGGAACCGCCTCCGTGGATAAATTGTACCGTGCCCAAGGGAGACGAGAAATGCCTTGGCGAACCTGTCCCAGCGATGGCTGGGTTAGGAACCTGACAACCCAGTATGTTGATTTCACTGGTACTGGCCCATCCTAACCGCGGACAGAACGAACTCAATGACCTGTTTTCCTCGCTGGACGAATCTGTGTGTGTGTGTGTGTGTGTGTGTGTGTGTGTGCTGTGTAAAGAACAGCAGATGCCCACCCCACCCGCAACTCACGGGCCGTCACAACGCGAGCACAGGCAGCAACTCTGGGTGTGGTAGCGCTCGGTTCGCCAACATCGGCGGGACGGTGCACCTCCCATGAAGTCGCGCCCCTGGGAGTGGAGTGGAGCCAAACCTTCGGAAGGGGATTAGGAGAATCAGGTCAAAGTCAAAGAAATTGTATTGTCAAAGTACGTATATGTCACCACCAACTACCTTAAGTTTTATTTTCTTGCAGGCATTTACAGGAAAATAAAGAAATACAAGCGAACTTATGGAAAACCATACATAAACGAAGAGTGAGACAATTAACGTGTTATTGTGCAAAAGAAGACAAATTGTGCAACTAAAAATAAATAATACGGAGAATATAAATTGTAGAGTTCTTGAAAATGAGTTTGTAGTTTGCAGAATTTGTTCAATGGTGGTAGGAGAGACAGGATGGCACCGTGCTTTAACTTTGGATGGAAAGGAGATATAGAAACAAATATTGCAGCGGTCTTTAATTCCGTTATTTTTGATATGTTGCTGCCCCATTTCCCCCATCCCCTACTTCGGATTTCAGAAGCCCGGGGGCAGCCGCCTAGCTTTAATTGCACTGCCAGAAATAAAATTACAGACTACATCTCAGCAACTGGGCCTATGTGTGGACAACACGTGAGAGCCAAATCTATTCGTAGTCAGCCTGGACAAACGGCCAGAATAGTCTCCCGACATTTCTGTGATTACTGTAAGCAAACTGTGCACCCTGCCAGTCAGCCATCTTGGAAACGCCAGTAACAGGAGTGTTCAAAACTCGCCAATACACTTAATGAGATAAGTTTTCTTCATTGTCCTGTACCAGGTCTGTGTGAAAAACGGGACAACATCCAGAGACCCGTTTCAACGTGTTACGCTTTCTCCATTCCACTGAAACTCAAATGCACTGTTTAGAACTAACTTACATTGATTAACCGTTTAATCGTGGGCTTTATATTATGCTTGAGGTCTTAATTTCAAGCATTATCTCCGTCAGTAAACTGTACTGGTGCATGGAAAGCAATGGTGAATTACACTATTTCACTGAGAAAGAGGTACTATAGGATACGAAGATGTATAATTCTTTTGGGTAAAGAAATGAGTTATATACAGGCCTACAAACAGCAGCCAGGATGTGGGATAAAAATATACAACGGGTGATAGAAAAGACAGGTCAAAAGGGCAATGTTATGACAGTTATGGGGGACTTCAATATGTAGGTAGATTGGGAAAATCAGGTTGGTGCTGGATCCCAAGAGAGGGAATTTGTAGAAGACCTACAAAATGGCTTTTTAGAGCAGATTGTGGTTGAGCTCACTTGATGAAAGGAAATTCTGGATTGGGTGCCGTTTAATGAACCAGACTTGATCAGGGAGCTTAAGGTAAAGGAACCCTTTGGAGTCAGTGATCTCCAAAGGGTTCCTTTACCTTAAGCTCCCTGATCAAGTCTGGCAAGTCTGCCTTTACCTTCTCTCCTCAAACTGCAGGGTAACATAGAATTTACCCTGCAGTTTGAGGAGAGAAGGTAAAGGCAGACTTGTCAGTATTACAGTGGAATAAAGGGAATTACAGAGGCATGGGAGAGGAGATGACCAGATTATTGGAAGTGGACACTAGCAGGGATGAAGGCAGAACAACAATGGCTGGAATTTCTGGGGGCAATTCTGAAGGTGCAGGATAGATGCATCACAAAGATGAAGAAAAATTCTAAAGGGAGATGAGACAACTATAAATGACAAGGGAAGTCAAAGACAGCATAAAAAGAAAGGAGAGGGAATATAGCTAAAATTAGTGGGAAGTTAGAAGATTGGGAATCTTTAAAAAAAAAACAGAAGACAACAAAAAGAGCCACAAGGAGAGAAAAGATAAAATATAAAGTTAAGCTGGCCAATAATGCAAAAGAGCTTTTTTCAAATATATAACGACTACAAGAGAGGCAAGAGTGAATATCAGACTGCTGGAAAGTGATGTTGGAGAGGTAGCAATAGGGGACAATGAAATGGTGGAAGAACTTAATAAGTATTTGCATCAGTCTTCACTGTGAAGGACACCAGCATTATGAAGAAATTCAAGAGAGTTAGGGTGCAGAAGTGAGTGTAGTTGATATTATGGTGCTTGGGAAGCTGAACGGTTTGAAGGCAGAAAATACACCTGGACCATATGGACTACACCCCAGGGTTCTGAAAGTGGTAGCTGAAGAGATGGTGGAAGCATTAATAATGATCCATCAAGAATCATTAAAATAATCCGGCATAGTTTTAGAGGATTGGAAAATGCAAATGTCCATCCACTCTCTAAGAAGGGAGAGAGACTGAAGAAAGGAAATTTTAGGCCAGTTAACCTGACTTCAGTGGGTGGAAAGATGATGGAGTTCATTATTAAGAATGACGTTTCAGGGTACTTAGAAGAACATGATAAAATAGCCCAAAGTAGGCATAGTTTCCTTAAAGGGAAATCTTGCCATGACAAATCTTTTGGAACTCTTTGAGGAAAGGCAGAATCAACAAAGGAGGTTCAGTGGATGCTATTTTCTTGGATTTCAGAAGGCCTCCGATAAGGCTGCTTAAAAAGATAAGAACCCGTGGTTCTCATGGGCTGGCAGGAGGCAAAGAGTGGGAATAAAGGGGGCATTTTCTGGTTGGCTGCCAGTGACTAGTGATGTTCCACATGGGTTGGTCTTGGGACCTCTATTTTTCACGTTATATGACAATGATTTGGATGCTGGCTTTGCAGCCAAGTTTGTGGACAATGTGAAGATAGCTGGAGGGGCAGATGGTGTTCAGGAAGCAAGCAGGACTTAGACAGATTAGCAGAATGGGCAAAGAAGTGGCAGATGGAATATAGTGTAGGAAAGTATATGGTCATGCACTTTGGTATAAGGAATAAAGACATTGATTATGTTCTAAATGGGGAGATAATTCAAAAATCAGATGTGCAATGGAGCCTAGGAGTCCTTATGCAGAATTTCCTAAAGGTTTACTTACAGGTTTAATTGGTAGTGAGGAAGGCAAATGCAATGTTAGCATTCATTTAAAGAGGGCTAGAATATAAAGCTAAGGATGTAACGCTGAGGCTTTATAAGGCATTGGTCAGACTGCAATTGGAGTATCATGAGCAGTTTTTGGCCCTTATCTAAGAAACGATGTGCTGGTATTGGAGAGGAGGTTCTCACAAATGATTCCAGGAAAGAAAGTGTTAAGGTATGAGCAACGTATTATGGTTCTGGGTCTGTACTCGCTGACTTTTAAAAAAACAAGGGTGTACCACATTCAAACCTATCAGATATTGAAAGGTCTAGATAGAGTGGATGTGGAGAAGATGTTTCTTATAGTGGATGAGTCTAGGACCAGAGAGCTCAGCCTCAGAATAGAACAGAGATGAGGAATTTCTTCAGCAGGAGGGTGGTGAATCAGTGGAATTCATTCCCACAGTCAGCTGTGGAGTTAAGTCACTGAGAATATTTAAAATGGAAGTTGATTAGTCAAGGCATCAAAGGTCATAAGGACAAGGCAGGAGAATGAGGTTGAGAGGGAATGGCAGAACAGACTTGATGGACAAAATGGCAAAATCCTGCCCTTAATAATCATAGTTTTATTTCTGCTTCATGGGAAGTGATCATGTTTTCCAGGGCCTCTTCATGGACCAATAATGTTGTGCTGTGTGGTATGAGCCTGTCAGTAGAGCACCCGTGATTTGTGGATGTTAAGTGTAAAGTCCATTCTCTGATATGCTTTAGTGATTGAATGGACGAAGACTTGGATTTCGGCCTCCTACATATGCTGGCTGCAACCTTTATCTGCCATTTGATGACTGAGGTTGAAGTGAACTTGCTTCTGGAATGTACTGTAGTGATAACGTAGGATGAACAGTTCCCCATTTGTTCTGTGGGTTAGTTCCATTCCCGCTGGAAGCTTGTTGAAGGAAAGTTGTAGCGTTGTGGTGAAAAAAAGATTGAGTAGGATTGGAGCAATGTTGTAGACTTTCTTGAAATTTATTGCAATTGGAGTCAAAGGCTTTCATGAGATTGAATTGGTATTGGTGAAGAGCATGTTCATTATGCCTCTCAGCCAAACCATCAATGGTATCTGTCATTATGCAAGGTGGCACTGACATTCTTGTAGTATCTCACTCAGACAACAAGAGAATCTAATTGGGTATCATTGATTCGACTCTCTTTCCTGACCAAAAGAGTTACAGATAACGACCATCTCCAAGCATTTTGTCAGGAAGATGATTGGGAAGAAGTTCTCTCATCATTCTTGCTAAGTGAATCTTGCTAATCATGGCGTGATTGGGTCCTTTCCTGACCCTGGTGTTGAAGCTGCCATGAAGGATCAATTTGTCTCCTGCTAAGATATTGTCTCATCCAAAGATTCTGGGGCTGTGTCATAAGCATTAAGAGTAATTGTAATCTGCCTAAATGCAGAGTTCAAAAGTTCAAATTTCAAAGTAAATTTATCATCAAATTACAAAGGAATTATCAGAAGCCATGGGGAATTGACCAGATCAGATTGCAGCCCAATTTTTCTTTCATCCCATCAACTCATTTGGCCAGCAGGCACCTTGGGTTAAGCTACCTCCAATATTGTTTTTGTTGGGCCACTAGATTTAATGATCACATTTCAAGAATACCAATGGAGGATGGGTTGGGTCTAAGAACTTTTGGGGGGGGGGGCAGAATCACTTCTGCCAACTGGACACCATAAAGCCACAGAGTTATACAGGGCGGAAACAACGCCCCCGTGCTAACCAAATCGCTTAACTGAGCAATTTGCATTTGCCTTTGCCTGCGTTTGCTCCATAATCAGCCTGAACGTTTCCTATCCACGTTTTTAAATGTTGTAATTGCATCCTCCTCTACCAGATTTACTATTACCAGCTGCATTTTGCTGCTTCTTTAGCTCGAAGGATTTGTTTATTTTTATTGTCGAACGTACCGACATACACTGGAAAGCTTTATTTGCGAGCCATCCAGACAGATCATGCCATATGTAACTACATGGAGGATATCGTCAAAGATAAAAGCAGAATGCGCGCCGACAAAGGCAACGCTCCCCAGCTCCCAACCGTGACTATTCTACTGACATGGCTGGTTCGGCTGAATCTGCCGTACCCACGGTGCGGGTACGTTACTTGTCCTGAACTCTGCACAATGCAGCCCAGCCGGCTACTTTCGCTTAACCTCAAAGCAGCAATGGAAACACCCTGAGACCCAGAAGCGGTACAAGCTGGTCTCTGCACCAGCCTGCCTACCCCTCCATCAGCGAGGACTTTTCCTCATCGAAGAAATTCCCCTCGCAGGAAGTCTACGCCAGAATATCATGAGGTACGCCAGAATATCATGAGGTGCGCCAGACAAATGGCCGCAGAGCAAGAAAGAGCTTCGTATCAAAGTGCTGGGGGCTCACCAGCGCTGTGTCAGCAAATCCTCAGCCCAGAGCGCAGCCACCGTGGAAACACCAGAGAGCGCCGATGCTTGAATCTGGAACAACGATCTGCTGGAAGAACTCAGGTTGGTTGAGCAACATCTGGTAAGGGCACTTCAACCCTAAACGTCGACAATTCCTTTCCCTCAGCAGACTCTAACTGACTGGGGTAGATGGGTAGAGCAGAGGCGTAGAAGCGAAAGGAAGGTTGAATTTGGACGAGATTTAACTGTTCTGACTTGACACCCGTGTTCGTGTCGCGGTATTTGCATTCCATCTTAAATACGCCACTTTTTTTTACCTGCCTCAAACCTCACTCCCAGGTATCTCCAATTCTTACACTGGGTTCACTATTTTGAGTTTCTTTTACTGGGAGGGGTGAAATAATCGCACATTTCCCATTCCAGCGTGGAACATTTATGACCGTGTTGCAGTCACCAGGTTTCCACAAGCGGCGGAAAAGTTTCAGTTCTGTTACTCGATGCCAATAAGATGCTGGCTACATCACAGCTAACCCATCTCTGAACGGTTGACCAGAGAAACTGACACCCACCTGATTATCTGGGCTTAGCGACAAAGAGGGGCAGATGGATAAAACATATAACAAAATTTTAAAAGATTCTTTAAAAATCTGTGTAAAAAAAAACTTTCTCGCGCGGATCAAATTTACTTCCAGAGCCAAGGTTACAACGCGCTGCGCAGTTCCCTAATTATTGAGCAGGGCATTTCTCTCCCGCGTCGACTCTGCGCTCTGGTGTAACTGCACACGTGTTATCACCCAGGTGAATACCCAGGGAGGAAAAGGCGAAGGAAACTACCAATGGCCGCAATTAAAGGAAAAACAATTTGATATGGTAACATATTTATCGGACTTTAAAAAAATACACAAAACATCGAAACAAACTGCTGATTGCACAACGTAAAACCACCATGCAAAATGAGACTCCCAAAATATACACAGCCAGTATTCTTCAAGGGCAGTGCCAGCAGGCTGTATAGAGTGCACTGTGTATTCTCGGCTTGGACTGTCACAGTGCAGACAAGAATATCCTACCCTGTTTCTCCACCCAGCATCCGCGGATTAAATTGCACATTTCTCTTTAGAAACTCAGACAGGTGAAATAATTAAAAACAAAACAAAACACGAGAACCTCCTTCTCAATCTTCGTGCAGTTTTTGCATCGATTACTTTCAATCCGTGCCACCTGTTCTTGATGGTAGCAAAGTCCATCTCGCTGACTTCCTCTAGCACTGAATTAAAAAAAAAACCACCAGGGTTTGAAATGTACCATCGTTCATCAATTCGCCTAACAAATTATTCCCCTCCAATAATTCCCTTCTTTTGGGATAGCCTGGCCTTTGGATCTCCCTCTCCTTTGTGCTCCCTGAAGATGTGTTGCGAGGGGAGGGGTGGAGACACTCCGAACACAACGGTCGGATTCTGAACGGCTGTTCAGATTCCCTTGGCAAACATAACGAGCCACAGTACAGAACGCACGATTCGCGCTGCTTCTCACATCGGTTCCAAATAAAGATCGTGGTTGGTTAAAAGCACGTAACACTGGAAAACGTGGCTTTTCCAAAAAAGACGGAGGCAGCAGCAGCTTGGAAGGAAGTGGACCCAACGTTAACTGCCCCATTTCTACCTCACTGAGACGACCGTCAGTCAACCGCATTGCTTCACTCGGCAAAAGACCTTACTTCCCGGGCGTGAGCGGGGCTGCGGACCAGGCTGTTGGCTGGAGACTAGCAGCTGAACTTGGCTTAGATCCACTCCATCGTTGCGGGCGGGGACAGGCTCAGAAAGAAGTGGGGAGTGAGTGTTCTTAATTGGTCCTGTATCCGTGAATGTACAGGAGGGAGAAACAAAAATAAGCGAGCCCCTAAATCTGGTCACTTTAGGGTAGAGTCACGAAAGAGACCATCATCCCCAACCCAGTGGGGGAAAAGGAGGGGAGGAAATGCCACACACTTATTCTGATGTCTGGACGATGTTTCCACGGACGGGCTAGTGAGAGGAGGAAAGGCTGGACTCGTTTTGTTCCTGCACGGCATTATTCCACGTAGTCTCTTTCAACTCCGAACACTGGAAATAGTGCCGCTTCCGGTGGGATATCATCTGGCTGGAAGCGTGCCGATCGGGAGAGGTGCCGGTGGCCGGCGTTTTGGTGGCGGGGAAGTTGGTCGTGCTGCTCCATCTCTCCAGGCTGCTCAGCGGACTGTCAACCGAGATCCCTGCAAAGAGAACAGAAGCGTGGGTGAGTCATCCCGAGCTCTCCTCTCCGGTTTAGCCCAGACCCATTGCCGCTTGGCGCACTTCAGGAATGTGTGTAGGCAGGGATGGGGGTACGGAACACAACCGAACCAGTCCGAGCCCACCTCACTGAAAGCACCCAACCGGTATGTGGACAGCAGCTGTTAGAATGCGCAAGTGTAAAGGGAGGTTGAATTGAGAACAGTTCAGGAAAGGACAGGTCGGAAGTTCTGAACCAAATAAAAGCAGAACATTCTGGAATATTCAGCTGGGCAGGTAACACTCGTGGTGAGAGAGAGACAACGTTTCTTAAGGAGGATAGGCCGCTGTGATTAGCTGAAGTAAGACAATGGTGTGTTAAACTTGTCAGAGGTGTTAAGCTCGTTTAAGTACAATGTTGTGCCATGACATCAAAACATTTCAAGTTTTCTGGCCCGTGGGAAACCTTAAATATGAACGTACTAGTCGTATTTTTGAGATGGTCAGAGATTGAAATGTGGTGGTGTTCAGAGGGCCTAGGAGTCAAATCACTGAATTTTAACGTGAGTCAATCAGGAAGGGGGACTGGATTACAATAATACTCTTGCTCTAGTTTTATAGGGTCCTGCAAACGGAACATGCACTAGTGTACACATGTGGTGTTCTGAGTTTCTTTCTTTAACAGGGCTTGTTGTGGTAGTTCTGCAGTGAAGGTTCACCACAGTGATCCCAGGGATGGCAAGTCTGTGATACAAGAGATTAACTAATGGAGTTTTAGAATAATGAGTTGCAGTTTCATTAAGACACAACACTCTTGATGAACTTGCCAATGTAGAGTGAGGAATAATGTTCCCCCTGGCTGGATATCCAGAACCGGAAGATATAATCCCAAAAACAAAGGACAAGGAAGTTCTTAACTCAGAGGGTAGTGCATTTTTGGAATTACTGTATATATGCAGGCAGGCTCTGGGGGGATTAGCCACTGAATATATTCAACACAAGGATGGATATATCTGGATAGGAAGGGAATTTTGGGATGTGATTAGAACAGGAACATAATACCTGTGTAAAAGATTCATTATGATCTTACAAAAAGGCATTGGTACAAGTGGGGGTATGGCCATGTCACTGAGTGCACACAGTCATTTCAGAAAGAAACTTTCAGAATTATGGTATAAAATTAGATACAGGATTGAATACCAACAATGGTGGAAGACAGAAGTTTAACATTTCAAGTTGAAATAAAAGTGTGCGCATGCGTGCACACACACACACACACACCCCCAGGAGATCCATGCATGCCTTAAAATCCCACTTTATTATACTCACCATCAGAAATCTGAAGAAAAAATACTTTACTATAGAACATGCAACTATTTCAACAGAAGTAAAGATGTTGGATTGAAAGAGTAAAGTGTAAAGCAATTGTAGTTTTCCAAAGCTAGTTTTAAAAATACTCACATGCCACAATAGATTAATGTCTTACCTTTCTTTATTTGATCTTGGGACAAGGATAACACTAGCAATGCAGTATTCATTAGCACCCCCTGGGGTCATGAGATAACCTGCAAGATGGGATCAGTGCCACAGGTAGGCCTAGGCAAAATAGAAGCTACATTTTCCTCTCTAGTTATAAAGATGAGCCTTTGAAATAACGGAACAGCTTTCATGGGCAGTTTTCTAGGTTTAAATCTTCCAGATTTATTAAAACGGATTTTATAATTTGCCTTAGAGTGACTTTGTCTTATTAATCCTGTGTTATAAGCAGTAGTCATAACAGTCATAGAACATAACTGCACGCTATTGTACCAACCTTTTGCCCTTCCATTCTACATAGTCTTCCATTCTATCATTCATGTGCCTCTCCAAGAGTTTCTTAAATGCCCCCAATGTATCTGCCTCTACCACCAATGCAGGGCATTCCACACACCCTCCACTTGCTGTGTAAAGAATTTATATCTGACATCCCCCTATACCTCCCACCAAACACCTTAAAATGATGCCCTATTTCCACCCTGGGAAAGGAGTCTCGGGCTATCCACTTAACCGATGCCTCTTATCTTGTACACATCTATCAAGTTGTCTCTTATCCTCCTTCATTCCAAACAGAAAAGCCTTAGCTCACTCAACCTATCTTCATAAGATGTGCCTGCAGCATCCTGGTAAATTTTCTCTGCACCCTCTCCAAGGCATTGCTAAATACTGTATCTCCAAAGTCACTTTGCTAAATATCTGTAAAAGTAACAGAAAGAGAAAATGCTGAAAGTACTCAGCAGATAAAGCCATACCCACTGGGAAATAAACAGTCCTTATGTTTGATGTCAAGGACTCTTCATGAAAACTAAACAAAGTGTGAAAATAAGCACTTTAGTGTGTGTGTGTGTGTGTGTGTGTGGGGGGGGGGTGCGGGGTGGGATTGGTGGCAATAGAAAGAATGCTCATTCCTAAACCTACTGTTGTCTGTGACTTCACTTCTCTGTCCCATTCTGCTCTGAACTCTGTTCCCCTACTTTGCTCCAAACATTGGCAATCATATGCTGGACAAAAAACAGCCCTTTTACAATCCAGTACATATCAGGTAATCACCGTTTCTTTTGTCCTTCCACATCCACAGATGTGGCTAAATCTTTCTGGTGTCAATTTACGTTTTCCCCTGTTGTTTCTCTAGCCGTGGGCCTTTGAAGTAATGCTGCCTGACCTGCTGAGTTCCTCCAGCATCTTGTGGGTGTTGCTTTGGATTTCCAGCATCTGCAGAATTTCTTGTGTTTATAATTTTTACCTTGACAGGTTTGATCTGCACACTATCACAGGATGATTACATCACCTGTAGGTAGCCTCACATTGTAAGTAGTAAGCTGTCTTTTACTGTACCCCATGTAACAGAGGGAGGGTGCTCCATAAATACTCCTTGAATCCAAAACAATAAAAACACTTTAATTTGCATCTATTCCAGGGTTTTTCACAGACACTATACCATTCTACGTGTATTTCATCATCTCAATATGCATATGGTACAATTCAAACATTGTAGGTCTAATAAATTTGTAAAGTTTTTGCTTGTATTTGGAAACTCAGTAAAGAAAAAGAAAAATTTGCACAGAATATCTAACCAGATAGAAAAGAATCAACTCAGAATTAACTGCATGTTCCATATTTCCAGTGTCCAGTGGGACAACCTGTATGAAAAGCAAAAAAAGAAAATAGTGGATTGAAGTTCTCTAGGGAATGGAGTATGTTTTTTTTATGAGGGGCAAGAAATATTGTATGGGTGATTGATGATAAAGTGAGGATTTGGTATCTGCAACTTTCCCATACAGCGTGCCAAACCTCCGACATGAGAGCAAAATTAGGCAGCAGAATCAGTAAGTAATCTTTCATGTAGTTTGCCTCTCTAACACTATTGTAAACATGTCGTGTTAAAGATTTAAATCTGTTGGCAACATCTGAATGTGCGTGGGACATCATAGCCCAGAAATGCAACCATATATGGTTCTTTGTTGTTTGTCATGTAAATCAAAGATCTGGTTGATCATATGGTTAATTGGATCAGCAGATCTGCAGATGACACCAAGATTAGGGATGTAGCAGACAGCGAGGAAGACATCAGAGCATGAAGCGGAATCTGGACCAGTTGGAAAAATGGGCTGAAAATGAGAGGGCATTTAATGCAGTTAAGTGCGAGATGTGGCACCTCAGTAAGACCAACTAGAGTAGGTCTTACACAATGAATGGTAGGGCACTGAGGAGTGTGGTAGAAAGACGAGAGATCTGGGAATACAGGTCCATAATTCGTTGAAAGTGGTAGCACAGATAGATAAGGCCGTAAAGAAGACCTTCGATACATTGGCCTTTATAAATGAAAGTCCTGAATACAAGAGATCGGATGTTATGTTGAAGCTTTATAGGAAGTTGGTGAGGCCTAATTTGGAGTATTGTGTACAGTTTTGGTCACCTACCTACAGGAAAGATATAAATAAGGTTGAAAGAGTACAGAGAAAATTTACAAGGATGTTTCCGGGACTGGAGGACCCATGTTATAAGGAAAGATTGAATAGGTTAGGACTTTATTCCTTGGAACGTAGAAGATTGAGAGGATATTTGACCGAGGTGTACAAAATTATGAGGGATATAGATAGGGTAAATGCAAGCAGGCAGACTTTTTCCATTGAGGTTTGGGTGGACTACAACTAGAGTTCATGGGTTACGGGTGAAAGGTTTAAGGGGAACATGAGGGGAAACTTCTTCATTCAGTATGGTTTGTACATTATAGGAAGGATGTGGAGGCTTTGGACAGGGTGCGAAAAGATTAACCAGGATTCTGCCTGGATTGGAGAGTATTAGCTACAAGGGAAGGTTGAACAAACTTGGGTTATTTTTCTTGGACATCAGAGGCTGGGAGGAGACTTGATAGATGTTTATATATGGTTTACATATGGCATCATGGTAGGTACAGACATTGTGGGTCTGCTCTTGTGCTCTTCATTTCTCAGTTCTAAAACTCCTGTGAATTTGGTTGCTCGTTACTAAGGGTCATTATTGTTTTGGAAAGGTGTTGTGGTCATTTATTGCACCTATGACCTCACTCTGGAGCGAACTGCTTTCTGATGTCCTGTATGGGGTAAGGCGTCCTGCTCATTCCTCTATCCTGCCACAAATTCTGGCTCTCTTCCATCACTTTTTTTGTCTGCAACTTGATTCCAGCCCCAAATGCAGACAGATCCGGTGACTGCGAATTAATGTAAGCTGTTCTCAATGCAGATAAAAGTGCCAGCACAGCAGACAGAATTAACTTAAGCAGTGCATAAATAAGCCAGAAGTTAACTGACAGTGAAGACAAACTAGAAACAAATCTGCTTGGGAGTATGAGCCTGGGCAGAGCATTTCTGCAGGCTCATTGACCAAATGTGCCACAAATAGCTGAGGCTTATCTTGTGGCAAATGATTTGTTGTGGTAGACTTATTTCATAAAAAATGCCCCGAGGTGAATGTGATCACATTAAGTTGCAGCAGTAACTTCAGAGGACTTTCTCCAATATCCATTCGTTGACTTCAGTTGTGAAATGGATCAGGGCTCTCCACTCTCTTTGAAACTGTTGCAATTCCAAGATCATCCAGGTAAAATATTGATTCTGTTTCCCTCTACACAGCTACTGCCTGATCTACTGAGTATTTCAAGAGTTCTGTTTTTAATCTTCACTAATCATTATGCAATTTCCAACCAGAGTTGATCATCAGCCATGTACTTATTCATATAAAGAATCATTTGGTTTATCTTATGGCTAGCCAAGCACTCTTCAGTGTTTTATTTATAAAACCAGAGGTACCTCTTCAAGCTTTAGATCACAAGAGCAAGGCTCAAGCACCATTCCATAGACTTCCAAATATAATCTAGTCTTACAAGAGTGTGTCATATGAAGAGCAATAATGGCATAGCTAATAGAATTGCTCTCTTGCAGTTCCAGTGACCCTGATTTGATCCTGACCTGATACTGTCGGTTCAGAATTTGCAAGTTCTCCTTATAATTGTATGTGTTTACCCTGGAATTTCTGGTTTCCTCCTGCATCACAAAGACATGTACAGAAGGTTGTTGGGTTAATTGGCTTCTGAAACTTGAAATAAGAGTAGGTGGGTGGTAGGTCATTGCTGTCTGTGGGGCTTGCTCTGCACACTCCTGGTGGGTGGTGAGGGTACTTGCCTATTTACAACAGCAGCTTTTCTTGAGAAGCACACAATTTAAACATTTCTGGTCAAAGCTGCGTTCTCCAAGTGTTTTCTACAAATTCTATTTTTATTTGAGATTTTCAGCAGGTGCAGTATTTTTCATTTACATTAATGTGGGACTAACCGCTGCTTTCCACCCGATATGGATCTTCGATTGTGAACAAGTTACAATAAATGTGAATTGTGTTTGACTGCCAGAATGGTGACCTGCTACCGGAAACACTCAGGGATGCACTCATCAGTCCCTGGTGAGCTCAATGCAGTTTATGCAGATTTTGATCGGTTGAATTATGACGTGTGATGAGCCCCGACAACTGCAGATGATCCTGTAATTTTAGTCTTGTGAGGGTGGCACCTTGGCATCCTTAAAGAGAATGAATTGACAAAAGGCATCTTGTCCAGGTAGCATACCTGGCCAAGTACTAATGATCTATGCAGACCAACTGACTGGAGTTATTAATGGACATATTCCTTCTCTGAATTCTGTGGTCTGAGGTTTCCATCTGCTTCAAAATGGCATGTATTGTATCAGTTTCCAAGAAGAGCATGGTGACCTGCTTTAACGGCTACTGGCTGGTGGCACTTACTTCAACTGTGAAGAATGCTTTGAGAGATTGATTATGAAGCAAAGTAACTCCTGCCTCAGAAATAACTTAGATCCATTCCACTTTGCCTATTGCCACAACAGGCCAACAAACAGAATATACTTCTCAGCTCTGGACCACTAGCACAACAGGAAGTTTTACGTCAGGCTGCTTTTCATCAACTACATCCTGGCCTTCAACAAAATCAGCCCATGTAAACTCATCATCAAACTTCACAATCTGGGCTTCTGGGTCTCTCTCTATTTGACTTTCTCATTGGCAAATTTCAATCAGTGAGAATTGCTGATCATCTCCTTGTTGACTATCTTAGCTTCCAGCTCTGCCCTTTATACTCACTTGATTGTATGGATAAGCACAGCTCCAATGCCACCTTCAAATCTGCTGATAACACTACTGCTGTTGGGCAAATCACAGCTGGTCATGAGTCAGTTTAGCGGAGCTGACCTGTTATCACCCATGACTTACTCAGTTGAAGAAAAAGTCAACGTGAGCAAAACTGAAGAGCTGATTGTTGACCTCATGAAGGGGAAGGAGAAAAATGTGCATCAGACTACATTGGGGAATCGGCAGTGGAGTCGGCAACTTCTTCAAATTCCTGGGCATTAACTTGTCCTGGACCCAGCACATAAATGGGAGGCACCTTTACTTTCATAGGAAACCAAGTAACAAGCTTCTACAGATGCACTGTTCAACTGGTTGCTCCATGGTCTGGTATGACAATTTGAGTGTGCAGGAATACAAGAAGCTGCAGAGAGTAATGGACTGCCCAATCAATTATGGGCACACCCCTACGCACTGTTGGTAGCACTTACCAGAAGGTGCTGCCTCAAGCAGGCAACATCTATCATCAAAGATCCCCACCATTCAGCCATGCCATCTTTTCACAGCTACCACCAAGCAGAACGTATAGAAATCTGAACTCCCATGCCACCAGGTTCAAGAACAGCTACTTCCCTTCAACTATTTGGTTCTTGAACCAAACAGCAAAACTCTGATTGCTAGTTTAACAATACTATGACCACCTTGCACTAAAATGGACTTTGTCCTTACTTGTCCTCATTGCGAGTTCTTGTAAAAATGTGTATAATTTATGATTAATTTCTGTTTGTCTTGTAAATATTGCTTATATGATACTATGCACCTGTGATGCTGCAGCTGTGCACACATGTATATGACTATGACAATTATGTCAACTTTGACTTTGTTTTGGAGGAGACAGGCTGCCTCCCAATATGTTACAAATCAGTCATGCAACCAAAGAGTTTGTATGACATCATAAACTACATGAGCAAAGCTTGAGTGCTTTATATTTGTCATCGGAACACCCTTGATCAGATTACTGGCGTAATTCATTGAGAGCATCTGGTATTATTTAAGATGTATGATGGATAAGAAATATTTTTCACATAAAGTAGGTCTTTCGTTTCAGTGTAGACTGTAAATGAGAATTTCGGTGTTTAGAAAACTCCTGCCAACTGATTAAATACAGACTTATGACTAAGTCTCAAAATGGGAACTGCCTTGTCTATTCTTAGCAGAACTTTCATTAAGACAGTGCCTAAAAAAGACTACATATAAAATAAGTAGGAAATAACATTGGGGAGCTTCATAAAGATACATAAAAATATAACACAATCTTCTTCCAAAAGAAGACGCTGTACCATAGTATAAACAACAATTCCATGCTATGCCAGGAATTAGATTCCTTTGTACAAGCACTGGTGTGATAACATAATTGATACAGAAATCCACCTTATTGAGTGGTGAGTGCTTGGAATTGGCTGCCGGCAACAGTGGTGGAGGCGGATATGATAGGGTCTTTTAAGAGACTTTTAGATAGGAACATGGAGCTTAGTAAAATAGAGGGCTATAGGTAAGCCTAGTAATTTCTAAGGTTGGCACAACTCTGTGGGCAGAAGGGACTGTATTGGGCTGTAGGCTTTCTATTTTTCTATGTTTCTTCATTTGCCTGCACTGCTTTGGAGCTGATAAAGAATTTTTATAGTTCAAGGTAGCACAATATAATTATTAAAATTGTAAACACTGGAGTATCCATCTCGGTCACAGATCCTTCTCTCTTCAACTGTTTGGCCCATTAGGTTATCTTGTTCCATTAATCTTAGTATCTGCATTGTTTGTACTAACCTCTTTCTTCATTTGAGGCTTGGGATCAGGATCATTATTTCTCCCCAATAAAACTTTAAGTAGGTTTTATATGACCTATCAGTGAGTGAAGTGGTGCTGATATACAAGCTCCAGTATCTTAAATCTTCTCTCTGAATTCTATCACTCCCAGAATGTCATCCAGTCAACTGAGAAGTTACAGGAAATTTTAATGATTAAAATGACAAATTTTAATCCTGTGAAGTTGGCTGTCCCTAATCTATGCGGGCAGTTGCTAAAATGTGGTGCTTAGACATCTAGTTTATCATTCCATGCAGTTGCTTGGCTGGGAAATTCCTGAATATAGGTCCTTTATAGCAGGGGTTCCTGACCCTTTTTTTAAAAAATGACATGGACCCCAGGCTGGGAACCCCTGCTTTACAGGAATGAGAGATATACTGCCATGGATTTATAAATATCGTCATTTTCAGTGCAAATTTCAGAAAGTCTGTATGTGAAGCATGTAAAATGAGTAAATAGAACTGGCAGTTATTGCCTGCCACTAAACCTTGGTCAGTGCATTAGTGGATACATTAATGCATAACTGTACACTTCCGTTGTTTGAAGTTCACACCACTATATACACAACTGCTTAACTAATGCTTTAAATGTGATTAGCCAGATTTACTGGAGGATCAGATCATTTTGCTCTTGGTTATTGTTTCTTTGACTTCTGTTCCCTCAAAAACTTTCTACATGCATTTCTGCATTGCTGTCCTTTGTAGGAAAATTATCCTCAATTAATGGTTGTGTTTGACCCCGTCATTGAAAGCCAGTTCTCATCTAATTGTCAGTACGACAATTCCCATCTAATCGTCTCCTCACCAACTGGTGGAAGTGATCTCCAATTGGCTCAGTATTTCCTCCCAGTTATGTTTCTACAAGTGAGGAAATGAAGGAGGGATGGGGCAGGATGTGCTGGGGTGGACTGGAAGTTTCTATTTACAATAATATGCCTCTCTGCGAGTAACACTTGTCACGAATAAATCTTGACTCTCTCCAAATCAAGGCACTAAACTATAAACTTCACTGGTTCCAATTGTCTGACATCAGCTAGTTACTTAGCTGCTAGTTATCAGAAGTTATTTGACTCATGTTCCATGCCTCACAGGAGGAATTATTTTGCCAAAATCCCCAGTGAGAGTCAGCAGGAAACTCACACCTGGACAGCTGCACTTTAAAAGGCATCAGGAGAAGTATTAAATATAACACCTGCAACCAGCTAAAAACCATTGGTCAATAAAGTCTAAATCTGTGAGGAGTGAGTGAGGGTAGAGAGAGACGAGCCATGAGAACATGGGCAATTATAATTTCTTATGTCAGCTGATAGTAGTCTCATCACCTCCCCCTAATATTCAGCAATAGTAACATTACCAATACCTTGAGAGTCACCATCTACTGGTTTAACTGGAGTAGCCAATAAATACCATAATGGGGGTGACTGACACTATTAGGTTTCTTTTTGGGCTACATACTAGCCTGACCTAGATATCATATCACTATTTCTTTATCGGTTCCTTAAAGTTGCAATGGCCGGGGGTGGTAATGGGGACAAGCTCCCACTACCTATTAAATACTGCCAATAGCGTGCGCCTCAAATAGCCTCTGACAACAAAGTCCCACTTCTGGCCTTCACGTGTGGCTTAGCTATTAAGCCCGGTGGAACCATTTCTACTGACAGGAGAAGGGGCAAAGGTGCCTTAAAGCTGATCACTTCGGGTAGATGGGGCTCCTCAGCCATGGTTGGCAGCTCATCTAGGAGAAGGAAAACTCTGATCTCAAAACTCCGCTGCCTTGCGGCTATACCCACTCATGGGGAAGGCTTTGGGAGTGAACCCCAAGGGGGAAAAATCCGGAGCTGGAGTCCCTAAGGCAGTGCTACGTTGAGTTCCACGCTGACCGGCAACTCATGCGTGCTGCAGGTACCAAACTTTAACGGTCTCTGCTGTTCCTTTGGGTTCACCAGATGCGTGGAGAAGGGGGAGCTTGCTACATGGGCAACAGCTTCTCCATATCGTACTGCCCAAACTTACATTTCTAGACCGCTGGGACTCAATATCCATGGTCAACTCTCACCTCACCATTTCTTTATTGTTGTTGGGGTTAAATGTTGGAACTCTTCTCCCAACAGCAATGTAACAGCTCATTTACTGAAGAAAAGTAGTTTGGAAGGTGACTGCTTAAGGGTGAACAATATGTGCTAGCAATAGTCACACCACATGACAAAAGTGGCCCCATGCAACTTTCAGAATACTTTAATTTGTCTGGAGGAAACAAAGCTTATATTAGTATTCTGACATGTAGGCTTAACTTATACTGGCTTGTTTCAAACTGTTAAGAGGATAGCAGGTCCAGGAAGATGCACCATTTCGAAAAACAACACAATTGGCTGCATGTTCCACAACCTGGATATATCCATTAGCTGTTCACGTGCATCACTTTCTGGTTTAGTTTTAACTATGTCCCTGTATCGCACTTAACATTTGTAAGAAGTTTGGTGTTAGGTTTTCACCAAAGCAGCCAGTCATATACTGGCTTATTAAGATGCTAAATACAAATGTAATGGTAAGAGTTAACTGCTAATTCTTTACATCTTACAAAGTAATGGCAAGGAATATCAACGTTGAGTAAGGAGCTATTACTTTTGCCTCTCAGAATGAGTAAGCAGAGACCAGGTCAGGTATTAAGGCTGGTGGTGGCCATTTGGGGTGTACTGCAGCAAGAGAACATTTCAAAAGGTAGAGTCCGACTACACTGAGGGCCTTTGGCCCACTGTGTCCAATCTGAACTTCTGTTCATCTGCATTCTCTGTTTTGCACCGTTTCAGTGCAATCACATTCTTCCTAATCGTGTGCCAACCAGAAATGTGCACAATATTCCATGTGCTGGCTAACCAGTGTTTTGTAAAGATGCAACATAGCATTCCAATTCTCTCATTCTATGCCCAGGCAAGGATATAATTTGTCTTATTTTTTAAACCACCCTGCTGATTGGTGTTACCACTGGGAAGGAACTATGAACTTGGAACTCTAAATCCCTCTGTTCAAAGTACATCCTCTCAGGTGCACGCACTTAACGGCAGCATTCAAAACAAAGGTTGAGCAAAATGCTGGAGGAACTCAGCAGGCCAGGCAGCATCTATGGAAAAGAGTGAACAGTCGACGTTTCAGGTAGAGACACTTCATCAGGACTGGAGGGAAAAAAAAGATGTGGAGTCAGAGTAAGAAGATGGGGGGAAGGGAGAAGATGACAGATGATAGGTGAAACTGGGTGAGGAGGAGGGGGTGAAGTAAAGAGCTGGGAAGTTGATTGGTGAAAGAGTTAAAGGGCTGGAGAAGGGGGAATCTGATAGGAGAGGGTAGACGACAATGGAAGAAAGGGAAGGGGGAGGGAGCACCAGAAGTAAGGAGATAAGGTGAGAGAGGGAAACAGGAACGGGGAAGGAATGTGGGGTGCATTACCAGAAGTTTGAGAAAGGTTGAGCAATATAGGTGGCCTGGTCAACATATACCCCCCAAATAAAAGCATCAAAATAAATAATTTGATTAGTCTTTGTTACTGTCATGGGCTCTGGTTGCACTTTAGTTGGCTGTGAATTGATGTTGCTATTCCGAGGTACTGAAAAACGTGAAATACTGTAAATAAAAATTCTCTTTAAAACCACATTAAAGTTTGGTTTGGTCAACACTTTCAAATGATTACTTTTGCAACAGTGCTTCTCTATTTAATTTTTTAAAAGTTGCAAATCATATACATTAATGCATCACAAGAAAGGCATCAGAGTTATTATAATTCTAACTAATATGCCATTACCCAGGAGAGCAATTAAATGTTAACAAATTCATCTGGGACTAAACTGAGAGGTGAAATGAATCAATATAGATCTGCCTGATTGTGGAGCCTGTTAGACCTGATGCATGGGCGTCTTGACTGAGACAAGATTGACATCCCTGAGTCGAGGCTGACACCTTTTGCTATCACATACCAAGATTAAAAGTCTTCTCTGTTCACCTCTGAATGTATACAAATCAAGCTGACATCAACTTGCGGGAGTTTAGCCAAGAAATTGCCATGTCGGTAAGCTGTCGAGTCATCAGATATATTTATTTTTAGTTACTTATTCATATTCAGAAATGAGCAGGAGAAGATGTGGAGGGCATTTTGGAGCACAGCCAAAGAACCAGTCATTAAGCTCAAAAACAGTCCCTTCGGCATAACTGGCCCATGCCTACCAAGACTCCCATCTAAGCTCGTCCCATTTGCCCCATATCCCTCAAAACCTGTAGCTGTGAATCTCAGCTGTAGCAGTCTACCCCCATCATGGGCACCAGCCTCCTCAGCATCCAGGGCATCATCAAGGAGCGATGCCTCAAAAGATGGCATCCCTCATTAAAGTCCCCATCACTCAGGCCATGCCCTCTTCTCATTGCTACCACCAGGGAGGAGGTATAGGAGCCTGAAGGTACACATTCAATGATTCAGGAATAGCATCTTCCCCTCTGCCATCAGATTTCTGAATGGACATTGAACCCTTGAACACTACCTCACTACTTTTTTTTCCTTCCCTTTTTGCACTTATTATTTAACTTAAATGTATACTTATGCAATTTTTACTGTAATTTACAGCTTTAATTATGTATTGCATTGTACTGCTGCCACAAAACAACAAGTTTCATGACATATGCCAGTGATACTAAGTGTGAGTATGAACCTTTCTTGTTCCTGTACCTGTCCAAGGGCCTTTTTAACTTTTCAGTGCATCTGCCTCACACTTCCTCTGGCAACTGATTCCATATACTGACCACCCTCTGTGTGGAAGAAGTTGCCCCTTGGGTTCCTATGCAATCTTTTCCCTCTCACCTTAAACCTGTGCCCTCAAGTGGGTGCCACAGTGGTGCAGTGGTCAGCAAGACTCTATTACAGCTCGGGGCATTCTGGAGTTTGGAGTTCAATTCCGGTGATGGTCTAATTGTCCTCCCCTTGGAATGTGTGGATTTTCTCCCCCAAGTGCTCCGGTTTCCTCCATCCCACTGTCCGAGCTTTTTTCGGGGTTGCTGAGGCAGCTTGGTTCAAAGGGCTGGAAGGGCCAACTTCATGCTGTATTACTAAATAAAATACAAAAATAGCTCTTGATTCCCCAAACTGTGTGCATTCACCCTTATCTATGATCCTCACGATTTTATGCACCTCCATAACATCAACTCTCATTCTCCTATGGTCAAAATAAAAAGGTCCCAACGTGCCAAATCTCTTTACATAACTCAGCCCCTTGTGTCCTGGAAACATTCTTGTGATCTCCCTTGCATCTTTCCAGCTTAATGGCATATTTCCTCCAGCAAGGTGACTGGAATGGGACACAATAATCCAAATACAGTCTCAGCAATGTCTTGTATAGCTGCAATATAAAATTCCAACTTCTATACTCGGTGCACTGACTGATGAAGGCCAGCATATCAAAAGCTTTCTTCATCACCCTGTCTACTTTGAAGGAACCATGTCCTTGTAATCCTAGATCTCTCTGTTCTACATTTCTGAACATTCACTGAAAATCCTACCCTTATTTGTCTTCCCAAAATGAAACAGCTCACAGTTATACAAATTAAACTCTGGCATTTCTTGGCCTGTTTATCTAGCTGATCAACATCTCCCTGTAAATCCAGATAACTAATTTCACTGTCTACAACAGCATCTATTTAAGTATCATCTGCAAACTTACTAACCATGTCTTACTAACATTGTCATTCAAATCGCTGATATAGATCACAGCTAGCAAAGGATCTAGCACCGAGCCCTGGGGAACACCGCTAATCATTGGCTTTCAGTCCAAATAACATATTTCCATCATCACCCTCTGCTTCCTACCATCAAGCCAATTGAGCATCCAATTAGCTAGCTCTCCCTAGATACAATGTAATCTAACTTTCCATTAGCAGCCTGCCATGTGTGGACCCTTAAAAGGTTTAATTGAAGTGCATATAGACTACATCTATCACTGCCCTCTTCAACCTTCTTGGTTACTTCTTCCAAAAATTAAATTCATGAGACATGATCTCCCACACACACAAAGCGTATTGACTATCTAAAATTAACCTTTCTTTCCAAATGCTTGTCTCTCAAGAATCCCCTCTAATAACTTAACTACCACAGATGTTAAAATTTCCTGGTATATAGTTCCCTTCTTAAACAAAGGCACATTAGTCACCCTTAGTCTTATAGCATTTCACCTGTCACTAACAATAATACATATATTTCAGCCAGGGCTCTCAGAAAATCTTCTTTACTTCCCATGCTGTTCTTGGATACATCTGATCAGGCACAGGAGATTTATCTAACTTTAAACATTTTAAAACAACCAGGGCCGCCTCTGCTATAATGCAGAATATCCCCAAGGCAACGCATTAAATATCTTGAAGTCCAAGCTCTTCATGTCCTTTTCCAAAGTAAAAACAGGAGTAATATTCACTGAGGACTTTGCCTATGGCTCCAATTTGGTCTTTGAGGGGCCCTATTCTCTCTCATTTTACCTTAATATATATCTGTGGATTCTTAAAAAACTTGAAGGCTCAAAACAAGGGAACATGTTTGACAACAAGGAGGAAGCTATAAGAATTTAGGAAAGCAAATAAACAGAAGTGAAAGGACAATTCTGTTTGAGTAGGGGGTAGGTTATTTTAGCTTGGGGGAAAAGCAAAGAACAACAAACAATTATGTGAAAAAGCTCCCAAAGAAAACAATCAACCTTTTGGATTTTATAAGTGTATTCAGAATTACAGTAAACAAGGATATTTTGAACATCGATTTCTTGGACTTCTAGTAATTGCACCCCCCCCCCCCCCCATTCACCATTACCTATTCCCATTTCCCCTCTCTCACCTTATCTCAATATCAGTCCATCACCTCCCTCTGGGGCTCCTCTCATTTCCCTTTTTTCCATGGTCTTCTGTCCTTTCCTATCTGATTCCCCCTTCTCTAGCCCTTTATATCTTTAACCAATCAACTTCCCAGCTCTCTACTTCACCCTCTCCTGGTTTCATCTATCACCTACTATCTTCCTCCCCTCCACTTTCTTATTCTGACCTCATCTTTTTTTCCTCCAGTCCTGATAAAGAGGTTTGACCTGAAACATTGACTCTTTACTTATTTCCATAGATGCTGCCTGACCTGCTGAGTTCCTGCAGCACTTTGTCTGTGTTGCTTGGATTTCCAGCATCGGCAGATTTTCTCTTGTTTATGTAAGGATATTTTTTAAGTGGATTTTCGGAAGGCCTTTGACAAAGTGCTGCATTAGGCTACTAAACAGGATCAGAATCCATGGTATTACAGGAAATATACCAGCATGGTCAGAAGATTGGCTGACTGGCAGAAAGCAAGGAGTGGGAATAAAGGGGGTCCTTTCTACTTGGCGGCCAGTGATTAGTAGTGTTCTTCAGGGGTCAGCGTTGGGTCCACTGCTTTTCACATTGCATGGTAATGACTTGGATGATAGAACTGAGGGCTTTGTGGGCAAGTTTTCAGATTATACAAAGATAAGTGGAGAGGAAGGTAGTGTTGAGGATGCAGGAAGTCTGTAGAAGAACTTGGACAGATTAGAAGAATGGGCGAAGAAGTTTCAGATAGGATACAGTGCAGGGAAGTGTATGATCATGCTCTTTGGTAGAAGGAATAAAGGTGTAGACCAGGGGCTCCCCTTGCTCAATGGTATTTTCTAAACAGGGAGCAAATTCAGAAATCAAAGGTGCAAAGGGACTTGGGAGTCCTAGTGCAGGGCACCCTTAACATTAACTTATGGGTTGAGTCAATAGTAAGGAAGGCAAATGCAATGTTAGCATTCATTTCAAGAGGACCAGAAGATAAAAGGAAGGATGTAATACTGAGGCTTTATAAGGTATTGGTCAGAACAGGATGATTTGGCTGATGAATACGTGACTGAGAAACTGGTGCAGGGAGCAGGGCTTCAAGTTTCTGGAGGATTGGGATGTCTTCTGGGGAAGGTGACACTTGTACAAAAGGGACAAGTTACACCTGAACCTGAAGGGGACAAATATCCTTTTGGGCAGGTTTGCTAGATTTGTTCAGGAGGGTTTAAATTAATTTGGCAGTGGGAAGGGAACCTCAGTGATAGGGCAGATGATGGGGCAGTTGGTATACAACTAGATGCAGTATGTGGTGACACTGTCAGGAAGGACAGGAAGATGATCGGGTAAAATTGCAGTCAATGTGATGAGTTGCGGTGCAACATGGTGACAAAATCAAAAAGACTGAAGAATATAGGACCAAAAGTGTTATATTTGAATGCACGCAATATACAGAATAAGGTAGATGGATCTTATAGCGCAGTTAAAGACTGGCAGGTATGATGTTGTGGGCATCACTGAGTTGTGGCTGAAAGAAGATTATAGTTGGGAACATAACTTCCAAGGATACTCATTGTATCAAAAGGACATTTGTGGAGGGGTGGCTCTGTTGGAAAAAAAAGAAATCAAATCCTTAGAAAGAGGTGACATAGAAACGGAAGATGTAGAATCCTTGTGGGCAGAGTTAAGAAACTGCAAGAGTAAAAAGACCCTGATGGGAGTTATATAGGACCCCGACCAATAGCCAGAATGTGGGCAATAAATTACACCAGAAGGTAGAAATGCCATGTCAAAAGGGCAATGTTACAATAGACATGGAGAATTTCAATATGCAGGTAACTGGGAAAATCAAGTTTGTGTTGGATCCCAACAGAGAGAAATTGTAAAATGCCTACAAGATGACTTTTTAGAGCAGCCTGTGATTGAGCCCACTAAGGGAAAGGCTATTCTGGACGGGGTGTTGTGTGTAATGAACTGGATTTGATTAGGGAGCTTAAGGTAAAGGAAACCTTAGGAGGCGCTGATTATAATATGATTGAATTCACCAGCAATTTGAGAAGGAGAAGCTAAAGTCAGAGGTACCAGTGTTGCAGTGAAGTAAAGGGAATTATAGGGGCTTGAAAGTTGATTGGAAGGGAACACTGGCAGGGATGACGGCAGAACAGCAATGGCTGGAGTTTCTGGGAGCAATACGGAAGGTGCAGGATAGATACATCCCAAAGAAGTAATAGTATTCTAAAGGCCAGATGGCACAACCATGACTGACAAAGGAGGTCAAAAACAACATAAAAGCAAGAGGGAGGACATATAATAGAGCAAGAATGAGTAGGAAGTTAGAGGACTGAGAAGTTTTTAAAAATCAACAGAAGGCATAAGGAGTGAAAAGATGCAATATGAAGGTATGCTAGCCAATACAATCAAAAAGAATCCCAAAAGTTTTTTTCAGATATATAGAAAGTAAAAGAGAGGTTAAAGTAGATATTGGGCCACTGGAAAAGTTGTAATGGGAGAACAAGGAAATAGTGGACGAACTGAATAAGTATTTTGCATCAGTCTTCACTTTCAAAGACACTAGCAGTATGACAGAAGTTCAAGAGCGTCAGGGGGAAGAAGTAAGTGCAGTTGCTATTACTAGGGAGAAGGTGCTTTGGAAGTTGAAAGGTCTGAAGATAGATAAGTCACCTGGACCAGACTGACTATACCCCAGGGTTCTGAAATGGGTAGCTGAAGAGATTGTGGAAGTATTAGTAATGATCTTTCAAGAGTCACTTTCTGGCATTGTTCTGGAGGACTGGAAAATTGAAAATGTCACTCCACTCTTCAAGAAGAGAGGGAGGCAGAAGAAAGGAAATTATGGACTAGTTAGCCTGACTTCAATGGTTGGGAAGATGTTGGAGTCCAATATTAAGAATGAAGTCGCAGGTTACTTGAGACACATGATAAAATAGGCTAAAGACAGCATAGTTTCTTTATGGGAAAATCTCACCTGACAGATCTGTGGGAATTCTTTGAGGAAATACCAAGCAGGATAGACAAAGGAGGATGTTGTGTACTTAGATTTTCAGAAGGCCTTTGACAAGGTACTGCACATGAGGCTGCTAACAAGATAAGAGCCCATGGTATTACAGGAAATATGCTAGCATGGATAGAGAATCGGCTGATTGGCAGGAGACTAAGAATGAGAGTAAAGGGAGTCTTTTCTGGTTAGCTGTCAGTGACAAATGGTGATCTGGAGGGGTCAGTATTGGGACTGCTTTTTATGTTATACTGTATGTTAATGATTGGGATGACAAAATTGATGGGTTTGTGGCTAAATTTGCAGACAACACGAAGATAGGTGGGGGGGCAGGTAGTGTTGTGGAAGCAGGGAGGACTTAGATTAGGAGAATGGGCAAAGAAGTGGCAGATGGAATACAGTATCAGAAAGGGTGTGGTCAGGCACTTTGATAGAAGGAATAAAAGCATAGAGTATTGTCTAAATGGGAAGAAAATTAAAATCCGAGGTGCATAGGGACTTGGGAGTCCTCGTACAGGATTACCTAAAGTTTAACTTCAGGTTGAGTGGGTGGTGAGGAAGGCAAATGCAATGTTAGCATTCATTTTGAGGGGAATAGAATATCAGAGCAAGGATGTCATGCTGAGGCTTTATAAGGCACTGGCGAGGTCTCACTTGGAGTACTGTCAGCGGTTTTGGGCCCCTATCTCAGAAAAGATGTGCTGACATTGGAGAGGATTCAGGGGAGGTTCAGGAGAATGATTAAGGTAATGAAAGGGTTATTGTAGGAGGAGAAAATGATGGCTCTGGGTCTGTCCTCACTGGAATTTAGAAGAATGAGGGGTAATCTCATTGAAACCTATTGAACATTGGAAGGCCTAGAGTTGATGTGGAGAGGATGTTTCCTGTGGTGGGGGAGTCTAGGACCAGAGGATATAGCCTCATATTAGAGAGATATCCATTTAGAATATAGATGAGGAAGAATTTCTTTAGCCACAGGGTAGTGAGTCCATGGAATTCATTGCCACAGGAACTGTGGAGGCCAGGTGATATATATACTTGATGGCTTTGCACCTATACTTTCTAGAGTTTAGCAGAATGAGGAGGGAGGATGTTTCCAGGAGTGGGGGAGTCTAGGACCAGGGGGCACAGCCTCAGAATTGAAGGATCTCCCTTTAGAACAGAGATAAGGAGGAATTTCCTTAGCCCGAGGAATCTGTGGAATTTATTGCTACAGGTGGCTGTGAATGCCAAGTTATTGGGTATATTTAAGGTGGAGGCTCTTGATTAGTAATGGGGTGTCAAAGGCTACAGGAAAAAGGCAGCAGAATGGTGTTGAGAAGAGGAAATATAAATCAGCCTTGAATGAATGGTGGAGGACTCAATAGACTGAATAGCCTAATTCTGCTTCTATGTCATAATTTTGTAGAGAGCAGTTAAAGCGCGGTGTGCAGTTTTGGGTATCCCAGTCTCATAGGGGTAGTGGATCTACTGAGTGTGGATTGCATAGATCTGCCATGGTGATACAGGAATGGAAAGTAATATTATGACAAGCAATGCATGATAAATGAACGCTTTTAATAAATGAGAAAGATGAGAAATAAGATTTAAGTTCTAAATAAAAACTGAGGATCTTCAGTGAGGATGAATTCTTCATAAGCAGTACATGAGGCACCACTTTGGTTATGCTGTTTGCTATGCAGATTTGACAGACAGCTGGTGATCTTTATTTTCTTCTAGATTCATTGATCCCTCTGTACAGCAGGAAATGCCAAAACTCCCTAAACTGCTGGGCATAAAATGAGGCTGTAGAACAATTATCTCTATGGATGACTATGCAGTCTTGTGACCTATTGTGTAGTCTAAATGTGGGACACTTAGCTCACAATGTACAGCTCTGGCCACTGTGTTGTAAAAAGGTAGAGAGGAACAAACAAAGCACGTAACAAATGAACAAAAGACACTATAAAGAAGTTCGTAGAAATCGTTTAAGAAGCTGCTCTCAAAATGAAAAGATGTAAATTTGTGCAAGGTGTCTAAAGACGGTGCTTGATTGCACAAGTGCAGAGAAAATGTTTCTAAGAATAAACACTTCTTGGGCTTCCAGCCAGGTACAGGTATTGATTATAACCGACATTTTGATGACAAACTCTGTCATCTTCTTCAGGGATGATCTCTGAAGAAGATGGCAGAGTTTGTCATCGAAACGTCAGTTATAATCAATAGCTGTACCCGGCTGGGAGCCTGAGAAGAGTTTATTCGTCAGGAAAGCACTAGATAATTTTACAAGATGTTTCTATGTTTGCAAAAACCAAAAATTAAGGGATATTAGTATTAATAGTCGTTACTAAGTCTATCAGCAATACAGGCAATCTCTTTACCTAGTGAACTGCCGTGGCTTATGCGAGGGATTTGAACTGAACAGCTTATGCATTTAAAATCAGTTGAGGTAAATATGCAGGTTAAAAGGACCAGAAAGATGTATGGGTAAGGTGGAACAGAGTGGGGTAGGAGAGGTGCATAAGGCTCAGCAGTTAGAGGAAAATAGCTTGCTCTGTGGTGTTTCAATATAACACACACAGAATGCCAGAGGAAAGCAGCAGGTCAGGCAGCATCAACGGAACTGAATAAACAGTCAACGTTTCAGACTGAGACCCTTCTTCAGGACTGGAAAGGAAGGGGGGGTCTCCAGAATAAAAGCGAGGGGTGGGGGGCCAGGGCCCATCTTCAGGACTGAAAAGGAAGGGGGAAGTCTTCAGAATAAAAGTGGGGGGCTGGACAGGAAGGAATCTGATAGTAGAGGAGAGTGGACCATAGGAGAAAGGGTGTTTCAATATTTCCCTTTGTAACCTAAGCCGTGTGTTCAATTGGATTGCATTCAACAATAAAGCTTCTTGACAAACAGTGAAATACTAGTTAGGAATAGTCGGAAAAATCACAGTTAGCAAGTGGAAACTGAAAGACAGCAGCTGTAGATAATGTTACATATACAATGAAACCACAGAAGACATTGAATCTGCCGGCTTAATATAACTGACTGTAACAGAATGCAGTGGGGTCGGATGCTAGGCTTGCGGTGGCTCTGGCAGGGGAGGGACACAGTGGTAGGTAGTCAGGGGGAAGGAAGGAAACTCAACCCATTTCTACACCAACTCCACAAAAATTCTCTATGCAATACCCTAATTCAAAAACTTTCATACTAGATTTGTAAAGTAAGACTTTGATTGGGAATCAGTAAAGAAAACAGCCTTAATTCAATTCTTGCACTGACAGTGATGTAGCACAGGAAGTAGCCATATGGCTCTCTGGTGTTGTTTTGTGCTGGGGATATCCTGTTGCATCCACCAGAGCCCTGTACTTTTTCCCCCTTCAAATGTGTCGTCTATTAGGGAAGCATTCCTTCCAGCATTCTCAGAGCTAAATGGAAATACCCGAGGAAAGAAACCTAGTCAAAAAGACAGACACTGATGGCTGATGGATTTGAGTTATGGCAGTTTAAAATTATTTTCTTTGCTAATTGCAGGGCTTGGGTCAGGTAGCCAAGTAGCAGTGCTTGTGAGAGACTGCTTATGCGTTTTGAAAAACCCTCTAAATATAGGAATAAAAGCAGAACACACTCTCTCCCTCTGCAACCTTTGACTGTTCTGTACCATGGACAGTGATTCTGTGAACCTTCCATTTGTGATTGGAAAACGGCGCACAGAAGATGGCCTCAGGGATGAGAGATGTTAGGCGAAGAGTGAAGGAAATGGAATCAATCTTCAGGGAGCAGACCAGGTGGTAAAATTAGTTAATTTTGAGTGGGTAAGGAGAAATTACTATCATCAGCAGTGCAACCATAAACTGGGGGCACACACTTCAGTTAATTGGCAAAGGAACTGGAGGCAAGCAAGTAAGTTTTTTTTAAAGATAAGGTGAGTTATCAGCTGGAATATATGTGGAGACAGCTTTAAAGTAAACTGTTCATTGAGAATTGAAAGTACCCTTGCACAAGAAAAAGTAACCGTGTTTTGGGAGAAAGATGGGCTGATTAGATGCTTTATTCAAGTATACTAGAAAAGAATGATGGGCTGAGGGACCTGTTAAGATGCAAGTCTATTATTTCTGCTAACCTTAAATATATGGCTCTACAAATCCTCTGTCCGTACTAAAATTCAGTGCAGTTGTGCTTTCACAAAGCACTAGATTTGTTGACTTTTACATCTGTCAGTCATTTTCCACTTTGAAAACCAAAGTTTAACGTCAGCTAACAATCGTTTCTCAACGTAGACAAGGGTAATTCTGGTAATATTGGTGACCTATTTGTAGACCAAGATTCTTCTGTGATTCCCAATCTGTTGCAGCCTAGGAAACCTACAGTGACTGCTGTGGTAATCGAAGGTCATTTGGATGAAGACTCAAATTGACAGGACAAAGAAACCCTACCAAAGTGCAACATCTAGCCAAAGTAAAACAGTGGCAAATATTAGCTTTCTGTTGAATAATTAAACAAAAAGGTTACGGAGTGAATCTCTGGTGACATTAGTATGCATACTAGAGGGAGGGTTGGAAGTAACATTGTAGAGGTACTTGCCATTTGTATAGCCCTGATGTGATTTATTTTAAACACATACATTTGTTCAACTCTGAGCATTGCCTAATCCTTCAGGACCATGAAGAGGTGAGAAGGCTCGGCATACCATGCTGCAAGGGCCAATCACTTTTAACAAGACAGTTGAAGTGAGAGAGGAAAATAAAACTAGGCAATGATGGAAGGATGCAACAATGGACAGGTTAAAAGACAAACATAATTTGAAGTGGGAACAACAACGTAAATGTTGTGTTTTTGATATTTTCATTTACAAAATGCAGAAATCATTAACATCTGATTTGCAGATCCAGGTATACCAATGTTTAGAATTATACTAGTTATCTGTAATAATATCACCTTGTGTGGCTTAGCACCATGCTCCTGAACTCCTTCAAAGCACCTCAGGGTGTTTTGCTAGGTTAAAGCCACTGAATAAATGGACTTTGTTATTTTTCTTCAACATTTCTAATGTTAATCTTCAATTTTAGCATTCCCATGAAAACGTAACTGTAAACTATTTCAATGAACAGCATTCTTTACTAATTGCTGGTGGGGACACTCTACATTGTATTCATCTTCGTTGTGGTATTTAATTGTACATGGGAGGATATCTGCAGTCCAGACCACCTCTGACCTTTCTCTCCTTAAAGGTCCCTTTACCATCCACAACACTGCAAAGCCAGTACATACGTTGCCTTTGTAACAAACGGTCAGGCATTTCCAACTCCTCACACAGGAAAATCAGCCTGTAAACCTCTGCCCAACAACATTACAAGTAAGTCCTCCGGTGCATCGAGATTTCATTCATTTTCATGATGGCAGCTACCATCAACCTACCCTAACTGAAATAAATAAAATGATAAACACTAAGCAACAGCCTTGGCTGCAATTACAGGTAATAAAATTCAGTTTGTCCTTTTTATTGCAGCTCCATATTGTGTGTGCTATTAAGACCTATATGTGAGGAGCACTTTGTATAATTCACTTGAACCAGAGGCTTGAGTTATACCTGTTCTGTCAGTTAGCCGGTCCCGTCCGCCCACCCAACTCACCAAGTCAATTACATCTTCTTGACTTCATAACTCAACTTGTGTCCTTTATAGTCACAATAGCTCCCTACGTTCATCAGGGGCTTTTAAATAGTTTTATTTTACCTTGAAAAACTGGTGGGTGTTTAAGGAAAGCAAATATAACAGTTAAAAATATAATCATGACAACATTTACAATCTTCATTTTATGAGATTCTTGCACTGGTGTCAATTAAATGATTTTAAGTGATTTCCATTTATTTTCTTCTGCAATTCTTCCAGTTTAATGACAGATAAGGTCCAAATTAAAGAGCTGCTTAAAGAGTTATTATTATCCACCTGAACTCAATAATAACTTTCTCTAACGGATTCTTAATCTTGTTCTCAACATTTAAGACTGGTCTGAATGGACATGATGTGCTGTAGTTTTCAACTCCAAATAGTTGTTTGTGCCTGTACCCTCCCTATTGTCAGAATATAAACTGACCAAAGTTCTGTAACTAGAATACATCAGGAGTAGAAGATGATCCAATACTCATTCCCTGTTACTTGTATATCAAACTGATTATTACATTTTTATCAATAAGCAGAAGACCAGATTTCCTTCTGTTAAAAGGTCCAAAACTGGTCTGAGAAACCCACACCAAACTCATTAATCAGGAGACCCAAGAGAGTGCAGCATCAATGAAATTAATCACTGTGCAAGTCAAATTTCAAATCACTAAGTAATCTGTCTGATTACCAGTGCAAATCACGCCCAGACAAGTGGCTAAAGTCTTACTGGAGGAAAAATGCTAAGCCAACTAACCTTAAACCAAATGCATTATTACAATTAATCATTGTTGCAATGCTCAGCGTCATAGTGAGCAGATACGTCTCTTTGTCTTCTTTAGTATTCAATATGTGCTGCCTTCAGGTTTTTGTAAACGCATTTCAAAACAAACCTTTACTTGTTCTGGTTTCGAATCCGGAGACATCTGCGTTTCAGTGGCGGCTCACTGTCCTCGGGCCCTGTGTTGAGTATTGGCGTTGAGGTTATGCAGGGTGCTATGGCAGTCTTTTCAGTCGCTTTTGGCACAGGCTGAATCAAGCAGCCCGTCTTGGGTACTACTCTCAAGGCATATGCATGGTCCTCATCTGCAGGGTTATGATTTACATCCTGCCTGTCCACCCCACCCAGGGGTGACTCAATTGAGGCCTTCTTACCTGCCTCTAACTCCAGCTGACAGTTTGATGTGCAGTTGTTTTCTTTGACAGACTCCAGCTCGTTGACAGCGATCTCCTCCAGCGGCTGCTGCGGCTGCTGCTGTTGCTGTGGTGGTTGTGACTGTTGTTGCTGCTGCTGCTGCTTATCTGAAGGATTTTCTGAGAAGTGGGAACCATCCACGTTCTTTGTGCCATTCATAACCAGATTGCAAGGTGCTAGATCCGAGTCACCTCCCGAGCTTCCTGAATTTAGCTGGATCGTGCTGCAGTGCGAAGGACCACTACAAGTTAACACCTTCGTTTCAATAGGGTTCAAATGAGGAAAATCCCTACAGTCGATACAGTTCCTTTTATCCGGACTGGAAAGAGTTAAATCTACAACACTCCTGCCTTCATTTTCAACTTTCACAGAAGCATGTAGAGGTCTGTGACCAATGTGATTAAGTCTGCTTCTGTGGCTCATGGTCAAGTCTATAACCTCATCGTGTGGAAAGTCTACTGCATCAGAGAAAGAAAAATCACTTTTAATTGGACCATTAGGCTTGACAGTTAGATCGACAATCTCACTCCTGCTGGTGTCAAGAAGCATGGCTGACTGGTTCAAAGAATGGGTCAAGCAGTTAGTGGAGGCTTTAATAGGCTTTGAAGCTCCCTGCTGCCCATTATTCCATGCCAAAGAACTACTTGGATCTTTAGTGTCATCTTCATTGCTAGTTGTGCTTGGAATTAAACTCTCAGCACTACTGGAAATACCATTGGTATTCTTGGAGTCAAACATATGAGGGATTGGAATGGGAATTGGAATGGGCACAGGCAGTGGAACAATAACAGGATAGGGCACCAAGAGTGTTGGAGGAGGAACTAAGGGAGCAAGTGATGGCACTCCAAAGTTTAAAAGGTGTGGGACATGCATGTGGCCATTTGGCATCAGATTAACATGTGGGAATGAAACATTAGGTAGGGGTGCTGCTGGGGGAAGTAACCCTTGATGATTTCCTGGCACAGACGGCGCTGGTGGGTGATGGAGATGTGGTGAGAGCATTGGCCTATGCATGGGGCTTGAATTAGGACCCATGGTCCTGGAGCCACCTGTTGAGGGGCCAAGTCCTGATATCATGTGGTTTGACAGAGGACTATTAGGGCTTGGAGTATGCGGTCCTCGGATAAATGGCGGACAGATCTGATGCATCATCTGCTGCTCCATTAATACTGGCAAAGGGACGGGTCCTCGATTTGTCATTACCATGGAGGGATTACCTTGGGGGCCACCCACTGGAGGCACAATGCTGGCTGGCTGCTGAAGCTGAATTGGTGGAACATTTGGGTTTTCATTTGCGGCTATTGGCTTAGAGACTGGAGTTTGGATTTTGGCAGCAGAGCTACTGGCAGTATCAGATGGGGAGAGGGCAGTAGAAACAATAGGGACTTGAGCTTGTGAGGAAGGTTGCACGGGAGATGGAGGCTTTCTCCGAGTATCAGTCAGTGGCATGTTCCAAGACTCTGGAGTTAGTAGTTGCACGCCTGTGTTATCAGACTTTTTTTCCACTGGAGGGTGCATTGTATTGCACAAGCCAGCAGGAAGATTGGCCTGTGTTTCTTTGTAAAAAATGTCCATTTTGTACTGATTGAGGCATTTTGCACTGCAGAATTGTAGCCGTCGCTCTCCATCTCCAAAGTCTAGGTATTCTTTTGTATGTCGGATGTGCTTGCACCAGTCACATACCTGTGGTCAGAACAATTGAAGCCACATTAGAAAGTACAGCTAATCCAAAGCAAGCAAACTGTAAATTTTTGTTATGAGTAACTCAAGAAGATATTTAAAGCTAATAGTTGCCAGACCATATTTGTTTTATCTTTTAAAGAGATGTCTACTTTCCTTTGGAAATAAACTGAATTTTACATTTTAAATAATTAGCAATCAGGTAATATTATCTTACAATGGTTGATCATGGCCAGTTATTTTATTGGTTGAAATAGAAACAGGCTTTAAACAGCATCCTTAATTTAGCAAAATGCAACAAGGTGCTTATAATGTAGAACTGTATTATTGGTGTTCTCTCATTAGTTAATGATTTTCAAATCCGGGATATTATTTCTCAGGCAGATCACAATATAGCCCAATATATCACAATATAGAACTGCATTTTGAGTGAAAAAGGGAGGCAGTAAGTAACAGAATGAATTATGCAACAGGCCCCTGAGTAGATACACACTCTTTCCATGAACTCTACAGGCAACCTCTTCCTGTTACCAAAGATCAGGCAAAGGGTGGAAGGGTTGACACAAATAACAATATTTTGCACCGTAAATAGAGGCAATATGACAATCTGTCAAATGTATCACTCTTCTTTCCAATTTGTTTAATGAAAAAAAAGGTCAATGCTGGCCATTGTAGCAGAATAGTTTTCATGCACAAAAACAGGTATGCATACGTTGGCAGGTGACAAATTACATCAATAATTAATACCCATTGAGCACAGTTTCCTACTGAACTCATTTTAGACAGTGATCTGGAGCAGATCAACTTGCTGATTCTCCTCTCCTTCCTTCAAGGCTACTAAGGTGATTACAACATTCTTTGACCATGTGTCGTCTTGACTAGGTGCATTTGCTACAAAACTTTATATTCTTTTCTCAATAGTTTTGGCTTTGCCTTCGCAATTAGTTCCTCGACATAAAGTCCCGCTGCTGTCTATAAGGAGTTTGTATGTTCTCCCCATGACCGCATGGGTTTCCTCCGGGTGCTCCGGTTTCCTCCCACAGTCCAAAGACATACTGGTTGATAGGTTAATTGGTCATTGTAAATTGTCCTGTGATTGGGCTCAGGTTAAATCTGGGTGGCACAGCTGGAAGGGCCCACTCTATATTTCAATAAATAAATAATACGATAGAAATAACCAGACCACAGAAACCAGCCCTCTTCCTGGGGGAGCATTACTATGTTTTGTTCAAATACACATTAATTCCTAATTTTTTTTTACATTTAGGCTGTGTTTACACTGGAACTCTTACCTTTAGAATCATTGAAATTAAAAAAAATTATACATTTATATAATAGATTATATAAATAAAAAAATATTTTTATAGATTCATAGAAATTTATTTCATTAAGTTCTTACGGCACAAATGTTCCAACAGTCCAGTTATTGCATCTAAGCAGTCTATCACATGCTTTTTATTCAAAGTGATTTGTACATCAAGGCAAGAGAACATATCTCGCCACATTTCCTTACAATGTGCTCTGGCAGATGCCAAATAACCAGTTCCAGCGCAATTGTCTAATGAGTGGAATTAGATGCCACACAATATGTCCATTTACACAAATACCCAACACCTCACTCCAGAAACACTGATAAATGCCACCGCAGCTAACTTCTCCTTATAGTTTTCATAAGCCGATCAATATGTTTGACCCAACGGTGATGACTGGGAAGCTCGTGTTACATTACTCCCCCCTTTTAAAGTTACGTATTATTCCTCAAGAGTAAATGGTTCTTGTAAAACATGGTCTTCAGTTCGATCACTGATCAGTCAATCCCACCATCTGCACCCACCTTTCTAGAATGACTCGACATTGTGAGGCGAGGGCTTTCTGTGGAATGGTATCATGATGAGGCTGACTAAGATCCAAGTTGGTTAACAAAGCCGGTTAAGTATGGATTGTCAACAGCATCTCCTCCATTGGCACAGGTGCACCACAGGCCTGTGTGCATAGCCCCCTGCTGTACTCACTTTGTATCCATGATTGCATGGCTAAGTAGAGCTCCAATGGCATACTTAAATTTGCTGACGACACAACTGCTGTTGGCTGAATCAAAGGCGGTGATGAATTGGCATTGGGGGGAGGGGGGAGGGGGGAGAGGGGAGAATGAAGATATGGTTGACTGGTGCTGCAACAGCAACCTCTCACTCAATGTCAGCAAAATGAAAAAGCTGATTGTTGACTACAGGGGGAAGAAACTGGAGGTTCACTAGCCCATCCTCATTCGGGGAACGTAGATGGAGAGGGTCAGTAGCTTTAAATTGCTTGGCAATGACATATCAGATGATCTGTACTGAGACAAGCATGTAAGTGTCATCACAAAGAAGGTACTCCCTTAGAAGCTTGTGCAGATTTGAGATACCACCATAAACTTTGACAAACTTCTATAGCTGCAGAATGGTGAGTAGTTGCATCACTGCCTGGCATGGAAACACCAAAGCACAGGAATGGAAATGGCTACAGAAATTGGTGGATACAGCCCAGCCCATCACAGGTGAAGCCCTACCCACCACTGAGTACATTTACATGGGACACTGCCACAAGAAAGCATCATCCATGATCAAGGACCCCCACAACCCAGGCCATGTCCTCCTCTTGCTACTACCATCAGGCAGGAGGTACAAAAGCCTTAGGTCCCACATCACCAGGTTTGGGATACCTACTTGCAAACATCCTGAACTGGCATGGATAACTTCAATCTCCACAACTCTGAATTGGTTCTATGACCTACAGACTCACTTTCATGACTCTTTACAACTCAAACTCTCAGTATTTTTTTAAACTTGTCCAGTTTATCTTCTTTTGTCTCCAACTTAGAATCTCATCCGGAGGACTGCACCTGTTCTTTTCCATAAATACCTTGAAACTGATGGCATCGTGATCACTGGATGCATTGTTCCCCTACACAAACTTCTGTCACCTGCCCTGTCTCATTCCCTAATAGGAGATCAAGTATTGCACACTCTCGTTGGGACTGCTATGTACTGATTAAGGAAACTTTCCTGAACATCCCATGAATTCTATCCCATTCAGCCCCTTTACGCTATGGAAATCCCAGTCAATATGTGGAAAGTTAAAATTATCTACTATCACAACCTTATGTTTCTTGCAACAGTCCGTGATCCCTCTACAAATTTGCTCCTCTAAATCCCGTGGACTGTTGAGTCATCTATAATATAGCCCCATTAATGTGGTCATCCCTGTCTTATTTCTCAGTTCCACCCATTTAGCCTTAGTAAATGAGCTCTCCAGTCTGTCCTGTCTGAGCTCTGCTGTGACATTTTCCCGGGCTATTAATGTCACCCCTCCCACTCCATCACGTCTAAAACAACGAAACCCTACAACATTGAACTGCTACTCCTGCCTGTCCTGCAACCAAGGCTCACTAATAGCTACAATGTCATAATTCCACATGCTGATCCATGTCTTAAACTCATCCCCCTTTCCTACAATCTTCCTTGCATTGAAATATACACAACTCAGAACATCAGTCCCACCATGAGCAACATATTGATTCCTAACTTTGCATGAAGGCTTAACAACATCTTTCCACAACCACTCCACTATCTGTTCTGACACTCTCATTCCCATCCCCCTGCAACTCTACGTTAAACACCCACCATGCAGCATCAGCAGGGGTATTAGTGGCCCTCCAAGTCGGGACCTTCTGTACAGGTGCCCCCTTTCCTGAAAGAGTGCCCAATGATCCGAAAGTCTTCCCTCCTGCACAGTCTCCTTAGCCACATGCTACAATGTATGATCTTTCTATTTCTGGCCTCATTAGCATGTAGCATGGGTAGCAATCCTAGGATCACAACCCTGGAGGTCCTGTCATTTAACTTAGCACCTAACTTCCTAAAATCACTTTGCAGGACCTCGCCACCCCTCCTGCCCATGTCATTGGTACTGACGTGGAACATGATCTCTGGCTGCTCACCCTCCCACTTAAGAATCCTATGGCCTCGATCTGAGATGCCTGTGACCCTGGCACCTGGGAGGCAACATACCATACAGGAATCTTGTTCTTGTCCACAGAACCTCCTTTATGCTCCTCAAATCAACGAATGCCCTATCACTACATCATGCCTGTTCTACCCCCTTCCCTTCAGAGCCACAAGTTCAGACTCAGTGCCAGAGAACTGACTGCTGTGACATTCCTCTGCTTGGTCAACCCTCCCAACAATATCCAGAGTGGTATACCTGTTGTTGAGGGGAACGTCCACAGAGGTACTCCGTGGAAGCTACCATTGAGAGCATACTCACTAACTGCATCTCAGTATGGTATGGCGATTGTCCCGTATCGGACCGCAAAGCACTCCAGCATGTGGTGAAAACTGCCCAGCGGATTACCGGCACCCAATTGCCCACCATTGAGAACATCTACCACAAACGCTGCCTGGGCAGGGTGAAAAGCATTATCAGTGATGCATCTCACCCTAACCATGGACTTTTTACTCTCCTCCCATCCGGTAGGTACTGCAGGAGCCTCTGCTCCCACACCAGCAGGCACAGGAAGAGCTTCTTCCTTGAGGCTGTGACCCTGCTGAACCTCACATCACAGCGCTAAGCAGTATTGCATCCGTATTGTACTGTCTCAGTACTTTTATATTTGTGTGCTGTAGCACTTACTTTTTATTCACAGTTATTTTGTAAATATCACTATTCTTCGTATTTCTGGTTAGATGCATTTCATTGGCTTTGTATCTGTACTTGGCACAATGACAATAAAGTTGAATCTAATCTAATCTAATCTAATCTATTCCATTTCCCCCTCCTGACAGTCACACAGTTGCCTGTGTCCTGCTCCTTGGGTGTAACTACCTCTCTGTATGTCCTGTCGAACAACCCCTCAGCCACCCTACTGACCCGGAGTTCATCAAGTTCCAGCTCCAATTCCTTAACATCGTCTGAAAGAAGCTGCAACTGGATGCACTTCTTGCAGGTGTATTTGTCAGGGACACTGGAGGTTTCTCTGCCTTCCCACAAGGAGAATTCCACTATCCTGCTTGGCATCTTTACTGTCCTAGCTGTGCAATAAGAAAGAGAGAAATTAAAAAAAACATGTAAAAAAATCTACCTACAGCCTCCACTTTTCCTTGCTGAAGCCTCTATGAGCCAAAGCTTGAACTCCTTGCTCCCACACTGGCCGCTCGGCTTAAACCTAAAGTCTTTATTTTGGCCCTTGCCAAATGCCTAATTCTTCTTAATCCAATGTCTCCTCGGGAACTGTGGCCCACAGAATGTCCCGAGTGATCCAACTTGCCTCTTTTGAACTCTCTCTTCCGCTAGGCAATCCAATACCCGAAGGAAACTGTGGCATGTAGGGTATCCCGACTGCCCTCGCTCCTTTATTTAGAACTCACTCCCCCCCACCCCCCCGCCCATACAGTCCAACAGCTCCTTGAGAACTGTGGCACACAGAATAGCTTGTCTGTCCCTGCTCACTTCTGACCTCTCTCCTCTCCCATTGTGTAATCCAACGCCTTCAAGGGAACAGCGGCCCACAGAACGTCCCAAGTGCCCACCTTGCTTCTTCTGAACTCTCTCTCCCACGACACAATCCAGTGTCTCTAGGGGAACTGTGGCATGGGGGAGGACTTATTGTATCTCTTCCTTTTGCAACCTCTCACCATTCAAATTATAATCTCCCTTCCTGTTATCAGCAGTAAGTGGATAAACTCACATTTATCCATATTATTTCATACCTGCCATACCTCTGCTGG
Organism: Mobula hypostoma; assembly: GCF_963921235.1. Lineage (NCBI taxonomy): Eukaryota > Metazoa > Chordata > Chondrichthyes > Myliobatiformes > Myliobatidae > Mobula > Mobula hypostoma. Next base: position 141,086,906 of record NC_086098.1, read on the forward strand.
TTTTGTCAGTGATATAAATGGAAGATAAAATTAATAGAGTCAGCTAATCAGGAAATATTTCTTACATCACTGTACTGTCTTACTGAGCAAAATAAAGGCAGTTTGTAAATTCAATTACCCTTAAACAGTTTTAAGCTATGTCGCTACCTCAAAGTGATATTTAGGACAAACTTTGTTCCCTTCCCAACCTTACGCCACAAAATTAAGGTGACACCATAACAAACAGTAAATGAAATTAAAAGAACATAATAGATAGAAATGGGCCATTTTTCCCCTTGTGTCAGCACCAGCATTCATTACTGATCTGTTTTTCTAGTGTCATATTCATGCACTAACCCCATTAGCCTTGATTATAAGGTCAAAGAGTTATACAGCCCCTGCCTGTTTATGCTGACCAAGGTGTCTTCTTGAGCTCGTTCCATTTGGTTGAATTTGGCCCATATCCTAAAACCTTTGCTGTCCACAAAACTGTCAAAATGTCTTTTAGAAAGCTGCAATTGTACCCACCGCTACCACTTCTGGCAGCTTGTTCCATAAACCCGCAACCCTCTGTTTGAAAAACTTGCCCCTCAGGTCCACTTTAAATCTTTCCCCTCTCATCTTCAGCCTATGTCATCCAGATTAAGATTCCCCTATTGAGCGGAAAACTACTGTAACCATCCACTTTATCTGTGCCCCCTCATGATTTTATAAACCTCTATAACAGGGATTCCTAACCGTTTTATGCCGTGGACCCCTACAATTAAGCGAGCCCTCTGTGGATCCCAAGTTGGGAACCCCAGTTCTATCCTTCACTCCAATGAAAAATATCCCAGTCTATCCACTCTCTCTTTATAACTCACGCCCACCAGTGCTGGCAACATCTTTATGAATCTCTCCTGCACCTTCTCTAGCTTAAACTTATCCTTCCTGAAGTATGTTGACCAGCGCTGGATACAATATTCTAGGTATGATCTCATCATCATCTCTTACAGCTATAATATGACATCCTGACTCCAATAATCAGTGCCCCACTTGATGAAAGCAAACATGTAATTTGTCTTCTTCACCATCCTGCCTTCATGTGTTGCCGCTTTCAGTGAACTATGTGCCTGTACCCCTAGGTCTCTCTGTTCTACAACACTCCTTTGGGGCCTATCTATTTGTCTTGCCGCGGTTTAACTTCTCAAAATCTATTGCTTTGGATTTGTCTGTTAAATTAGATCTGCCATTCTTTTGTCCAGTTTCCCCGTTGTATTTTCACTGCCCATCGCACCTCCAATTTTAGTGTCATGTGCAAACTTACTAATCATCATTCTCATCTAAATTGTTATGACATATGAAAGACAACAGCAGACCAGTCACAAATCTCTGCAGCACATCCCTAGTCACAGGCCTCCAAAGCAAGAAGCAGCTCTTCAATATTGTTTTCTTAATATCTATAAGTCTACTAAGCTCCTTCCTGAATTTACATAGCAACTGAGCCTCCAGAGTCCTCTTCCATACAGAATTTCATGATTCACTGCCCAATGGGTGAAGAAATCTTTTCTCATTTTTGTCCTGATTGGCTATGCCCTTGAACACAGCAGCAATCAACATGGGGACTATTTTCAAAAAAAGCCAATTTAAAAGAGGCAACCTTTCAAAATACCTAATTAAAAGTTAATCCCAACAAGAAGTACTTTAGCACCAACTAAATTTGTAATGAAACCAACCCAGAATTTACAAAGAAAAAGAAGCAGCAACCTCAGACAAAAGTTGTGATTAACTACTTACCCATGTGTACATTTCAGGTCAAACTACACTGTCAGCTGCCCTTCTCAGTATACAGGTCTTCTACACTCCATTCTGTGTATCCAAACCCACAAACAATTTACAGGGTATTTAATGGTAAGATCAACTTTACAATTCAATTTATTCTGTAAACACTTAGGCTTATTGCAAATGTCAATAGTCAATGAACATTTCCTATGAATTGAAACTTGATCTTATCAATGGGAATATGCATTGCAGCCAAACAAACAGCACTGATACTTAAGTATACAGAATTTGCAATTCATCATATCCTAAATGTGAAAAATTACACCACGCTGACAAATACCACTGATTCATGTTGAGAAGTAAGTGACAAAAGAGCAGCATCCAAATCATTCCTTATTTATCAACAGGGATGTGTATCCATGTTAAAGCAGTTCCCTGTTATTGTGAATTCTGTGTGTGGAAGCACCATATATCCAGGTGCTTCATTCTCAATATTGCAGCAGCCCGAGCCAGACTATGTTTCAGATTTATTGTTGCTATAAGCTTCATCCAAATGTATTTGTAGCACATATACATTCCCACTGGGATTGTAAACCAGTGATCTCCTTGGCTACTACAACCAAGGCTCACAGGGTGAAGATCCACCAGCCAGTGCAGTAAAATGCCCCATTGGCATGATCACACTCATCTGACTCTTATGTAAACCTGACTGGGTAATCTTACACATACTTCGTCACCTAGAAAATAATTTCAATATCAACCAAGTCAGGATTACTCATAGAAAATCACAGCCAGTTGCAGATTTCCACACCTGTAGAGGGCTGGCACACTTAGAACTGGGGTGGGGCACTGTCTAAAGGGTAAGCGCAGGAGGTAAGATGTGACAAAAGGCAGAAGAATACTTGAAACAGACCTTAAAAGAACACAAAATCTGAAAGAACGCAGAAAGTGCTGGATGAAATTTGAAGAGAAATTAAGAAAGCAAAATTGGGGGGGCGGGGGGGGAGGGATGCATGTAAAATATTAAGTGAAATTGTTGTTAATGCATTGTAAATAGCCTTAGCACTGTTCCCTGTATTACCTCACCTGTCATTGTCTGCCAAATTGAGGAAGAACTGTTTATTCCCACACTTTGTTGACTGTTGATCAGCTTGTTAGTATATGGCTCCAATTCCATTTGCAGTAAGTTTGTTCCTAAAACTCATGCAGGACAAGGTGTGCATCATCAAAGATCCCCAGCACCCAGCCCATGCCATCTTTTCGCAGCTACTATCAGGCAGGAGGTACAAAAGCCTGAAGTCCTCCCCACCACTTGGTTCAAGAACAGCTACTTCCATTCAGTCTTTCAGTTACTGAACCAAATGGCAAACCCTAATCACTACAGTTTCACAAGACTATGATTACTTTGCACTTGAATAAATGGACTCTTTTGCTCCTAATTTTTTTTGGAAATAATTGTGTATAATTTATTAACTACTGTTTTCTGAATATTATTTATCTGATACTATGAACCTGTGATGCTGCTGCAAGATAAGTTTTTCTTTGCACCTGTGCACATACATGCATGACAATAAACTTGATTTTAGTTTTAAAATAGGGGGCTGAGTCTGGCCTATGTCCATTGACAGAAGATACAGAAGCTTGAGAACACGTACCAAGAAGCTCAAGTGTAGCTTCTATTTCGCTGTAACCAGACTCTTGAAAAGACCTATCATACCCTAAAAGGCAGCCTCTTAAAATCCCAGTCTACCTTGTTGTGGCCCCTGCACTGTACATTCTCTGTAACTGCAACACAACGTTTTCCTTTTCATTACCTCAATGTTCTTATACGGTACATGGAATGATCTGTCTGGTAGGCACTCAAACAAAACCTTTTCCCTGTATCGCAGTACACAGTCAGCAGCCACCTTATTAGGTACACCTGTACACTTGCTCATTAGTGCAAATATCTAATTAGCCAATCATGTGGCAGCAACCCAATGCACAAAAGCATGCAGATATGGTCAAGAGGTTCAGTTTTGCAGCAGTCTGCAGAGGGGAACAAAGATGTGGAAGATGTGCTGGAGAACATGAATATGGGAAATATGAGGTGGGAGCTAGGCTGAAATGCTGCAATTGTGGTGAGGAACCCAGTGTAGCTTATCGAGGCTGTATTATTAGCAAGAAAGAAGCTGAGATACAATATGTAAAAGTAACTCAAGGGATCAGTTACGTAGAGGCAGTGAAAGCATTTGCTGGAAAAAAAAAGGCTGTCAAGCAAACAAATACAGGGAATAATAAACCGATGAACTGTGAGGGTTGTAATATGATAAATAACGATACACTAATTATGAGTAAGAAGTATTTCGTACTGTTTATGGTAGATGCAATTAACTGTTCAGCGCAAACAGATAAAAGAACCGAAAAAATTAAAATTATAGTCAAGTCTGCAGAAAAATATCTTGGTATTACAGGGCTTAGGTGGGAAGCAGTCAAAGATGTGCTGAATGGAGGATCAAACAGTTCACAGGCAGGAGAGGTGGGAAATTAATGACTGTGTGTATATATATTACAAGAGAATGCAAGGAGTCTTATCGCAAATGATCAAGAATTTCTGAAATATGTACTAGAATTTAAGGAAAAAACCTCAGATTTTATGTTACAAGAAACATGATTGAAATCTAGGATAAATGTGCAGAACTCCATCAACAAATTAAGAAGGGGGGGTGGGGGTGGGGGTGGGGAAGGGGTTGGGGGAGGGGTTGGGGGAGGGGGGAAAGGGGGTTGATGTTCTTGTTGCATTTTTGTTTTTTGTGTGGAGAGGGGTATTTGGGGATGATATTCTGGTTGCATTTCATGTGGGTGTGGGGATTGTTGATTGCGTTGTCGTTCTTTTTTTCTCTTGGTTTTCATGGCTATCTCGAGAAGAAGAATTTCAGAGTTGAATACTTTGATAAATGAACCTTTGAACTTTGAATATACTCAGTAACTGAGCTTCAAGGGTTCACTGGCCATTTGTTCTTATAGGCCATCCCTTTGAGTCAGGAGGAAGTGAACATGTAGAGATGGCACAGTAAACGATACTATGATACAGAAAGTGGAGAAAAAGTGTTTTAGTTCCCACCTGTGGAAATGTGTTAATGTGAAGTTCATGAACAGAACTGTTCTTAAAAATATCATGTTCTGTCTTTAAAACCTCCATAATCTGTCAAACAAATCTGTACCGTATATAAGGTATTAGGAAATCTTTGCTAAGATTTCTTGCATGAGATGCATTAAAAACAAATTAAGCTTAAACATAATATGGACTGATAGATTGGAAGAAATAAATTAGGTTATTTGAATGTTATGTTATGTAGGTGAAAGGCTGTAAACTATTGGTGAAGGTTGCGTGCCAATGTTTTGGATGAAAGCACAGTATATTTACAAAATTTTTTAATATGAATGATTTTTGGTAGCATAAAGAGGAGGAAATACTTTGAAATAAAAACAACTCAGTGACAAGTGCAATTAAGTGTGAATAAAAGAAGTAAATGTGAGGCAATATATTTTTGGGAAAAGACAAAGAAACTGCAAATACATTCAGTGGAAACTTTGCTGGGTACATATGAGCAGAGTGATGTGGATATTCCAATACACATTTCCTGAAATTGTTTGTGCAGACCACAAAGCCAACATTATTAGCATTTTTATAAATAGGAGCACAGAGAACAGGAGTCAACATGCAATGATAAATTTAGATAATAACAATTGCCCAAGAACAGTTACTGAACCTTGTACTGATTTGGCCAACTGAGAATGCTACAAACACAAAAGACATCCACTAGCAGACAGACAGTAGGGGATGGATACCATTGTGTTAAATCAACACTCACTCAATCTTTCCACTCAATGGAGAAGCTAAAAGAAGCCTTAATACTATTTACTTTGAACTGATGAAGCTAAGGGACAAGAAAAAGAATTCCCAAAGCATGGGGCATCAGTGATTATATAGAATGTAAGGTAGTACAGCACAGGAATGAGCCCTTTGTCTCACAATGTTGTGCCGAACCAAATAAATTAGTCATCAAATGACCAACTAAACTAATCCCTTATGCCTACACAATGTCCATATCCTTCCATTTTCCTCACATTCATGTGCCTATCTAAGCATCTCTTAAAAATCCCTAATGTACCCACTTCTACCACCACCCCAGGCATCACATTCCAGTCATCTACTATGGGCAGAGAGCTGTGTAAGAAAAATACTTGCCCCTCACATCTCCTCTGGTGTTAGACATTTTAACCCCAAGAAAAAGACACTGTCTGTCTACTCTATTTACGCCTTGCATAATCTCATAAACCTCTATCAAATCTCCCCTCGGCCTTCGGAGAAAATAACCCAATTTCTTCCAGCCTCTCATTATAGCACACGTCCTCTAATCCAGGTAGCATCCTGGTAAATCTCTTCCACACCCTCTCCAAAGCCTCAGCATCCTTTCTCTAACAGGACAATCAAGAATAAATGCAATGCTTCCTATGTGACCTATGTAGAGTCTTATGAAGCTGCAACGTAACTTCCTGACTTTTGTACTCAGTGCCTCAACTAATAAAGGCAAGCATGTCATATGCCACCTTAATCACCCCATCAACCTGTCAGTTAATCACCCGATCAACCTGTCAGCCTCTTTCAGCAAGCTATGAACTTGGACCCCATGATCCTATGCTCATCAACACTGTTGAGGGTCTTGCCATTAACAATATACTATCTCTTTACCTTCGATCTACCAAGGTACAATACTTCACATTTGGCTGGGTTAAACTCCACCTGCCATTTCTCCACCTATACCTGCAACTGATCTGTATCCCATTGCATCCTCTGCCAGCCATCCACACTATTCACTATACTAACCTTCATATCATATGCCAATTTACTAACCCACCCATCTACATTTTAATCTAGGTCATTTACGCACGTCACAAACAGCAGAGGTCCCAGATCCCTGTGGAACACCACCGATCACAGACCTCCAGCTAGAATAAATCCATTCGACCACTACCCTCTGTGCAAGCCAGTTCTGAATCCAAAAGGTCCAATTCATCATGGATCCCATGCATCTTAACTTTCCAGTAACTTTCCTACCACTGACGTGAGACTGCCAGACCATAGTTCCAAGATTATCCCTGGTTCCCTTTTTGAATAATAGAATATTAGCTACTCACCAGTCCTCTGGGACTTCACCTTCAGGAGGAGGGAAAGATATTGGACAAGAACCCTGCAATTTCTTTACTTGCCTCTCTCAATAACCTGGGGTATATCCCATCAGGTCCTGGGGACTTACCTTTAAGAGACCCAATACTGCCTCCTCTACTCTGAACTGCCCTGGCACTGATCTCCATATCCTTCATGTCTTTCTCTTTGGTAAATACTGATGTAAAGTACTCATTTTGGGCCTCACCCACATCCTCTGCATCAAAGCAAATGTTCCCCTCTTTATCCTCGAGTGGCCCCACCCTCTTGCAAGTTCTCTTTAATCCTACTTGCCAAGGACTTTCCTGAGTTCCTTTTTGTCTTCTTTATAAACCTCAAGTGTTCTGTTTGATTCTAGTTTCCTAACCTTTACATGCTTTTCCTTTTTCTTCTTGACCACCTCCTTCGACTTCCAAAGTTCTCTTACCTTGCCATCCTTGTCCTTCCGTCTGACTGGAACATACCTACCCTGTACTCTGTGCAGTTGATCTTTAAACACCCTCCAAATGTTGATGTGAGCTTCCCCCAAAACAGCTGTTCCCAATTGACTCGCCCAAATTCCTGCCTAATGTCCTCGTAATTTGCCCTGCTCTGGTTTAATACTCTCCTGCAGGGTCTGTTTTTATTCTTAGCTATAGCTGACTTAAAGCTCACCCACTGTAAAGTCAGTCATCTGGCCAGTCTCGTTACCTAACAACAGATCCAGTACAGCCCCTCCTCTTGTTCGACAATCTATTTATTGATTTTAGAAGTCTTCCTGGAAGCACCCAACAAATTCTGGCCAATCTAAACCCCATGCACTAAGAAGGTCCCAGTTTACGTTAGGGAGGTTGAAGTTCCAATGACAAGAACTCTATTGTTTTTATAAATGAATTGTGATGATCACACAAATACCTAAGATGCCAATGCACAGCCAAGTCATCGCTAAAGCAAACTGGTTAATCAGTAGCTACTGGCAGGACACCAGGAACCAGCTTTGTAGCTTCGGGACCTTGGTCAAAATCCAGCTCAGACCATCCAGATGAAAGGCTCTCCTGTCTGTCAGCTGCAAGTGCCTGTGTAAAGTCTCAATCCAATCTCAAATGGTCTCATTCCTTAATGAGCACTAATTAACAGCCTTTCACAGCAAGGTTATGGGCTGGCATGCAGAGTGGAAATAATATGCTGGTTGATACTGTACAGGGCATACTTCAGTGGATGGTGTTGAACAGGATAGAGGCTGTGATTTGGCTAAGCTGGTGCGGTTTCAGGTTATACTCTGCAATGGGAAGGCTTTTGCAAGCCAAAGGCCCCACTCACCAGTCTGAGCAAAGAAAAATGCATCCACCTCATGAGATTCAAGCTTTGCAAGTCATTCTCCAACAGATGGCAACCCCATGTGATCATCACAGTCATAGCGTCAAGAATAAAACCTTTCAGAAATGACTGCAAAATTGGAAAATAACCATGTATAGCCCTACAAGGAACAAAAAAAGATGGGCAGAAATTGAGGCTTTTTTTGTTCTATTAAGAAACCTATTTGAACAGATCATGTACCTTCTGGGAGGGAGGCTGTTAAACCATGAAATCCAACAGGGGATCTCTCTACATATTTATACACCACTCAAAGCAAACAGTACAACCTGCACTTCAAAAAAAAAACTGCCTCCTTCATCCCCTGCCTGTCTCAAAATCTCTTCACTGCCAGATAAAAAGCACAGTCTTGGCCTAAGCACACAACTCTTACTGAACCGTGGAAAACTTGGTCACCTCTTCATGTACCTGTAGCATCTTTCAGGATTTTCTTTAATCTCGACTGCCAGGGATATCTCATCCAGGCTGCCTATACCTGACATGTGCATCATCATATTTCCAAGGTTCTCTAATCCTGCCCTCCTTGCACTTTAGCAGGAACATGCTGACCCTGAACTTTCCCCCTATCTCACCTCTGAAAGTGTCCCAGTTGCCAGAACACAACCTCTTCTAATCCACTTTTACCATTTCCTACTTGATCCCATTGAAAACAGTCTTCCCCAATTTAGGACTTTAACTTGAGAACCATAAAGTCACAGAAAAGTAGAACAAGGATACAGGCCCTTCAGCCCAATAAGTCCATACTGACCACAGTGCCCACCCTGTACCCCTATTTCCTGCATTTGGCCCATAGCCCCCTAAGCCCTGCCCCTCCATGTTACCATCCAAGTTCTTCTTAAATGATACTATTATACCTGCTCAACAAAGTCTCTTGACAGCTCATTCTATATACTCAATATTATCAGTGAAAAAGTTGCCCCTTAAGTCCCTTTTAGATCTTTCCCGTCACCCTAAATCTTTGCCTCCTAGGTTTGGACTCCTCTACTTTTTAAGTTCAAAGTTCAAAGCAAATTTATTATCAAAGTACTTAATGTCACCATATACAATCCTGAGATTCGTATACTTGCGGGCATAGTCAGCAACTTCTAGAAACACAACAGCATCAATGAAAGACCACACCCAACAGCATGGACAAAAAGCCAATGTGCAAAAGGTGATGAACTATACAAATTCAAAAGAAAAATAAAGAAATAATAATAATATCGAGAACATGAAATGAAGAGTCTTTGAAAGTGAGTCCATAGGTTGTGGAAACGGTTCAGAGACGGAGTGAGTGAAGCTGAATGAAATCATCCCCACTGGTTCAAGAGCCTGATGGTTGAAAGGTGATAATTGAACCTGGTGGTGTGGCTTCAGTACCTTCTTGTTGCTGCTGTCAGGAAGAAGGAGAGAATGGCCTGAGTGGTGAGCGGTCTTGATGATGGAGGCTGCTTTCCTGCGACAGCGCTCTGTGTAGATGTGCTCAATGGGTGGGGAGGTCTTTATCCGTGATGGACTGGGTCGTATCTTCTACTCCTTGTAGGATTTTCCATTCAGGGGCATTGGTGTATCCTTACCAGGCTGTGATGCGACCAGTCAATATACTCTTCTGTAGAGGTTTGTCAAAGTTTTAGATGTCATGCTGAATCTACACAAACTTCTAAAGAAGTGGAGGCACCGTCGTGCGTTCTTTGTAATTGCACTTATGTACTGGACCCAGGACAGATCCTCTGAAATGCTAACTCAGAGGAATTTAAAGTTGCTGACCCCTTCCACATCTGATCTCCTGATGAGGACCGTCTCATGGACCTCTGGTTACCTTTACCTGAAGTCAATAATCAGCTCCTCGGTCTGTGATTCGGCTGATGATAGTGGTGTCATCAGCAAACTTAAACATGGCACTGGAGCTCTGCTTAGCCTCACAGTCATAAGGATAAAGCAACCAGAGCAGCAGTCTAAGCACACAGACTTGTGGTGCACATGTGCTGATGGAGATTGTGGAGGAGATGTTTTTGCCAATCCAAATTGACTTGGGTCTGCAAGTGAGGAAATCTGGGATCCAATTGCACAAGGAAATATTGGGGCCAAGGTCTTGAAGCTTATTGACTAGCTTTGAGGGGATGATAGTATTGAATACTGAGCTGTAGTTGATAAAGAGCATTCTGCTGTACGCACCTTTGCTGTCCAGATGTTCCAGGGTTGAGTGAAGAGCCAATAAAAGGGCATCTGCTGTGGACCATTGCGCTGGTACGCAAGTTAGAGCGGATTCAAATCCTCCTCAGGTAGGATATGTTTCATCACCAACCTCTCAAAGCATTTCATCGCAGTGGATGTAAGTGCTGTTGGACGAGAGTCATTGAGGCAGGTCACCCATGTACGTCTCAGGCACCGGTATAATTGAAGCTTGCTTGAAGCAGGTGGGTTCCTCAGACTGTTGAAGTGAAAGGTTAGAGATCTCAATTGATCAGCGCTGGTCTTCAGCACTCAGCCAGGTATCCCGTCTGGCCCAGATGCTTTCCGTGGGTTCACCCTCCTGAAGGATGTTCTCGCGTCGGCCTCAGAGACTGAAATCACAGGGTTATCAAGGGTTCTGGGAGTCCATGAAGGTTTCTCCATGCTTTGATGGTCAAGGCGAGCATAGAAGGCTCACCTGGGAGTGAAGCTTTGTTGTCACCTATGCATGTTGCTTGAGTTTCACTTTGTAACAGCCAGAGCTGACAAGCATCCTTCAGTGATTCAAGTTTGGTCCGGAATTGCCACTTTGCCCATGAGATGGCTTTCCAGAGGTCACACCCAGGGAAAAGACGGCTACCATCCACTTGATCTATCCCCTTCAGAACCCGAATAAGGTTTAATATCACTGGCATAGGTCATGAAATTTGTAAACTTGGCGGCAGCAGTACAATGCAAGTTTATTGACTAGTTTTGAGGGTTCTGATAAATATAGAAAAAATAAGTAAACCAATTACAGTAAATATATTACATAGATAAATAAAAAAAGTGCAAAAACAGAAATAATTAAAAAAAAGTGAGGTAGAATTCATGGGCTCAATGTCCATTTAAAAATCAGTTGGCAGAGGGGAAGAGGCTGTTCCTGAATCACTGAGTGTGTGCCTTTAGGCTCCTGTCACCTCCTCCTGACTGTAACAATGAGAAGAGAACACATCCTGGGTGATGGGGGTCCTTAGTAATGGACGCCACCTTTCTGAGGTACTGCTTCTTGAAGACATCTTGGATACTGCAGAGACTTATTTTACAACTTCCTGTAGCTCCTTTCAATCCTGTGCATGATTTTATTCTCCTACATCCAAGGAGTAAAGATCTACCCTGGCCAACCTCTCCCTGTAACTCAAGCCCTCGAAGTCATGGCAACATTCTTGTAAATCTTTACTGTACTCTTTTCAGCTAAACAATGTCCTTCCTGTATCAGACTGCCCAAAACAGTAACATACTCCAAGTGTGGCCTCACCAACAAGTTAAACAATTGCAACGTTACATTTGCTTGTCAGTCCAGTCCTTTTATTTTTACTATAACTACCTTGACACTAATGGAATTATGGTTACTGGTCCCAGAGTGTTCACCTAGCGCCATAACACCATTTGTCCAGCATCATTTCTTGAGGTTCAGTGCAGCCCTTGCTCCCTGGGACACCTTTTTCCTCCTTCAAGAAACTTTCCTGGAGATGCTTAACAAATTCTATTCCATCTAATCTTTTCATATTAAAGCAGTCCTAATCAATATTAGAGAAGTTAGTCATTTACTGTTACAGTGTTTTTATTGCTACTGTACCTGCAATTTACCTATGTACTTATTCTCAAATTCATATTGACTATTGGCTCCTGATAACCTCTCAAAGTGCTGCATTGACATTCTCTCTCATCAATAGTTCAATTCCCCCTCCTTCTTTTCTTCCCACCTCTGTCGTGCTGGAACCACCAGCACCCTGGAACATTGAGCTGCCAGTGTTGCCCATCCACAATCATGTTTCCATTATAACTAGAGTTTCACCTTAGCGGCAAAAAAGTTGATCCAAAATCGAAACAAAGGAATTGCTGCCAGCCTGCGACCCCAGGTAGGGTTGTCATACTTGTGTGACACTGCCACAGCTCCAACGATTGTTCGAATTCCTTATTCCAATTCTTTATTAGCCAACATGGAATTAAGCATTATTGAGCATTATTTCAGTGTTCAGCAAAGACATGATCTCCGCCAACCCCAAGCTACCATGAAATAAGTATGAATACGTAACTTATTCCCTTCGCTTTTACCATGCCCCCACTAATGTGACTAGTTACCATAACAAGCACTGGATACGTGCAACACAGAATGAAGAAGAAGAAGAAAGCCCTTAACTCCGAGTGGAGTCATTGGGGCGCCATCAAGAGGGCATTTTTTTTTTTAGCAGGCTTTCTTATTTTTATGAGGCCGAGTTGCAAGCTCGACGCTCAACCCAGCACGGCAGTTCCCTCACCACCGCTCTCCATTCTTTTCTGAATTCAGGTAGCAATTCATCCACGATAATCGACATATTAGCAGGCATGTTCAACTCACGCATGCCCTGCACGTCTTTCATACCACCACAACAACCTTTAGGAAAATGATTGTAGTCTTGAAGGCCTTTCGCTTCTTCCAATTTATTATGCCACCAAGAAAGAGCCTTTTCCAGGTAGGCCTCAGCGATTATCTGTTCAGCTCCAAAACTTTCCTGAAGTAAAGCTTTGGCCCTCAGATATCGTTCTTTTGGGCGGGCACGATCGCAACTTTTGACAAGCTCTCGAGGGTAACTCTAGCTCTTTAGCTCTCCAGTGTACTGTTCGAGAAAGTAGAGGTGGCCCTTGCAGCCACCATTATACGAACTGATTTCTTGCTCTGGGATAATTTAAGCAGAGTAATGGAATGCAGGCATCCACTTTGTGAGACTGTCCTAGCAGCCTCCATTTTGTGAACTGATTGTCGACCTTTTTGGCCAACCCCACACACTGATCCATTCCCCAAGATCTGTGAGGCTTCTTGCAGGCATTTTAGTTATCAGACCTTCCATGTTCCATCCTTCCGGACTTGCTTGCTCTAATCTCTATATTTACAGAGTCATAAATATATTTGCTTCAAATTTCTCATGTGATTGACAACTACCTTGGGAAGCACTCGTGTGCCAAACTAGCTTAAACCTACCCAAATAGCACCGGTAAGTCTCTCCTCCAGAGTATTAACTCAATTCAGATGCATTCTGTTCCTCTTGTATAGATCACCTCTGCCACAGAGGGTATCCCAATGGTTCTAGCAGCTGAAGCCTTCCTGCATACACCATCTCTGTAGCCACTCATTCATTTGCTTCTTCCTCCTATTCATACCTTCGCTATGTGGCAAAGGACATAATCCTGAGATTACAACCTTAGATATTCTCCTTTCAGCCTAATTCCCTACATTATCTTTGCAGGGCCTCATTTCTTCATGCCTCTGTCATTAATACCAATCTTAAATATAACTGACACCACCAAAACCAGGGCAGATCAGAATGTAGCTTCTGCAGACCATTCGCCATTATGTGCCATATCCTATGACGCGGGAGATCATGGTCCATGACTCTGATTGTACTTGGCAAAATTTTCTGCTGAAGTGGTTTGCCATTGCCTTTTTCTGGGCAGTGTCTTTAGAAGACAGCTGACCCCTACTTTCATCAATATCCTTCAGAGATTATCCTCCTGACATCAGTGGCCACATAACCAGGACTTGTGATCTGCACCAGCTGTTCGTACAACCATTCACCACCTACTCCCATGGCTTCACGTGACCCTGATTTTTTTTGGGGGGTGTGAAGCAGGTGCTACACCTTGCTCAAGGGTGACCTGCAGGCGAGTGGAGGGAGGGAGTACCTTACACATCCTGTGGTAGAGACGTGTCTCCACCCCACCACCCTGCAGACCATTACACCAGAACATAATAAAGAAACAGGAAGCTTGTTTGAAAGAAATTCCAATAACAAACTGCAGCCAGGATTTTATAATCAGGAAAAGATTATATCTGGAGACAATAGGTTAGCAATATTGTAAAATATTCATTTCTGGCCAACATGCTGATGTGGATTGTGTGTATTGCAATCAATATTTTAATCCAATTCACACGTATAAACTCACTTCGCTATTTGCATAAGTCAGGTGGCTTTACACCTTATGAAGAAAGCCAAACAAGTCCCACACGTGGAATACTAAAGGCATTGTAATAACCCACAACAATAAAAGATCAAAACACAAAAAAAACTGCAAGAAATCTGAGTAAAACAACTTAACATCTTGGAATTACTCAGCAATTAGGCTGATGTGAGGACAGAAAAACAATTAACATTTCACGTCATGACATTTCACCACCTGATGACCCAAAACATTCATTCTTTTTCTCATTGCACAGTTGTTGTCTGACCTGCTAATTATTTCTTGCATGCTATCCAGATGCATCACGGCTTGGTATGGCAACCACAAGAAACTGAGTTGAGGGTTGTGGATACGGCTCAGCATGCCACAGAAACCACCTTCCCCTCCACGTCTACAGTTCTTGCAGCCTCGCCAAAGTAGCCCACAAAATCAACCCCACCCCTAGACATTCTCTTTTCTCTCCCCTCATCAATTTGGGCAGATGATAACATTCATACTACCAGGGTCAAAGACAGCTTCTGTCCTGCTGTTATAAAACTTACACAAGGATCGCTTAGATAGACTCTTGACCTCACAATCCATGTCATTGTGGTCTTGCACCTTATTGTTTACCTGCATTTAACTTTCTCTGTAACTGTAACACTTTACTTCACTTTCTGTTATTGTTTTACCTTGAACTACTTCAATGCACTGGTGTAATGAAATAATCTGTGAAAGGCATTCCATGAAGCAAGACAAGATCTTCACTGTCTGTCGATACATATGACAATAATAAACCAATTTACCAAATACATCAGCTTTTGTTCATCCAAAATCAAAATAAAATCGAAGGTGAAATTTTAATTCTCCATGAACCTCAATCCCAAGTTTATTTCACATCATGGAGTTTATATTAAATGCAATGCTGTTCTTTAGAAAAAAAATCACTGGATTCTACTGTCACCTTATAAATTTGTGTGCTGTCTTATTCTATCCAATAACTACCTTACTGGATACTTCAGAAAAACTTCATCTCTATTTTGTTTTTAATTCATTGCCATTTTGTTCTTACACATTGTGCATGGAATTGTCTTCAGAAATGAACATGTTCATTATCACTGGGTCCAGATCTTCAAACTTCTTAGGAGTGTGGGAGAATAATTCCCAATACAGATTACAGCTGCTGAATAAGACAACTTGCCACAAGTTAAGCACAATTAAGGATAGAAATTCAATCTATTACATCAGATTAAATGCAACCTTTTTCTTCAGTTTCCAATAATCTCCCTTGTAATTACTTGGCCAGTGCTTCGCCAGAGTTGATGAACAAATCATCCGATATTTTTCTTTAAGCCACAGTTCAATTGCTTTTGGGTCTGAGCTGGTTATTTTTCACTCTTTGACCGGAAACATAGTTGACTTCACCCAGAACAGTGAGGGACCAGGTTTGTGTAGTCAGTCAGCTGCAGCAGAAGGTATTCAGTCCTACTGCTGATGATGAAAATCATGATCTTCAGTTCCTGGTGCCATTGCAACTCTGAAGTGGCACATTGATATCATGGGAAGCTGCATATGGCGGCAACATGGTAAGTCTGCTGTTAGCATATATGCAAGGGTTGTTATGTAATGAAATGCGTCTCCTGAACGCATAAATTCAAAATTGTAGTAATGGAAGAGGACGAAACATCAACTTAACTTCACATAACTATTCTTCTTTCAGAACAATATAGTCACAACTTAATATTCTTATTACTAAGGTTTACAATGCATGGCACTCTCCATCCATTATTTGCTTCATTACCACCTTCAGAATGGGAAGATACCCACAGCCAATCTACTAAAAAGCTGTGCTGACCAACTGGCTGGAGTGTGTAGGGACATCTTCACCCTCTCACTCCTTGCAGTCTGAGCTACCCAGTTGCTTCAAAATGGCATCAATTGTACTGGTGCCCAAGAGGAATGGGGAGACCTGCCTCATTGACTACCATCTAGCAGCACCTTAATCCATCGTAATGAAATACTTGGAGAGGCCGGCTACGGTTCAAATCAACACCTGACTCAGCAAGGACTTGGACCCGCTTCAATTCACCTAACGCCACGACAGGTCAACAGCAGATGCTACCTTGCCGGCTCTCCACTCTGCTCTGGAACAGCTGGACAACAGGAACGCGCATGGCAGGCTGTTGTTCATTGACTGCAGGTTGGCACTGAACAGCATCATCCCCTGAAAATCTATTGTCAAGATCTTAATACTCAGAGTTCTGTAATGCACTGTGCAATTGGATCCTCGATTTTGCTATGTTTTGTAACTTCAAAACATTACACTAATTCGGAGGAAGACAGAGGAGTCCGAAATGTGTGTCTAACTTTGTGTTGACTTTCAGCGAGGCACGCATGTATCACATGGTAGTGCCATGACACATGCAATTCATGTATTTTTACATATAACTGATAATGAATTATGAACAGCTTAATCAAACACTATGTTTACAAGATTACTACAATATTAAATACACAGCAGATTTCCTCACTGGGGATGGGAAGGGCGGGTCACAGTCATAAACTTCACCTTCTCCTCACTGACCATCAACACTGTCGCGTGTCAGTGAATGGTGCTTTGACCCCGCTGTGCTCTTTCTATATCTATGACTGTGTGTCTAAGCAGAGCTCCAACACATCTACAAGTTCGCAGATGACACTGCTACTGTTGGCAAAGGCATGGATGGGTGCTTGTTGAGTGCTGTCATAATACCAACCTTCTGCTCAAGAGCAGCAAAACCAAGGAACTTTAGGAAAGGGAAATCAGGTAAACTAACACTAGTTCTCATTGAAGGGTCGCCAGTGGAAAGAGTAAGCAGTTTCAGGTTCTTGGCTGTCAACATCTTGGAGGTTCTATCCTGGCCACAGCACATATATCAGAATCAGAAACAGGTTTATTATCATCGGCATGTGTTGTGAAATTTGTTAACTTAGCAGCAGTTGTTCAATGCAATACATAATATAGAAGAAAATAATAAATAAATTTACAGTAAATGTATATTGAGTAGATTAAAAATATGCAAAGAACAGAAATAATGTAGAATAAAAAAGTGAGGTAGTTTTCATGGGTTCAATATCCATTTAGGAAACGGATATGAACACCATGAAGAAGGTGTACTAGCATCTCTACCGTTTCGTTTCAAGAAGTTTGTGGAGGTTTAGTATGTAACTGAAGGCTGACAAATTTCTGCAGGTGTATGGTGGAAAGCATTCTGACTGGTTGCATAACGGCCTGGAATGGAAACTCCAATGGACATGAACACGTGAAGCTACAGAGAGTGGTGGACTTAGCAGTTCCATCACAGGAACAACTCTCCCCACCACTGAGGACATCTACAGTAAGACGGCAGCATCCATCACTAGGGAGTCCCACCATGTGGGCTATGTCCTATTTTATGATGTAGCCATCAGGCACAAGGTACGAGAGTGTGAAGACCCGCTGCCAAACTGAAAATGCCTAACACTACCTCGAACTGTATTTCCTCTCTCACCTTGCACCACTTTTTATTTTGATTATTTTATTTTGCCATGAACATTATGTATAATTTATGTTAATTTAAGTCTGTTAACATGTTTGTAATGCACAGAGCTGCAGCTGCAAAAAGCTAACTTGCATGACACTTATACCCTGGGTATATATGCCTATGGCAATAAACTTTAACTTTTTCCTTCATAAATATGTTTTCTCTTTGTTCACCAAGTTTTTCCCTTTCAATTTTGTATAAGGAGTTGATTCCTGAATGGAGCATGATCTGATTACACTCTGATAACCAACTCACATGGCTAAGACCTACGTGTTAGCCTCAACTCAGGGTTATGGCAAAATGATCTTGTGAACACCAATGTCTAGTTCTGTTTTTACCGGCACTGACCCATGCCACCCAGTTAATGACTTACTTGAATAGTTGTTTCCTGTGGTAGTACCCTTTCTGTCAACTGTATTCTTTGGTACAGCAGGATTTCTAGGATACCAGAATGCCCTGTTATTGGAGGAATTATCTCTCTCTCACACAAACACACACGCACGTACGTGTTGCCTTTCAGTGACGTTGTGCTTGCTACTGTTATGTGGGGTTGGTTTACTTGTTGGTAGAACATTGGCTGCTTGAAATCTGTAGCAGCCCTTTCCCATTGGTTGGCTTGTGTGCTACAGCACCTGTGTCTGGATTCAGACACCTCCAGGGTATAAGAATAATACGTGTGGGAGGCTCTCTCTTGTTCCTTCGTTCCCAGGGCATCTTCACACCGAAGGTCGTGATCGGTGAAGGACCACTGTGAAAGTGTGTTGCAGACGTAGACCCCCCCCAACCCCCACGTTTGTTTAGTTAAGTATCCATTCATAGCATGCTTAGTTCTTCGGATCTATAATTTGGGGAAATTTAATGGAGTACCCGTTCAACTAAAGGGTAACTGAATGTCCAGTGTTGTGGTTTTGGCTAGTTTAGACAAACACTTAAGCAACACACACAAAAAATGCTGGTGAACGCAGCAGACCAGGCAGCATCTCTAGGAAGAGGTACAGTCAACGTTTCTGGCCGAGACCCTTTGTCAGGACTAACTGAAAGAAGAGATAGTGAGAGATTTGAAAGTGGAAGGGGGAGGGGGAGATCATAAATGAAAGGAGGAGACAGGAGAGGGAGGGATGGAGCCAAGAGCTGGAAAGTTGATTGGCAAAAGGGATACGAGGCTGGAGAAGGGAGAGGATCAGGGGATGGGAGGCCTAGGGAGAAAGAAAATGGGGGGGAAACCCAAAGGATGGGCAAGGAGTTATAGTGAGAGGGACAGAGGGAGGAAAAAGTGAGGAAAAAGAGAGGAAAAAAGTGGTGGGTGGGTAAATAAATAAATAAGGGATAGGGTACGAAGGGGAGGTGGGGCATTAACAGAAGTTAGAGAAGTCAATGTTCATGCCATCAGGTTGGAGGCTACCCAGACGGAACATGCCATCAGGTTGGTCCTTGCCCATCCTCTGGGTCTTTTCCCCTCCCCCTCCCCCTTTCTTTCTCCCTCGTGTTTGCGTTGGACAAACACTTGTTTAGCTAGATGCCTGGTTCTGTGTTTAACTGTTTATTTTTAAATAAATAGTTAATGTACCCATTTTAAATCTGTGCCTTCTGCTTCATTCATTGGATCCTCGAACCTGCCTCCTCATGTTACAGCTGCAGAGGCTCTTTAATCCAGAACAAAAGTGGATGAAATAGAAGAACCATGCACGTGAACATACTCAGCTTGTTAAATCACACCAATGCCTCAGTGGTTGAATGTTGTCTCCTGTCCAACAGACCTCAGTTTAGTCCTGGTTTTCCCCATACTTGCATGCTGATTGCTTGGAAGATACGTGGGTCAGCCAAAATTAGTACCTCCAAGTGAAGGGGGGAGCGCGGGGAGCCACAAAGCAGTTAAGAGTATGGAGCAAGATGCAAGTTAAATATGAGCCCAGCTTCAGATCAACTGACCAACAGGAAGTAGCAGCTAGAATTAACAGGAGCTATCTGAGAGACAAAGTCGGTATCTTTGAATAATTACGGTTAGAATCCATGTTAGGAAAATCCCGTCCGGATACAAATATCCAGTTCTCCAAGCAACAATGTGGCTTTCGTGAACCACCCACAAATCAAAGCTCACTGTGTCATTTAACGCTCACACTCAAGTACATGCACTGCATAAATAAGCATTCAATATCTCTTATCTCAGCAATATCAAACTGAACAGTTTCAAAGTAAATCATCATCTTTTTTAAACATTGTTTAAAATTTGATAAAAATTTCTGAAATGACATTTATTTCTGTATTGATCTATTTGGCTTCCCAGCTCTCCAAAATCAGATTTAAAAAATAAATAAATGCTTTCTAACCCAAACACATTAATGAGAATTCTCTGAAATTCTCCACCAATTCCTTCCCTTGTCAATAATTCATTATCTTACAAATGCTTATGTTTGTGTGGGTGTGAGTGGTGTGCCACTTCAAATACTCTCACGCTGAT
Source organism: Mobula hypostoma (assembly GCF_963921235.1). Classification (NCBI taxonomy): domain Eukaryota; kingdom Metazoa; phylum Chordata; class Chondrichthyes; order Myliobatiformes; family Myliobatidae; genus Mobula; species Mobula hypostoma. The sequence goes on from NC_086098.1 coordinate 141,107,337, forward strand.
TAGTAGTGGCTGGCTCAGTACACTGCAGCAACCCGCCAACACAGACTGCACAGTTACTAAATTATTTAACCAGCAACAAAAATACCACCTCGGAAATGTGTAACTCAATTAATTTCATTGAAATGGTTGATAACCTGACTCCCACAGGATTGTTTTAATTTCTTCACCTCCTTTGCACATATTTCAAAGTCACGTTCTGCATTGTGCAGAGATATGCCCTCGGATGCGCTGGGACACATCATTAGTGATACAGCCTGAGGTCGTCGGATGTTTCGGGTCCTTCAACATCAGATACTCTTGCCCAGGTGACCCAGCCACTGCTGATCAGGCCCTGCCTTGTGTCCTGGTAACGCTGGTCCATGGGTCACCCCTCTTAATCCACAGCCATCTGGAGGCTCGCTTAGCAACCTCTGTGAAGGTCCTAATGGCTCTTTACCTTGCAGCCCCCATAACGCCAAGGAGAGAGTAGGTTCTGCAGAGTGAGCAGCCAGCAAAACGTCTACACCCCGCCCTTATAGGCTCGCATCATGCCCTCCACCCCCGTCTTTGGCACTGTCTACCTGCTCTTGGTATTTGGCTTTCTTACATTCAAACACCTCCTCAATCCAGTCTTCCCAGGGAGCTGTCAGTTCTACCATGACCACCTACTTTGAGGTGTCTGACAGAATGACCATGTCAGGCCTCAGGGATGATGATGCGATGAAGGAAAATAACACATTAATGGAAAGAAGCAGGCATTTGTATTTAACTCTGGCACAGGTTTATTCTATGATCTATAGAGGGAAAAATAACCGCACCAAAAAATACAGCCCCCCCCCTCAAGACAAGGATCCTTTAATTGCATTTTTATGTGTGTAACAGTATGATAATACACACTGCAATGTCACACAGTGGGAGGAAAGTAATATGCCCTATCGCAGTCAAAACAGAGTCTGACCGCAAACCATTCAGTGCTTGGTTATTGGTGATGCTTGCTGTCTGCAAATATATCATCTGCCATTTGTGAAATCTTTGTGTACTTCTACTAGAATTTTTTAAAAGGGGCCCTTTAGTTAAAGATGCAATAAAAGAAATTGGGTCAAACAGGTCACAGAATGCACTTGTTGGACGTTCTTGAAAATATAGCATTCAAAGCAACTGATTCAAGTTACTTCATGAATGAGTCATTACAGGTAGCAATACCTTTTAAATGTGGGAAGATATTCCAAGGTAATTCATCAAAATTGCCTGTAAAAAATAATGTTGAGGTAATAGGAGAAACTACAAATGTGCCAAAACTATGGCGAAAAATCAACATGGCAACAAGCAGTAGAGCTGTCATTGAAATGCATGCTGAAGCCGGCTTACAGGTCATGACTTGACAGCTCTGAGGAAAAAGAGAGGATCGAGGTTAGATATTTGCAGGGACTATTGAGGTAAGGGAAACCAGTAGCTGGAGGTGCTCCAGCTGTTCAGTAGAAACAAACAAAGGCAACACCATTAACTGGAAAACAGGGAATAGGACATAGGGAACGATGGCAAGGTCAAGTTTATCAGCAGGGAGTGAGGGAGGATGACATACTAGTGATGATTAACAATTACAGTATTTATAACATTGAGAACCCAGAAAGATTGAAGTAAGAGTTTTGCTAAAGATGAAAATAATATTAGGAAGTATATGGGGACATGAGAAGCCACTGATATCAATGGAAAAGGAGTAAAGCTGCATGGATGGAGTCCTTCGTTAAGTTATTTATCTTAGCCCCAGGTACCTTTAAAAAGCTAGCTACCAAGGGTGACTGTAGGAGTTTCTCACTGATGACTGGAAAATTCATTTGCAACTCTTCAAATTATTCTACTGGGAGTATTCTATAAACCCCAATAATAAGAGAGACTGAAGCACACTTTTGGAAAGATGCAAAAATAAATGGGTTGTTCTCATGGGTGACTTCAACTTCCCTAATCACTGGCATCTTAGTGCAAAAAGTTTATATGGGGCAGAATTTGTTAGGTGTGTCCAGTAAGGATTTTTCACTCAGTAGCCACTTTATTAGGTACACCTGCTGATTAATACAAATATCTAATCAGGCAATCATGTGGCAGCAACTCAATGCCGGCTGGTGACGCAGTGAGTTCAGCGCCAGACTCCGGAGCGAAGGTTCCCGAGTTCGAATCCAGGCCGGGCCACCCCTGAGCACGCTTTCCATCCCTGCTGGATTGAGTGTCGAGCTAGCATTGTAAAAAATACAAGGGTTGAGTCAGGAACATTCATAACGTGACCCGGTTAATCCTGACACCACGTGCCAGACAAGAATAGCTGAATGTCTGGTACGACACGCTTAAAAAAAAAACTCAATGCATTGAAGCATGAAGATGTGGTCAAGAGGTTCATTTGTTGTTCAGACCAAACATTAAAATGGGGAAGAAATGTGATCTAAATGATTGTTGATGGCAGATGTGGTGGCTTGAGTATCTCAGAAACTCAAAGATTCAAAGTACATTTATTATCAACGAATGAATAACTTATACAACCTTGAGATTTGTTTGCTTAACAGGCAGTCGCAAAGCAAGGAACCCAAAAGAACCCAATTAATAAAAAAAAAGACAAAAACCCAGTGCCCACTGAGAAAGAGAAAACAAAATGAAACAAATCATGCAAACAATAGAAGCGAGCAACAACAGCAGCGTTCTGAACCAAATTGGGTCCTTAGATTCAAATCCCTGGAGCAGACCGGAGCAGGCCCAAAGCCTCGGTATTCAGTTCATCATATTAGCAGAGCAAGTCGCTGCAAAGTTCACAAACATGAAGCACAGTGCTAGGAGTAGTCTCACAGCCTTAGCATCGCACAGAGAGAAGCCCCCAGACTACCTGGGCCTAGTTTAAAGTGTCCAAACCTTGGGACCAGGCTCCACTGCGACAAATCGCTCCAGGCCTAGACTTTGCGGCTGGAGAAACCATTTTCAACCTCTCCAAATCGGCTCGGTGCTTAGAGCGATCGAACCTCCCCCCAACTCTTGACACCTTGCCTTTCCAGTCTACACGGGCTGGCATTTTGATTGTCCAAATAGTGTATTGTACCTTGCATTAGGACCTGGGCCTCACCATGGCAAATTGCTCCGGGTTTAGAATGTGCAGCTCAGTGGTTAGCTTCAGACCTGGATTTTGCTGCGGTAGAAGACATTCTCAACCTCACCAAAACAGCTCAGCACTTAGAGTGATTCACCCTCACATCCGGGTAAGATGGACTGGCACCGAAATTCCTCCATCCCGTTTTCTCCCCTCTGAATCGTCCGCTCCAGCCAGCTTGGCTGTAACTCCAAGTGTGTCAACTGTGCAATGCACACCTCTCAAGTTTGTTTTGGCCTCACTCGCCTCCTCATTTGCAGTGATAGCTTACCACGATTTACTTTTAAAAAAAGTGTTATTAATAATGATTTTAATTAAATTCCTTTGCTTTCGAACCACAAGTAAGCAGTCACACATCGTTGGTAGTGCCATCTTAAACTGGGATATCCTGGGGTTTTCATGCAACAAATCGCAGGGGTTCCCAACCTGGGGTCCGTGGACCTCATGGTTAATGGTAGGGGTCCGTGGCATAAAAATGGTTGGGAACCCCTGCTCTGGAGTTTACAGAGAATGGTGTGAAAAACAAAAATTATCCAGTGGGTGGCAGTTCAGTGGGCAAAAGCACTTTGTTAATGAGGGAGGTTAAAGGAGAATAGGAAGATTAGTTCAAGCTGACAGGAAGGCGATAATAACACAAATAACCACACATTACAAGAGCGGCGTACAGAAGAGCATCTTTGAATGCACAACATTTTGAACCTTGAAGTGGATGGGCTACAGGAGTAGAAGACCATGAATGTACACTCAGTATCCTCATACCTAATAAAGTGGTCACTGAATCCGTGTAGACAGGCCGAACAGAAGAGAAGCCGAAGAGCCTGGTCAGGTGTCAGATCTCTCAGTGGGTGACCACAACTCCCTGACCTTTACTATAGCCGTGGACAGGGAGAGGAGTAGATGGTATGGGAAAGTATTTCATTAGGGGAGGGGGAATTATAATGCTACTAGACAGGAACTTGGAGCGTAGATTGGGAAAAGATTTACTCAGGGAAATGCACAACAGAAATGCGGAGGTTGTTTAGGGAGTAACTGCATGGGGTTCTGGATAGGTTTGTCCCATTGAGGCTGGGAAAGGATGGTAGGGTGAAGGAACCATGGTTTACAAGAGATGTGGAATATCTAGTCAAGATGAAGAAACAAGCATCCTTAAGGTTTAGAAAGGAAAGATCATTCAGGTCTGTAGAGGGCTGCAGGGAAAGCAGGAAGGAGCTGAGGAATGGACTTGGGAGAGCTAGAAGAGGACATGACAAGGCCTTAGCGAGTCGGACTAAGGAAAACCACAAGATATTCTACACGTACAGTATATGAAGATCAGGACAATGAATACAGTGAGGGTAGGACAATCAGGGATAAAAGAGGAAACATGTGCTTGGAGTCAGAAAAGGTCGGGAAGGCTCTTTGCTTCAGTATTCTCCAGTGAGAGAGACCTTGATGAACATGAGGGTGAGTTCTGCTGGTATGCTGGAACATGTCAACGTTAAGAAAGAGGATGTGCTGGAACTTTTGAAAAACATTACAATAGATAAGACCTGTACAGGATATACCCCAGGTTACTAAAGGAAGCCAGGGAAGAGAGTGCTGTGCTTCCGGCAATGATCTTTGTAATTTCACTGGCTACAAGTGTCGTATCAGAAGATTGAGGGGTATGTTATTCCTTTGTTCAGGAAAGATAATAAAGATAATCCTGGGAATTACAGACTAATGAGTCCTACATCAGTGGTGGGCAATCTATTGGAGAGTATTCTTAGAGATAGAATTTACCAGCATCTGGAGAAGCATAGTCTGATTAGGGATAGTCAGTATGGCTTTGTGAGGGGCAGATCAGGCCTCACAGGCCTGACTGAATTCTTTAAGGAAGTGACAAAACATATTGATGAAGGTAAAGCAGCGGATGTGGTGTAAATGGATTTTAGTAAGGCACTTGACAAGGTTCCCCGTGGCAGGCTCATTCAGAAAGCCACGGGCATGGGATACAAGGTCATTTGGCTGCATGAATTCAGAATTGACTTGCCCACAAAAGGCAGAGAGTGGTAGTTGATGGAGTGTACTCTGCCTGAAGGTCACTGACCAGTGGCGTCCTGCAGGGATCCCTGCTCTACGATTTTTATAAGTGATGTGGAAGTGGAAGTGGAAGTGGAAAGGTGGGTTAGTAAGTTTGCAGATGACATGAAGGTTGGTGATGTTGTAGATAGTGTAGAAGGTTGTCGTCGGTTATAATGGGGCACTGATAAGATGCAGAGCTGGGCTGAAAAGTGGCAGGTGCTGTTCAATCCAGAAGTGTGAAGTGACTCACTTTGGAAGTTTAAACTTGGAAGGCAGAATACAGGATTAATTAAGGAACAGAGGGATCTTATATTCACAGGTCCCTTAAAGTTGCAGAACAAGTTGATACGGTGGTATGGTGTATTGGCCTTCGTTAGTCGGGGGATTAAGTTCAAGTGTCACAATTTATGTTGTGGCTCTAGTTAGAACGCACTTGCAGTATTGTGTTCATTTCTGGTTGCCTCATTATAGGAAGTGTCTGTAAGCTTTAGAGGACGCAAAAGAGGTTTACCAGGATGCTGGCATTTCGTAGAAAGGGCTTTTGATAACCTTGTTGAACTCACATTGGGCAAGTAATTTACATTTGTTCCGGAAGTATTTAGAATTCTCATGTGCCAGTTGGAAGATCAATAGATATTTGTCATTAACTACTCCCATTCAATTGCAGTTCTAAGAGATACTGGAAATGTGTGGCTTTGGGAAGATTGTCTTACTACTGTTATTTCTTTAAAATTATATTATGAAAGGTTTTGCATTCCACTAAAGCAGTAAATAAGAACTACTTAAGATACTCTTGAGGTAGGGAATTCTTAATATTAGTTATTTTATCTAAGCGGCCTCAGGGATAGCAGTTTTATAAAAGCAAAGGATTTATACACTGTTAAAACAATTCTTTAATATAAAATAAATGCTTAAAGAGCTTGATCTGCTATAGTTCTTCTGCTGAAGCTGTTCCCACAGTGCTATCAGGTAGTGAGTTCCAGTGTGAGGTTGAAATAAATCCAATGGAACAAATATATGTTTCCAAGTCAGGATGGTGCACAGCTTTGAGGAGAACTCACAAGTGGTTGGCGTTCCCATGAGTCTGGTGCCCCTGCCTTTTGTAATGATATCATAGGTCTGGGAGATACTCTTGGAATAACCTGACTAGTCAACTGCAGTGCATTTTGTCGATACACACTGCAGTCATTGTACACGGATGGCAGGGGAAATGAAAGGTTGTTGTGGCACAGATCAAGTGGGCTGCTTTATTCTGAGCTTCTTAGAGGATTTTGGGGCTGCTCTTATCCAGGCAAGTGGAAAGTATTCCATCAGACCAGTGAATTGTGCCTTGTCTACAGTGGAAAGTTTTAGAAATGTGAGAAGAAAAGTCACTCACCACAGGATACCCCGCTCTTACTGGCACAGTATTTGTATGGCTGCAACACACACACACACACAATGCTGGCAGAACTCAGCAGGCCAGGCAGCAACCATGGAAAAGAGTACAGCAGACATTTCAGGCCGAGTCCTGTCCTGCTGAAGGGTCTCAGCCCAAAATGTCGGCTGTACTCTTTTTCATTGATGTTGCCTGGCCTGCTGAGTTCCTCCAGCATTGATTGTGTGTGTGTGTGTTGCTTGGATTTCCAGCATCTGGCAGATTTTCTCTTGTTTGTTATTTGTATGGCTGGTTCCATTAAGTTTCTGGTCAATGGTGACTCAGAGGAGGTTAATAATGGGCTATTTGTTAATGGTAATGTCAGAGATGTTCATTGGTAGGTGATTGGACTCTCTCTTGTTGGAAAATCTAATTGCCTGACATATTTGCATAATGAATGTCTGTGTCTGAATAATGTGCAAGTCTTGTTAGATGCAAATAAGCACTGTTTCACTTTCTGAGACGTTACAAAAGGAATTAACTATTGCTCAGAAGACGTCCCCGTTTTTGATATAACATGTGACATTTGAGGAACGTAGAACTTTGTCCTGGGTTATGATGACTTATCCCCAACAATAATAACCATTTTATTTTGTGCAAAGAACAAAGCCAACAAGTAGAGTGTTTTCCCAAGGCTTTTTAATCTGATTCGGAACCATATTTATTATCATTGACTTATACGATGTGAAAATTTTCTTGTGGCAGCAGTACAATGCAAAGATATAAAATTAACTAAAAGTTTTTAAAATATGCATGACTCTCACCCAATCAGTGGAATTCCCCTCAAAGGACCGCATTTGCACAATGCTGTGATGAGGCCTGCAGCCATGTGGTCCAGACCAATACTATACTGGACATTGGTGAGGAAGTGTCCTTTGACAGCACTGATGATTAGGGGCAGTAGTTATTGGAACACCTTAGGGTTGCTATTGATAGGGCATAGTCTCCTTCATTTTATGTGGACTACTTGATTTCAGACTTTAATCATTCGTCAGGTGGAGAAGTAATGTTTATTTATCACTGCTGCTTATAACCCATGTACATGCAAAGTGAAACATCCAATAGTTGTTCTGTGTTGTTACTCTATAGTTGTGGAAGACAGCACTTTGATCTGATACATGCAGAGAATAACAGGTGGACCCAAGTTGTACCTAGTAAGCTTGTAACAAATGGTTTATTCTTTTCGATAAACTGACATTTCTGCATACTCGGAGATACAATTCTCACCCAGTGCTTAACAATACCCTTCACATTGGTCCCTTCCATGTTAGCTTAAGGAATCAGATTGGGGATTGAGGGGTAAAATGGTGCTGGAAAAACTTGCAAAGTTCAGATTTCAAAGTAAGCTTATTAGCAAAGTACACATATGCCACTACATACAACTTTGAGATTCGTTTCCTTGTGGGCAGACTCAACAAATCCAAGAACCAGAATAGAATCAATGAAAGACCGCACCCAACAAGATGGAGAAGCACTCAAATTGCAAAGGACAGCAAACTATGCAAATACAAAAGAAAAAAAATTAATAAATAAATGAGATGAAGAGTCCTTGAAAGTGAGTCGATAGGTTGTGGGAACAGATCAGTGATGGGGCAAGTGAAGTTGAGTAAAATTGTCCCATTGGTTCAGGAGTCTGATGACTGAGGGGTAATAACTGTTCCTGAACCTGATGGTGTGAGTCTGAGACTCCTTTACCACCTTCTACACATCTATCGAAGTTTGTCAAAGTTTTAGTGACATGCCAAATATTCGCACTTCTACGGAAGTAAAGGCACGTTTGCCCTTTCTTCATAATTGCACTTAAGTGCCATGCCCAGGACAGGTCCTCTGAAATGATAATGCCAGGGAATTTAAAGCTGCTGACCCTGTCCATCTCTGATCCCCTGAAGAGGACTGGCTCATGGACCTCTGACTTCCTCCTCCTGAAGTCAACAATCAGCTTCTTGGTCTTGCTGACACTGTGTGAGAGGTTGTTGTTGTGGCACCATTCAGCCTGATTGTCAATCTCCCTCCTGTATGCTGATTTGTCACCACCTTTGATTCAGCCAACAACAGTGGTGCCATCAGCAAATTTAAATAATGCCATTGGAGCTGTGCTTAGCCTTGCAGTCATAAGTGTGAAGTGAGTAGAGCAGGGAGCTAAGCACACAGCCTTGTGGTGCACGTGTGCTGCTGGAGATTGTGGAGGAGTTATTGTTGCCAGTCCGAACTGACTGGGGTCTGCAAGTGAGGAAATCAAGGATCCGACTGCACAAGGAGGTATTGAGGCCAAGGTCTTGAAGCTTATTGATTAGTATTGATTACTGATCACTTGTAACTATTTATAAATAATACTGTCACCTAGTCTGCCGAGAATCATTTCATTGGAAATATCAGTCACAAGTGTTTGGGCAAACACTATTTCCAAACTAACAGGTTCAAATCAAAAGACAGTACCATCCACATCAACCTATAGTACTTCCACACACACAAACTTCTATGAACAAAAGCAACAACAAAACCAAAAGCCCAAGGTCCCTTTCTAGTTCCATTGTACTACTGAGATAAGCACCACCACAACAAAAAAAAACCCTCAAAAACAATGAATTAGATGCCATAACATTTCAATGTGTATTTTGGGTCAATTCATACTAAGTAAAACAGCGGTCATCCTAGACATCACGCCTTACAATGTCAGAAGTGCTTGACAAATTGACTTACTGCCTTCAATTCAGAAGTAAGTACCAGGATGCTATAGTGACCTTCATCAATAACCTGACCTCTGCAAAATTTAAACAGTGGTCTCGTCCCTTGCAATCCATGTCTCTAAAGACACCGAGACTACAATTCTGTAGTCATCAGCAAGGAATAGCAGCTCACACAGAAGTTAAGTGATCAACACACAAAGGTGTAGGAGGAACTCAGCAGGTCAGGCAGCACACTCAGAGGGAAATTGACAGCTAACGTTTTGGGTCTTGTCTAAAATGTCAACTGTCCATTTCTCTTCACAGATGCTGCCTGACCTGTCGAGTTTGTCCAACGTTTTTGTGCGTTGTTCCAGAATTCCAGCATCTGCGATCTCATGCCTCCATGGTTCAGAGATTTTGTAACGTGGATTTCCTTTTTCACTATGTGAATTTCATCCTGGTCTCCGCTTTGGGGATCTCAGGTGTGATTCTGCAATTCAGGTTATCAACAGGACAAGTACCTAATCACATTGAAGAATTCCTACAGGCTGCACCCATGAAAAACAATGCAAAATTTTAAACTAATATTCTAAACATTTTAAGAACAAAATAAAGAATTAAACACAAAATTAATGGAGACAATTTATCGTAAACTTGTTTTCTAATGAAATGTGATGGAATTTGAATTATCTGAGGGAATGACAAATTATGCTACGGGCCAAAAAGACTGTCATATAGTAAATGATGGCTTTGAATGTTGCTAAAACCTTGCTACAAATTTAAGTGGCAACACCTTCAGGAATTTCTTTTGCAACAGAAATATTGGCAAAGCAGAATAATTTTCTGGTGGCACAGCTATGAAGCTAGTAGAGCTGCTGCCGCTGCACCAGAGACTTGAGTTTGATCTAGATTTGATTCAGAGATACAGCACAGTAAGTAACAGGCCCCTTTCCAGCTCAACGAGCTCGCGCCACCCAATTACACCCACGTGACCAATTAACCTACAAACCTATACGTCTTTGGAAAGTGGAAGGAAGCAGGAGCACCTGGGAGGAAACTCGCAGGTCAGAGGGAGAGCGAACAAACTCCTTACAGGCAGAGGTGAGAATTGAGTCCCTGTCGCTGGTGCTGTAATAGTGTTACACTAACTGTGCTGCCCCTCTGCTGATATCTGAAGTCTGAGCTGGTTACCTCCGGATGCTTGCGGTCCTTCCACATCACAAAAACATGTGGGTTGGTCAAGCAATTGGCCACTGTAAATTATCCTCTGGTGTGTAGGTGAGAGTTAGAATCTGGGGAATTGATAACAATGTGTGGAGAACGCAAAATCGGACTGAAATGTAGGCTAATGTAAGTGGGTTGGGGAGGGGTGGGGATTGATCACCAGTATGGACTTGATGGGCTGAAGGGTTTTTTACCTGCTGTATCTAAATACACTGGATTTCAGTTAATCAGAGGGAGGGGGAGGGGAGGGAACGTCGACTCAGACCATGAGAGGCCTGTGTTGGGCATTTTTATGCCTTACAAGGCGCAGACTGGAAGTCCCTGTGGGGCACCACTCCTCGCACAGACACTAGAGCAATGTCCTTGCTCAAGGACACAAACACGCTGCCACAGCTGAGGCTCGAACTAGCAACCTTCAGATCACTAGACGAATGCCTTAACCACTTAGCCACGTGCCCAACAGACGCTTACTTGAGACAACTCTTTAAAGAACAAAAACTAATCGAGAAAATAGCCAGGATTCCCTTTGTTTACTTTGGACACCGTGCTGCTTAATTGAGACAGGAGACTGTTGCCAAACAGCTTCTAACTAGCATCGGGTGCATGCACTTGTGTGGTGGTTAGACACTGCACCATGCTTACAACGAACAGTTTTTAAAATAGTGTCAGTTGTGAGTGCTTGTGTTTGAAAAGCAGTGAATTTTGTCACGGATGTTTGGTGAGAAATAAGGAGTAAGACCAATTCAGAACTGTTTCGCTCACTGTGGATTCAGGTATTCAGGCTTGGAGATGCCAGGAATGGTAGGGAGTGAAAAGGAAACAATTTCACTACTTCATCAAGTTAGGACCTACGAAGAATTTGAAGGTATCAGCAATCATCTTGAATGTTACAATGGAAAATCATCAAAAATTGCATGAAGGCAGTCGATTATCTACACTAGGTGACTGCGCTGATTTTGTTAACTTAGTCAATCTAAAGAACACGGCCGTGTACATTCAGCTCTCACCTGTGGCTCCAAGTCGCTGTTGGCATGTGACAGCAGCCACACCCTGGTACACCACTTTGACAGGTGGGCTAAACCAGGTGAGCCTCATACCCTGGAGAGATAGGGACATGCCTGTCCTAGCTTGCAAAGTCAGCACTGGCAGGCTGGATGGATGAGATCTACAGTCTGATCCAACGGCCAGGAAGGCAGTTCTGCAATGCTCTGTGGACAGCAAAGGGCACAACGAGGCACAGAAAAAGGCACAATCACCCACTGCAACTAAGGAAGATCCCAGTTGTGACGACCTTCGGTCCACTAGACCCAGACTTCTGAGGTCCAGAGAGTGGAAATATTCCAGTGCAATGGCTTTTTCACTTTAAAGACTCTCCCATGTAGGTTTCCTATCATCATCAGACACGATGGACAACCACCAAACCTGCCTTAGGAACTAATACACTGTTTTATAGTACTGTAGTAGTGTTGATATTGTTATACTTTGTTCTGTATTTCATTTAAACACATAATGTGTTACGCAGTTAAACAGTAGTTTGTCTTTTTTATACCTTTTTAACCATTTCAATGAAACTTCAGCTAATTGAGGCAGCCATTTAATTGGGCCAAATGTACTGGTCCTAATGTGTCCCAATTAAGCAGAATCCACTGTATTTTGAACTCTCCTCAATTCACCAAATACACGGAGGAAGGATATAAAAGCAAAACATAGAGCAGGGAATTCAACTGTTTGTTGCATGCACCAAGATGATGGCAAACCTCCTTGTTATAGTTTCCTGCTAATGACCTCATCATTAATCCTTGGCAAATTCCTGGCCACTGAAACTGGCTGCCAAGTATCTGCAATGTCACAATCACCGACAATCATGAAGTTTTCCTCTTAACATAAACATATGACCCACAGAGGCACAGACTTTACACAATGTTATCAATTGAAATGCTGCTCTCTTAAAAGGGGTGGGGGGAGAGAAGCTAAGTGTGCAGATTTCGGGCAATTTAAACTGTGAGGCAGAATTCAAGAAATTTGCAGATGCCGTACAAAGCCAGAGATTAAATTTCATCTTCATTACTCATGCTCACTTGTCCACGTATAATGCAATTTTTATATACTATTATATATGTTACAGTACCAACAATTGAAGAAAAAAGTGAAATTTACAACATCGGAAAAGCGAAATAGCTAATTGTGCTGTCAATGCCGCAGATGTTTGACAAGTGGATACAATCAGGGAATTACTGCGCCATTCTGAAGCAGGATTATAAAGAAATTAAAATAGTAAATATATTCTATTATAATAATAAAAAAAGATTCTTACTGTTGTGTCTTTTATTCTATCCTAAAAAAAAAGAAAAGAAAAAAAGTTTTAATAACAAATGCAAACAACTTTACTGCTTAATAGATTTCAAAGTAATGTTAGAATTTGCTGAACTGAATTTTGACAATTAAAATCTTCTGCTGAGTTAGCGAGCTTGTGTTGAAATCAACGTGTTGTGTTGGAATGCACTATACAGAACCCTGTCAGGGTTGTGCAACCATGATTTATACTCATGCCAGGGTGAGTGTATGCTATATTGTTCTTTAAAACATTTAAATACTTGCTTCTGGCTATTTCTTGTAAAATAGCAGACAGTGTTAACTACAATGCCTAGTGTGGTACTGAATCATACAAACATCCCTCAAGGTTGCTGCACAGGTTGACAGGATAATTAAGAAGGCCTATGGGATGCTAGGCTTCATTAATAGGGGGATTGAGTTCAAGAGTAGAGAGGTCATGTTGCAACTCTACAAATCTCTGGTGAGACCACACTGAGAGTATTGTGTTCAGTTCTGGTCTCCTCATTATAGGAAGGATGTGGAAGCTATAGAGACAGTGCAGAGGAAATTTACCAGGATGTTGCCTGGATTGGAAAACGAGTCTTATGAGGCAAGGTTAGCAGAGCTGGGACTTTTCTCTTTGGAGTGTAGAGGATGAGAGGGGACTTGATAGAGGTCTACAAAATTATGAGAGGCATAGATAAGGTGAATAGCCAGTACCTGTTTCCCAGGGCACGAATAGCAAACACCAGAGGGCATGTATACAAAGTTAAGGGAGGGAAGTTTAGGGGAGACATCAGGGGTAAGTTTTTTTTAGACAGAGGGTTGTGGGTGCCTGGAATGACTTGCCAGGGATGGTGGTGGAGGCTAAAACATTAGGGGTATTTAAGAGCCTCTTGGACAGGCACATGGATGAAAGAAAAATAGTGGGTTATGGGGTAGTGTGGGTTTAGAACCATTTTTTGGGTCAGCACAACATCGAGGGCCGAAGGGCCTGTACTGTGCTGTGGTGTTCTAGTGTTTTAGTGTAAACTAGAATGCTCCCAGACTCAATGTCTATTCTGTGCTGAGTCGGTCAAGCACTGGTGATATCTTTGATTTACTGGCTATGGTAATAAAATTATTATCGAAAATAGTAAGATTACTCATCTTGATCATCATCCATTGAGAAAGCAGATGCAGGTCTGTGTGGAGCCAAGACTGGTCTGGGCTGTGCTGTGAACTGTCCTCTCTCCACTTACCCCCTCCTGGCATGATAGCATGCTGACTATCACCACCCAGGATTACAAGTATATGTGCCTGCTCCCCTGAGATGACTAAGACTGCTAATGCCACATAACTGTATCCAAACAAGAATTATAATCAATTGAAAAAATCGATGGATAAACAACAAGATATTGTTGGACAATGGGGGGGGGGCAGAGAAAGTCAGAACCAAAAGAGTAACACACACAAAATGCCGGAGGAACTCAGCAGGCCAGGCAGCATCTATGGAAAAGAGTAAACAGTCGATGCTTCAGGCCAAGACCCTTCATCAGGGCTGGAAAGAGAGGAGTCAGAGCAAGAAGGTGGGGGGAGGGGAGGAAGAAGTACAAGGTGGTAGGTGAAACTGGGACTGGAGGAGGGGTGAAAGAAAGAGCTGGGAAGTTGATTGGTGAAAGAGATAAAGAAATCTGAAAGGAGAGGACAGAAGGCCACAGAAGAAAGGGAAGGGGGAGGAGCACCAGAGGAAGGTGATGGGCAGTTAAGGAGATAAGGTGAGAGAGGGAAATGGGAATGGGGAGTGGAGAAGGAGGGGGAGGGCAAGGGCAATTACTGGAAGCTGGATAAATCGATGTTCATGTCATCAGGTTGGAGGCTATCCAGACTGACTATAAGGTGTTGCTCCTTCAACCTGTCAGTCCATGGCCTCATTGCAGTAGTAGAGACTGCATTCAGTGCCAGTTACATCATTATAAGAGAGATGCTAAGGCTTTAGTGAGTGTGCAGAAGAGGTTTACCTGGATGCTGCTTGGATTAGGGGATATGTGCTACGAGGAGAGGTTAGACAATCGAGGGTTGTTTTCCTGGATCAGTGCAGGTTGAGGGGAGACCTTACAGTAAATTGTAAGATTATGAGAGGCATAGATGCGGTAAACAGTTGCTATCTTTTCCCCCAAGATACAAATGTCTGATACTAGAGGGCATGTACTTAGGCTGACAGGGTTTAGGTTCAAACAAGATTGTGGGGCAAGATTTTTATACACAGTGGTGGGTATCTGGAATGCACTGCTGGGGTGGTAGTGGAAGCATTTATAGGAGGTTCTTAGAAGGGCATATGAATGTGCAGAAAATGGAGGAACATTGTGTAGGCAGAAGGGATTAGTTTAGTTGGGCATTTAATTACTAGTTTAATTAGTTCAATACAACATCGTGTTCTGACGTTGGTTCCTGAGCTGCATTGCTGTACTGTGAGAAGTAAATATAATCACACTAATATGGACCTTTGGTTCTATGGAAATAGGTGCAAATTTGATTTGGATGCTCTTAGCTACGTATATTTGCTTTCCTCAGTGATGGGGTGCAGTGAGAGGAACTCCCTTGAACACCATGATATTTATATGTCATCTTTATATTAAAATGTTCATAGTTCAAGCAAATTCAGAGGTTTCCACTAATTATCACCAAGAAGATAAATGATTTAAGCTGGTAAGTTACAAAATGTTACCATCATAATTGAGAATTGCAAACTATATGGAGAAAACCTAGTCTGGCACCCTTGGAACTTGACTGGTGCCAGACTAAAGAAAATCCAGACCACAGGAATTGTCCCAAATTATTTTACTCTCAGCAGCAGCAGTGTTCTTTAAATATAAACAGTCCTCAGCTTACCATGGGCTCACAGAACTGTCTGCAACCCAAAGTTTCTGTTGGCTGAAATCACAAAAGTTACCCTAGTAGGTGAATTTGTTACTGATTCGTACAAATATTAATTAACGCTGGTCTTAGACTGAATCAGTTATTTAATACAGGTCTGGACTGCAGATACGACTCAGTCTGGACCACAGGCATTGCTCAACTAAAGATTCTAAACCTGCAACTTGAGTTTACACTTGCATGTTCCTCTGATGTTGCACAAAAACTACTACGAGAAATACATCATGTACCTGAACTCCTCCCCACTGCTTACACAGTTATGTATTGTGGCAAAGTAGAAAAAAAAATCTTCAAAACCGACAGCACACAAGTATCTTTCCTCTTGCTTGACCGCAATTCGTTTTGCATGTAATGCTGGCTGTGGAATCCACAAGTGTGCATATCTTTAAGTTTTAAACGTAGTGATGTTAAATTACAGATTCTGTTATCCAGTGCAGCTCTGTCTGATGCTCCTCCACATGTAAAATGCTCAAGGAAAAGCCGTCACTATCAAGGGCCAATCTGCAATGACCTATGGAAATGGAAAAGAGACCCCAGAGAGACTGTGACACACTGTGTTGTTGAAAACAGGCACCTTCTCAAGCCAATCCCACAATTTGGACTGATCTGACTATAACGTCAACTCCACCTTCTTTTTCCCTTCCGTGCTTAACCGGAATCTATATTAGAAGTATTTCAAGATTCTCTTTCATTGCCCTTTAAAGAAGAGTTCCTCAGCTCTAGTCAGCCAAATTCGATCCTGACCTCCAGTGCGGTCTGCGAAGGATTTGCACATTCTTGCTGTAACCACATGGGTGTCCTCCCACATCCAAAGACATGCTGGCTGGTGGGCTAATTGATTACTGTTTGCCCTTAGCGTAGGTGGGTTTTAGGAGAATCAGGAAATCAGGGGTGGGGATGGTGGTGGGGGGGGGGGGGTGCCAAGTGAGAGAGACAAGGTCAGAGTGAAAATGAATAAGAGAAAGGGATTACTCCATGACTTAGCATAAACTCAACAGGCTGAATGGTTTCAAACATCCTGCAGGCAACAAGAGTGTGTAATGATCAGATTTTTATAAATTTCAGTTAGAGCCTCTTCTCAACTCCTGTGGCTTGACAACAATCCAGAGATTGCAGCCTCTTTACCTTTGCCTTCTTTCTTTCTCTCTCTTTACCTATTTTTATTTCCTCAGTCAATTTTTTGCTTTCTTCCAATCTCTTGAGGAGATGGCAGGTGAAAACGTGGTGTACAAAAGAAAGGGACTAAAAGAGCGTGGATAATATTTAGAAGTTTTGGAGTAAAATGCAGAGTAATGCTCAGTTCAGTCGTGACCGCAGTAGAGGTGATATAGCACGAGTAATTTAGTTAGAGACTGTACAATCCTAATTCAACACAGCATCATAGATCAGAGCAAAACCACCAAATAAATTTCAATTTTTTTATGGACTACCATGGTCTTCATGGAAAAAAATCTCTAAAGATATAGAAGACATTCAAGGAAGCGCTTCAATGATTATGTTGTGGAATAAAATAGTAAATGTATTTGTTTGATCTCCTCGTGCATGGGAGCTATCTCAACTTGGGAGGACAAAAACAATCTTTTGAAGGATGGTTTGCAGAAATATTGCAGTTCATTGATTTACACATTTTGAACAAAGATACATAAAGCAAATTTAACACGTCACACACTTAAATTGGTTTTTGAATGAATGAAGCGAATGCGGAAGGTGAAAGCTAGCTGCCTGCCTTTTGATCGCCGGTGAGATCATCTTGCCATGGAAAGGGAAGACTGCCTTTTGATTACTGGTGGGATCGCTCTGCTTCTGGAGAGGGGAGACTGCCTTTGATCACTGGTGGGATCACTTTGTTACGGAAGAGGGGGAAGACTGCCTTTTGATCACCAGTAGGATGGCTCTGCTACCAGAGAGGGGAGACTGTCTTTTGATCACCAGTGGGATTGCTCTACTACTGGAGATGGGAGACTGCCTTTTGATCGCCAGTGGGATCACTTTGTTACGGAAGAGGGGAGACTGCCTTTTGATTGCCGATGGGATGGCTCTGCTACTGGAGAGGGGAGACTACCTTTTGATCGCTGGTGGGATCACTCTGCTACTGGAGACGGGAGACTGCCTTTTGATCACTAGTGGGATTGTTCTGCGATGGAGAGGGGAGACCACCTTTTGATCGCTGGTGGGATCACTCTGCTACTGGAGACGGGAGACTGCCTTTTGATCACTAGTGGGATTGTTCTGCGATGGAGAGGGGAGACCACCTTTTGATCGCTGGTGGGATCACTCTGCTACTGGAGACGGGAGACTGCCTTTTGATCACTGGTGGGATTGTTCTGTGATGGAGAGGGGAGACTGCCTTTTGATCGCTGGTGGGATCACTCTGCTACTGGAGACGGGAGACTGCCTTTTGATCGCTGGTGGGATTGTTCTGTGATGGAGACGGGAGACTGCCTTTTGATCGCTGGTGGGATCACTCTGCTACTGGAGACGGGAGACTGCCTTTTGATCACTGGTGGGATTGTTCTGCGATGGAGAGGGGAGACTGCCTTTTGATCGCTGGTGGGATCACTCTGCTACTGGAGACGGGAGACTGCCTTTTGATCGCTGGTGGGATTGTTCTGTGATGGAGACGGGAGACTGCCTTTTGATTGCTGATGGGATCACTCTGCTACTGGAGACGGGAGACTGCCTTTTGATCACTAGTGGGATTGTTCTGTGATGGAGAGGGGAGACTGCCTTTTGACGCTGGTGGGGTCGCTCTGCTACTGGAGACGGGAGACTGCCTTTTGATCACTGGTGGGATTGTTCTGTGATGGAGAGGGGAGACTGCCTTTTGATCGCTGGTGGGGTCGCTCTGCTGCCAGAGAGTGAAAGGCCTGCTGCTGTCCCTGGAGAACATTACCCAGGATTTTTGTGTTTTCGATATGACTATAGACTTTTTACAGCCTTCTAGTTGTTTTATATTCTAAATTTTTCACTTGACCTTTCTCATTCTTTGTGTGCAGGTGCGGGGAATTTAGAGGTTGATGTGCCTGTTCTGGTTTTGTTTGTTCTTTGTGTGTGTGGGGGAGGGGGGGATTTGGGGTTGATGATCATGCTACTGTTCTTTTCTTTCCTGGTTTCGTGGCTATCTGGAGAAGAAGAATTTCAGAGTTGCATATTTTGGTAATAAGTGAACCTTTGGAAGATGCGATTGATGTATCAAAATTAAGATAGTACAATTCTCTTCAGAGAAAAAATATGAATTTATTAATATAGATATAAGAATGTAAATGTATATCATTGATTACTGAACAACAATACTGAACCGTCCATCCCTCTCCCACTGAACACTTTAGTTCATTGTGCATTGCCACTTTAACATAAATTGGTAGGGGGAAGAAATCATAATTTAAATCCACCTGTGTTTGAGATTCAAAAATAGATTCTAGATTCAATTATAGCTACTAAAAATAATGTATAAAATAATTGCAGAGCTTCCACTGAGTCAATGATCTACTACACCGTTGCCCAAATCACTTCAATTCCAACCTCACTACTCGTGCTATGGCTTTATGACATGCTAGAGTTGTTTTTTTCTTTATTTAAAATGTATTAAGCTCTGAGCATTTTTGACTGCAAAGTTTCCACAAACTATCCTTCAAAAGATTTTTTTTTGTGTCCTCTAATTGAAATTTCTCATGCACAGTGAGATCAATTATCAGTTGTCACTCATCCTGAGTTGTCACAGTTACAGTAGGTCCAAGTTGTGGGTTCTGCCTTGTGTACAGCAAGTCTGACTAGTAAAGCAGAGCTGTGATCACCAAGTTCTCACAAATTTAACACATGTTCATTAGACTAACACTGACATAAAACTTACATAAAAAATATATTGTTCTGAATCTTCCTTTGGTAGTCAGTCCTTCTAAAATGTCTGCAACAATTTGGCAAAATACCATGTAATCAGCTAATCCCTTGGAAAACTAATAACTTAAGGGCAGATAATAAAACATCCAAATCATTATAGCTGTTGAGTTCATTAATTTCAGTGCTGAGGAATAAATTAGATTTTTGCAATGGCACAAAGAATACTATTTTTAAACTTAAATTACTTAATGCAGTTAAGATTTTCTCAAAAGTAGAATTTATGAATTATCATTAAAGATTAAATATGAGCTTTATTTGTCGTATATACTGTGCATTGAAACATACAATGAAATGTGCCATTTGCATCAATGACCAACACAGTTTGACAATGTACTGGAGATAGACTGCAAGTGTCACCATGCATCTAGCACCAACACAGCATTCCCACAGCTTTCCAAATATCAAATGGCATGTCTCTAGAGTGAGGAGTTTAGATGGGGTGGAGTTTGTTACGTGTGTTCAGGAAGGCTGTACTTGATCTGTTATTGGAAAATGAACCTGGTCAGGTGTCAGGTTTCTTAGTGGGAGAGCATTTTGGAGATAGTGATCACAATTTTATCTTCTTTACCAGAGCCTTGGAGAGGGATAGGAACAGACAAGTTAGGAAAGCCTGAGGGTAAGGGGAAATATGAGGCTATCAGGCAGGAACTTGGAAACATAAATTGGGAACAGATGTTCTCAGGGAATTGTATGGAAGAAATGTAGCAAATGTTCAAGGGATATTTGTGTGGAGTTCTGCATAGGTACATTCCAATGAAATGGAAAGGATGGTAGGGTGCAGGAACTGTGGTGTACAAAGGCTAACAACAGGAATTCTGCAGATGCTGGAAATTCAAGCAACACACATAAAAATTGCTGGTGAACGCAGCAGGCCAGGCAGCATCTCTAGGAAGAGGTGCAGTCGACGTTTCAGGCTGAGACCCTTCGTCAGGACTCTTCCTAGAGATGCTGCCTGGCCTGCTGCGTTCACCAGCAATTTTTATGTGTGTTGTGTACAAAGGCTGTTGTAAATCTAATCAAGAAGAAAAGAAGATCTTAAGAAAGGTTCAAAAAATAGGTAATGATAGAGATCTAGAAGATTATAAGGCTAGCAGGAAGGAGCTTATGAATGAAATTAGGAGAGCCAGAAGAGGCCATGAAAGGGCCTTGGTGGACAAGATTCAGGAAAACCTCAAGAAATTCTACAAGTATGTGAAGAGCACGAGGATAAGATGTGAGAGAATAGGACGAATCAAATGTGACAGTGGAAAAGTGTGTATGGAACCGGAGGAGATAGCAGAGGTACATAATGAATACTTCGCTTCAGTATTCACTACAGAAAAGGATCTTGGTGATTGTAGGAATGACTCACAGTAGACTAAAAAGCTTGAGCATGTAGATATTAAGAAAGAGGATGTGCTGGAGCTTTTGGAAAGCATCAAGTTGGATAAGTCACCGGGACCGGATGAGATGTACCCCAGGCTACTGTGGGAGGCGAGGGAGGAGATTGCTGAGCCTCTGGTGATGATCCTATGATCCTATCATCAATGGGGATGGGAGAAGTTCCAGAGGATTGGAGGGTTGCGGATGTTGTTCCCTTATTCAAGAAAGGGAGTAGAGGTAGCCCAGGAAATTATAGACCAGTGATTCTTACTTCAGTGGTTGGTAAGTTGATGGAGAAGATTCTGAGAAGCAGGATCTATGAACATTTGAAGAGGCATAATATGATTAGGAATAGTCAGAATGGCCTTGTGAAAGGCAGGTTGTGCCTTACCACCCTGATTGAATTTTTTGAGGATGTGACTGAACACATTGATGAAGGCAGAGCAGTAGATGTAGTATATATGGATTTCAGCAAGGCATTTGATAAGGTACCCACGCAAGGCTGATTGAGAAAGTAAGGAGGCATGGGAACCAAAGGGACCTTGCTTTATGGATCCAGAACTGGCTTCCCCACAGAAGGCAAAGAGTGGTTGTTGACGAGTCATATTCTGCATGGAGGCCAGTGACCAGTGCTGTGCCTCAGGGATCTGTTCTGGGACCCCTACTCTTTGTGATTTTTATAAATCACCTGGATGAGGAAGTGGAGGGATGGGTTAGTAAATTTGCTGATGACACAAAGGTTGGGGGTGTTGTGAATAGTGTGGAGGGCTGTCAGAGGTTACAGCAGGACATCAATAGGATGCAAAACTGAGCTGAGAAGTGGCAAAGGGAGTTAAACCCAGATAAGTGTGAGGTGGTTCATTTTGATAGGTCAAATATGATGGCAGAATATAGGATTAATGGTAAGACTCTTGGCAGTGTGGAGGATCAGAGGGATCTTGGGATCTGAGTCTATAGGATACTCAAAGCTGCTGTGCAGGTTGACTCTGTGGTTAAGAAGGCATATGGTGCATTGATCTTCATCAATCGTGGGATTGAGTTTAGGAGCCGAGAGGTAATGTTGCAGCTATATAGGATCCTGGTCAGACCCCACTTGGAGTACTGTGCTCAGTTCTGGTCGCCTCACTACAGGAAGGATGTGGAAACCATAGAAAGGGTGAAGAGGATATTTACAAGGATGTTGCCTGGATTGGGGAGCATGCCTTATGAGAATAGGTTGAGTGAACTCGGCTTTTTCTCCTTGGAGTGACAGAGGATGAGAAGTGACCTGATAAAGGTGTATAAGATGATGAGAGGCATTGATCGTGTGGATAGTCAGAGGCTTCTTCCCCAGGGCTGAAATGGATAGCACGAGAGGGCACAGTTTTAAGGTGCTGGGAAGTAGGTACAGAGGAGATGTCAGCGTTAAGTTTTTTTTATGCACAGAGTGGTGAGTGCGTGGAATGGGCTGCCAGTGACGGTGGTGGAGGCGGATATGATAGGGTCTTTTAAAAGATTCCTGGATGGGTATATGGAGCTGAAAATAATAGAGGGCTATGGGTAACCCTAGGTAATTTCTAAGGTAAGGACACTTCTGGCACAGCTTTGTGGGCTGAAGGGCCTGTATTGTGCTGTAGGTTTTCTAAGTTTCTAACTTACTAACCTGAACGTCTCTGGAATGTGGGATGAAACTGGAGCTCCCTGCTGAAGCCCACACAATCATGAATAAACTCCTTACAGACAGTGGTGAGAACTGATCCCTGATAATGGTGCTGTGAAGTGTTACACTAGCCACTATGCTACCATGCCAGTCTTTTGGTGAAACCAGCATTTGTTTCACAATCTCCTGGACCTTGGGGAAGATGGCGGTGAACTGCTGCAATCTCATGGTGAAGAAATTCCAACTGTGTAATTGGATTTAGACCCAGAAATGACAATGGAATGATAAAAGGGGAAAACATTACATAGCTAGATAGATACTTTATTGATCCCAAAGAAAATTACAGCATTACAAATGCACAGATATACAAGTATTAGAAGAAAAGTAAGAAAGTAGAAAAATAAGTTACCGCAAAAGGTCTAACAGGAGGGAGTCATCATTTCCTTGGCTATAGGTTGACTCATTATAGAGCCCAATGGCTGAGAGTAAGAATGACCTCAGATAGTGCCCTTTGGAGCGGCACAGTTGTCTTACTAAAAGTACTCCCCTGTTCAGCCAAGGTGGCATGAAGTGGCTGAGAAGCATTGTCCCGAACTGCCAGGATTTTCCGTAGGCCTTTCAGCCTCCAGTGTGTCCAGTTTGACTCCTATAACAGAGCCAGCCTTCAATCAGTTTATTGAGCCTGTTGGCATCACCCCTGTTGATGCCATTGCTCCAGCACACCACTGCACAGAAGATTGTACTGGTGACAACAGACTGGTAGGAGAGGCCTGCATACTCCAAAGGACCTCAGTCTCTTCAGGAAATAGAGGCGACTCTGGCCCTTCTTGTACACAGCCTCTGTATTGGTGCTCCACTCAGATTGTCATCCAGGTGCACCCCCAGGTACATGTAGGTCCTCACCACATCCACGTTCTCACCATCAATATTAACAGGAAACAGTGCAGGCTTAGTCTTCCTAAAGTCCATCACCATCTCCTTTGTCTTACTGATGTTGAGCTGCAGATGATTCAGCTTGCACCATTTGACAAAGTCTTCCACCAGGGCCCTGTATTCATCCTTTCTTTATACACCCAACTATTGCTGAGTCGTCAGAGAATTTCTGCAGATGACATGACTCAGTGTTGTATCTAAAGTCTGAGGTTTGTAGGGGGAAAGCTACTAAATATCACTATTGTTGCCTTATTTTCCTCAAATTGGATGCCTCCTCCCCTCAAGAGCACGAACAGTCTGACAGAGACATAGTGCAAAAGGTTGCACGTCTCCACACTGCAACTAAGATCCTCTCAGCTCTCATGGCAAATGATATGAAGGACTAGCCATCTGATTTTGACTAAAGCAATGTATAGACATTAATATGTGAGGCTCCTTTCTCGATACGCCAAAACATCAGTTTGAATGTTACAACTATGATGATTTGTAAAGTTCTGTTCGACAATTTCCTATGTTAGGATTGCCACTTGGGGTTACTACTCAGTACTACAATCACATTACATTAACTTTTAGGCATGTACAAATCTGGGTTCCTATTACATTACCGCACATTTCAACTTCCCAGTATTTTCAACGGATAAAACATATACTGGGCCACTGTGATACTTTAATTCCCAAGTTAAATCCGTGTTAGTATTTTTCAAACTTCATTTCACTCTCGGCAATTCTTGCCTCGCAGGTAAATTGCAGTGTATTGTTGCAGCAAGCAAGCTGGGCCTTGTGGTATCCTCCTTAGCCATGGTCTCCAGTATGGGAAGATGACTCGTGTTGTGCCTTTCAGAAGGGCTGCAAAGACAAACCAGAGAACTACAGGCCAGTGAGCCTAACTGTGAGGTTAACTGGAGGGTATTCTGAGATACAGGAACTGTCTGCAGTTGGAAAGACAAGGAAGTTAGGGATTCTCAGCATGGCGTTGAGCTTGAGAAATCATGCGTCTCACACGCGATTTGAGTTTTTTTTTTGAAGAGGATTGGTAACAGCAGAACAGAAAACACTGTCTAGATAGACTTAGGCAAGGCTTTTGATTCGGTCCTGCTTGGTAGAGTGGCCCAGAAAGTGAAATCACACAAGACCCAGGATTGTATACTAAGTAGTTGCGGAGGAAGGAGTTAAGTGTGGTCTGCCTTTAGGCCTGGAAGCCTACAACTAGCATTGTGTGACAGGGTCAGAAATCTGTATTGGGTCCCCATTTATATTATGATTTCAATGATCATCTGGGAAGGTGGGCCAAGGAATGGCAGATTAAATTTAACTTAGACAAGAGCAAGCTGATGCACTTTCGGAAGTTAAACCAAGACATAATGAAGGGCCAGATCCATGGAGGATATTGTAAGTCAAAAGTGGAGTGTAGGACTAAGGGTGCTGGTAGAGGCAGATACATTAGTGACATTTAAGAGACACACAGATAGGCACATGGATGAAAGAAAAATGGGCTATGCAGGAGGGAAGCATTACATTTATTTTAGAGTAGGTTAAAAGATCGACACAACATTGTGGGCCAAAATGCCTGCACCGAGCTGTACTGTTCTATGTTCTGGAGCAGTAGTTCCCATGGCGGCTGATATTGTCTCCCGGGGTGGTGGGAGTTTCTGAGGGGCAATAAAGATAAAGAGGGCGATGGGGGGTGCTCAGTAGCAAGGAGGGCAGCTGAGGATTACAGGCTTAATTTAATAAATGACTTACTAGTTAGAAGCACTTGATCGTCAGTTCCTCATATATAATCACAATCATCACCTCATCTCTTGCTAACCCACTGTTCTTTTATACTTTGCTCAAAGCATGTTGTATTTGTTGAAAAGTAGTGTGACACTTCTGCATTTGGCATATCATGAGAAACCTGGACAGAAGAAATCAGGTTATTTCCAGACAAAGCCCACACAATATTGCCATTCACTACTGTTGTATCGTGTTAGCTAGTATGATTCCCATTCTCTAATCATGCAGTGACATAATTCTTGTGAATTAGACTCTCGAATTCAATGGGGTAAAGTTCAGAATCCGCCCTTTCAAATGGTCTTGACTGTATTTCTCGATCATGGGCCAAGTGAGATATTGCTGCCCCACTTTCTATACCTTCAGGCAGAGAGTGAGGTTTTGCCTGAGCTCTGACGATATCATAACCTTCCCCTTTATTGATCATGCGCCTGAGGTTGGACTTAAACAATGGGTGATTGACTGTGGTCATTAATTCATAACAAAAATGTCAGAAGCAGACCAAATGAAGAACAGTAGACAGTATGGTGTGAAGTATCTGAAGTATGGATTTATACCAGCACCAAGCAACCAATAGCAGACAATGTTAAAAAGTCTTTTTTTCCAAATGAGGCAATGAAACTGTCCAGGTTCTTTGAACATTTGAACTGAATACACTCTAATAAAGCAAACAAGAACTTGGCCTATTTTCAGTTACTTTGTAAAAACTTTCAGAAACAGAAAACATTTCAAAACATGTTTGCCAGCACTTCACTACAAAACACTTCATTGCACATTGGTAAATATTGAAGGCAACATACAATTGGAGAAGAACTGATTCTGCCAGCAGTAAGGCAGGTTCTGAGAACAGTTCTAAGTCACCAGACTAAATAACTAAAGTGATTCCGCTCAGCAACAACTCTGTTCAAAGACGAAGAGATGAAATGTCTGAGAATGTGGAAGACACATTGTGCAATGTACTTAGGACAACAGAATTTGCTCTGCAGTTGGATGAATTAACTTTGTCAAGCAACAAATCTTTGCTACTTGGTTATGTTTGCTTCATAAAAGAGGAAAGCATGGCTCAAGAGTTGTTATTTACAAGGGCGCTAGAAACAGGTTTGAAGGGGGAGTCAGTATTTCAGGTTGTTGATCAATTTTTCAAAGAGAAGGACATTCTTGCTTGTGCAATAGATGGGGGCACCATCAATCACAGGAGGCAACCACGGGGTTATTACTTTCCTGAAAAAAGCTGTATCTATCATATTTACCATTCACTGTGTAACTCACAGACAATACCTTGTCACAGAAAACCTAAATGGTAGGCTGCATAAATCATTAAATACTGTTATCAGAGTAGTAAATAACATCAAGTCCCATGCTCTCAATTCTTGACTATCTCGAGGGCTTTGTATTGAGAGTGATGAATAGCCTGAATGCTTGCTGTTGCACACAGAAGTCAGACAGCTCTCAAAAAAGAAACTGACTGAGAGACTTCTATGCGCTTTTTGAAACTGTGATAAAATTCTTTGAAGACTCAAATGCTTCATTCAGTAAGAATATTAAGCATGACGTTACTTAATTGTCAGAATTATTTGCAAAGTTTAATGAAATCATTCTCCAATTGTAAGGAAATGATGTGTATCTTATCAAGGTCAAATTAGTTGACTCCTCATTTCTGTCCAAGTTAACCCTATTTCAATACAACATAGGTTGCCATGACTTTTTCCAATTTCCAAGCCTCTCTGAATTGAAAGAGAAGGAAAGAATACCAGACGATGATCTTCAAATGCACTGTGCCCACCTGGCTGAGCTGCAAAAAGACATGTCAGAGAGATTTCAGGATCTTCTCTTAATCCAAGTTCCAGATTGTGTAATAAATCCGTTCCTGAACACTTGGAATAAGGAATTAACAGGAAGGAAGAACTGATCTCGCTACAAAATGACTGAGCTGACGCCCAGGTTCTCAGGACTTTCGGCTGCAGGAAGAAATCTCTGAACACTATTCTGCACTGTAGAAAAAGGTCAAGATGTTCTTTGTTGCTTTTCCAACATCAGTGGAGTGCAGTTTCAATACAGTCGCCCAACTTCTTTCAGAACAATGAAACAGACCGCAAATTACTGAACGTGGGAATATGAGACTGCAGCTGAGTGACATTCAGCCTGACGTTGAGAAGCCGATATCACTGCATCAAGCCCATCCATCTTGTTGAAAGGTGAGAAAGCAAAGAGGTCGTGAATAGTTGGGTTATGAATGCACACTCTAAAATTATTTTTACTGTGATAAAGAAATAATCTAATTCGTAGCGTTAAATAGATTTGCATAATTTTTGCAATTATTTGTCATTGGTTTGAATCTGCAGTTTCTATCTTATTTCACTGTACATCGTAAATCAAAATTTTTATTGTTTTTATGTAATGACTGGAAAGGGAGAGAGGGACACAGGGGATGTGGACGGGGAGTCAAGGGGGTTACCAATAAAGTTTGTGAACCACAGTTCCAGAGGGACCGAGGGGGTACAAGTATTTAGTGGCCACAGAGGTAGGCAAGGTAGTGAAGAAGGTGCACGGCATGCCTGCCTTCATTGTACAAGACACAAGTGTACAAGAGTTGGGATGTATAGGACCTTAGTTTTTCCAAGATAAATATGGAAAGCTCTATGGAATAAACTGCCAGAAGAAGTGGTAGTAAAGGTACAATTACAATATTTAGAGGAGACTTTGGACAGATTCATGACGAAGAAATATTTACACTCATTTGGGGCAAATATAGGCAAATTGGATCAGCTCAGGAAGGCATCTTGGTCAGCATGGGTGAGTTGGACCAAAGGGCTTATTTCTATGCTGTAGGAGTCTGTGATTGCCTGTCCGGCAAGAAGAGAGACAACAGTTCTAAAATGCCGTCTTTCAGGTTCAGCTAGAAATCTCAGCTGCCCTGGTGGCTGCAGGAAGAATGAAAGACTGATGACCAATCAGGAGGGCAGGTGAACATGAACAAAAATTCAATGTGTAATGTACATAGCCATCCCTTCCTCACCTTGCTACGAAATCAGTATGTATGAAGCTTAAAAAATTAGTGAGGGCAGATGTGACTTAATTCCACACCCAAGTTGGTTGACTCCTACTGGTATCTTTGACTTTTAGAAGACTCAGCTACCTTTCATTGTTGACTGCTTTTCACACTGCAAAATGATAACCTGCAAGAGTGACTAATTCAAACTTGTATCATAAACATAGAACGTATTTCATTTTAACAACGGGCAAAGGAATATGATAATCCTTGAAGGTCATGCATTTTTCCTCCACCTCATTGCCTAACTATTCAAGATGTCCTTAGTTGTCCTAGTCCTGGATATCATTTCTGAATAAGCCTTCTTCAATAATTCACAATACTATTAAATGCAAAAACCACTGCTGGTGGTTAACACCAAGGGAATGAAATTAAACTCTCAGATGACCCAAAATACTTTACATATTGTATCCCATCCAACTGACACCGCAAGACTGTTTAAAAATAAATTGATTTGCTTTGGGCTGTTTTTTTTAAGCTGGTAAGGAGAAACATTGGCCTGGACATCAACAGAGTTCAGAATCCAAACGATGTTTTTAGTATCCTCTGAACAGGCTGTAAGGACTCATTTTGATCTCACTTCCTGCAGCCTTTCAGTACAGACTTATTTTAGAGCAGTAATGAATCAAACCCTTCCGGCTCCAGTGGAATTAACTCTGATACTTTTTATTGTCTGTGCCTTGCAAGGCATGAAAATGCCCGACGCAGACCTCTCATGGTCTGAGTCGACGCTCCCTCCCCTTTTATTGTTTGCTTCAGCAGAATCATTGCAATTATGAGAAGTCCTCATTGACTCAATACTGCAAGAATAGGAGAGCAAAAGGCAACCATTTTGAAACTAAATATTTTTTCCCATTCTACATTAAAGGCAAACTCCAAAGAAATTATGAACAATTGAATTCTCCCTCAGCTGATAATTTGGAAATGTTTTGTTTTTTTAAAAAGTTCTTTGAACATTTTCTTTATGACTCTTGAATGTTAAACCCATGGGTATCATTTTACCTCAATACTTCATCTCCCTTTAACAACTGCCATATTCACCAGCTTTTATTAAACATGTCTTGCAGAAGTTTCCTTAATTTGCACGTCAGAGATTGGGATAGAACAGGCTGATATGTCAACAGTAAGCAAGAGGATGTGCTGGAAATTTTGGAAAGCATTTGGATAGATAATTCCCTGGGTCCAGACAGAATACAGACCAGGTTAGTACAGGATGAAAGGGAAGAGATTACTGCACCTTTGGTGATGATCTTTGCATCCTTACTGGCCACAGGAGTAGTGACAGAGTACTGTAGGGTGGCAAATATTATTCCTTTGTTCGAGAAAGGTAACAGGGATAACCCTGGGAATTACAGATCAGTGAGTCTTATGTCAGTGGCAGGTCTTACTATTGGAAAGGATTCTCAGAGACAGGATCTACCAGCATTTGGAAAAAAGCAGACTGATTAGGGATAAACACAAAGGACCTAGTGGAGACTAGAAATCCAGAGCAACACACACAAAATGCTGGACGAACTGAGCAGAATCAGAATTAGGTTTAACATCAGTGGTATAAGTTGTAAGAATTGTTGTTTTGCAGTAGCAATATATAATAATAAAAATAACTATAAATATATACACACACACACACACACACACAAAGTAGTGAAAAAAAGAGGAAAAAAAGTGAGGTGAGTTCATTGTCTATTGGGAAATCTGATAGTGGAGGAGAGGAAGCCGTATCTGAAACATTGAGTGTGAGTTTTCAGGATCCTCTACCTTCTCCTTGACCGTAGCAATGAGAAGACAGCATGTCACCGTTTGAAGGTGTCCTCGATGCTGGGGAGGCCAGTGCCCATGATGGAGCTGGCTGAGTATACAACATCCTGCAGCTTTTTCCGATCCTGTGTGGTGGTCCCTCCGTACCGGATGGTAATGCAACCAGTTTGAATGCTCTCCATGGTACATCTGCGGAAATTCGTGAGAGACTTTGATGACATATCTAGTCTCCTCAAACTCCAAATCAAATACAGCCATTGCCATGCCTTCTTTGTTAATGCAGCAACATGTTGGGCCCAGGATATATCTTCAGAGCTGTTGGCACCCAGGTTCTTGAAACTTCTCACCCTTGCCATTTCTGATCCCCCGATAAGGACTGGCTTATGTTCCCTCGACTTCCTCTTCCTGAAGTCCACAATCAGTTTCTTGGTTTTACTGATGTTGAGTGCAATGTTGTTGTTGCCACACCACTCGACCAGCTGATCTACCCCACTCCTGTACACTTCCTTGTCACCATCTGAAATCCTGCCAACAATGGTTCTGCCATCATCAAATTTATGGATGGTGCTTGAGCTATACCTAGCCACACTGTTGTGGGTATAGAGGCAGTAGCACAGCGAGTTAAGCATGCATCTTTGAGTTGTGCCAGTGTTGATTGTCAACAAGGATTATTTCCAATCAGCACTGATTGTGGAATCCTGGTGAGGAAGTCAAGGATCCAGATGCAAAGGGAAGTACCGAGGTCCAGGCTTTGAGGTTTGTTGATTGGAACTGAGGGTGTGATTTTGTTGGAACACTGAGCAGTAATCAATAAACAGCAGCCTGACATAGTATTGCTGTTGTTCAGGTGATCCAAGGCCAAGTGGACAGCCAGTGAGATCACATCGGCTGTAGTGGTGAAAGGAAATTGCAGCAGGTCCAGGTCCAGGTCCCTGCTGAGGCAGCTGATTCTGGCCATGACCAACCTTCAAAGCACTTCAATACAGTAGATGTGAGTGCAATTGGGTAATAGTTATTGAGGCAGTTCAATGAACCCCTACTCTTCTTGGGACGAGTATAATTATTGTCCATTTGAAGCAGATGGGTCACCTGATGAAGGGTCTCAGCCCGAAATGTTGACTGTTAATTCATTTCCACAAATACTGCCTGACCTGCTGAGTTCCTCCAGCATTTTGTGTGTCTGATTAGGGATAGTCAACGTGGCTTTGTGGGGCAGATGATATCTCCTGAGCCTGACTGAATTCTTTGAGGAAGTGACAAAACACCTTGGAGATAGCGGAGCAGTGGACATGGAGTACATGTATTTTAGTAAGGCATTTGCCAAGGTTCCCCATTCCTCATTCAGAAAGTCAGGAGGCGTGGAATCCAAAGAAGCCCGGCTGCGGGGATTCAGAACTGGCCTGTCCCTTAGAAAGATAGATGATGGTAGTAAATGGAGCATATTTGCCAGTGATCAGTTGTGTTCCGCAGGGATCTGTTCTGGGATCCCTGCTTTTTGTGATTTTTATAAATGACTTGGATGAGGAAGTGGAAGTGTGAGTTCGTAAGTTTGCAGATGACATGAATGATGGTGGAGTTGTGGATAGGTTAGAAAGTTTTTGTTGGATACAACGGGTTATCAATAGGATGCAAAGGCTAAGAAGTAGCAGGTGTAGTTCAATCCAGAAAAATGTAAAGTGATTCATTTGGGAAGGTTGAACGTGAAGGAAGAATACAAGGTTAATGGCAGGATTTTTAGCCGTGTGGAGGAATGTAGGGATCATAGGGTCCACATCTATAGTTGCAGCGCGTCGATAGGGTTGTTAAGGTGGTGTATGGTGCGTTGGCCTTCATTAGCTGGGGGTTGAGTTCAAGAGCCGCAGGGTAGCATTGCAGCTCTATTAGACCCTGGTCAGACCACACTTGGAATATTGTGTTCAGTTTTGGTCACCTCATTATAGGAAGGATGCAGAAGCTTTAGAAAGGGCGCAGAAGCTTTAGAAAGGGCGCAAGGTAGATTTACAAGGATGCAGATTGGATTGGAGAGAGTGTCTTTATGAGGATAGGTTGAATGAGATAGGGCTTTCCTCTTTGGAGAAGAGGAGGAGGATGAAAGGGGACTTAATGGAGGTGTACAACTTGATAAATCAGAATCAGATTTAATATCACTGGCATACATCATGAAATTTGTTATGTGGCAGCAGTACACTGCAATAAATAATAAAAACTGTAAATTACATTAAGTATATATATTTAAAAAGTTAAATTAAATAAGTAGTGCAAAAAACAAGTAGTGAGGTAGTGTTCAGGGGCTCAATGTCCATTTGGAAATGTGATGGCAGAGGGGAAGAAGCTACTACTGAATCATTGAGTGAGCGCCTTTAGGCTCTGGTATCTCCTCCTTCCCGACGGTAGCAATGAGAAGAGAGTATGTCCTGGGTCCTTAATGATGGATGCCGCCTTTTTGAGGCATTGCTCCTTGAAGTTATCCTGGATGCTGGTGAGGCTAGTGCCCACAATGGTGCCCACAATGGCGCCCACTGAGTTTACAACTTCCTGCAGCTCATTTCGACCCTATGCATCCCCATACCAGATGGTGATGAAGCCAGTTAGAATGCTGTGCATGGTACATCTGTAGAGATCTGAGTGTCTTTGGTGACTTATGAAACAGTGAATCGCCAGAGTCCTTTTCCCCAAAGGCGGAAATGGCTAAACAAGGAGCATAACTTTAAGGTGTTTGGAGGTAAATATAGGAAGGATGTGAGAGGTACTTTCATTCCCCCTCACCCCCACAAAGAGAGTGCTAGGTTCAGGGAACGCACTGCCAGGGGTGGTAGTAGAGGCAGATGGATTAGAGGCACTTTGGGGACTCCTACATAGGGACATAGATGAAAGAAAAATAGAGGGCAATGTGGGAGGGAAGGGTTAGACTGATCTTGAAGTAGGTTAAAGGCTTGGCACAAAGTGGGTTGAAGGGGCCAGCTTATAAGCTTATCCCTGTATCGTAGTGTTTTGAATGAGTTCACACTCAGAAGGGTAGAAAATAATGGTGGCAGGGTAGTCAAAAATGGACTTAGGTTTGAGCATTTGGCAAGGTGAGAAAGCTAAGAGGAAAGGGGTGGTGGGAAAAAGTAGAGTCATGCTATGAAGGTAAAAATAGGTTTATTTTAAAATGATGCTGGGGTTTAATGCTTATCTTCAGGGCCATTTGTGATACTATTATGCATATTTGGTCTAAATTCAGTTTGCACCATGGCGAGGGATGAAGTTTGTGCCAGAAAAGACAATGACCAAATACACACACACACACACAAAAAAAACCAAGCTTGAAATATTTACGTACTGAATGATTTGTCTGGATGGCATGCAAACAAAAGCTTTTCCACTGTACCTTGGTACATGTGACAATAATAAACAGATTACCAAATGAGCTGGTTTTGATGATGTCCCATTGTCCTGTGCAATTCATAAACTTGTTTTGGTTTCATCAATGGAAAACATCCCAAATATATTGTACTGGAGTCTTGGTGATCCCCAGTTCCCACTATGAATAAGAAGAGATAACAAGGCAGAGGAAGGGCTTTTAGAAAGCTGAACAAGCTGGTCTGTTTTTGTCTTAAATGGGAAAAAAAGGACTTTACAAGGTCTTAAAGTTCCAATCTGCTGAAATTCTACTCTAGAAGTCATATTAAGTCAAATAAGACAAGGCACAGATTTTCTTGTTTTCATTATCCAAAGATAAATTATACAATTTAATCTTGGTTCTGTGTGCTCATCTTACTGTGAAATTAGGCAACTTATTGATTCATATCCAGCCTTGTCTAATAAAGTTTGCTCAGTCCAACTTTAGCGCAATTGAGGCAGTACATATGAGGATAATGATAATATCCAGTTTATAATCACAAGGGACTACTTCTGTTACATCCCAGGGTCACAATACCATACAAGTAGATACAGAGCAAAGCAAGTTAACTTCCAGAGTAAAATTTCTCAGGACACTTAGAAGGCAAATGAGACAACTGAATGTGAAGAAAGCAACGATCTTAATTTATAACTCTTCCTTACCCATAATCTTATTTCCCCTTCATGAGACTTTCTAAGACATCAATACTGCACATCTCCAGACGGATTACAAAAGATTTATTGTACAATTTGTAATCAACCTTCACCAATATTTCAGTCTAAACTATCTCCAACTACCTTAGCAACAGCTTGTGGCCAGTGCCACGAGGGAGTACTAAATTTTTGTCTTTAAATCTTCCAATCTGTCACCCTACAAATTTTTTTTCTCTAGTCTTACTTGTCTGAAACCAGAATTCATTGTATTATCATTCTAATTTGCTTTTCCCCCAAGTCATAATTCATAAGCTTCCTAAATTTATGCTCTATTGTATAATGTTCCAACTTCTAAAACAAATGTTCTAAATAAATTTTATTCACTTTCCACCCTTCTAATCTTTTTATCCTGCAGAATATTTTCTTCGATAGAACCAGTAGTCTTTAGAATAAGTAAGTAAATACAATATGCAATATAGCAATTTGATAGACGAACTCACAGCTTGCTGGAAGTGATACTTTAATCAGTTGTTAATTAGCTTCTAAAAGTTTTTGAATATTTAAAACTGCAATTTCTAACAATTGTTTCAGCTAAAGGGACAGTTGACATGCCCTTTTCTTAATTATGATGAACTCCACATAACCTTCTCCCTGTTTTGAACTTTAACATCAGAGGTGAAGGCTGACGATAAAGGCAGAATGAACATTTATTTAGTTATTTTTAATTTATTTATTGAACTACAGTGCAGAATAAGCCCTTCCAGCCCTTTGAGCTGCGCTACCCAGCAATCCCCGACCTTACCCTAGCCTAGTCACAGGATGATCTACAATGATCCATTAACCTACCAACGTGTACGACTTTGGACTATGGGAAGAAACTCATGTGGTCACAACAACGGCCGGAATTGAATCCGGGTCACTGGTACTGTAAAGCATTGAGCTAACCACCATGCTACTGTGCCATCCAACAATGTCTATAACTGTCCATTACAATTTATTAGCTGATTAAACCACGTTACTTTTGTTTTCAAAACAGCTGATTTTCGATCAGCAAAGATCTGTAGTTTAGGCGCAATCTGGAATTCCAGACTCAGATGTACTGGATGAGAGGATCATCAATGCAATAAAGTGATCAATGTTAATTTATTCTTCAGAACTTTTGGCTAAAATTCAGATACATTACTGGGCGGTGAGGTGAGGGTTAGTAAGGGGGTATAATGTCTGAGTGAAATAATTCAAAAAAGACTCCAAGCCTTCCACAGTAGAGCTACTAGGACTTGATATTTCAATCCCTATGGTAAGTCGGCACTCTTGATGTTGGCAGTGGGATTGGAGTGGTGACAAGGAAGGTAGGTACGTCATCAGGTGGGCACCCTCCTTCTTTGACGTTTCGTTGATAAGCCCACGACGTCTCCAGAGGGCTCAGTGGTGCTACCTGGTGTCCCAGATACACGCCCCCTCAGTTCCATAACCTCCCATCTTCATCTTGTAGCCCAGTCATTGTCTTTCCTTTTAATCTAAATCCAATTGCGGCTTTCTTCTGTTGCATTTGACAAGGGCTTGATTGCTTGTTGAAGGGAGTGACCCCTCTCCCCCACCTTCTTCAATAGACTGGTCGTAGATGTAGCAATGAATCCCCTGCATCCCACTAGAGATCACAGTGAACAACAGTGGTAAGGACAGTAAAACCATTTTGTCCTGCAACTTTGGAGAATATCAGCTATTACACTGTGGAGTGAGCTATGAGTGAAGAGAGAAAAAAATACAGGCAGTTGATAGTTGTATGACCTCAGGAATTGGTTTGAGGACAGCTAACATTCCTCTCGGCTACAAGGTCCCACCGGTCAGGGTGAGATTCAAAGGAAACAGGTGAAAAGAAACTAATCACTCAAACCCACAAAAATTATCAAAAGAATCTGCCTTCAACTCATTAGTTCTTTATGTTCAACTGTGCAAAAATTTTTTCCCCTGAAAAATATTTTTACAGATTGAACTGCTGTCCAGCGGAACCCAATATCTGTATGTTCAATGCTAATATATAACTACAGTAACACATATCCTTGATTCCTCTCTCAGGCCTTCCTCGCAGTTTCCTCCAAGACATGGAAACACAGCTGACACTGATTACTCCAGCTTTTTGTAATTTACGGTTCCAATAAAGCGGCCGTCTAAAAGTGACACCTCAGCCCAGGAGGCAACATCACTAGGGAGTAAATTACCACCCAGTGCAGAGGAAAAGCTGAATTGGTGCTCTTACTGAAAGTAGAGACAGGAGGAAACAGGCACCAGGATCTTGGAGCTGGTCCAAGCCTGCGATAATCCAGT
This sequence comes from Mobula hypostoma, assembly GCF_963921235.1. Lineage (NCBI taxonomy): Eukaryota > Metazoa > Chordata > Chondrichthyes > Myliobatiformes > Myliobatidae > Mobula > Mobula hypostoma. The sequence continues at coordinate 141,143,793 of NC_086098.1, forward strand.
CCTAATTAATGCTTAAGAGGCATTACAAGCAACTGTGGCATTACAGGCAGAGGGGCAGGATTAAAATTATTTCTCATCATTTCTCAAATACAGCAGATTTACGTGATAGCTAGCTGAACCAGTTTTCTTCATTCCATTCTCAGGGAAAAAATTGCACATATTTATATGTTAATGTCAATATAACTGCAGATTATCAAAGAAGCATTTCATATGGACAAGGATTAGTATTATGGGAGTGGGGTGCTCAAGAGGTAGAACTTTGGCTAGCTTACAAGCAAACAGCTCTGACTGCAAAATGATGAAGTGAGTGGAGGAAAGAGCAACTGTTATATGTTCTAAACAATGATATTGGCATCAGATTGGCAGGCTATAATTCTTGTTGTAATTGCTTTGCAGAAACTGAAAATCTAGGTGCAAATCTAAAATCACGACTGCAGGCAAGCTGATTAGCAAGCATGGCACACACAGTCAGCCTCCCCAGAGGAAGCTAGCAGACAGAACCCATTGTTGGCTGTTTCCCTGAATCCATCCAACAACTTCCTGCCAGCACAATGATCTTGGAGATCATCAGAATGGTGAGTGATATGTGGGTATGATATGCCAGTTGACCCTTCAAACCATGTATAGTCGGTAGCAAAAAGTCAGCATTTTTTATTTGTTACAGAAAGTAGTCAAAATAAAGCCTTATTATACAGTCTTTATTGCATTCCACCTAATAGTTATGATTTCATTAATCATAACTGGCCAAACTCTAGTAGATTGGAAAGTAAGGCAGACAAACCGGAAAACACTGTTGAATCCTTACAGCACCTAACATAGGGGTTGTCAAGCTTTTTTATGACATGGACTAATACCATTAAGCAAAGGCTCTGTGGACCCCAGGCTGGGAACCCCTGAATTAACACAATGAAAGTCATCAGAATCCTGCCGAAGGGTTTCAGCCTGAAACACCGACTGTACTCTTTTCCATAGATGCTGCCTGGCCTCGAGCTCCTCCAGCATTTTGTGTGTGTTGCTCGGATTTCCAGCATCTGCAGACTTTCTCTCCTTCGCGATTCGACTACCGGATGCTAGTAGTCTGGAGCCACCTTTCAAGAAGGAATACTGACTACGACACTGCTCTGTGCTTCAAATTTAATTGATTGTTAGCTTCCTCTCCCCCCTTTGCCTTTTTAAAAACCTATTACCAAATGTGCAAATAAACTGGTCTATGGTGCTCTCTTTGAATGGATCTTGCTGACATTTGAAGGCCCATTGCACTAGAATCAAGGAAGCGTAGGGCACAGAAAAGGTCCTTTTGGCCCATCTTAATTGTGCATTTGGCCTGATCCCTCTACACCTTTCTTATCTAGATACCTGCCCAAATGCCTTTTAAACATTGCAGATGTATTTGCCTCCGCCACCTCCTCTGGCAGCTCATTCCAGATAACAACTGCCCTCTGCGTGGAAAAACTTACTCCTCAGATTGCTTTTAAATTTCTCCCCTCAGACTTTAACCCTCTGCTCTCTTGTTCAAGACCCACCAGGAAAAGGCGATTCTGGCTAATCATCTTATGCCCCTCAAAATTTCACCAACCCCCAAGGTTCCTCAGCCTCCGATGTTCCAGTGAGAATAAACCCAACCTCCCTCTCCCAGCTACAGCCCTTCATTTCAGGCTGCGTACTGGTAAATTTCTTCTGTCATTTCTCTATTGCAACCATATTCTTCCTACAGTATGGCAATCGGATCTGTACACAACCTACTAACTCATACGTCTTTGGAGTGTGGGAGAAAACCAGAGCACCCAGTGGAAAACCATGCGGTCACGGGGAGAATGTACAAACTCCTTCCAGACAGTGGCAGAACTGAACCCGGATCACTGGTGCTATCAAAGTATTACACTGATTGCTACACTACCATGCTGCCCCGCCATCGTGCTTCCACTGCATTATTTCAAATAGAGTTCCTCAGTCAGCTGTGTTGTGAATGTTAACTACAGTAAAAGTTTAAAATTCAGAATTTTTAGGGTAAATTTGAGATGAGGAAGTGCTTTGTGAAGTTGATAAGATACTCAGCTGAAAGAACCTAATTCTGTCTTCAATCAGCCAGCTCGTATTGAAACAACGCAAACAACACGATGAAGGGTCTCGGCCTGAAACGTCGACTGTACCTCTTCGTAGAGATGCTGCCTGGCCTGCTGCGTTCACCAGCAACTTTGATGTGTGTTGCTCATGTTGAAACAGCTGTGATGATTCAACTGAGGTGCCTAATCAGTATCTGGCCCAGGAACGATGGAGAGTTCCTGGCGTTGTTCCCTGCTTTGTGCCAGGTTTGTTGATGAAAGGTAAGTCCTTAATGGAGTTGCCTTAACTCACTTTGCAAACAGAAGTATCATAACAGTCCCCTGTTGCCCTGGGATAGACAGCGTAGGAGTGAAATCAACCAGCATGTTCCACTCTTCATCACACTTTGAGGATAGAAATCTGGAGACTCATCTCGTACAATGCTGTTCATCTGAAAATCTCAGGATATGAGATAATCATACCAAGCATATGAGATACTAATTTAACTGAATGACAAAATGGGCTGAAAAGGTTCTTTTGGCTCTCAATCGGATATATCAAGTGTCAGAGTGTTACTCAGGCAAACTGAAACGAGCAGCAACCAGACGGCAACAGTCAGGCCACTAACAAATAAATAAGTAGAGAAACTTATTTATTGGAAAGAAGGAGAATCAGACCCAGGTATTTTTGGGAAAGAAGGAGAATCAGACCCAGGTAAAATGGAGAACACTCAGGGTGTATGCCAATGTATGTTTTGATGTACAATATGAAACTATGTACAGACCCACACATACAACTGTCTGGAAGATCAGTGGAATGGATTTGCATATTGGTTTTATGTAAACCTGTGGGATGCACCTCTTGCAAATTAATGGCTGCTACTGTGTCGTGACTAGAATTTAGCAACACTCTGGACATTCTTGAATTGAGACAAGCTGCTAAGGTGGTGGAAAATGTGAGGTGGATAACAATAATTTGCATTTACATAGCACCTTTAACAGAATGAAAAAAAACCTCAAAGCACTACCTACCAGAAAACTTTGGCATAACATTCTAGACCAATGCTTCAGTACACGACTGAAAGAGAGCAACACAGTCAACGTGGTGCTTCTTGGATGAAGCATTGATTCAATCAGTGTTGGCCCTCTTGGGTGAATGTGAATCATCAGATAGGAATATTTCAAATATTCCGATCAAACGACTTCTCTTCACCAAGACTGATAATGCCTCAGGTCAAACACACTCTGCCTCACCCTTTGATGTGAATGGGATCAGGGGCATTATGCCTTCAGCTGTCTACTCATCCTTCCCTCACTGATCCCTCAGTTCCTACACATCCATCAGCAGTTCGTGACCCCAGTCACCGGGAACTCCGGTATTACATTTGAGCAGGCACTACAATAACTGACTGTATAATCCTCTCCTGCTCACTTTGAATTTGTTTGCCTGTTAAAGAGAGGTCTCCATAATCAGTGTTTGTCTCCAGATGTTCTTTGAAACAAAAAATGGAAATCGAGGCAAGTGATAAACAAGTTCCTTCCAGCTGATGTGCAAAAAGGGACCAAAGTACATTCTGAAGCTGATTAGTAACTGGCCACGTGCAACCAACTCGAGCCTTGAAGGTCTCCTGCTACCTCTTTTACATTGAGCTTAGTATAGTATCGATTGTTAAGAAATGCCTTCTCACCCAACTTGGGCTGGACGTGCTTCTACCCCTTAAACGCAAGTTTATTTAATTCTATAAATAACCCTAACCAGCAAATCAGACAGCTGCTAACTAGCTTAAAAGAGATGGATTTGTGAAAATAAACAGAATTAAAACAACACTGTTGGTGTTCACATGCTGTCAAAGAATATCCTACATTACGTGGATTTTGATCATTCAATTGTCTATAAAATGAGGCATTGATAGATTTTCTGTTCACAAGAATGATCTGCATGAAAGATAGTGGAACAGAAAACCTGTCCAAAACTATAACTGAAGGAACACAGAGATCTAACATTTGTAGGGATGGAATAGAGGCAGGGAGAGGTGAAGTCATGGAGGGATTGAGTATCACAGTTAGAGTTTAAAAGTGGCTGCTCCAATAACGCCTTGATGTGGGTCAGTGACCACGGGCAACTGGCTGATGCACAGAGATTATAGGGCACACGGTTGCTGGTGCTGAATGTGTAGGAGGGCCGGGCTGCATTAACTTGGCTAATTTGTTTTTCCATTATGGAGCCAGTTTGCCATAAAAGGAATTCTAACTGAGATGTAGAAACTGGCATCTGTGCCTCTGAAACTGGACTGACAAATGATGTCCACAGCTTGCAAATAATGTTGTTGTTTCCCTGTTTGTCTGAAAATATGCTGTATCACGAGGAGGCATACATCAGTTTTGAATACTGCTTACACCTTTAAGTATACATTCTGCAGAAGCAAAGCACAATATTTAACAGTCAATTGAGGCAGTAACTTGGTGGCTTCTCCAGAATCAGTAACACTAATATATTCTATACAACCTGACTTGCACCTGGTGTGATACCAGTCCAGATGTCTCTTGCATTCATTTGCAGACAGTTCCCCTTGCTGCACATACTTCAAGCCCAGACAGGTTCAGGCACCAGGGAAGCTACCAAGAAAGCTTCTGCACAATAAACATCTGGGGGGGGGGGGTAGAGAATGCAAGCAGCCAGATAGCTCCTTGTCTTCTCTCCTCCCAGTTGAGCATCAATTGGGAGGAAAGTTAATGTATTTAACTATTTGTTATTGCTACTCAATATTTTATTTATTTATACAAGCAAATTTTAAAACTGGCAAGCTCAAAGGTAAAACATAGAGAAAGGATTATAAGGTATTTATTTTTCAAAACTAGCTAAGCAGTAGTCCAGAAAAAGCAGGACCTCTCGGTAGCCACCAATTTCAATTCTACTTCCCATTCCCATTCCGACATGTCAGTTCATCCCATGGCCTCCTCTACTGCCACAGTGAGGCCACACTCAGGTTGGAGCAGCAAAATCTTATATTCCATCTGGGTAGAATCCCACCTGATGTCATGAACATCGCTGTCTCGGATTTCTGATAATGCCTCCCCCCCGACCCCCCTTCACCATTCCCATTCCCTTACCGGCCCATCATCCCCCTCTGGTGCTCCTACTCCTTCTCTTTCTTTCATGGTCTCCTACCCTCTCCTATCAGATTTCCCCTCCTCCTGCCCTTTATCTCTTTCACCAATCCACTTCCCAGTCCTTTACTTCACCCCCTCCTCCTCTCCTGGTTTCACCTATCACCTGCCACCTTGTACTTCTTCCTACCCTCCCTCCCTCCCACCTTCTTACTCTGACTTCTCATTTTACTTTATTTCCAGTCCTGATGAAGGGTCTTGACCCAAAATGTTGACTGTTTATTCCTTTTCATAGATGCTGCCTGACCTGCTGAGTTCTTCCAGCATTTTGTGTGTGCTGCCCAAGCAGTAGTCATTGTGGCAGGAGTCATTTTAATCATCTGGAGTCTTCTTCCACTGGAGTAGTTGATCAAGCCACTCAGATCAGTGTTAACCACATATGGCTGTTTGTGTTGTGACTAGCTGACTGTTAAACATTCATTTGCTCATAGGACATTGTCGAAAGAGTAGATTTTCTCACAAGCACAAGTAATATGTTGAATAACTGGCATTTAGTAAGAAACACTGCCTTGAGGCATTATGTTAATAAGGCTATAAGAATAGGATCCATAGTTCAACCTGGTTTATTTTGGCAATAAGCAGAATATGGTAGCAAGTCTCAAGGAATTAGTTGTTCTCCAATCCTTTTGTGATGTTTCTAAATCAGGCCAATGCAGGACTTCTTTCAGTCATCTATAATAAAATTATTTTTTAAAAGTGTAACTATGGGTTGCAAAAATTATTTAATACCCAAACACCATTTCCTTGTCACTTACGGTAAAGTGACATTTTGATTCATAAGAACCAGTTTTGAAAAATTTTCAAAGCAAAATAGCAAAAAAAATCTTAATTTATATAATTTCTTTAATAAATATATTTTTTAATTAGAATGATTTAAGAAAAATAATGTATGCAGTTATCATTTATTTGTCATTTACTACAGGCACAACACAGAGCCCAGTTGCTTCAGCACAAGGACTTTTGAGGTAAAGTTGCTTGGAGCCTCAGATTATTTGACCCGAGAAGATAAAAGTTATTCAGGCTCCATTACTATATACAGTATTTCAACATTTTCAGCATAGTTTTTGAAGTCCATATATATTCAGGGAAACGGCCATGTACACTTGTCAAACTGTAATTACATGTTCTTGCCAATTATGGCACTATAGTGACTCCATTGGGGGAAAAGTGTAATTACACAGTGACAAGTTTACATGAGCAGTTTTCATTATAAATGTGCATATATGAATTCATAATGTAAATCCCTGAGAGAAACCACAGATCATTTTTTTTAACATTTGAGTTTCTATGACCATGAACCCAAAGAACAGGCGATGTTTATTTTTTTAAGACTGGTGCAGGCTTACAAATAGGAGATAAAGTGAATCAGGATGTGAATTAGTAATCCAACCTATATTTTCATGTCACAAGTTCTGACATTTATATGTTTTATTACAAATTGTTTCATTTGCATACATAATTGAAAACGACCGACACAAATTCATAAACAGTGACTGTAACTCTATCTCTAAATCCTCTACATTTGTTAAACTTACTTAATTGCGTTTTACAAATAGCATTTCTATCAAAATTTTACCAAGATGTTCATTTTGAGTGTTCAGTATCTCGTTTACCAAGAAGAAAAAGTCACCAGAAAATAATCTTCAGAAAGCATTCACAGAAAATCTAAGGCACCTAGGTTCCAGAATGTTCATTAACAAGAAGAATTTACATAGGCAAAGCACAGAACAATCACGGACTTAAGAAGCAAATGGTACAACAGAAAATGTGCAATCCCATGTCATTTAAAATATTATTCTACTCCATTTACCTAATTTCGGCTTTTCCCAATGTCTTTCCATTCATCTCTCCCTCAGGCACATTTAAGCTATTTGCCTCAGCCACTTCCCACTGCAGCAACTTCCACATTCTAATTCCAAGTCCCAGGGTTTGATTCTCCAATTCAGTAACATTATCTCAAAGTTTAAAGTAAAATTATTATTGAAGTATATGTCAGCAGATACTACTGATTCATTTTCTTGCAGGCATTCACAGAAACAAAAACAATAGAATCAATGAATCTACCAACACAATTGAAAACTACACACAGAGACTGACAGGCAGCATTGTGCAAAAGGAAACAAACTGCAATACCAAAAAAAAAACCAAATAATAATGATAAATGAAGAATACTGAGAACATGAGTTGAAGAGTCCTTGAAAGTGAGTCCATAGGTTGTGGAACCAGCTCAGTGAAATTATCCCCTTTGGTTCAGGAGCCTGATAGTTGAAGGGTAATAACTGTTCTTGAACCTGGTGGTATGGAACCTAAGGCTCCTGTACCTCCTTCCTGATGGCAGCAGTGAGAAGAAAGTTGTTGGCTGGACTGTGGGGGACCTTGATGATGGATGCTGCATTCTTGTAACAACATTCTTGTAGATGTGCTCAAAGCTGGGGAGGGTTTTTCCTGTGATGAACTGGGCTAAGTCCACATCTCTACATCTACCCTGTCCAAACTATTCACAATTGAAAAAAATCTCTGTGACACTACATCCCCTCTCTTTTTCAAAGACACAATAAATAATATTCTTGAGCAAAGTTGAAGGCGGCACATCACCACAAAGCAGCTATCAACAATCTTACTGAAGTAAGAAAATGCAATTGAACATTCCATTCCAAAGTGAAACTAGTTATTTTATTGTTGAGCTGCATTTGGAATATTGTACACAGTTTTGACACTAAATCGTCAACAATCTTAGGAAGGATTATCCAGAACTCTAGGACCATATAGCCTTACATTCTGGAAACTTTGCAATCTCTAAATTCTATTAACTCAAAGTAAAATATACTGACTGTAGTGATATGCATGTTGTTTTCCCTTCCAAATCCATACCTTTGTCTCTCCTGCCTTCCTTATTCATTAATGCCCCGATTTTTAAAAAATCCTTTTGTTCCAAATTCTCCATGTCCGTATCTTTTGCTGTAATGTTCCATTTCTGGCATGTTACCCACCTTTACTTTCCTGAACTCACGAACACTAACTCAGTCTAAACTTAATTTGAAAATTCCTGAATAAATCACTTGCCTTCTGTTTCTTTCTCTTCTACCATCTTCATTAAAATCCACATTGGAACCAACTTTAAGATATCTCTCATAACATTACTTGCTTAGTTTCTGTCTCACTGTGTTCCTGTGAAGCACCTGAAGATGTTTTCCTAAATGCATGAAGCTGAATAAGTGTAAGATGTCATAATAACCCCCGAGCAAAACTAAAGATAAGAACCACAAATATAAGTTAATAGAGCACCAATGACCTATGGAAGATAGATTTAGATTGTGAGGGCTGTACAGACAAAATTATTCAAAGATTTGAGGAACATGAGGGTTCTTGTACTTCTGGTTGGGGAAAGTGATGAAATGTTGTCTGAGGAGCAATAAGACAAGGATGAATGAGCATAATCAATTTTGTCAACTTCCTTTGGAGATCAGTAACATTTGATTACAATTATCTTTATGAAAAATGTTTGACAGAGTCTACGAAAAGACTGCCTCAGCTGTGACAGGAACAACATTGAAGGTATGAGAGAAGCAGCCATTGTCTCTGCCTAAGGACGCAAAACTTCTGAAAGTTAACATTAATCACTTGTAATTCTGCTTTCTGATAGGCTTATGAACATAACTTATTTACAGTCGTGAAAGAAATGAGCAGCAAGGCAAATAGCCAGTTGGAACAGTACCACAGCAGCTGAGCTGACATAGCTTTGGTTATTCAAGTCTCAGTTTATCATGGAGAAATGCCAGCCCAGAACCTCGGAGAATACTTATCTGGGTTGGGGTGTGAGGAGATGAAGGAGGGGAATGGGGCAGAGAGTAACTGTGGTTACTGAAAGGAGAATCATGGCCAGAACATCATACATCCCCATCAGCTGTTGGTCCAGAAATTTCTGACCTGGTTACAGCTCCAACCCATTGGAGCAAACAGAGAAACCAGAGAGGGAGAGCATCGTCAAAGTGGTTATTTAATTCCAAAGTAACACACAATTTAAATTCCAGGTTCTCTTTCAGAGCCCAAATGGTTAATCTGTGTTGTTATCCCGAACAGCTGCTGGATGGGTTTGCAAGACTCAAAGGATAAAGTTTAAATAAAAAATGTGTATTTACTTCTGCTGTGGGTGTAGCACCTCTCTGCCAATGCTACAGTTGTGGACAAGAACGTCTTAAAATATAATTACCATAAGACACATGAGGACACATTGAGTGTAATGTGTCGTCAGTGCACTTGCTCTAAAAATTCTGTTCCTTCAAAAATAAACACAATTTCTTACCCTGACCTTGTATGCTAATTTTGAGTGACGATCAGAAGGTGGGAGTTGCACAAGGGGAGACTCATCAGTGACACGCTCATTAGCATGTTCACTGAGCTGACATTTGCACTTGTGCCTATAATCATTTCACCTAATCCCTGTTGAGTCCTCTCTCATCATCCGGAAGATCACTGGTTAGCTGCTTCATTCACATATGGCATGCATATAATTATACTCATTCCATTTTGCAATACACAAATATGACGACTTTCTGGCCCTCCGCCATCAATTTCATCTGCTCTAAAAAACCTAGGATGCCGCAGTGGAAGTGGCAGTGAGTGGGAATTTAGATTTTATGCAGACACACTAGGTTAACAAAGAACAAAAGCACTGCTTTTTCCATTCACTTTTCAAACAAAGGGTCTTTGCTTAAAGTTGAGTAAATGGTGAGACAAAACAATGGTTTATTTTCCTTTTGCATTACTGCTCTGTTGCTCGATTGGTCTGGCAGCCAAATCTTAGCCATCATTACTATTTGACCATCAGGTCAGACCATCAGACAGAGATGCTGGATGTGAAGGGATCAGGAGTAAGACAGCACAGGCAAGGAATCTGTCATCCAGCCATTTGCCCAAGATCTTCAAAAATGGAATGGTTGTAGGGAGCCCAGTTGCCTTCTTTTTCAGTCAATAATTACGGTGATTGACAAAAATCCTTTTGGGAATTGGGGTGCAGCGGGTTGGGAGGAGCAGCATTTAAACAACTTTCAGTTTCTGAATGATTACATTAGGCCCAGGAAATATTTTTGGAAGACTGTATTCATGAAAATTTCACCCAAAACAACCTAAATTCTATAAAAACGTTAACATGCACAGAAATGAAAAGGAATCAAGTAAAACACAATAACTAATACTTGCCATCATTCAAGTTGTGTGAGGGAAAGATGGTCAGAAAACTGACCAACACAGCTTTAGAGACCAGCAGCTCAAAACTGGGCTATATAATCATCTAACTTGTGGCCAAAGAACCCAGGGCTTGGTAAGGAAGGAAGAAAACAAAGGAGTGTGAAAACAGCAGAGAATCTGAGTTGCAAGGGCCAATTCACTCCAATATTCCTCCCAGTTCATTTTACCAACTGCTGAGCTAGGAAAGGAACATGCAATCTCACAAATGTAATTCCCTGTGACTTCCGCCAACGTCAACAGGATCCAAAAACATCTTAATCCCCACCCCCTCCACACTCTACACTCTCTCTGTGACTTCATTATCCAAGCGTCCCTCCCCACCTATATCCCTCCTGGCACCTATCCCTGTAAGCTAAACAAGCGCTACACCTACCACTAAACCTGCAAGTCTGCCAGGGTCATTTACTGCATCTGGTGCTCCTAATGCAGCCTCCTCTACATCGCTGAGGCCAAAAGTAGATTGGAGGATCGCTACATCAAGCACCTTCACTCTGTCTGCCACAACAGGCACTATTTCCTGGTGGTCACCCATTTTAATTCTACTTCCCATTCCTATTCCAACATTTCGATCCATGGCCTCCTCTACTGCCATGACGAGGCCATTCTTGGGTTGGAGGAGCAACACCTCATATTCCATCTGGGTAGACTCCAACCTAAAGGCATGAACAGCGACTTCCAGTAATTTCTCCCCAGTGCCTCTTCTCACTCTATCCATTCCCTATTCTGGAGCCCTTCTCAACCCTTCATTTCTCCTCACCTGCCCATCTCCTTCCCCGGTTCCCCTCCTCCTTCCCTTTCTCACATAGTCCTTTGTCCTCTCCTGTTAAGATTCCTTCTTCTTCTTCAGCCTTTTACCTTTCCCACCTATCATCTTTCAGCTTCTCACTTCACCCCCACCTGCACACTTCCCACCAGCTTCACCTATCACGTGCCAGCTGGTATTCCTTCCCCTCTCCCCACCTTCTTATTCTGGCTTCTTCCCGTCTCCTTCCCAGTCCTGACGAAGGGTCTCAGCCTGAAACAGACTGACTGCTCCCCTCCAGAGATGCTGCCTGACTTGCTGAGTTCCTCCAGCCTTTTTGTATTGCTCTAGATTTCCAGCACCCACAGAATCTACTTTTCTTCTTTAACATCCTTTCTTTCTATCCTCTTCTGAAAATAACATTTCATTCTGCATTGGATTTCATGCTGCAGCCTGGTATCTTATTTCACATTTTTAAATTCCCGCTGCTCAATTAAAGACAGCTCCATATCACATGGGGTATTCGACACTCTTAACCATTTTTATACACAGATTTCAGAGGAGGCAGAAGGATGCTCACAGACTCATTATAAAGCATCCTGTACAACTTAACTTTCCACATTAATGAGTAGGTCATGAGTTACATTTTTAAGTACTTAACAGTATTTTCTATATTATGAAAGTGATCATTGAATATCACCTGTTGAAAATGATGGGACCCAGCACTACTCTCAAACGGACAACCTTCCGCAGTAAGTGGCATACTCTGGCCGCATCACATGAAATGATATAAATACAAGGTAAAAAAAATACATAGATTTGGTCAAAGATTCAGAAATACAATATTCACTTTCAACTTTAAATATGAAAACAAAATGTCTGAGCACTCCGATCTTACAAATCCACTCCTGATGTATAATGGGTGAAAGCTGGTGATTTTCTCTGTCCATAGACATTGGGGAGGAAGACTCGAGCCAAGAACTTTTTTTTTCACGATGAAAACTGGCATTCAAATCCTTTTTGAGTTTATTAATGAATGGTACTTCTGTTCCTGCAATTATAAATTTTCTAGCTCAGATCGCTTTCAATAAAGGTTATCCCTCTCAATCTGCACATTTGGAGGCCACTGCAGTAGTTTATAGATTGTTAAATCTAATGACAATTCCTATTTATTATTTAGACCAAGTCTTCGCAGTGCCTTGTTGGGAATCCTGGTTTTGTGGCCACAAAATGGTCAGTGGTCAATACTTAAGTCTGTTAATTTCAAGAGCAAATGCAAGGACTGTGGTTTGTCCATTGATATTACCCTCACTTTAGTTCTGCAGTACTGATTCCATTTCACTTTTTATTTCCATCTCTAACAGCCACAAGTGTGTCCATTTGCTGCCCAAGTGACAAAGTTTTCCCCAGAAAAGCAGCAACTAAGTTATGGGAATCTAGGGGTTAAAAATCAAATTCCCTCTTTCTCATAATGGGTAACACCAAGACTGAAAGGGTACAAAATCTCAATAAAAGTAGATGCAGCCAGGAAGCCCTGTTCAGCGAAAAAATACCTAAGATATCGGACATATTGACTGCTACTTAATCAGGCATTCAACTTTAACCATATTTACATATATTTTATTTAGTAATTTTGACTTTCCCAACTTCCCACATCACAAACATCCCTTCCAGTGGACTTGGTGATCAGATTTAACCTCTCCAGTTTTGACATCCTATTCCAGATTCATGCATCTTGTGACGTGACACAATGTGATCATTTTTCTTTTCTGTTCCCTTCCATTATCACAAGTACTCAAGATTATCACAAGGGTGTCTGATGGAAAACTGGTGAAGACTAAATGCTTGAGGTCAAGATAATTATACTTGAAGCTTGCACTGGGTTAATTTGGCACAGCTGCCCTGGAATGTTACACTGGTTTGCGTAGTATGGTGACAAAAGACATCATTGTGAAATGAATAAATAACGGTGCTTTACATACACTTACAGGCTCTAGTTATGTTCCCTGAACCCTCAGGAATCTTAATCATGACCAGGTTTAAAGTGCTGTGATGCTGTGCTTTTAAACTAGTCTCCACAATGTGATGGAGGTTGAGAGGCATTACAGTAACCACTGGGTTCCACAATCATTTGCTTTTTTCACCACACCACCACATAAAATTTGAGTCTTAACAAAGTGTTGCCTCAAGAATATTTTCCACTAGGGAAAGGAAAGTATAGCCATTTTGAATGTTCCTAAAGTTGGTGAGGGGAGTGAAATGGAGACTATTTATAGAGGTATAAAATATACCGAAGGCATAATTTGGCCCCAGGTGCTTAACTTTGCCAAGCTGCATCAGTCAATGGGATTCAAATTCTGACGATAGGGTGAGTAATTCTTTATCCACTGCATATCTGTGCCATTTGGTACACATGCTTAAAAAGACAGCAGGAGCCAAATTATTAATGGTGTTATTTCACCAACAGGTTTGATGCACTAATTCCATTAACTCAGCCTCAAAATGAGATTTTTAAAAACAAAACTGAGGCCTCATGAAATGGAATACAACATTTACAGGACAGGGTAGGTTAGCTTCAATTGCTTTTGTGATTCTTCCTGACATAATGTCTCCTCCACTGTTTATATGCCGAGATTAAAAGTCTGCCAAATGATAATCATGGGGGCTGTGATCTGAGACAATAAGATCAAAAAAGGATGGCAATGTCTAAAAACACGAAAGTGAAAAATGACCGGCTTTGAAGTTACCCCAGATATTCCATCCAAGGTACACATTTATTTCAGAAGCTTGACAATTAGGGTACTAAAGAGATAAAGAACGTAAACATAAAGGTATTGCAACAAGGTAGCACAAGATACAAATATCAAAATGCAATATCAGCTTGCTATCAATTGGAATTTCCCTGGCAATTTCTCATTACGTGCAGCCCTAGTGGTAGGAACTGTGGGGTACAGGAACAGTCCAAGAAGGGATAACATACTTTTTTTTAAAAAATGAGATGTAATGGATGGAGATTTAACAGACTAAAAGTTTTAAAATTAATAAACTTCTTTAATAAATTATTTTTAACATCTATGAACCACAGTCCTGCAATGACATGATCTGCTGAAATTTCTGCCTCACTTTAAGCTATTTTATTGATCTGTTAACTGGAATGAAATGGCCAATCCAGCACCTCTGTAACTACCACTGCAAAGATCTAATTTTAAATTAGAATCCAGCCACATATTTCAAACTCAGAATGTAAGACTGATGAATTTCTACCTCGGCAGCTACATGAAAAGCAGGCCAGAAAGACCTTCTCTTTAACTCTTTGAGGACTGCAGTAGCATTTCTGCCTCAACACAACAGGAGAGAAAAATTGGAATAACTTTGCTTTCATAATCCAAGGAAAACCTTGCACAGGACATGCAATATTTTCATATCATTTTTTCGGGTGATGGAGCAGTATAGTGTGCTGCAAAAGACAGAGGCTAATTGAATTCTGTAAGTTGCAAAGGATACTCAGTACTCAAAGGGTTAAAATCACAAGAGAAGATGCCATTGTCTTTAAGATTACAAAATAAAGAATTTGTTAGCAGTTAAAACAGATGTCTCAGACTTTAATTTCTGATAATCTTTTATAGATTTTGTTTTTATAGAGATTCAGTTTGGAATAGGCCCTTCGAGCTACGCCACCCAGCAACCCCCAAATTCCAGCATCTGCAGATTTTCTCTTGTTTGTGAACCCCCAATTTAATCCGAGCCTAATCACAGGACAATTTACAATGAATGATTAACCCACCAACCAGCATGTCTTTAGACTGTGGGAGGAAACTCACACGGTCACAGGGAGAACGTACACACAAACTCCTTTCAGATAGTGGTGGGAATTGAACCCCAGTCGCTGGTACCTGTAAAGTGCTCCTGTTTCCTGAACATACTGAATATAGTCATGTCATCTTCAACCCTTTGGCCTATTAATCTTACTTTAGGATATTTCATAGCTGATTAAAATCCAACCTTTTTTATTCTGTAAAGTGATCCCATTTGCAATCAGGAATTGGATTAAAAAGAACAGCTTTTGAAACCAAAGCTATACGTAGTGACAGTGCTTTTCTCAGTTTAAGCAGAGACAATTAGAAATGTTTCTGTCTGTTGAATCCAGGGAATACAAAGGTCCAGATGATTCCATGTAACTTATTGATTTGCAACTTCTAATCACAGCATTTTTCTAGAAATTTACCTTGCTCTGTACCTGGGAAGAATTTGCTGTTGTTTTAATTATGTTTTCCCTTATTGGTTAAAAATAAGCAGATTTCTGAGTACAATGACTTTGAGGAAAAATTACTTGGGAGCACAGCCTAGTCATCATTCTGCCCTATGTGGTGGTGTTGATGGGCATTCTGAAAAGGGAAAATAAAATCAGGGGACAAAAAGGCCAAGGAAAGACAGTAATTAACATTGAAGCCATCAATGTCACCAACGAATACCTCAGGTTATGTCCAGCACCATGATATAAAACATGAGTATTTTATTAGAAGAGATGAGGAAGGAGGAAGGGGGGAGGGGGTTGTTGGTCGTAGGGTAGCAAGGAATGAACAAAAGCCTGACAAACTTGGGTTGCACAACCCCAAGATTTGGGTGAAACGGTTAAAGAATATAAGGTAATTGCACTTGAAGAAAATCTGGAGCCATTAAATTTAAATTAAATTGTGGAAATGCAGCGATGAACAAATACATCAGGTAATCTGTCTTTATGCAGGCAGCAACCAATACTCTCAGCGAGGAAATGGGACTTATCAGGTGAAATAGGAAAACAAAAACAAGGAAATTGCCTAAGAAACTCTGAATAAATACATTGTGAGAGATTGCAGTTTCTGGATGGATGAACCAAGATAAATTAAACTACCTTCTTTTACTGTTTTTCTTTGATAATCTTAATACTACCCTTTATACAAGAGAAGCCTTCTTACAAAATTGGAATATAATTTAACATCACAATGAATGACATTAAACTTAAGAAACTGAAGAAGCCAGTAGAGACCTATAATTCAGAGTCTCATCCCAGTGTCTCAGACAATCTAAACATATTATCTTCCTATATCAGTTAACTTGTTTTAAAATACCTAGCCACCTACAAACATAGCTTTATACGAAAAAGTGCAATGTGTTTTATTTAAAACCTCTTCATACGTTTAAGCTTTCATCACAAGGTAGACTAGGTAATGGGTGATGGCAGTTGTATACAGGCCGCCCAACAGTAGCTGGGATAGTGAACCACAAGATTACAACGGGAAATAGAAAAGGCATGTCTAAAGGGCAATGTTATGATTGCCAGCGAAATTTTAACATTGCAGGTCGAGTGAGAAAATCCGGTTGGAAATGGATCCCAAGAGAGTGGAGTTTGTTGAAAGCCCAGAAGATGGCTTTTTAAGAAGAGTTTGTCATTGAGCCTTCTAGGGGATCAGCTATGCTGGATTAGATGTTATGTAATGAATTGGAGGTGATTAGGGAGCTCAAGGTAAAAGAACCCGTTAGGAGGCAGTGATCACAATATGATTCAGTTCAAGTTGAAATTTGATAGAGAGAAAGAAAATTCTGACATAGCAGTATTTCAGTGGAGTAAAGGAAATTACAATGGTATGAAAGAGGAGCTGGCTAAAGAAAATTTGAAGAAGATGCTGACAAGAATGACAGCAGAGCAGCAATGGCGTGAGTTTCTGGGGAAAAAAATGAAGAAGGTGCAGGATAGATGAATTCCAAAAACAAAGAAATACTCAAATGGCAAAATAGTACAATTGTGGCTGACAAGGGAAGTCAAAGCTAATGTAAAAGCAAAAGTGAGGGCATACAACAAAGCACAAATTAGCAGGAAGATAGAGGATTGGGAACCTTTCAAATACCTACAGAGAGCAACTACAAGAATCCTTAGGAGGCAAAAGGTGAAATATGAAAGCATGCTAGCAAACAATATCAAAGTAGATAGTAAAAGCTTTTTCAAGTATGTAAAAAATAAGAGGGAGATGAGAGTGGATACAGGACAGCTAGAGAATGAGGCCAGAGAAATAATAATGGGGGCCAAGGAGATGGCAGATGAACTAAATGAGCATTTTACATCAGTTGTCACTGGGGAAGACACTAGCAGCGTGCCAGATGTTGAAGGGTGTGAGGGGAGAGAAGCAAATACAGTTACTATTACAAGGCAGAAGGCGCTCAAAAAGCTTACAGACCTCAGGATACATAAGTCACCCAGACCAAATGAACAGCACCCTAGGGTTCTAAAAGAGGTAGTGGTAGAGATTGAGAGGGCATTGGTAATGATCTTTCAAAAATCATTGGACTCTGGAATGGTGCCAGAGGACTGTAAAATTGTCACTCCACTCTTTAAGAAAGGAGGAAGGAAGCAGAAAGGAAATTATAGACTAGTTAGCCTGATTTCAGTGGTTGGGAAGATGTTAGAGTCAATTGTTAAAGATGAGGTTATGGAGTGCTGGGTGAAACCGGACAAGATAGGACAAAGTCCATCCTGACGAAGGGTCTCGGCCCGAAACGTCGACTGCACCTCTTCCTAGAGATGCTGCCTGGCCTGCTGCATTCACCAGCAACTTTGATCTGTGTTGCACAAAGTCAGTATCGTTTCCTTAAGGAAAACCCTGCCTGATGAACCTGTTGGAATTCTTTGAGGAGATTACAAGTAGGATAGATAAAGAGGATACAGTGGACATTGTATATTTGGCCTTTCAGGAGTCCTTTGACAAGGTGCCACACAAGACAGCTTACCAAGGTAAGAGCCCATGGTATTACAGGAAAGTTACTGGCATGGTTAGAGCATTGATTGATTGGTAGGAGGTAGCAAGTGGGAATAAAAGGATCTCTTTCTGGTTGGCTGCTAGTGACTAGTGGTGTTTCTGAGGGGTCAGTTTTGGAACCGTTTCTTTTTATGCTGTATATCAATGATTTAGCTGATGGAATAGATGGCTTTATTACCAAGTTTGTAGATGATACAAAGATTGGTGGAGGGGCAGGTAGTGTTGAGGAAACAGGTAGGCTGCAGGAGGACTTAGACAGATCAGGAGAACGGATGAGAAAGTAGCAAATGAAATACATTGTTGGAAAATGCATGGTCATGCACTTTAGTAATAGAAATAAATGTGCAGACTAACCAAATCTGAGATGCCAAAGGACTTGGGAGTCCTTGTGCAGAACACCCTAAAGGTTAACTTGCGGGTAGAATCAGTGGTGAGGAAGACAAATGCAATGTTAACATTCATTTCAAGAGGTCTGGAATACAAATGCGGGGATGTAATGCTGTGGCTTTATAAGGCACAGGAGAGGCATCACCTTGAGTATTGAGAACAGTTTTGGGCACCTCATCTAAGAAAAGATGTGTTGACATTGGAAAGGGTTCAGAGGAGGTTCACAAGGATGATTCTGGGAATGAAAGGGGTTATTATATGAGGAACGTTTGATGGCTGTAGGTCTGTACCCACTGGAAGTTAGAAGGTTGGGGGGTGGAATCTCATTGAAACGTTTCAAATATTGAAAGGCCTAGACAGAGTAGATGTGGAAAGGATGTTTCCCATGGTGGGGGAGTCTAGGACAAGAGGGCACAGCCTCAAGATAGAGCGGCATCCATTTAAAACAGTTGCAGAGAAATTTCTTTAGCTAGAGGGTGGTGAATTTGTGGAATTTGTTACCACAGGTGGCTGTGGATGCCAGGTCGTTGGGTGTATTTAAAGCAGACCTTGATAGGTTCTTGATTGGACAACAACATCAAAGGTTATGGGGAGAAGACCAGGGAGTGGGGCTGAGGAGGAGAAAAAAGGATCAGCCATGATTGGAAGGTGCAGCAGACCCGATGGGCCAAATGGCCTAATTCTGCTCCTATGTCTTATGGTCTAAACACTAATAGTGACTGTTCGGGTCTAACACCAGACATATTCCTGTAGTGGTTGTGGCTTTCCAAATGTTTGTGTACTGTTCATATCAACATCGATAAGAGATTTTTAAAAATGGCTGCTGTTATTTCCTTCTCAGCACTGAGCAGTAAATAGTCTGATGAATAAGCTCTTCTCGGGGTTCCAGCTGGGTATAGGTATCGATTTTAACCAGCGTTTTGACGGCATACTCCACCATCTTTTTCAGTGATGATGGCTAGACACATCTAGTTCAGAAATGTCAGTTATAGACAATACCTGTACCCAGTTGGAAGCCCTAGTATAGTTTATTCATCAGATATGCCAGGAAAACACTAGATCCTTTTTCAGTCAATAGCCTATTAAAAGACACACGCAATCTATATAGACTTGGAGCACAATAACTTCATGGCTTCTTTCACTAAATGTATTATTGTGTCCCAAAGCATCTGGTATAAAATGGGTTAAATGGGCATTCTTAACACTTGGCTGTCCAAAACATCAGGTAACTTTTCAACTTAAAAAATAACAGAAATAGGGGAGCTCTATTAAACTAAAGGCTATTTAAGGAATAGAAAAATGATCCTTAAAGAATTTGCTACATTGAATTACTCTGATTTTCTAGCACATCTCCAAGCACTTAATTAGTTCAGACTTACTTCTTTTTCATTTGTGAAACTAAATTGAACAGCAGTCTTTTGATTAAATCCAAGATGTCTCAATGAACAATATGAATTTTTTTAAAAAACTGCAGCTACTGGAAATCTGAAATAAAAAATAAAAATGCTGGAAATAGCTGACAGGTCAAGCAGCATCTTTAGAAAGAGAATGTGGAATAGTCAAAATGAAGTTCAACAGGATATTGCATCAGACAGAGCATTTGAGCTACAAGGAGATATTGGATAAGCTGGGTTTGTTTCCTTTATTAGACCATAAGATATCGGAGCAGAATTAGGCCTTTTGTCCCATCAAGTCTGCTCCGCCATTTCATCACGGCTGATCCAGTTTTCCTCTCAGCCCCAGTCTCCTGCCATATCCCTTCATGCCCTGACCAATCAAGAATCTATCAACCTCTGCTTTAAATATACATGAAGACTGGGCCTTCCCAGCTGCCTGTGGCAAACAATTCCACAGATTTACCATTCTCTGGCTAAAGAAATTCCTCATCTCCATTCTAAAAGGACGCCCCTCTATTCTGATGTTGTGAGCTCTGGTTTTAGACTCTCCCACCATAAGGTACATCCACCCTATCAAGGCCTTTCACCATTCCATAGGTTTCAATGAGGTCACCCCTCATTCTTCTAAATTCTAATGCAAAAAAACCCAGAGACATCAAACGCTCTTCATTTGACAAGCCATTCAATCCTGAAATCATTTTTGTGAACCTCCTTTGAACCTGCTCCAATTTCAGCACATCCTCTCTAAGATAAGAGGCCCAAACCTGCTCACCATACTCCAAGGGAGTCCTCACCAGTGCTTTATATATTTTCAACAATACCATATAACAATTGCAGCACGGAAACAGGCCATCTTGGCCTTTCTAGTCCGTGCCGAACTCTTACTCTCACCTAGTCCCACTGACCTGCACTCAGCCCATAACCCTCCATTCCTTTCCTGTCCATATATCTATCCAATTTAACTTTAAAAGACAACATCGAACCTGCCTCAACCACTTCTGCTGGAAGCTTGTTCCACACAGCTACCACTCTCTGAGTAAAGAAGTTCCCCCTCATGTTACCCCTAAACTTTTGCCCTTTAACTCTCAACTCATGTCCTCTTGTTTGAATCTCCCCCACTCTCAATGGAAAAAGCCTATCCACGTCAACTCTATCTATGCCCCTCATAATTTTAAATACCTCTATCAAGTCCCCTCTCATCCTTCTACGCTCCAAAGAATAAAGGCCCAACTTGTTCAACCTTTCTCTGTAACTTAGGTGATGAAAGCCAGGTAACATTCTAGTAAATCTTCCCTGTACTCTCTCTATTTTGTTGACATCAAACCTTGCTTTTACTGTATATTCTAGTCCTCTTGAAATGAATGCTAATGTTGTATTTGCCTTCCTCACCTCAGACTCAACCTGCAAATTAACCTTTAGGGAATCCTGTAGAAGGATTCCCAAGCCCCTTTGCACCTCAGTTTTTTTTGTATTTTCTCTCCACTTAGAAAACAGTCAACCTTTTCATCTCTTCTGCCAAAGTGCATGACCATATACTTCCTGACACTATATTCTACCTACCATTTCTTTGTCCATTTTCTTAATCTAAGTCCTTCTGTACTCTCTTTACTACCTCAAAACTACCCCTCCACCTATCTTCATATTGTCTGCACACTTTGCAACAAAGCCATCAATTCCATCATCCAAATCATTGACATATAATATATTTTGAAAAAATCGGTCCCAACACAGACCCCTGTGGAACACCACTAGTCACCAGCTCCCTTCATTCCCACTCTTTTCCTCCTGCCACTGCTTTATCCATGCTACAATCTTTCCTGTAATACCATGGGCTCATAGCCTGTTAAGTAGCCTCATGTGTGGCACCTTATCAAAGGCCTTCTCAAAATCCAAGTACACAACATCAACCAATTCTCCTTTGTCGATCCTGTTTGTTACTTCTTCAAAGGATTCCAACAGATACGTTGGCAAGGTTCTCCCTTGAAGAAACCATGCTTATATGGCCATTTTATCATGTGCCTCCAAGTACCGAGACCTTATCCTTAATAATTAACTCAAACATCTACCCACCCACTGAGGTCAGGTTAACTGGATTATAATTTCCTTTCTTCTGCCTCTCTCCCTTCTTGAAGAGTGGAACGACAATTGCAATTTTTCAGTCTTCCAGAACCGTTCCAGAATCTAGTGATTCTTGAAAGATCATTACTAATGCCTCCATGATCTCTTCAGCCACCTCTTTCAGAACTCTGGGGTGTACACCATCTGGTCCAGGTGACCTATCTACCTTCAGACTTTTCAGTTTCCCATGAACCTTCTCTCTAGTTATGGTAACTTTGCACACTTCATGATCCCTGACACTTGGAACTCCCACCATACTGTTGGTGTCTTCCACAATGAAGGCTGATGCAAAATACTTATTCAGTTCATCTGCCGTTTCCTTGTCCCCCATTACTACCTCTCCAGCATCATTTTCCAACAGTCCAATATCCATTCTCATCTCTCTTTTACACTTTATGTATCTGAAGAAACTTTTGGTATCCTCTTTAATAATATTGGCTAGCTTACTTTCATATTTCATCTTTACCTTCTTAATGACTACTTAGTTGCCTTCTGTTCATTTTTAGAAGCTTCCCAATCCTCGAACTTTCCACTAATGTTTGCTCTATTTTACGTCCTGTCTTTGGCTTTCATGTTGACGTTGACTTTGACTTCTCTTGTTAGCACGGTTGTGTCATCTTCCCTTTAGAATACTTCTTCCTCTTTGGGATGTATATATCCTGTGACTTCCAATTTGCTTCCAGAAATTCCAGCCCTGCTCTGCCATCATTCTTGAAGTGTTCTTTTCCAATCAATTCTGGCCAACTCTTCTCTCATGCCTCTGCAGTTCCCTTTGCTCCACTGTAATACTGATACATCTGACTTTAGCTTCTCCTTCTCAAATTTCAAGGTGAATTTGATCATATTATGATCACTTGCCCCTAAGAGTTCTTTTACCTTAAGCTCTTTAATCTATTCTGGTTCACTGATAAACACCCAATGCAAAATAGCTGATCTTCTTTTGGGTTCAAGCACGAGTTGGTCTGAAAAGCCATCTCATTGGCATTCCAGAAATTCCCCCTCCTGGAATACAGTAGCAACCTGATTTTCCCCAATCTATCTGCATATTGAAATCCCCCATGACTACTGTAACAGTGCCCTTTTGGCATGCATTTTTTTTATCTCCCATTGGAATTTGTAGGCCACATCCTTATTACTGTTTGGGGGTCTGCATACAACTCCCATCAGGGTCTTTTTACCCTTGCAGTTCGTTAGCTCTATCCACAATGATCCAACACCTTCTGACCCTATGTCACTTCCTTCTAATGATTTGATTTCATTTTTTATGAACAGAGCAATGCCACCCCTTCTACCTTCCTGCCTGTCCTTTCAATACAATGTATATCCTTGGACATTAAGTTCCCAGCTATAATCTTTCAGCCATGATTCCCTGATGCCTACAACATCGTACCTGCCAATCTGCAACTGTGCTGCAAGTTCATCTGCCATATTCTGTGTACACTGTATGTATTCAGATTCAACACCTTTAGTCCTGTATTCACCCTGTTCGACTTTATCCATCTTTTACATTGCAACTCATCCTGCTGACTGCGATTTTGTCATATCAACAGCCTCTCCCCCCTGCACATTGCCCCTGTTTGCAAATCAGGGCACCTCATCTTCAGGACTATAATCTGCCTCTCCTGCAATACTTCTTGCATTTAAATATAGGCAGCTCAGGACACTAGGTACACCACGCTCAACCTTTTGATTCCTAACTTTGACTGAAGTCTTACCAACACTGGCCTCCACCACCTCTCCACTAACTGTTCGGGCACTCTGGTTCACATCCCCCTGCAACTCCACTTTAAACTCTAACATGCAGCATTAATGAACCTTCCCGCTAGGATACTTGTCCCCCTCCAGTTCAGAAGTAAACCACCCCTTCTGTACAGGTCCCACTTTTTCTGGAAGAGAGCCCAATGATCCAGAAATCTTATACCCTCCCTCCTGCACCAGTTACTTAGCCATGTACTAAACTGTCTAATCTTTTTAGTTCAGGCCTTACTAGCACATGGCACTGGTAGCGATCCTGAGATCACAACTCTGGAGATCCTGCCCTTAACTTAGCAGCTAACTCCCTGAACTCTATGCAGAACCTCATCACTTGCCCTACCCATGTCACTGGTACCTACATGGACCACGACTTCTGGCTGCTCACCCTCCCACTTAAGAATGCTGAGGACTCGATCCGAGATATCCCGGATCCTGGCACCCATGAGGCAACATACCATTCACGAATCTAATTCTCACTCATAAAACCTCTTGTCCGTTCCTCTAACTAAAGTATCCCCTATCAACAGAAGGTGCCTCTTCTCCCCCTTCCCTTCTGAGTCACAGAGGCAGACTCAGTGCCAGAGACCCAACGACTGTGACTTTCCTCTGATAGGTCATTCCCCACCCCTGCAACAGAACCCAAAGTAATATACCTGTTGCTGAGGGGGATCTGCACTGGCTCCTTAACCCCTTTCCCCTTCTTGACTGTCACCCAGTTTCCTGTGTCCTATACCTCGGACACTTCTATGTGCCTTATCTATTGCCCCCTCAGCCTCCTGAAACATCTAGAGTTCATCCAGTTCCAACTCCAGCTCCTTAACACAGCTGGATACACTTCTCACAGTCGTAGTCATCAGGGACACTGGAGGTCCCCCACCTTCCCACATTCCGCGAGAGGAACATTTCACTATCCTGCCTGTCATCCCTGCTGCCCTATCTGAGCAGATACAAAGAAGAGAAGGGGAAAAAAAAACCTTGAGCTCTTCTTTCCATCGCTTTCTCTGAGCGAAGTTTCGAAGAGCTAAAGCCTCTAGGTCGCCACACTGATTATGATTACTCAGATGACAGCCGCTGCACTTTCCCCGATTCCTTTAATTTGCTGTTAGTAATTATTCCCAAACGCTGATTGGTTGTATTGGAAAATGCAAATGCATGCATTGTATTTTCTATGTATTACGATATTTACTCAACAGTATTTACTCAAATGTATACATTGTATGTTCTATATTTACTATGTAACCACTGCTAGCTCAATAGAAGGTATTCACTATGTAGCCATGACTTTTGACCTGTTCACTATTAATTCATGAAGAGAACTAGAATGAAACCAAGTAGAAAGATAACAGTGGCGAGTAAGGTGATGAAATATGTGGCAGTATGTCAACGCAAGACTAATTAAGAAATAACTGTGGTTAGGGATGAGAGGACATATGGTCTAAAATGTAAACTAGGACATAATTAAGTTAGGGAGTAAAACAATAGTGAAAAGTCGAGAGCGGATATATTGATGATATGTAATCACAGGCCGACTGGATATGATAATGTAGCTAAGATAGGAAATTGCTATAAAAAATGCTGTATACAAGCCTCGATGGGCAGTCAGCTACTAGCTTTCTGATTGTCTCAGCTTTGATTTGCAAATTAAAGTTTAAAACGTCTTGATGAGTTTTCTGCGTCTCCTTGTCGTTTGTGAGAAACAAGAAACCACGACAGTTGTTGGTCAAAGCTCTATAGTGCTGCGGCAACCTACTCTTGTCTTTTATCCTCGGGCAATGGACCTGATTGAAGTCCCCTCCTCTCCAAACTTCTGATGTTTGGATTGGCTTCTGGTTAAAGCTCTATTATGCTGCCATGACGAAGAAAGCTGGAGGCAGGAGCTTTGGAGGAGGAATTGCAAAGAGGAAGACCTGAATGGGTGCAACAGATTTCTGATGAACATGGACAGAAGTGACAGTGAGAAACTGTTCCCTTTTGCAGAGTTATGAGTTATGAATAACCAAACAGCAAAGGTTTAAAAGTAAAGGCCAATTTATACTTGTGCGTCAAATCGACACTGTAGGTACGGCATAGCCACATACCCTATACCGTATCCTACGCTGTAGCCTGACGCGCACCTCCCCAAAAATGTAACTATGCGTCGCGGCGACGCAGACCGCAACAACTGTGATTGGTCCGCTTGGTAGCATCGCATTTCCTCCTACGCTACAATAGCTTCCCATTGGGCGACTGAAGGGCAGGGAAGGAACTCTAGTTACAATGCTTTCCACTAAGCTTTACAGACCTCCGAAATTATGGAGGACCCTGTGCTTGACCCCAGTTTGTAGTTAGTTGCTACAGCCTGTTGACTTCCACCCGAACCTAAAACTTGAATGGTGATCGCCAGTCTCTGAGAATACTGTGCCTACACTGATGCGAAATAAATGGTTGGAGACGATGAACCAAATCATCAAATCTATCTGCCGACATCTGAAAATATTTGAAATGCATTTCCTCGTCTGTGTCTCTCAGTGGCCGGACAAGCACAGAAAATTCATCCTCCTTCAGTTTCAGTCGCCATTGTTTTAAATTTGAGTTTCTTTGTGTTGAGTTTAAACATGAAGAAACTCAACACAGTGGCATAGAAACCCCACCACCAACTAGTGTTTTGGCAGTGAATCGCAGAGCGACGCAGACACACCAATGCACAAGTATAAATGCTCACAATGGCGCAGCCCACTTGTGTAGGCTACAGTGTAAGCTAGTACGCACAAGTACAAATCAGCCTTTAGGGGTGAGAGATACAGAGCAGTTTTGAGGAAGGGAACTAGCCCCTCCAACCCATACACACAGGTGACTGATTTCTGGAACACACTACCCGGAGGAATGATGGAGACAGAAACCCTCACATTTAGAAATCATCTCTATGAGCACCATGACACAGAATGCTAAGGACTGAATGTCAAGGTCCTGGAATAATATGAAGCATGTTACAGCTATATAAGACTACTGTGTTCAGTTCTGGTCACCTCACTACTGGAAGGTTGTGGATGCCATAGAAAGGGTGCAGAGGAGATTTACAAGGATGTTGCCTGGATTGGGGAGCATGCCTTACAAGAATAGGTTGAGTGAACTTGGCCTTTTCTCCTTGGAGCGACGGGGATGAGAGGTGACCTGATAGAGGTGTACAAGATGATGAGAGGCATTGATCATGTGGATAGCCAGAGGCTTTTTCCCAGGGCTGAAATGGCTAACATAAGGGGGCATAACTTTAAGGTGCTTGGAAGTAGGTACAAAGGGGATGTCAGGGGTAAGTTTTTCACACAGAGACTGGTGGGTGCATGGAATGCAGTGCTGGCAATGGCGGTGGAGGCAGATACAATAGGGTCTTTTAAGAGACTTAGGTAGGTACATGGAGCTCAGAAAACTAGAGGGCAATGCGGTAGGGAAATTCTAGGCAGCTTCTAGAGTAGGTTACAGGGTCAGCACAACGTTGTGGGCCAAAGGGTCTGTAATGTACTGCAGATTTTCTATGTTCTAGTAAGTACAGACTTGATGAAGGCATGGAGATAATGAAATAAAGGGCCTCTTTCAATGTTGTATGGTTCTATGAGTCTCAAGTTGAAGACCCTTGGTCAGTATTCTGTTAACTTTCCACAGACGCTGTCATTTTTGAATGTCCAGAATTCTTAATTAATGAAATTTGGTGATGGGTTGCAAGAATGAGGGATTTTTTTTTTTTTACTCAGAAAGCTCCAATAATTTTACTAGTATAGGGTGAAAGAAAATGTGGTTATCTTACAGAATCAGGTATCATAACCAGTGTGAAGTCAGTGGGCAATTGGAAACATTTTGGTCTAACATTACCAGTCTGAAGGAATTGTATAAAATGACAATGATGAAACAACTGTTCAGGCTCCAGCTTTCATTGGAATCCATGGTGCACAAGCCTCTCAGTTCATCCAGGAAGCAGAGTGCAAGAAAGCCATTCTTCTAACTACACAGGATTTCAAAACCATACAGACTGCTAGAATCCAATAATATTAGCAAAGAAGTTAACAATTTAAAATTTCAATCCTAAACCATTAGAAATTGTGGGAAATACGAATTTGGGACAAGGAATCAGAAGTCAAGGAAGACAGCAAAAATCTAGGGCTGATCGTTTCCTGGGAATTCTGCAGAGACTCACAAGATAGCAGTACGTATATCTATACATGTCAACTCCTATGCCGGCCAACTGCAGCATGCAAGCTCTTTCCACTCTATCCTTGGACTTGCCACACAATGCAGGCGTGATTCCATAAATCAAATTGAAGGGCTCAATCGCAAAAATGTTGTACATAGTGGATAATTCAACTCAAAGTTTCACACTCAGTGTTTCAAAAGCAGCTCCTTCTGTTCTGCCATCAGATTTCTGAATGGTCAATGAACCCATGTACACTATCTCAGTATTTTATCCCTCCCTTTTTGTTCTACTTATTCAATTTAATTTTCTTTTTTTTTCATATATACAGTACTTATTGTAATGTATAGTTTTTATTTTATTTTCCTTCTCTTTTTGTTCTACTGATTTAATTTTCTTTTTCAGTACCTGTTGTAATTTATAGTTTTTATTATGCATTACAATGTACTAATGACTCAAAACAACAAATTTCACAACATAAGCCAGTGATAGTAAACCTGATGCTAATTCTGTATACATACTGTATTCTGAGCATGAAAGGTTGAAGTCAATGTGCTTAATCAAAACAAATTCAGCAGTATGATTTAGATTCAGATCAAATGCGTTTATTTGTCGCATGTACATTGAAACATGCAGTGAAATGTGTAATCTGCATTAATAGCCAAACAACTTAAGGATGTACTTCCTTCACCAATAGGAAGGTTTCACAGCAAAATATCAGAGAGAGGAAGTCTCCACAATTTTGAGGCCACTGCAAACTATAGAGAACTAACTTATT
The DNA here is from genome assembly GCF_963921235.1 of Mobula hypostoma. NCBI lineage: Eukaryota > Metazoa > Chordata > Chondrichthyes > Myliobatiformes > Myliobatidae > Mobula > Mobula hypostoma. The sequence goes on from NC_086098.1 coordinate 141,172,377, forward strand.
TACAGCACAAGAGACAATAATGGAAGATAAGACAACTTCAAGATAGAAGGGTCATTAATTAGTCAGTGCATCAGATTTCTCAATTATAGCAGGACTATTCCAAGAATTATAGGCACATTTCATAGCTGCCAAAGTTTTCTCCTAAATTGGATCCACTAACTGGATTTAGATAAGATTTCAGCACTATCCAAATTTGAATTTAAAAAAGGGGGCTATATTTGTAGTTAAAACTAATTTTATGCTGTGGAAACATCAACAAAGATCTTTCAGGCTGCCACAGATAAGGTATAATAACTGTTTATGCAATCAGGGTGATGTAATAGCAGTTGTAGGAACTAAGGATGAAGTCTTTCAATATTAGAAATGTTCAAATGATTACACAAACACAAAATAAAGCTTAAAAGAAGAGGAGTGCAGAGGAGATTTACAAGGACGTTGCCTGGATTGGGGAGCATGCCTTACGAGAATAGATTGAATGAACTTGGCCTTTTATCCTTGGAGCAACAGAGGATGAGAGGTGACCTGATAGAGGTGTACAAGATGATGAGAGGCATTGATTGTGTGGATAGTCAGAGGCTTTTTCCCAGGGCTGAAATGGCAATCAAGAGAGGACACAGTTTTAAGGTGCTTGCAAGTAGGTACAGAGGAGATGTCAGTGGTAAGATTTTTTTTTACACAGAGAGTGGTGAGTGCATGGAATGGGCTGCCGGCGATGGTGGTGGAGGCAGATACGATAGGATCTTTTAAGCGACTCCTCGATAGGTACATGGAGCTTAGAAAAATAGAGGGCTATGGGTAACCCTAGGTAATTGCTAAAGTAAGTACATGTTCGGCACAGCTTTGTGGGTTGTAGGGCCTGTATTGTGCTGTAGGATTTCTATGTTTCCATGTAGAAGTGAATGTTAATTTGTATGCAAAATAACCTGGGCTCTAAACTGATGTAAAAACTCAAGATTAGTTGAGGTGAAGTTAGAAGCAATTGTGAAGGGAAGAAACTTTCAGATCTCTCGATTTGACTCGTTGTAGCCCTTGCACTTTGTCTACCAGTAGTACATTTTTTCTGTAACTATAACACAACATTCTGCATTCTTTTTACTAGCTCAATATAATTATGTAGGCACGATCTGTCTGCATACATGCAAAACAAAAGCCTTCCACTGCAACTTGGTGCATGTGGCATTATTAAGCCAATTTTAATTGGTTAGGTCTCACGCAAACAAGACACTATGAACAACCTGACCGATACTGATGTTAGTTTATTATTGTCATGATGCACAATACAACCTACAAGATTGGGGATCGATTCCTGCTGCTGTCTGTAAGCTTTCCCCGTGACGGCGTGCGTTTCTTCCCACCTTCCAAAGATGTACAGGTTAGGGTTAATGAGCTGTGAGCTTGCTACATTGGCTCCAAAACCGTGGTGACCCTTGCAGACTGCTCAGCACAGTACTCGTTGATTTGATTTGAAGCAAACGACACAGTTAATGGTATGTTTTGATGACAAATAAAGCTAATCATTCAGATTCCTGCCAGACCTTGCCCTGACACCGATACGATAAACAGACAAAAGGGGAATTGAGGTGAACAACAAGTGGCATATGAAGTGTAAAAAAAAAGAATGCAGTAAGTGAATGTTACTCTGATCCAATGCATTGAGAAATTTGTAAATGACAGTGAATTATGGAGTAGATGTGGTCACAAGGCAGGGTGATCAAGACAAATCGATTGCGTTCACCTCTTGTACAGCAATTGAAGACGACTGCAAAATACTTTAAAGGGCTAATTAGAGAATGTAGAGTATGCCAAACCCAATGGTATTACATGACCAAAAAAAAATCAAAGAGACTGCAATGGCAGATGAATCGTTGAAGCTCCACGAGGATTCATATTTAGGGAGTGAAAATAATGCATTGATTTTCCAGTTATTCAGACAGAGACAATCACATGCTGTTCTTACTTGAGAACATGAATAAACTTGAAAAGGACGTACTGAAAAAGACAAATATACAGCTGAGGATCTGAGACTATGCTATGAGGTATAAGCGGAAACGTAATGTATGTGCTTAGGAGAAAATTTCAGATAGGCTTCACAATGAATGCTCAGGTATTAAAACATGAAGGCAACAGCTGAAAATTGTGCTTCCGGCCAAGATTAGATAAAGACCTTGGAGCTAGTCTCTAGGTTGCAGATCAAGCCAGTGAAACCGTCTTTCAATATGGCCAAAAAGACCTTTCCAAAGAACAACCACCATTAAAAGAAGGGGAATTGATAACTTCTTAGCACTTACACAATCACTTGAAATTGATAAAAGTGAAACACTTTCATTCTACCATCGAGGGCTCCATCAAAGAAATGTGAATAATGGCACTGTGATAGCGTAGTAGTTAGCAGGGCTCTATTACACCTTGGGGCGTTGGAATTCAGCGTTCGATTCTGACATCATCTGTAAAGAGTCTGTACGCTCTCCCCATGGACTGTGTGGGTTTCTTCCAGGTCCTCTGGTTTCCTCCCACAGTCCAATGACATAACAATTAGTAGGTTAATTGGTGATTGTAAATTATCCCATGATTAGGCTAGGGTTACATCAGGAGTTGCCAGCATTGTGGCTCAAAGGGACTATTCTGTGCTCCATCTCTAAATAAACAAGCAACCCTCAGTTTTGTTCTTCCATATTTGTGTAAAACAAAATAGCATAAAGCATACTTCCTGTCTGTAACACTCAGAATCAAATATCTGGCTGAGAGAACTGAACAAACATCACAAGGGAGCTCAGGCTGAACAGTGGGACAGCGGTTAGTATATTTTTTTTTAAATAAAGTGCCCAGCAACGTACATTGCTACTCAGCTGGTTACTCCAGCTCAGGCACAAAATGCAAAAACTCAGAACATAACAAAGTTTTGTTCACCCAAACCTGGAAGGGAGAGAGACAGTTAAGATAGAAGAGAAATTGTGACAACTTGTGGAGAGGGACAATTTAGGTAATACAATAAGAGTTTGTGTATTTATCTGACGTTTGGAATTGGAGTGACAGTTGAAGTATGCTGTACAATGACATAATCTTGTGGAAATAAAGGATAAAATTGAAAGTTTGTACTTAACTCCAAAAATAAAATTTCAAGTCAAGAAGTGGATAGAATAGCTTCGGAAGTTTCCAGTGTTCCAGAAAACACGCAAAACAGAAAATGCGAGAAGCACTCAGCAGATCGTACAACAGATAGAGTATGAGGTATGGCTCCTACAAACTGAGAGTAGCCTCATCTTGGCAGTGCAGGAGTCCATGGGGCAACATGTCAGAATGGGAATCGGGATTGGAATTAAAATGGTTGGCCACTGGGAAATTCTGCTTGTTGCAGAAGCAAAGGTGTTCGATAAAATGGTCCCCCAATCTACGTCGGGTCTCACCGATGTACAGGACACCTCACCGAGAGCACTGGATACAGTACGTGACCCCGAAAGGCTTGGAGGTAAAGTGTTGCCTTACCTACGAGGTGATCTGAGTATCTCAGAAACTGCTGCTTCCCTGTGATTTTCACACACAGCAGTCTTAGGTTACAGAGAATGGTGTGAAAAACAAAGAAAATACATACAGTGAAAATGTCTTGTTAATGACATGGCAGAGGTCAGAGGAGAAAGGTCAGACTGGGTCAAGCTGATAGGAAGACAAGAGTCACTCAGATAACCATGCATTGCTACAGAGGTGTGCAGAAGAGCATCTTACAGCACACAACACGTTGTCCAGTGGAAGACTATGAGGTGGGCATTTTATTATGTACAGGAAGCAGAATTGGTGCAGGGGGCAACGATACACATTTCTGTATCATTGGGATCTCTTCTGGGGAAGTAATGGCCTGCACAAGAAGGATGGGTTATATCTGAACTCAAAGAGGACCAATATTCTTGCGGGCAAGTTTGCTGGAGGTGTTGGGGAGGGTATAAACTAACTTGGCGGGCAGGAGGATAGGGCTGAGGATGGGGCAGTTGGTATTTAACTACATGCATTGTGTAGTGAGACTCTGAGGAAGGACAGGCAGATGTTAGGGCAAAATTACAATCAGTGGGATGAGTTAAAGTACCACAGGGGGCTAAAATCAAAAAGGGTGATGAATACAGGACTGAAAGTGTTATATTTGAATACATGCAGTATACTGAATAAGGTAGATGACCTTGTAAGTGCAGTTAGAGGTTGGCAAGTATGATGTTGTGGGCATCAGAGTCATGGCTGAAATAAGATCATGGTTGGGAGCTTAGCATCTGAGGATACATATTGCATTGAAAGGACAGGCAGGTAGGCAGAGGGTGGTGGCGTGGCTCTGTTGATAAAAAATGAAAATAAATACTCAGAAAGAGGTGACATACTGTATGATCAGAAGATATGGAATCCTGGTGTGTAGAATTTAGAAACTGCAAGGGCAAAGAGAGCCTAATGGGAGTTATATGCAGGCCTCTGAACAGTAGCCAGGGTGTGGGATACAAGTTACAATGGGAGATAGAAAAGGCACGTCAAAAGGGCAATGTTGCGATAGTCACTGGGGACTTCAATATGCAGGTAGATTGGGAAAATCAGAATGGTGTTCGATCCCAAGAGAGGGAACTTGTAGAATGCATACAAGATGGCTTTTTAAGAGTATCTTGTGGTTGAGCCAACAAGACGAACAGCAATTCTGGATTGGGAGTTATGTAATGACCAGATTTGTTGAGGTAGCTTAAGGTAAAGGAACCCTTAAGGAAGCAGCGATCATGATAAACTAGAATTCACCCTGCAATTTGAGAATAAGCTAAAATCTGATCTATCAGTATTACAGTGGAGTAAAGGATTTACAGAGGCTTCAGAGAGCAGCTGATTGAAAGGGGACACGAGCAGGGACGATGGCAAAACAGCAATGGCTGGGAGTGATATGGAAGGTTCAGAAAAGCCATTGCAAATAAGTATTCTAAAGGGATGATGAACTAACTGTGGCTGATAAGGGAAGTCAAAGACAGCATAAAACAAGAGGCAACATACATCAAAGTTGCTGGTGAACGCAGCAGGCCAGGCAGCATCTATAGGAAGAGGTGCAGTCGACGTTTCAGGCCGAGACCCTTCGTCAGGGTCCTGACGAAGGGTCTCGGTCTGAAACGTCGACTGCACCTCTTCCTATAGATGCTGCCTGGCCTGCTGCGTTCACCAGCAACTTTGATGTATGTTGCTTGAATTTCCAGCATCTGCAGAATTCCTGTTGTTTGCGTTTAAATAAAACAAGAGGCATATAATATAGCAAAAATGAGTGGGAAGGATTAGGAAACATTTAAAAATTACCAAAAGTGTATAAAAAGCCATAAAAAGAAAAAGAGATTAAATATGTAAGTAAGCTAGCCAATAATATACAAGACAATACAAGAAGTTTTTTCAGGGACTTCCAGTATGGCACAGATACAGCCAGCAGCATAATCAGTAAGGGCTCCCAGATGGTCTTATTTCCCCCTAAATAAGAAACAGTTATTTAAATAGAAAAGTGGTCTTGTAGCATGAAAGGGGGAAACAAAAGAAAGACAAGAGGAAAACCTCAACAAAACCCAAAGACAAGTGATAAAATACTGACTGACGGTGAGGACACTGACGACGACGCTAGCAACCAAGCTGAACATGAGGATATGGAGGCTGTTCATGCTAACATCATGGCCAAAATACAGACGCTTCATTTGGACATGAAAAAAGAACTGAGTGATACCCTGGGTTTTCTAAAGAAGGAACCGGTGGATTTCAGAGAAGAAATTAACCAGAAGCTGAATGCTATTGTTGGTGATTTAAAAGAAATAACGGGCAGAGTTGAGGATATGGAGCAAAGGGTGGCAGAAGTGGAGGAATGGAATGCTGAAGCCAGGGAGGTTCTTTCCCACACACTGGAACGTCAGGAGATCATTCAAGCTCGACTAACAGACCTGCAGGCACGTTCACGCATGAATAACATACGTATCCATGGAATTTACAAGGGGGCAGAAGGAGACAACATACAGGAAGTTCTGGAAAAATTTATTAAAACAGATTTGTCCCTTCCCGATGCCGCCCTCAGTATACAACGCTGCCATCGATCTCTTGGATCCAAACCACCAGAAGGTTCCAACCTAAGGTCCGTGGTCATCTACTTTCTGGAGTATAAAATTAAAGAGTTGGTGCTTCGCTCTGCTTGGAAAAAATGAGAGATTTATTACGACGGGATAAGAGTATTTTTTGATCAAGACTACCTGACCGAAATACTTATGAAAAGAAAGGCTTACTCCACCATCAGAAAGGCGCTTAAAGAAAAGGGGCTCCAGTTCCAGACTCTTTACCCAGCTCAATCAACTTCGACTTTGACAAAGGGTTTCGGCCTGAAACATCAACTGCACCTCTTCCTAGAGATGCTGCCTGGCCTGCTGCATTCACCAGCAACTTTTATGTGTGTTGCTTGAATTTCCAGCATCTGCAGAATTCCTGTTGTTTGTGTCAATCAACTTCGAGTGTTTTTTGACACTGGACAAGTCATCTACAATAATGCATCTGAGGCGACGTAAGACCTGAAGAACGGGATTTTCCCTGGACTGTCCCGGAATCGTGGCCCCCGCGGAAGGCACGGCCACAGCAAAACTGAGACGACTCTCCTGGGAGACAGCTGGTGCAAAATACCGCCAGGACCAAGAAACACGTCTGAAACGCATCCTGGACAAGCTAAAGGAATTTTGACGCAACAAAGATACTGCATGAGAGCTCTCAAAAGTATAGTGATAAAATATCCTTCAGCCAGGTCGGTAAAATCACATGTACCTTAACACCAAATTATAACTGACTTTGCATTAAGAACTTAAAAATAGAACATGAATGATTTTTCCTCTGCAAGCTTTTATTACTATAACTGACCACAAACCTGAGAGCTGATGTTTGATTTTGTTTTTTTTTGTGCATTGTCCTGATTTCAATTATTCAGAGGCATCAACCTGCACTAGGAGGGGCCCCTTCAGGTTTAAGGGCTCCCACCAACCCCCCCCCCGACTTAGAAGTTTAGTTTAAACTTCAAAGATGGAAGTCACAGATGTTATATGTGTTGTTTATATGTCAAATATTAGTTTGTTGCACAGACAGAAGTTTATTTGTTCAGGTCATCTAGGGATATTTAACTATTTATATAAACCCTTTCTTATTGACGTGGAATGCCCTATCAGGAATACAGAGTAATCACCCTTAATATGAATGGGTTACAGAACCCAATCAAAAGGAGTAAGGTTATAGCTAAAATGAAGAGAGAAAAGCATGATATAATTTTTTGGCAAGAAACTTCACCTTTCAAAGATTGAACATGAGAAGTTACGCAAAATGGGATTTAAAAATTGTTATTACTTTTCTTTTGAGAGGGGAAACACAAGGGGAGTTGCAATATTAATCTCAAATAAAGTAAATTTCCAGTTTTCCTCGCAGAATACAGACAAAGAAGGGTGTTATTTACTGGTGAAGGGTTTTATTGATCATAAAGAAATCACACTACTGAATGTTTATAGACCACCATGAAATGATAAACAGCTGATTAAGAAGGTTTTTACTATGATAGCTATGGAAACATCTGGTGTGGTAATATGTGGGGGGGGGGGGCTGCAATATTCAATTACATCCTTCCCCGGACTCCTCAAATAGAACAAAAAAGATCAACCTGGAAACATTACATGTCAAGAAACTGCTCAAAGAAATAGGCATGATAGATATATGGAGACAGTTACACCCACTTGATAGACTGTTCACCTTTTTTTCTCACCACCACTCCGTGTACTCAAGAATAGATTTTTTAAAAATGTTTAATTCAGAGAGACACAGAATTATAAAATGCGATATAGGGGTAAGAGACATCTCTGGCCATGCAGGGGTTTACTTAACATTACATTTAGACAACAAAACCAAAGGTACCTTGTGGAGACTTAATATCAGTCTTTGCAATGATCCCCTATGTTTAAAATACCTAAAGAAAGAGTTTGAAGATTATATGATATATAATGATAATGGAACGGTGTCCCCCAGCACTCTGTGGGATGCTGCAAAAGCTGTTATTAGGGGGTAAACTCAAAGTGGTCAGCTCAGAAGAAAAAGGAAAATGAGAAACAAATCAAGGATCTTATTGAAAAATTACTATTTTTGGAGAGTAAACATATGGAGTATAATGACAGTAATGTCTTGAATCAAATTTTGGATACAAAACAAACTCTAAATAATATTTATGAAAGTGAAGTTGAGAAGAGAACTAAATTTGTTAAACAAAATTTCTGTGAGAATGGTCCCAAATCTAAGAAATTACTTGCATGGAGATTACGTAAACAACAGGCTGAGAGATCAATGCATAGGGTGAAAGACCCCACAGGTTAATAAGATGCTTCACAAATTGGAAGACATTCAAAAATCTTTCGAAACGTACTACACAATGTTATACGCTCAACCCAAAGCTGCAGAGTTAGCAGACATATCTAATTTCTTAACGTCCTTAGACTTACCATGGGTAGGAACAGAGCAAAATAAACTAATAACCCAGGAGATAACAGAAGAAGAAATAGGTAAGGCTATATCAGCATTAAAAACAAATAAAATCTCAGGTGCTGATGGCTATCCAGCAGAATGGTACAAAACTTTCAGAAAGATAATAACACCAATACTTAAGAAATGTTTTAATTATGTTCTCGGAGGAGGGGAGACTCTGTTGTCCTGGAATCAAGCAATAATTTCAGTAGTTCCTAAAAGTGGTAAGAATCAGACTGAATGCAGTTCCTACAGGCCCATATCTGTTCTAAACCTAGATTATAGGTTATTTGTACCAATATTTGTAAAAAGATTGGAAAATATAATTCAGATCTAATTGACACAGATCAAACAAGTTTTGGAAAAAGTAGGCAAATCCAGGACAATGTGAGATGGACAATATTTCTTGAAAGGGGATGTCGACAAGGGTGCCAACTAAGCCCCATGCTTTTCGCTCTTTTTATCGAGCCATTGGCCCAGGCAATTAGAGAAGACAAGATTATAACAGGTGTACTCATCAGAGATACAGAATATAAGATTTGTCTGTATGCGGATGACATTCTCGTGACTCTTACCAGTCCCAATGCAGGTTTACCTAAATTATTATCCCTGCTGAAAGAATTCAGTTCCTACCCTGGCTATAAGTTAAATTTACATAAAACCCAAACTTTAAATTTTAATGACGAACCACAAGAAAACATTTACAGAATGAGTAAATTCAAATGGAAAGGTGATATTATTAAATACCTAGGAGTGCAAATACCTGAAGACTCGTCTACTATCTACGAACATAATTATATTCCCATAACAGCTGATATTAAGGCAGACTTAAATAGATGGTCATTGCTGCCAATGAACATGTATAATCGAATAGAAGCCATAAAGATGAATGTAATACCTAGATTGCGCTTTCTTTTTCAATCATTGCCTGTTGAAGTACCTTTTAGCAATTTAATGAATGGAAAATAATGATTTCAACATTTATTTGGGGAAAACAGAAACCAAGAATTAGATTTCAGACATTACAGCTGCCTAAGGATAAAGGAGGATTTGCTGTGCCTTGCTTTGAAGACTATTATAGAGCAGCACAGCTGCACAGTCTGGTCTGTTGGTGTGACCCTAATAGTGAGGCAAAGTGGAAGGATTTAGAACAAAGTCTAATAAATATCCCTCTCCCATCTTTACTGGGGGATAAAACACTCCAAAAGAAGCATTTAAATAAACTGACTAAGTGGACAACAGTCCCTCTAAACATTTGGTATAAAGAATTTAAAGACCCAAAATTTGAAAGAAATATAAGAATACTACGTTGGGTGGCACATGACACAGAATTCCTTCCAGCACAATTGGATGGTAGATTTACACATTGGACAAGTAAGGGAATCCCTCATACTGTACAATATCCTCCATTAAAGGTCTGGAGTTCTTTCAACAACTCACAGAAACGTAACACTGAGAGAAACTAAACTTCTTTAGATATCTTCAACTAAGACAATATTTTAATAAAAATATTAAAACCATTGGAGAGAAAGGGTTAAGTCTGATTAATATATTCACTGATGTGTATAAAGGTAATATTAAAAAGAAACTGATAACCAGGATTTACTCGATTTTACAATCTAACAGGGGTCTCTCCACAAAGTATGTTAAATCAAAATGGGAGAAAGAAGCCAACATAAAATTGACAGAAGATGATTCGTTAAACATATGCAGAACACATTCGACTACTTCAAGCTCAGGTCTGTGGAGGGAATTCACCTGGAAGAATACCTTAAGATTTTTTATAATAAAGTTACAAAGTAACAGACCTGAACACGGTCAATGTTGGAGAATGTGTGATAATATGTTGGCTGATCATTTTCATATTTTCTGGGAGTGTCCAAAGATTTTGTCTTATTGGTTAGATGTGGTAACAGAGAGAAGGTCAATAATCCCCCCCCCAGAGATTAATTTTGACTTTAATGTTATTTATTTGGGTAATGTACCAAATGGGCTCAAAAAGCATGAAAGATATTTGTTACAAATACTACTAGCAGTCAGTAAGAAAGCAATAACCAGGAAATGGCTAAGCAAAGAGTCTCCTACAGTCCTGAAATGGATAGAAATAGTTCAAGAAATTTAAGTTATGGAACAATTGACTGTCTCCCTGAAACATGCCACTAAAAAATTTGAAAGATACTAGGAAAATTGGACATTTTATTTGAACCTGAAATGACTTCTTCACGGTACATTTATTTGGTTTGAAGAACTTTGTTTTAGTTCTTCCTATGAGGGAACCTGCAGAATGCATTTAAAGTCATGGATCTTAAGGTCCCCTGAGACTTTGAAGGACAATTATGAACATAAGAGTTTGGTTAACCTTGATACAGCAATGTAACCCATTTCTCTATTCATTTTTTTCTATTACAAGATACGGATTTTACTTCACATATGATGACCCTGTCTGTCTGTTTGATTTTATCCTGGTTGTTCTGTTATTGGCAAAACAATAAAAATAAAGTTTTAAAAAAAGTTTTTCAGATACATATATAAAGAGTAAAAGAGAGATCAGACCTCTGGAAGATGGCACTGGAAAGGTAGTAATGGAGGCAAAGAGATGGCGGACAAGCAGAATAAGTATTCTGTACAGTCTTCATTGTGGAAGACACTAGCAGAATGCCTGAAATGCATGAGCGTCAGGGGGCAGAAGTGAGTGTTGTTGCTATTACTAAAGAGAATGTGGCGGGAAAGCTGAAAAGTCTGAAGGCTAATAAGTCATCTGGACCAAATGAACTATACCCTAAGATTCTGAAGGAGATAGCTAAAGAGGTTGAGGAGGTATTAATGATCTTTCAAGAATCACTAGGTTCTGGAATGGTTCCAAAGGTCTGAAAAATTGCAAATGTCACTCCACTCTTTAAGAAGAGAGGGAGGCAGAAGAAACAAAATTATACACCACTTAGCCTGAGTTCAGTGAAGAAAGCTGTTGGAGTCCATTATTAAGGATGATGTTTTGGGGTACTTGGAGGCACATGACAAAATAGGCCAGAGTCAACATGGTTTTCTTAAGCCAAAATTTTGCCTGTCAAATTTGTTGGAATTCTTTGAGGAAATAACAGGCAGGGTAGACAAAGGAGAGTCAGTGGATGTTGCTTATTTGGATTTTCAGAAGGCTTTTGTCAAGGTGCCATACATGAAGCTACTTAACAGGAAAGATACTAGCATGGATAGAAGGTTGGCTGACTGGCAGGAGGCAAGGTGGAGCCTTTTCTGGTTGGCTGCCAGTGACTGGTGGTGTGCTACAAGGGTCAGTGTTAGGACTGCTTCTTTTCACATTATATGTCGCTGATTTTGATGAAGGAATGGATGACTTTGTGGGCAAGTTTGCAAACGATACAAAGGTAGATGGTGGGGGGAAGTGATCCAGAAGCAGTGTCTATAGAAGGACTTGGACAGATTAGGAGAATGGGCAAAGAAGTGGCAGATGGAATACAGTGTAGGGATATGTATGGTCATGCAATTCGGTCAAAAGAATACAGGCATGGGCTATTTTCTAAATGGGGAGAAAATTCAAAAGGTCAGAGATGCAAAGGGAGTTCTCGTGCATGATTCCCAAAGGGTTAACTTGTAGATTGAGTTGGTGGTAAGTGTAACCCTCTCACTGTAGCCTCATACTGAGTTAGATATTACTGTGAATACAAGCCAATAGCAACATAACTCCACAATGCATGGGGAGTAATGATGAGAAGGCCATTTCCAATAAATAAACACTTCTAGGGTAAATATGATTTGGGTAAATGCAAACGTAACAGCTTGAATGTCCCTTTATGGGAAGGTAAACTGTTACATGTATGAGTACTGACACAGCCATACAAACGCGCTGTAGGCCAGGAACCAATAATTTAACTCATACCAGTACAAACTTAAATTGAAATTGTATTGACAAACTATTTTAAACTATAACAAAAGCAATCATTCTATATAATGCAAAATAAAGAAAAGGGCCCATCATATATCTAAAATATTAGTCTATAATGTGCATGTAATCACTGAATTAGAATTTTATTTCTTACATCCATCACACAACATGAGGAAGTAAAAATCTTTATGTTATGTCTCCATCGCTATGTAGAAGCAATAAGGAAGGGAAATGTAGGAGGATATAGCCCAGACACAAAGACTGTATACATAGTTGTTTTTTGTATACATGTACAGTCAGATCAATGTGTATTGATCAATCTCATGGCCTGGTGAAATCATTGGAGCTCATGGTTGCATAGGCAATCCAGTTGCTTCACTTTGTTTACTCATGGTACCTAACAATTTGGCCTGAAAACCCAGTGGAAGCAAAGCAAATAAATATCTGGGCAACGTCCAAGCACAAGGCATCAAACTTTCTCCAAGGTCGTGTGCTAACTGACTAACAAAAAGTAATCCGCACATTCTCTGTGAGACCATTATCTGCACGAGGATTTTCTGACAGCACTATCCATCCTTCCAAATGAGTTCTGGAAGCATTTCACGGTGTTCTTTCACTGAATTTATAGACTGTTTCCATTTTCCTACCTTCTCATTCTTTGATCCCACACTCTCTCTAGCAAAAAAAAAATGGCTCCCCCATTCTTTTCCCACACTCTCAGGAAAAAATGCTGACAAGACAAATCCTTCTGGCTAATTCAACAATTCTAACTTAATCAACTGAATTTTAATTTTAAACAGAAAAAATAAAATACTTGATTGCATAATGTAATTAAAGGAACACTAACTGCATTGGGAAAATATGCAAAAACAAAATTACCCACAGCATAATTGAAATAAAACATGATCTTAAACCAGGGTGTTACATAAGGAAGGCAAATGCCATGTTAGCATTCATTCCGCGAGGACAAGAATACAACAGGAAGGGTGTAATACTGAGGCTTTATAAGGCCTTGGTCAGACCACCCCTGGAGTATTGTGAATGGTTTTAGGTCCCTTATCCTGGCATTGGAGAAGGTTCAGAGGAAGCTCTTGCGTATGATCCCAGGAATGAAAAGTTAATCTATGAGAAGCACTCGATGACTCTGACCCTATACTCACTGGAATTTAGGAGAATGGGGAGGGGGGTGGATCTCATTGAAACACATCGAATATTGAAAGGGCTAGATAAAGTGGATGTGGAGAGGATGTTTCCTATAGTCAGGGAGTCCAGGGCCAAGAGGCGCTGCCTCAGAATAGAGGGACACCTATTTAAATTTGAGGAAAAATTTCTTTAGCTGGAGACCATAAGACCACAAGATGTAGGAGCAGAATTAGGGCATTTGGTCCATCAAGGATGGTGAATCTGTGGAATTCATTGCCACAGACGGCTGTGCAGGCCAAATCACTGGGTATGTTTAAGGCAGAGGTTGATAGGTTCTTGTTTAATCAGGGTGTCAAAGGTTACTGGGAAAAGGCAGGAGAAGGATAATAAAGCAGCCATGATGGAATGGCAGAGCAGATTCAATGGGCCGAATGGCCTAATTCTGCACCTATGTCTTATCGTCCCACAGTCTAATAAGGTGGCCTCTGGGTGTAGGCCTATCATTTGCTCTTTTGATGATCGCTGTGTTACACAATGAAACAAAGAGCAACTTAAAGACAGCAAACAACAGGAATTCTGCAGATGCTGGAAATTCAAGCAACACACATCAAAGTTGCTGGTAAACACAGCAGGCCAGGCAGCATCTCTAGGAAGAGGTACAGTCGACGTTTCAGGCCGAGACCCTTCGTCAGGACTAACTGAAGGAAGAGTTAGTAAGAGATTTGAAAGTGGGAGGGGGAGGGGGAGATCCAAAATGATAGGAGAATACAGGAGGGGGAGGGATGGAGCCAAGAGCTGGACAGGTGATTGGCAAAAAGGATACGAGAGGATCATGGGACAGGAGGTCCGGGAAGAAAGACAAGGGGGGGGGGGGAACTCAGAGGATGGGCAAGTGGTATAGTCAGAGGGACAGAGGGAGAAAAAGGAGAGTGAGAGAAAGAATGTGTGTATAAAAATAAATAACAGATGGGGTACGAGGGGGAAGTGGGGCATTAGCTTAAGTTAGAGAAGTCGATGTTCATGCCATCAGGTTGGAGGCTACCCAGACGGAATAGGAGACCGCTTTGCTGAACACCTACGCTCTGTCCGCCAGAGAAAGCAGGATCTCCCAGTGGCCACACATTTTAATTCCACATCCCATTCCCATTCTGACATGTCTATCCACGGCCTCCTCTACTGTAAAGATGAAGCCACACTCAGGTTGGAGGAACAACACCTTATATTCCGTCTGAGTAGCCTCCAACCTGACGGCATGAACATCGACTTCTCTAACTTCCGCTAATGCCCCACCTCCCCCTTGTACCCCATCTGTTATTTATTTTTATACACACATTCTTTCTCTCACTCTCCTTTTTCTCCCCCTGTCCCTCTGACTATACCCCTTGCCCATCCTCTGGGTTCCCCCCCCCCTTGTCTTTCTTCCCGGACCTCCTGTCCCATGATCCTCTCATATCCCCTTTGCCAATCACCTGTCTAGCTCTTGGCTCCATCCCTCCCCCTCCTGTCTTCTCCTATCATTTTGGATCTCCCCCTCCCCCTCCCACTTTCAAATCTCTTACTAACTCTTCCATCAGTTAGTCCTGACGAAGGGTCTCGGCCTGAAACGTCGACTGTACCTCTTCCTAGAGATGCTGCTTGGCCTGCTGCGTTCACCAGCAACTTTGATGTGTGCAACTTAAAGACAGTTCTGGTTTTGCAATGCAGATGCCCAAGCTACTGTTAATGAGGCTAACACAGTCAAGGGAGATCGCACTAGTTGTTGTGAATTTGCAAATTAACCATACTGGAAAAATCTTATATTTTGCATGAGGACTGCGTGGGGTTTAAAATCACAAGGCAAACAGTTACACAGCAAGCTTTTTAAAGGTAAAAATTTAAGGGCTATAGTTTCTGCACAAGGAATAAATAAAGAATCAAAATCAGAATCAGAATTATTATCACCGGCATGTGACATGAAATTTGTTAACTTAGCAGCAACAGTTCAATGCAATACATAATCTAGCAAAGAAATTAATAATAATAAACAAATAAATCAATTACGTATATTGAATAAATTAAAAGATGTACAAAAACAGAAATACTATATATTAAAAAAAAGTGAGATAGTGTCCAAAGCTTCAAAGTCCATTTAGGAATCAGACGGCAGAAGGGAAGAAGCTGTTCCTGAATTGCCTTGAATACTTGTGATATTGGAGTTCTATCTTAATAATGTGTATAGTTCAATCTTTATTCAGCAGTGCACAATACTTAAAACACTAATTAAAATCTTGTCTTTTCTTTTCTGATTTGTCATTTATGTGAATGTGGTGAAATGATTGGCTGCCCACCCTGCTTCATGGCATCAGGGCTGTTGTATTGCTCCCTTCATCCCTCTCATTGTCCCCCATCCTTAACCACACCTTGAATTAACATTGGTCAACAGCCAGTTTTGGGAAGATAAAAACAGTTGCTTAAGGACTGACCACAAATTCTGAGCCGTTAGCAGGCTGGGTGTTGAAAATTTGTGCTGTTCCTTCAAAACCACTGATTAGCATAAGCAATATGGCAATGTATTTCAGTCCAGAGGGGAATATTGTCAATAACACAGCTTGTGTGAGAGTAAGTTCATTCGTTAATTGGCCTCTGTTGTTATTTTTTGCAGTAACCATTTACTGGATAATAATAAGCAATTGTGTTAAAGGCAGCTTGGAGGTTTCACTTACAATCCAAGTATTTGAACATCTGTGGTCGAGCCAGCAACAGCACCCAATCACACCCACTCCCCAAAGTTACCTTCAAAATGGTAATTTGAGGAATCTTAACACAATGGAGACAAGCTTATTTTCCTTTAACAACAACCTATCCTAAACAATATCTGGGGATTTAAAACCACTTAATCCGATTTTTCTTTTAGCTCTGCTGATACCAGCATTAAATAAATTGACCACAAAAGTCACGTCAGTCAACACAAATTCAATGGCTTTGACGTTCTCAGTAATGTGATTCCAGTCTTTGTTTGCTAAAATGGCATAACCGCAGTCAGTGTTGCTGCTTACACCAAGCTCGATGGAAAATGTTTTGATTATTATCCACTTAACTAAGATTGAGAGTTACAACATGAGGTGAAAACAAACCAGATGCTTTCATTCATTACTTTAAGTTATCCTACTACTTCCCCTGATATCACCAAGATGCCTGTCCTGATCCTAGTATTGTCAGAGAGGAGAGACAGCCATGGGCAAAGTTCAAAGTAAGTTTAAATATATTTGTCACCATTTATAATCCTGGAATTAATTTACTTGTGGGCATTCACAGAAATACAATTAATACAATAGAATCAATGAAAGATTGTTCCCAACATGACATACAACGAATATGTAAGACAACAAACCATAAATACAAAAGAGAAAATAATGATAGTATAATAAGCAATAAATATTGAGAACAAGAGATGAAGAGTCCTTCAACGAGAGTCCATAGGTTGTGGGATCAGTTCAGTGAGTGAAGATAAGTGAAGCTATCCTCTCTGTTTCAAAAGGCTGATGGTTGAGAGGTAGTAGCTGTTCTTGAACCCGGTGGTGCAAGTCCTGAGGCTCTTGTACCTTCTGCCTGATGGCAGCAGCTAGAACAGAGCATGGCCTGGGTGATGAGGATCGTTGATTATGGGTCCTGCTTTTCTATGGCAATGTTTCTTGGAACATATTGATTAATTTTGAGTGGATAATGGTATTAAACACCAAGCTGTAATCAATGAAGAACATTCTGATGTGTGCATCTTCACTGCCCAGATGTTCAAGAGTTGAGTGAAAAGCCAATGAAATGGCATTTGCTGTTGACCTGCTGTGACAGTAGACAAACTGGAATGATTCCAAGGTGCTTCTCAGGCAGAAGTTGATATGTTTCATCACCAATCTCTCAAAGCACTTCATCACAGTGGATGTAAGTGCTACTGAATGATAGTTACTGATACAGCTTACCACATTATGGCTAGGCACGAGTACAATTGAAGCACATTGAAAAGGTGGATACCTCACACTGCCAAAGTGAGAGGTTAAGGATATCAGTGAACACTCCAGCCAGTTGATCAGCACAGGTCTTTAGTACTCGGCCAGGTACGCCATCTGAGCCAAATGCTTTCCTTGGGTTCACCCTCATGAAGGATACTTTCATGTCAGCCTCAGAGGCTGTGGGAGTTTGTGAAAGTGCCTCCACGTTTTGATGGTCAAAATGGGTATAAAGGGCATTGAGCTCATCTGGGAATGAAGTCTTATTGTCATCTAGGTCACTTGTTTTCACTTTGTAGGAAGTGGTATTATTCAAGCTCTGCCACAGTTGTCGAGCATCCTTCAGCAATTCAATTTGGTCCAGAATTGTCACTTCGCATGTGAAATTGCACCTGGACTCTTGTATTTAATTTGGTCACCAGACCTGAACGCCACTGATCTGCCCCTCAGCAGATCAGGGCTTCTGGCCGGCAGAATGATTTTGTGGGGACCCACTCGTCTACGACTGTTTTTATAAAGTCTGTGACAACCATGGTATATTTGTTCCAATCCCCTGAACAGTCCTTGAACACAGCTCGGTCCACTGACTTGAAACAATCCCACAGCCGCTCCTCTACCTCCCACGACCACCTCTTTGTCGTCCTCATCTCTGGAACCTTGCTCTTTAGCTCTGCCTGCAAGCTGGTAGGAGGACAGTCAGATGATCAGATTTCCGAAAATGCAGTCTAGGCATTCCCAATTGTAGTATAACAACGGTCGAGTACGTTGGGACCACGGGTGCTGCAGGTAATACGCTGTTGATAATTGGGTTAAGATTTCTTCGAGCAGGCCTGATTGTAGTTTCCGACAATATACAACAGGAGTTGCGGTAGGCTGCTTTTGATGGCTGCAATCAATACATGGAGAGCCTGCTTAACGTCAGCTTTTGACAGTATGCGTACTGCGGTCAGGATCATGGAATGGCAAATAGAATAGTCCTCAGTCTTGTTCTCCAGCAAACTATACAATTGCTAACAAGATGCTGGGCAGAGGAAGTTTCATGCTTGGCTTGGAGTCCTCCACTCCTCCCTCTTTCAGCCGTGCTGCCGTACCTTTGTATGCTTAAAGCATGCCTGAGAGTCAAGCCCACCAGAAGATTATGATGTTGCTAGTTCATTAAGATGGTTCAAAAGTATGTTACTTAAAGGAAAATTACAGGCTGCAGATTGCAGTGAGGGTAGTTCAAAATAAATATATTTAGAAGTCTTGTAAGCTGCCCGCAACATGTCAACATGGTTCATCAGCCACGTCTTGCAAAAACCATTGGTTCAGTGTTGTAGATAAACTACCTATTTCACTTGTACCTGCATTGAAAGACACTGAGGAAGCAAAAAGCAAGTGTGGAATCAGATATTGTAAAGTTGCAATTAATCGTGTATTATTTGGCCAATGAACCCAGTTAAATCTTGCCTTTCTTCTATTTTCCCGCCACATCTTGCAGCAATTGACCAGAAATTGAATACCTCGCACACTCAATGCCAAGATGGTGCCAGCATATAATACTCCATTGGTTGACATTTTTTAGTAACACACAAAAATGTCTATTTTACTTCTCTTACGTACGTTTTTCATCTTAAGTGTGTTTCTGGGACTGTTAGCGCCTGTGCTTTACAGTTTAGAGATCAACTGAGTGACCATGAGCTTTGCTGCCTCCGAGATGATTCTGGGAAGCGAGCGCATACCCGGACGGCCTTGGTGAGAAGAAACTTAGAGGTGAGACACAAGTCAATGTTCAAGTCCATTTCGCCAATTAAAGTGTCGAGGAAGATTAAGGCATCGAAGCAAGTGCGGAAGGCAAGCGAGAGTTCAGTGCCGACTGCTTGGCTCGTCTGTGAGTAGCCTACCGCTGTGTGGCTCGCTGTGGCAGGTGGGTAGGCCTCTGCCCCGTGAAGTGTCTTTCTCTTTCAATGAATATCGGAGGATATTTTGTGGCTCTGCGTTTGGACGACTGTGTTTATGTACTGTGGACTTTTTCAGACTTATGGTTTTTATATTCTGTGTTTTTTCACCTACTCCTTTCCGTTTGGTTATGCAAGGGGAGGGGTTTGGAGGTTGATGTTCTTGTTGCGTTCTGTTAGTCTTTTTGTCTGAGGGAGGGGTTGATGTTCTTGCTGTGTTTTGTGTGGAGGAGGGGGTTTGGGGGTTGATGATTGGGAAGCCGTACTTTTAGTGCGGGGGGGCGGTGGGAGTTTGATGCTTCTCACTGAATGACTTCCATGCTCTTTCTCTGTTTTGTGACTGCCTGGAGAAGGCAAATCTCTGAGTTGACAATAAATGAACCTTTGAACCTTTAATAGAGCACAGAAACAGGTCCTTAGGCACTACTCATTCATGCCAACTGTGTAGCTCAGATGTGCCAGATAAGTTAGCTTTATACATCCAAACTTCTACAAGTACAGCAAGCCAAAGGTTTATGGAACAAAGCCAGCTCCAAACACTTCAGCCCAATTGTATGAGCAATGCTCTATCACTGTACTTAGGGAGTACTACACACTTCACACTTGCATGTAACGTCTTTCACGGGATTTTCAAAGATTTCCAAGACAGATGCAAAACACTTCAAGGTAAATTTCTGATAAGGACAGCCTCTCTCAATCAGAAAGGAGAGAGTTATCTGGTGTTATTATATCAGTGTTCACGGGAATTTGTTGTGTGCATACTTCAATGGGGGTGGCATGGTAGCGTAATAGTTAGCACAACGCTTTACAGTGCCAGTGACCCAGGTTCAATTCCCGCTGCGGTCTGTAAGGAGTTTGTACGTTCTCCCTGTGACCGCATGAGTTTCCTCTGGGTGCTCCGGTTTCCTCCCACAGTCCAACGATGTTCCAGTAGGTAGGTTAATTGGTCATTATCCTGTGATTAGGATAGGGTTAAATTGGGGCCCGCTGGGTGGTGTGTGCTGTATCTCAATAAATAAATAAATAAATGCTATAGCAACTTCTTACATTACATTTGAAAAGGTATTCTGCTGGTTGACAAACTTTAAAATCCGTACGTCTCGCATTTTTAGTTTGCGCGTTACAATACCTCATCGTAATTAGAACCGAGAATGCTATAAACACTCAGCAGGTCAGGCAACATTGGTGGAAAGCGAAACAGTCTGTGTGCCAGGTCCAAGAGCTTCTGTTAAATCTGGTAAAGGTAGAAAGTTCATTGGTTTTCAGTTGCAGACGAAGTGGGGAAAGGAAAGGAAGAATAAAGGGAATGTTTCTGATAGGGTGAGACCAAATGGGCTAATGTCGATTCCAGAAGCAGATTATACTTTTCTGACTGCATTGTGTTGCTTATAGCAGAGCTGTGGTCATGCCCTACAGGTTAGACGACACTAATTTCTCTTTGCCAGTCCTATTGAGAATATTGGTCCACAGATTCTGCTTGGCCAGCAGAGTTTCCTGCACCTTATTTTTTTTTATTTTAGATCATCTGCAGATCGTTGTTGAATTTCCTTTTACAAAGCATGACATTAGGGTACCTTGTGGGCATTTTATTTCATTTTGAGACAGCTACAGATGGAAGTGAATGCTCCTCGTGCTGGTTGCTTCTGGACACCTGCTCAGTGTGCTTTGAATGTCAGCCCAGGAAAAAAAAACTGAAAAATCATACTTTTCATCCAACCTTCAGCTGAGCTGAGAAGTTTACAGCACTGAAGGACCCCATGAAGCTCATTGCTCCTGCCCCACTGGATGAAAAATCAAAGTACTGCAAGCCGGTTCCCCTTACCCTTCCTTCACCACTCTAGAAACAACCAAAAGCAGTGTTAACATTCAGATGCACTGAAATGCACGCCATTCAGAAAATCAAAAGTGATGTGTTGCTGTGGATAGCTGCCGCGAAGATGGACTTGCAGCTTTCGCTGTACAGCCTGGACCAGGTGGCACACAACTCTGTTTGAATGCAAATATCATCAGCCAGTTTAAAACAGACATTTCACAGTGCTGGAAAGAAATGTGTCAGATTATTCGTTGCGCCCTTCAACTCAGGCCTTGTGCACGGGAACACTAAATTAGCAGAAACAGGCCACGCGGGGCGCCACGGCAGGGCAGCGGCCAGCTCGACGCTATTACAGGCCGGGGCTTCGGAGTTCGGATTTCAATTCCGACACTTTGGTACCTCCTTCCCGCGAGCGCGTGGGTTTCCTCCGGGTGCTGCAGTTTCTTCCTTTCCCACGTTCCAAAGATGCACCGGTTAGTAGGTTAATTGGTAATCAACGAATTGTCCTGTGATTAGGCTTGCTGGGCGGTGCCCTCGTTAGGCCAGAAGGACCTGTTCCACACCGCATCTCTGAATAAAATAAAACCTGCTCAGATGTTCGATGCAAGCATGGCTGACCTGCTCCAGGCCTCAACCTTCTTCTGTGCTCCCTGATTTTACACAGCTCTGCTTTGGTGGGTGCCTGGGAAATTTCTTACAATTTACATATCTACAGTCCTGAATTATTCTTTATATACAGTACACTGACCCTGGAGTACAGGAACACAGAGATCCCTTTGTACATCATTTGCCAATCTATTACATTTTAAGAACACTTCTGCTTTTAGTGTTAAAATCTATCCATACAATACCTCTGCCATTATTTTCTTACTCTCTCAGTCCAAGTTACCTTGGATTCTCTTTGCATCCTCTTCACAACCCTATCCAGTTTTATACTAAGAGCAAACGTAACTTGCAATATTATCACTGAAGTATCTAGCTCAAGAGAGGTGGCATTTCAGGAGAATAAACCGATTTTACTTCAAAATTTTCTAAATACACAATAATTTTCATAGCTAGATTGCACAATGTGATATGATAAATTATCGAGAGCAAACTACCAGACAGAACTATTACACTGCCGACAGCAGTCACTGGAAGCATTACTTCACTAACATCGCCCATTCATCAAGTGTCAATCTACCCCAAGAAAAATATTCACATGCGGAAATGATAACAGGCAGCCTCAATGATTTCTCATTCATGACTCTTACATTCTTTGAAACAACGTACAAACCATTATAAAACCAAGATACAAGCAGCATGTACTGAAGAAAATAGACATTCATATCATCATGTTGTGTTGTAATTTAAAAGGAAATAATCGAATAAATTTTCCATTCAGTGATTAGATATCAACACAGGGAAGACCAAAGGATTCATACTTCACACCTCCACTACAGGCACTGACAAGAGTGACTTAGTGTGTGAACAAAATCTGTAACCACAATCAACCTGAAGCTGCACTCTCATCTCATTCAACACCTGCAGCTTAAAGTTGAATCAAAAGTAGTTCAAGACGAACAACTTGACGTTTAGAAGACAAAACCTTGATTTCATGATTTTGTTCTGACAGAATCTGAGCTCCTTGATCCAACACAGACCAGTTGACGACCATGAAGTCTCCCAAATAAATATTAGCAAGGACTAATGCAAGAATTTCTCATTTATATTCATTATTACTTCGCTATTTTCCTGAAGTTCCGTTAACGTTACATCTACAGGCTGTTTACACAAGCTACAAGAAATTAAAGTAAATTTAAACCAACACCTCCACAGCAAATCAAAGTAATCGTAGAGTTCACTTCTCTCTTTATACAAGGCCGATTCTTTCGAGGAAGGCATCAGTATTTCCTTCAACGCTTATCAAAGAAGCGTGAAAGACAGATTCATTCCTTGAACTTAACAGCTCAGCAAGCAAGATAGTTGGGAATGATGACAAGATCAAAATCAATGCTCTGGTGCTCATTAGACCCTAACGTTTGCATTCACAAATTTAAAACTTATTTGAGCACAGAGTATCCTTCACAGCTTGAAGAAAACCAAATGTTTACAGGTTAATAACATTAATTGCCAAATTCTGATGCTGAATAAGGATATGATAGTAGAATCAAACAACATGGCTTGACTTGCAATTAAGTGAGGTTTTGAACAGCTTCCTCATTCAGCTACTCTAAGAAGTGCATGATTAAATGGAAGGACATTATGTTAAGATCCCACAACTCGTTAACACCACAGATTTCTCTCTCTCTCTGCTAGATCCAAGTTATATCGACTGGGAAGTGTTAATATTGAGAGCGGTGAGGATGATGACTGAAAAATTGATCCCTCCACATTAGCCTTTCCATATGTATTTACATCAAGACTGGAGGAGGAGTTGACTTTGTGGGCAAGCATCATTAATGCAGGGTAGGAACAGTTGGGGGAGGAGAAAGAACAGCAAAAGAAAAGCAAAACCTAAAACAATGTATGTGAGAGTTCAATTGTAGAATTACAGCTGCAGTCCTCAAAGGATAAATTGTGGTCATGATGGATGTATTTCCTGGCTCCATTAAAATCAGATTTGCATTGGTGAACATAAAAACCACATGACGCGAATGGGTGCTGTCAGTGGAATCAACCTGCTCAGATTTATGGTCTCTTACCTTATTACGTTTGAAATAAGCCCGCCTGCAAGCTGCAAAGCACTTCTCACTGCAGAAACTTTTAACCTCACTCCCCATGCTCAGGGAATAACGCTTAATTCCCAGCTTCTGGCACCAGGCACAGACTATCTGCACATTTATCATCTCGTCATCTGCAATACAAAACAAGATTAAAAACATGAGAAACAGCACCTCTGGTATTTTATAGGTGAATCAAGTTGAATGTAACACAATTCATTCTATACCAGTAGAAGCACATAGCACACATTCAGACAGAAAAGTTAGGAAACAATTTTGCCATGGGCAGAACATCCGCAGTACAGCTTTTGGGTGTATGTTACTTGGATCGAAGGCTGTGCTGTCCACCCCAGCTCAATTTTCCAAAGATATTCCAGTGTGGATGGATGAGCACAGTTCTAAAATATGCTCAGTGAATTGAAATTTGCAAGCTTTTACTTTAAAGAATAAAAGAGAACGCCCTCACTGGCTGTACATAGATTTTTAAAATCTACAGTGTGGGGAAAATTAATTATCACATCGTCTTTGTATGCAATATTCTCGTAGGATGAAATTTAACACTGCACTTCCAGTGAACTGACAAACTATCCGATGGTAAAGTTTAATTGAATTAAGACTTACTGCAAAATGGTTTTTCACTGTTGTAAGGCAGATTAGTGAATTGTTATCGTCTCTTATTAAACCAAAGGCTATTTACTTCTAAGGAACTTGAAGTAAAGTACCAGATCAAGAAATTTATCCAAAGACACGTGATGAGAAGAGAGGCCAATTCAATCATCAAGTCAGCACTTCATTGGCCCCTTCAAGGGTGGAAGAAGCGTGGGAGATCAAACACAACTTGGTGCCGTACTGTAGAAGCAGAAAAAAGGACCCTGAGCCACACCTGGTAGAGAAGATGGTCAAGGACAAAGATGGAGAACCTTCATAGCTGCCCTAAATGCCACTGGTGTAATGGGTAGAAGATGATAATGACTTTGAGACACTTGTGCACATAAGGTAGGATTACAAAAAAAATCCATTATCATAGACAAATTAAATGTAGGAAATGGCACCTTTCGGAGGACATCACTTACGAAATGAAGAAATTAGCCTCCACTTATCTTCCATTACAAAACTTCTTGTACTTCTAAAGTACCTGAACAGGTGTCTGAAGAAAGAAGATTGGTCCTGATGTTAAGATGGCGTCAGGGAAATGTTCTCCCCTTGTGTAAGCTGACATTTAAAATGCACTTGGACAAGTATTTGAATCGCTTAGTCATGGCAAGTTATGAACCAAGTATTGGCTAGTGGGATTAATATAAACTGTACTTCATGTTCAGCATGAACAACCAAAAGGCTCATTTCTGCATAATGCGACTCGATGATGATGATGATCTTGGCACTCCTTCCTTCTATCCTAATGGCATGATTATCTTGGCAATTCTTCCTCCCAGCCTCTTCATCACCCTTATTCCTCATGGACTGCAAAGCATCAGTCCTTGACCCGTGAAGAATCCTAGGCACAATAGTTAAACTCTACTTGGGTAGTGGATGGGAGAATGGAGAGAACTAATGACAAGGATGTACCAAAAAACAAAAGGTTCTGGAAGATGGTAGCAGATCAAGGTTGTATTTATGGAAAGAGAAACAACTGTCTCAGATTGAAGACCATTTGTCAGGACTAGGAAAGAAGAAATTTGCAGTGAAGGCAGCAAGAGGGGTGGAAAGAACACGGGGAAGTCTATGTAAAACCGGTAAAAGGGAGCAGTTAAAAGGTGATTATTTTTCATTGTCACATCATTGTGAATAGCAGGGATGTGAGACATGCCTGGCAGTTCAGGAAATACTAATGGAATCTCTGGCAGCACCACACAATCAAGCCACCCTTTGAACCGAAAGGGGTTCAGTTCATAACGTAACAAGAAACGTTACTGCTTAGACAAAATTCCACTTTTGCTCTGCTGTTTAAGAAACTGACTACGCTTGACTTTCAGTCTTGCTGGAGGGCTAGTTCATTCTGTGCTCATATTCTTGGTCTACATTCTTATTCCAATGTAAACAATCTGCATGAAAATTAAACCCAACTTTGAGGAACAACAGGTCCCTATCACTCCAACTAAATTAAAGCTATTTTAGAGCAGAGAAATGGACCCTGGGATTTACAAGGAGTGAAGGTGAAAATTGCTGAAGACTGGAGGAATGCAGAGCACAATAGGACATCATGAACAATTTGCAGTTCCCTTTCTTACTTGGCAGTAGGTCAAGAAAACAACAGCCTGGTCGAGGGACAGAAGTGCTAACATTGAGAAGCATCATCCACAACTAGGTGGTCATCTTACATCAGAAGAATTATAGAAGGAGAGAGGCCCAGAGTGAGGAGGGGGTCTGGTCCCTGACTGGAAAGTGGGGAGGTTGTAGGCTTTTAAAGGGACTAAGCACAAGCACGCCAGCTGAAAAGGGAGCTGAGATCTCTCTTCTCTTTCTCAGATAAACCTTCCCATCAACTGAAATACTGACAAGTAGAGAGCAACTTAGAATCCAACTCGCAAATGCACTGCACTTTACCCAATTTAAATGCTAATTAAATGTCACATCTCCTCATGGGGGAACACTTGGATGGCCCAACATGTTTTATGAAAAAGGGGAGTGGGGCATCTACAGCATGCATCACAAAGACCTTCAGCCTATTAATCATAGAACACATAAGTGCCGTGCTTCAATGAAAGACCGATTGTCACTTCAGTCTTCCATGTCACAGATCAGACAGTCTACCTTCCCCTTCATCAACTCTATAAAACAACCTTCTTGGCTTCTGGCATTAAGACTTTTCTATTCTATATAGCACAGTAATGCAGGATAAAGATGAGACGACTGACTTCCAATTCAACAGGAGGACTGTAAAATAATACCCCCGAATTACAAACCTGCTTTAAGAACCCAAGTGAGCACCCCGCCAAAATTTGGGCAGAAGCATCAGCCTCACTGTTTTCTTACCATCTTTTTAAGGACTTCTAACATGTTCCAGGATGCAATGTTCCCTAGTGTCTAAAGAACAATGGCATCTGCCCAACATTGTGGAAGACTGCTACCTTGTGGGGTAGAGAATTCATATATATATACACACATACATTCTATACATACACATATATACTGTAAATAACAGTATATATAACAGCTTATAACATGGGGGGGGCAAGTAAAAAAATGAAGGGCTAATTTCCCCCAATTATGGACCACAGCAGGGCACTTCACATATTAAGAAACAGGGATAGGCCTGCAACTGTTGCACTATTCAGACTCTGGTGGTTTGGGAGCTCCACTGGGAGTACACTGTTTGTATTTCTGACTGAAGGGGCAAGAGATGCTCATTTGATGTAGAAATGCCAATTCCAATCACTCTGGTTGCTCTGAACCCTGTCACCACTGACTGTGATTGCATCATCTGCCAAACTATGATTACAGCTGTCAGTACTCCACTATAACACTGGCTTTAAGGATCAGAATGGACTGGGTTTCACGAGCTGACAACCTTTTCTCTGCACAGGGCAGTGCATTCATAACAAATTCTCCACAGTTTCTGATCTGCTACTCATGAAGGCTGCATAACATCATAAACAATACATATCACAGAAATATTGTCTCTTCTAATGTCCAATCCAATACAGGATCAGTTTGATGAACACACACTATAATTCTGAATCTCCAAGAAACTTCCTTGCTGAAGATGCATTGAAACCTTGGAAGCTGATCAGAATCACGTGCACCGTTTTGTTGGCAACCTTGCCTTTAAAATACAGCATTACTTCATCCTTTCCCTGAATATCACATTCATCTAACTGCAGCCCCACTACTGAGTGAATATGCACTGACTACATCATCAAATAGTAGGGAAATTTCAGCATCGTGCTGATTCAGAAATCGAACTTGCATTTTGTTAGACTTGCATCGACAATAAACTCACATCCTAATGTGCTCTCTCTATTTGAAAAAAATCTACAACATTTCATAAAAAAGCAATAAACGAGACTGAAACAGAACAACACATACATATAGGCAGAATATATACGAGCACTTGGCCACAAAATCTTTTTCCTGGTCAGTGCCTTGTTCTGTGTGTTTCAAGGTGATTGATGAGACCAATGGGGTGCAACTGCATGCGGTGCTTGAGGGGATGGGGCAGGTGATTAGTTTCAAAGGTGGAATGCTCCTTCTCTTGTTTACCCTGGGAGTCAAAATGCACCAAATGAAGGAACTTGAATTTATTATTACTGTCATTATTATCATCATCTTCACTCAAAAATCATCCTCCAACAGGCCAGGGTCAGTGAAGATGTGGCAGTTTATCAAGATGGCTTTGAAAACATCCTCAAATATTTTCCTCTAAATGCTTACTCACAAAAGATGGAGGTTGGAGTATGTCTGCCTTGGAAATCCAGAATTAAGTATGTGAGTGACATGGTCTCCCTTCTAATTAGGGCCCCAATGCTACAGATATTGGTCTGGGAAAGGAAGCTGATATTTGATCATTTTTTCCCTGCCATTGGACCTGGAGAGATTTTGCAGAGACAGTATTGGTCAAATCTTTCCAGCCTGTGCTTGGAGAAACTTGCTGCTGATGGACAGGACTGCATATCCTTGAAGGAAGGGATCATAGCTGGCACTTAATGGGCTTTTGACTAACTTCTTACTCTCTAACCAGTTGTCTCATCAGTAAGAAGCATTACTAGAGAACTGAAGAAGATGAAGATCATAATTATCCATCTTTGTTGAGACATGGGAAGAGGCTGATGTATTCCACTGTCTTCTTACAGATCTACACAGTTGGGAAGCAGTGTTTTTATTTGGGCTCGGAGAGGGGAGCACAGTTTGGTAGAGGATATTTGTTTGTTTGATACTTAATGCAAGTCCCATTCATATTTCTCAATGAAGAGGTGAATGGTGACAGAATACAACCTCTAAATGTGCACAAATCAAGTAGCATCAATGTATGACAGTACCCTGACTTAAGTTGGGGTGACCTTGGTTTCTGAGTGGAAGCTAGCAGGGTTACTTTAACACAGGCAACCACATTCATACGCAAGTAGTTACACATAAATATGCACCCAGTCAATCTCATGCATGTGCAAGTGCACACACACTTAAAACAAACTCACAGAACCAAATCCATTCAAGAATTCCTACACACTGACAAGTGAACAAGAAAGATTAATACTTGCATATAAACAAAAAAAAAGGGACAGGACTAAATGGAGCTAAGAAAAGTAATTTGCTAGCTCTAGAAACTGAGAATATGCTCAGAGGAACTAGCGATGAACTAAAAACATTTTCACTGCATTTGTATTGTACTACTTCCCATTAAAATATTTGATTAACAAATGCAATTGTTCCCATAACATTTTTTTCATCTACTGTAAGATGAGAAAGCCATCAAGAAAGCTTGTGAATGAACTGCAATCATGTAAGGAATGGCTATACCCAACATATGTAATATCACTTGCTCAGAAAAACAATTCCTTCTTTTAGTAAAATATCTGCTTAATAGTATTTCATTTGCCTTACCCAGGTGGTTATAATTAAGATTGTGTCATAGTAGAAGCACTGTATAACAAAGCATATTCCCTCACCAGTGAATAGACCACAGGCCTGCTATTAAAAATAAAAGAAATTGCCATTTTGACTGTGGGGATTAAAAATGGGTTTTCCTAAATTCCAGTAACCTTCATATTTTTCTAATTCCATGGCTAGGTTTCTTTATTCATGAAGTTTGAGGATATTAAACAAACAGAACACCTCATTAACCAAGTTTCTCTACACTGTCCCAATACTGAAGAACTGAAAACCCTATCCCAAATGCAGAAATAAGACTTGTTTTTTCAAAGACTGACAATTCTGGAAATGCAAAATGATGGAAGTCTACTCTTTCACTGCTGAATCAAAAAATGCATGTTCAGGTCTCACATTTTCTTCTCAGTATATTGAAACGATTTGAACTGAGCCCCTGAGAAGGTGATGGTGAGCTGTCCTTGAGAACTGCTACTGTTCTGAAGGTGTTTTATACCCACAATGACGTACGTCTTAAGCACAAAACATTAGACACACAGTACTTAAGCAGAAGATCCAGGTTGACATACTAACTCGGGCAGCAGTGATATAGCCGGTAGAACTGCTACATCACAGCTCCAGTGGCCTGGGCTCAAAGCAGACGTTGGGTGCTTTCTGTGTTGAGGTTATATGTTCTCCCTGTGATGCCACAGATTATCCCAAGTGCTCTCTCTGGGCTTCTCCCACATCCACAAGATGTGCATATTGGTAGGTTATTTAGCCACAGTAAATTGCCCCTAGAGTGCAGAAATGTCTTTGGTGGTGGGGGGTGGGGGAGGAGGAGTTGATTAGATTCTGGGGAGAATATTTCACAGCAAGATATAATGGAGGGGAATGGGATTACTCCGCTACTAAGTATAATCCTAATAAACTAAGCCGCTTCCTTTGTCAAAAGGAAGCACAGAAGAAATGGGGAAGGTTGCATTGTCTTTAGAGTCAGAGAACACTACAACACAGACAGGCCATTTGGCCCATCTAGTCCATGCCTACTCCCATTGACCTGCACCTGGATCATAGCCCTCCATACCCCTACCGTTAACGTACTTATCCAAACTTCTCCTAAATGTTGAAATTGATTCTGCATCCACCACTTATGCTGGCAGCTCGTACCACACTCACCACCCTCTGAGTGAAGATGTTCCCCTTAAAAATTTCACCATGAGCTCTAGTTCTATGTTCACCCAACCTCAGTGGAAAAAGCCTGCTTGCATTTACCCCATCTGTACCCCGCATAATTTTGAGATCTATCAAATCTCGCCTTAATATTCTATGTTCGATGGAATAAAGTTTTAACCTGTTCAACCTTTCCTTATAACTCAGGTTTTCCAGTCCTGGCAACATCCTTGTAAATTTTCTCTGTACTTTTTCAATCGTATTTATATCTTTTTTGTACGTAGGTGACAAAAACTGGACACAATACTCCAAACTTGGCCTAACCAATGTCCTATACAATTTCAACATAACATCCCATCTCCTGTACTCAATACATTGATTTGTAAAACCAATGTGCCAAAAGCTTTCTTTACTACATGTGACACCACTTTCAAGGAATTATGGATCTGTATTCTCAAATCCCTCTGTTCTCAATGCCCTACCACTTACCATGCAAGACCTCCCCAGGTTGGTCTTCTCAAAGTGCAACACCTCACACTTCTCTGCATTAAATTCCATCTACCATGTTTCAGCCCATTTCACAAGCTGGTCCAGAACCCACTGGAAGCTTTGATAATTTTCCTTGTTGTCCACTACACCCACTATTTTGGTGTCATCTGCAAATTTACTGATCCAGTTTACCAGATTATCATCCAGATCATTGATACAGATGACAAACAGCAAAGAACACAGCACTGATCCCTGTGGCATACCATTAGTCAGGCAACTATCTACAGTCACTTTTTTTAAAGCCAATATTTAATCCAATTTACTAACTCATCTTCAATGCCAAGTGACTGAATCTTCTTGACCAAGTTTTTGACCAGCCTCCCTTGCGGAACTTGTCAAAGGCTTTGCTAATGTCCATGTAGACACCATCCACTGCCATGCCTTCATCAACTTTCCTGATAACTTTCTCGGAAAACTTAAGATTGTTTAGACGTGACTTACCACACACAAAGCCATTATGACTATCTCTAATCATTCCTTGTCGATCCAAATACTTACTTATCAAGCACCTCAGAATACCCTCCAATATCTTTCCCACCAATGATGTCAGGCTCATCAGCCGATTATTTCCTGGCTTATTGTTAGAGCCTTTCTTAAACAATGGAAGAACCTTAGCTATCCTCCAATCTGGCATCTCACCCGTGGCTAAGAATGTTTTAAATATCTCTGCCAGGGCCCCTGCAATTTCTGCATTAACCTCCCCCAGAGTCCGAGGGACACATTGTCAGGCCCTGGAGATATATCCACCCTAATGTGCCTCAAGACAGCAAGTACCTCCTCCTCTGTAATCTGTATAGGATCCATGACCTCACTGCTACATTGCATTACATTTGTAGACTCTGTGTCCGTCTCCCGAGTAACTACAGACGCAATAAATCCATTGACGGTCTCCCCCATCTCATTCGGCTCCACATGTAGATTACCATTCTGATCTTCCAGAGGACCAATTTTGTCCCTTGTTATCCATTTGCTCTAATACACCTGTTAGAAACCCTTAGATCTGCTCGCATCTTTTAAACTCTCTCCCTCCAAGCAATCCGGTGTCTCCTCATGACTGTGGCATGCAAAGGTGGATACGGCCCACTCCATCAGGGGTAAAGCCCTCCCCACCATTGAACACATATATACGCAGCATTTTCAGGGGAAAGTGGCGTACATCATCAGGGAACCCACCACCACCCAGGTCATGCTTTCTTCTTGTTGCTGCCATCAGAAGGTACAGGAACCTCAGGACTCATAGCTCCAGATTCAGAAAGAGTTATTACCACGCAACCATCAGGCTCTTGAACCAGAGGGGATAACCTACCTCATCTTTACTTGCCACATCATTGAAACTTTCCTACAACTAATGGACTCACCTCCGAGACTCATCTCATGTTCTCAGTATTTATTGCTTATTTAGTTCTCGGTATTTATTGCTTGCTTGCTTGGTTATTTATTTATTTATTTATTTTTCATTTTGTATTTTCACTGTTTGTTGTCTTTTGCACACTGGTTGGTACTGCCTTTCACTGATTCTATAATGGTTATCGGATTTATTGAGTAGGTCTGCAAGAAAATGAATCACAGGGTTGTTTGTAGTGACATATGTACTTCGATAATAAATTTACTTTGAACTTTGAAGATGAAGATAAAGGGGGGAATTTGTACTTACAGTCAGAGCAAGTGTCGGAAGTACTAAATGAGCACTTAGTGTCAGTCGTCACCAAGGAGGAGGATTTGGAGGATGATGTAGGCAGAGTAGGGCATGCTGATGTGCTGGGACATCTTGACACAGAGGAGGAGTGCTGGGTCTTCTGAAAAGCATCGAAGTGGACAAGTCCCCAGGCTTAACGACAGAGACAGTATCTCAAAATACTAAAAGTAGTAAGGAGATTGAAGGCTTTAACAAAGACCTTTGTGCACTTACTACCAACAGGCAAGGGCCCAGAGGACTGGAGAGTAGAAATATTGTGCCTTTGCTCAAGAAAGGAAATAGGGTTAATCCAGGCCAGTGAGCCTCATTGTAGTGGTAGGGAGGTTATTGGAGAGGATATTGAGGGATAGGATTGAATGGTATAGCCTGCGTAGAGACAGTCAGAATGGCTTTCTGCAAGGCAGGTCATCCCTTACAAACTTGATCGTATTTCTTTAGGAGGTGGCAAAGGAGTTTGATGAGGATGAGGCAGTGGACATCATCAACACAACTATAGTACGGTCATTTGATAAGGTCCCTCATAGTAGGTTGATTCAGAAGACAAAGGTGAGAGGAATCCAGGTGAAAAAGTTTGGATTTAGAGCTGTCCTGCAGTTGGGTGGATTCGCAAGTTTACAGATGACACCAACATTAGTGGAGTTGTGAACAGTGTAAAGGGCTGTGAAAGAATACAGCAGGTTACACTGTAGATCAATTACAAGTATGGGCAAATAAATAGAAGATGGGAGTTTTACCCATTGAAGCATGAAGTGTTCCATTTGATCTTTGGGAGGTCAAATGAAAGAAGAAAGTATACATTTACTGATATACCCTTTTATAGCATTGAGGAACAGAAGGATCTTAGCGTCCAGGTCCATAATTCACTGAAAGTGACTATGCACATGGATAAGATAGTAAACAGGGTGTACGGTATTTTTGACTTCATTGCTGGGCTGTTCAGTACATGAGAAAAAGGCTATGAAGACCAAATCACTAGGTATATTTAAAACAGAGGTGATAAGTTCTTGATTAGTATGGGTCTTGATGTTTACAGGGTGTAGGCAGGAGAACGGGGTTGAGAAGGAACATAAATCAGCCATGATCAAATGGTGGAGCAGACTCAATGGGGCAAATAGCCTAAATCTGCTCTCATGTCTGATGGTCCTCCCCTCTACTACAGTTAATGAAACCCTTACATGCATTCCTCTGTTTCCTATATGTCCATCTGTTCTCAACCACCCCACCTTATCTTCTACCCCACTCGTCTCTTCATCTTGCATTTCATCCCTTTCCATTTCTGCCCCACCAACAGGATCCTACTACCAGTCCCCACCCTGGTTCCTGCTTTCCACAGAGACAACCTTCTCCAGGACTACATCGTCCCCTCATTCTTTCCCAAGTACATTTCACTGAGATTTTAAGAGGTGCGATACTTGTCCTGACACCTTCTCCCTCCTTACCATTTAGTGACTGATCAGCTCTTCCAGTTGAGGCACCTCCTCCCCTTGTCTACTTAATGCAATGTGCTTGATGTGGCCTCCTATGAACTAGTGAGACCAAGCATAGACAAGGCAAACATTTTGCAGAGTACCTGCACTGTCTAAAATGACCACCTTGAGCTTCTGGTTGCAAGTCATTTCTGCAAATGACTTGTTTGTCATCATCTTCTCCAGTGCCAGGGTGTGGTCAAATGCAAACTGGAAAGACAACTCATATTTAGCTTGGGTATTCCATTTCCAAGAACCCCACACTCCCCGAGTTGCTTTACACTTCTACCACCCCATGAGAGATTATTCACCCCTTGTTCACCTCCCTAGGTTCATCACCACCCAGACATAGTTCCATCTACTCATCAACCCTCCCTTATCGGGTCCCACCTATCACCCATCAGCCTCTGTCTCACTGTTCCAATTCCCCTCTATATACCGGCAATCTCTCTCCATACCAGGGGTCCACGGACCCCTGGGTTAATGGTAGAGGTCCATGGCATAAAAAAGGTTGTGAACCCCTGCTCTATACTCTTAGTCCTGATGCACTATCGAAGGTGCAACCCCTTTGTCTCCACAGATGCTGCATGACAAACAGTTCTTTGAGTAGGTTTTTTGCTCGAACATGCCAAACTAATTTTTCTCTTACTGGTTTCAGAGTTGTGTGGTCTCCTTTATAATTAGAATGATATCTACCCTCTATTTTACCAGTGGCCCATAAAATTATAGGTCCTAGATCCAGATTTACACAATTAGTAAAGCTACTATATTCTTTCTAGCTTCCCCTTTTTACAAATATCCATCAAGTCATTGTTTGACCTTCCAAACTTCACAGGAAAAACTCGCTCCCTTTGTACTATTTTGTTTTTATACTCTGTGCATGTACATTCAAAGGACTGCAACTCCCATTCCAATAACGAGAAGTGGGCATTAAATAGTGGCCCTGTCAGTATTTCCCACGAAATAGGAATGGAAAAAAAAAAGCTTGATTAAAACAATTCACTTAAATGGTTGCTACCTAACATTATTTTATGATGTTAACTGAAACATTCATAAATTTGTCATGATCATTCTTTCGAGAAACCCATAATTACATCAGAGAGTGGCAGAAACTCTGTGGAATACAGAGTTAGCCAGAAAGCACATACGATCTGTGACAAAACATTGACAACCCTTGGTGCGTGGGAAGATGTGACAGCCCAACACGACTTACTTCCACTCTACCATCTTGTACATGTGTTCCTGAGGCATTATTCCTCAAAGGCAGCCACCAGCAGTTGTCTGGGTTTAAGCTGTAATTAGCACTCATTATGGCTGAACACAAGTCCCACAGCCACCCAACCTCCGAACATAACTCACTGGATAATAGGTGAGATGCTCCAATAATTCATTGTGTTGCTTTTCGAATGAAATAATACTAAATAAATTACACACTATGTTGTGTATTTTGCTGCTTCCTTAACTGTCAAGAAAGCACAAACAGTGAATCAAGGAGAAGAAAAATATTTCCACCAATGTTTTGCATCATTGTCTGACACACTAGTAAAAATTATTCCAGCCAGGTAGCTGTCAGTGTGATTGTCCTCGACATGTATTGATGATGTAGACTACATTTCAGCTGCAGGGTTGATCACAATAAAACAAGGGTTTATTGGAAGAAAGAAAATGAAACAAAACTACATACTTTTATAACTGGTAATTATACCAAACAGTTTCTGTGTGCATTTCAGAAATGAATTGAATAAACATGGGGAGGCAAACAACACACCAGGAATCTGCAAAAGGGTTACAGCAGTGAAATATAAACTACATCTGGCCTGCTCTTGTATGGAACTCCACCATTTATACCAAATTCCCATCCTCTACACTTGGACATGTGGAGACGATTCAGACAACCGTACTAGCACAATAGCAGTATAACACTCAATTCTAAACACAACAGATTCAGCAGACTCTGGAAATCCAGAGCCACACATACACACACACTCAATTCACCTTTTGTTTTTAAATGTCCTCCTGGCGTATACATTATCATTTCTGCCTTTTTAATTTAAGGTACTTCAATAATTGAAATTTCTCATGTTTTCTTCACGTGGCAGAGATAAGGACTAAAAGGGAACTGGAAAATTTAGATAATGGAACATTTGCTATGCAATGTAAGGTAAACAGTAGTTTATAAAGGTTGCAGCCAGTACATTAAGCGGAGTTTATCTGTCAGATGTTAACTGCTCTATAGTGCACTCACAGCTCTCCTGCTTCT
The DNA here is from genome assembly GCF_963921235.1 of Mobula hypostoma. Lineage (NCBI taxonomy): Eukaryota > Metazoa > Chordata > Chondrichthyes > Myliobatiformes > Myliobatidae > Mobula > Mobula hypostoma. The sequence goes on from NC_086098.1 coordinate 141,209,028, forward strand.
CCATTAAACATAATTCTTCCTGCATTAAAAATCACAGCAAAGGAAGAACTCCAAGATGGATCTCATCTGACCTGCAATATAATGAACAAGACAGCAAGTAATTTGTCCATCTGCTCAGTCACTCTGCCACTGGCAAGTCCCACCAATTTTTCATTCTTGCAAGGTTATGGTTTCTGAATATTTACCATCAGCACTGCAATGGTTCAAGTGATGTCACTGTAGCATGGCAATTCCTTCCCAAGATGGTGTCAAGCTCCAACCACCGTTGAGTCACGGCTCAGATTTTGGGTTTTTTTTTAACTTTTGTTTTAAGATTTGTAATGATAACTTTGGGGACAGAGGGGGGAATTAGGGACCAGGTAAGGGTTTACAGATTAGGGACAGAGATACAGGGGAATTATAAGTTAGGTCAGCGTCTATGTGTCTATTCCACATTCGAAGACCAGCAATGCAGATATGGGACATCTGTGGTCGAATGTCGGGCTGACAGGGAGTAGATGAGGGCTCCCCCAGGTCAGCAAGATGTTGGCAGGGTACTGAGTCAAAGTACTGTGCAGGCAGGAGGAACAAATTTTGATGACCTCTTTGGTTCGTGAAACAGTGAAACCGAAGTTCAAGGCCTAGAGTTCGGGGTCCCTTCTTCGGTGCACCCGGAGTTTGTTGCCTAATGCTCAGTGATTGGCTCGTCCTGGGATCGTTGCCAAGGATTGAGGCCTGAGGGTCGGGTCAGAAGTCTGAAAGTAGCGTCCCGCTGTCTGGAACTGCGAATCTCTGTGAGTCTAATGGCGAAGTTGAGGGCCGATGTCTGCAGGCCTGAGACTGCCAGAAAGTGGAGGCCAGAGGCCTGTCCTGTGGTTAAAGGAGTGTGTATGTGCATGGGTGGGAGGAAGGAAGGAATGGGGCTTGCTTTGCTATTGTTCTTTTATTGGTTGTTGTGTTTTGCCAAGCATTGTGGGACAGCTATGTTGGCACTGGAATGTGTGACGACAGTTGCAGGTTGTCCCCAGCATACCTACAGGTGTGTTGGTTGTTAACATAAATGACACATTTCACTGTATGTTTCGACGTACTCATGATAAATAAACCCAAATATCGAATTAGGACTTAAAGCAAATTGTTGTCTTTTGTAATTTCAAAACATTAAACTAGTCCAAAGGAAGACAGAGGAATTTGAAATGTGCATACAACTTTGTGTTTACTTTAAGCGAGGCGTGCACATATCACGTGGTGGTGTAATGATGCATGCAATTCCCGTATTTATACATTTAACCTGCAATCAGAGAGGCCAAGCGCAGATATAAACAGCGTATTGAGGAGCACTTTACCAATAACAACTCCAGATGTATGTGGCAGGGGATAAAGACTCTTACTGGCTACAAGGACAGCTATACAGTCACAAACTCCTCGGATAGGACGCTGCCAGACACTCTGAACCAGTTCTTTTCTCGCTTTGACAGTCAGAATGGAGAAGTTGGCATCCAGTCAGCACTAACAGAGAAGGATGACCCTATACAATTACACCAACACCGGGGTCAGATCCGCCCTGCACGGAGTCAATGCGAGGAAAGCAGCTGGCCCAGAGGGAGTCACCGGAAGGATTCTTAAGGACTGTGCAGATCAACTAGCGGGAGTATTTACTACCATCTTCAACTTCTCGCTACTCGAGTCTGTAGTCCCCACCTGCCTTAAGCCAGCCACAATAATACCCACACCAAAGAAAAGTACAGTGAACTGCCTTAATGACTATCGCCCAGTTACTCTAACTCCTAACATCATGAAATGTTTTGAGAGACTCATACTGTCTTATATTAAGTCTGCCATACCTGCTGACCTTGATAAATACCAGTTTGCGTATCGTGCAAACAGATCGACAGAGGATGCAGTCATCACAGCTCTCCACACAGCCCTTACAAACCTGGATCAGGATAACACCTATGTAAGAATGCTGTTTGTGAACTACAGCTCAGTTTTTAATACAGTCATCCCCTACAAACTGGAGCAGAAATTGAGCAACCTGGGCCTTGGCAGTTCACTGTGTTCATGGATCCTGGATTTTCTGAGTAACACACCCCAAAGTGTCAGGATGGGAGAACACACATCATCTACTCTCATCCTGAACACCGGTACACCACAGGGGTGTGTTCTCAGCCCCATCCTCTATTCTCTTTTCACCCATGACTGCTCTACCATTCACTCCACCAACACCATTGTCAAATTTGCTGACGATACCACCGTAACAGGTATCATATCAGACTCTGATGAGACAACCTATAGGGAGGAGGTACAGCATTTGACAGAATGGTGTTGTCATAATAACCTGGACTTGAACATCACAAAAACCAAGCAGCTGATAGTAGACTTCAGGAAATCAAAGCGCATCGAGCACTCTGGTCTGCACATATACGGGAAAGAGGTGGAGAGAGTAGAGAGTTTCAAGTTCCTCGGCGTCCACATCTCAGCTGACCTCACCTGGACTGCCCATATCTCTTATCAGGTGGGGAAGGCCCAACAGAGGCTCTACTTCCTAAGGAAGCTAAAGCACGCTCTCCTCCCTCATCACCTGCTGATCAACTTCTATTGGACAACTATAGAGAGCCTCCTGACGTATTGCTGTGCAGTGTGGTTTGCCAGCTGCACAGAACAGAACAGGAAGGACTTGCAGCGGGTGGTGAGGGTAGCAGAGCGAGTTATTGGCACAACATTAGCCTTCCTCAGAGACATTTATACTGGCAGACTTCAAAAGAGGGCTACTTGTATTTCAAAGGATCCCACTCATCCTGGACATCACCTGTTTTCCTCTCTACCTTCTGGGAAGAGATACAGAGCATTAAGGATGAAAACAAAGAGACTCCTTAACAGCTTCTACCCACAAGCAGTGAAATGTATAACACCCTTTTCCCTTCTCCTGCCCCCTTCCTAAGACGGCAGCAGCTAAATGCATCACACTTCCAGGAATGGCAGGTGTGCAGTAGTCCTACCCCCCCATCCATATATTATTAATTTTGGACTGCACTCTTGAGGTTTTAGAGTTTATTTTATGTATATATTCTTAGTCATGCTGCAAAACGTTGAGCTGCTAAACTGTGTTTCATTGCTCCACAACAATGACAATATATTCTTCTTCTTCTTCTTCAATGAATTAAACAAACAAGATTGCTCAAATATTAAATACACTCCTCCCTGCTTAGCTATAAACTCCAACTCAATAGAGAATGCACCTCAACTATATACACATTATACTTGTCTAATACAACTGTACTCAGACTCCCCTTAACGCTGAGGATGACTTCCTTGGAGGTGAAGCACCATGTCAATCAGCGCTATGCAGAGTCATTATAACATTATGTAAATGGACATGCGTGCCTGGTTTTAAAAAAAAATCAAACCCGAGATAGGAGATATATTATTTTATGTATACACAGTAATTCGTAGAGCAACAAACATGTAAATAGGCCTCACTGTACATCAGTGGATCAGCAACACATCACAAGGCAGTGGAGAGATGTGGGTGGTGGTTACATCTTAGAGGAGGGACCAGGCTCCTCCAACTTTGGCTTCTTCAAGTAGGCGTAGAGATTTGGCTGCCTTTTCTTCAGCTTCTTCTCATGAAGCGGTTCTCAGTAGCAGGAAATCATGTGGAGAACCCCTCTCTTTGCCTTATTGCTTCGCTCCCAGTCAGGGTCATTCCATGATCTGTGTGACTGTGGTGATGCTAGTGCTGAGGAATTTTGTGGTGAGGTTTCTTGCTGGCGTTTCCTCGCCTCCACTGTGTCCTCAGATTCACGCAGGATGTGTTGCTCTGCCAATTCTCAAGGTTTTTCGTTATTAAGGCTCTTGCTGTCTACACTAGCTGCTTCACCAGTGATACATATGTTGTGGAGGTTACTGCACCGTTTAAATCCATCAAACCAACCACTGCGGGCTGTGAAAGTTAGCAACGTATCTTCTTCTTTTTGAATATGATTGAAGATGTTCCATTATTATCAGCTGGCTAAGGGGCATGTTTCGTTGTGTCTGGCCATTTTCCATTTTTCAAGCAAATGGCTCCTTGAACAAGTCACCTTCATTGATGATAAATTTGAGGTTGTCGTTGCAGAAGATTTTATCTTGTCCGCATTTTTTTAATATAATTGTTCTGATTGTCGATGGCGCCTATTTCATATTGGCGCCAACAACTTGACACTTAACAGCTTTCAAACGCCATATCACTTGCACTTTCACATCCATACTAATGCTTTTCCTAGACATTTTAGATGTACTACCCTCACTGCAGGCCATTTTCCAGATATTATGAGTGAAAAGATAAAATAAATTGGCTAGGGTGCAAGAACGTCTACATGCGCAGGGGAGACACAGTGTGAAATAATACACGATTGGCTGTGAGTAGCTCAGAACATATGTAAAGCACTCTCATTGGCTGACTGAATGTTTACTGTAATGGTGGCTGCTTTTGAGAAGTTTTAAGTGTTGCTTAGAATGAATTTTTGACATTTTTAAAAATTTCAATAAAGAATTGAATAACTGCACTGTAATGAATCAGTGCTATGCGGGGTAGCATTATGTGGGATCTGAGTGGGCTGTATGCAGACTGTGACGGCATAGTCAATTTTAAACTGTCCCATTCAGGCCCAAAGATTTAACCAATGTGGAGGATTTCTCACTCTTGTGGATTAAAATCTTTCCTGTCAAGAGAAGTCACTCTATTTGGCAGGTGAGACCCAAAGTGTTTTGCAATCAACAATGCTTTTGGTTCTTAGTGTTCCTGCGTTACTCTCACAATAGCAGCAAAGCTCACTTCTGCTGTTTCGGTTGGAGCAGCTAAACTTCGAAGCAAACTATATGCTTTTGAACCCAATGCACTCAGGAAATTTGGTACTTGTTTCTCACTGGCAATTTCATTTGCTTTAAAATACTGTTCAATTTTCTTAATATATAAAATTGAGTTATCTGTTGTGTAATCAAACATGTCTATCTTTCCGAAGTAGCCTGCCATTTCTGCTTTTATTTATGATTATTACCACCCAGTACGCACTCTTCAAAAATCTGTGAATTCTGCTGTTTTCTGACTTCTTTTTGAAAGACTTGACTGCGTCTTCCCTTCTGAAGACCACGCACTACACTATTTTATTTTAACAGAACAGTCTCTGCACGTGCTATGCTGTGTTTTTTTACTCGCCATTTCTTGCTGCTTTTTTTTCTCCAGTTCAACTGTCTCACTGAGTTTCAACAGGTTGATAGCTGCCTCAGGTTCATTTTTAAAATATCTCTTTGCCACTGTAACCAAAACATTAAACTAATTCAAGGGAAGACAATGGAGCCCAAAATGCACGTCTAGCTTTGTGTTTACTTTAAGCAAGGCACGCATGTATTATGATAATGTATGCAATTCATATACTCAATACATACACTCGATTACTCAAATATTTCTGAAATATTAAATACACAATATAAATAATTCAGTCTGGCCACAGCAACTAATGTGGAAAAAATATACAAAAACAGCCAAAGGTTAAAACTTCAGAAAATCTCGCAGCACAAATACACAGAATGTTGCCAATGGCCAAGTAACTGAGTAGGAGGGTTGAGATATCAGGTTACAGTCATGCAAATCATTGCTCCAGCCACACTTTGTGTATTGTGCCATGATTTAGAAAGGAGTGATTAAGCTAGGGAGGATATGGAAATGCTGACTGGACTGTGAGGATTTGACTTGCAAGAAGAGACTGGTTAAACTGGGACATTTTCCCCAGAGCAAAGGAGGCTGAGGAGTGATGTTGAAAAGGTTCATAAAGTTATGAGCAACGATTGGATTGATAGTCACAGCCTTTCACTCCAGAGTAGAGGAGTCATAGGTTTAACATGAGAGGGAGAACTTTAAGGGGAAGCTAAGGGGCCAAGTTTTTTCTTCCTCACATAGTAATTGTGAAAAGGGTACATGAAATGAACTACCAGGAGGTGGTAGAAGTGGGTACAATTACAATACTTAAAAGTCATTTGAACAGACACGTGGATAAACAATATTAAGAAGAAACAAAGGCAAATCACATCATGGTCAGCAGTGAGAAGACTGAGCAAAGGGTCTATTTCCACGTTGTAGTACGCTTTGAATCTATGAATCTGACAAAACAGAAAGATTTCACTCATCAGGCATCTCTCTAGCCTTTTTGATAAACAAATATTCTTTGTAATTCCACCCCAGTTATCAGTGCCATCAAATAGGGAATGCTGAATCTCTTCTCCAAAAAAAAATTGCAAATATCTTAATGTTAGTTCTCAAAAGATCAAGCAAGCTTTAAGCAACACACAAAGTTGCTGGTGAACGCAACAGGCCAGGCAGCATCTCTAGGAAAAGGTACAGTTGACGTTTCGGGCCGAGACCCTTCATCAGGACTTTAACTTTACTCTCTTTTTTGGTACTTCAATACCCAGCTTTCAGTAAGGAAATAAGTGATGTTCCCTTTCATCTCGTTCATTTAGCATCTTTCCATCACTTCTGTGATTTGAAAGAACAATAAGTTATAAAAACAGTGGAAATACCACACCTACATTCATTCTCCCTACTTGGGAAAAGAGTTCAAAAAGAACCAAATAAAGAGTAGCTAATATAGGATTAATTTCAGTACATATTTTATTCCTTTGCAAAGACTTCATTGATAGGAGTATTAAGGAGGACGTGAGGCACATGTTGTTTTTAAACAGAGAGAGTAGTTGATAGCTGGAATTCCAGGTGATGGTGGAATCAGATACAATTACTATGTTTAAAGATATTTAGGCCTTAGAAAAGCAAGGCAAGGTATACAGATCTGATGTGGAAATTGACAGAAGTGGAATTTGTATCAATGGCAAAATACCGGAAAAGACATGATGGGTCAAAGGGTCTGTTTTAGGGCTACTGACTGCATGATTCTACATCTCCATGACAGTTACAATAGAGATTCAAAGATTCACGTTTCAAAGTACTTTTATTATCAAAGTATGCATGCAGTATACAACCCTGAGATTCATCTTCCCACAGACAGCCACCAAACAATAGAAAACCATGGAAACCGTTCAGAGAAAAATATCAAACCCCAACACACCAAAATAAAGTTGTGCAAATGGCTAAAAGGGCGAAAACACAGAATATTAAACACCAACCCACTAAGTTATTGAAAGAGTCCACGCCACCCCGATCAAAATCACACAAAATAGTCTCGGCCCCGAAACGTCATCTTTGCTCTTTTCCATAGGTGCTGCCAGGCCTGCTGAGTTCCTCCAGCATTTTGTGCATTTTGCCTGGATTTCCAGCATCTGCAGGTTTTCTCTTGTTTGTGACAAGTATGGGGTGATGTGCAGATGGAACTAGGGGTCGTGGAGGGGGTAGAAACTAGTTCTGTGACTTGTTGATGATCGTGTACTTTTGTTGAAACGCTCAAAGACACCTCATTTAAAGTTCACCAGGAAAGTTAAAAATATTATCTATTAAATATGAAAGGGAGACAGAAAAATCCGTTTTCACCATAGCTAGGCGGAGACTAACCTTGGCTCCAAGCACTCTTCATTTATTCACAGTGACAGAAACTCAAGGATACCAGAGTTTTGTGCAAACCAATTATTGAATCACAGCATTAGGTTTCAACACTGCAGCAAGGCTCATAACTCAAAAAGGGATTTCAGTTATCCCCCAATGAGATTAACACAGAAATTGCTGTAAATACTTAACAGGTCAACAGCATCTGTGGAAAGACTGTAATTGAAATTTGCAGTCGAAGAGTCATCAAAACCGGGAAACACAAAAATAAGTGAGCTGAAACGTGAACACTGTTTCTCTTTCCACAGATGCTGTCTGCATGCTTCCTGCATTTTTTAAATTTAATTTTAGATTGGCAGCATCAGCATTTCCCCCTTTGATGAGGTCATAAAATTATCCAAGAGACCCCAACAGTTCACTGAATCCATACAAATACTTTACAAGTAAATGCAGCTGTAACCACTGCTCTAATGTTAGAATTGGATTTCATATCCTGGCATATGTCATGAAATTTGTTGTTATGTGTCAGCAGTACACTGCAATACATAATAATAATAAAAACTGTGAATTACAGTATATATTTTAAAAGTTAAATTAAATAAGTAGTGCAAAAAGAGAGGAAAACAAAGTTGTCAGGTAGTGTTCAAGGGTTCAATGTCCATTCAGAAATCTGATGGCTGAGGGGAGGAGGCTATTCCTGAATAACTGGGTGTGTGTCGTCAGTTTCCTGTACCTCCTCCCTGATGGTAGCAATGAGACAAGGAGATGTTCTGGGTGATGGGGGTCCTTAATGATGGATGTCACCTTTTTGAGACATCGCTCCTTGAAGATGTCCTCAGTGCTGGAGAGGTTAGTACCCATGATGGAGCTGACTGAGTTTAAAACTTTCTGCAGCTTATTTCAATCCTCAGTGGCCCCCTCATTTCAGAAGTGATACAGACATTTGAATGCTCTCCATGATACATCTCCCCTAATGTAAGTACCCATCGAGGTATGTTACAAACATCACAATTTAGTCTGTGTTTCCTCGTTCCACAACATCTCAGATTCCTAAATAGTTGTTTTGGCAGCAGATGGATTGGTTGTGATTTTCCAAAATTCTCTATAATCTACAAAAGTCCCAAGGGATTGGAAAAAAAAATCACAAATGTAGCACATTTTCAGGAAAGGATAGAGACAGAACATAAAAAAACTGCAGATCAGTCAACATAACATGCCATTTCAAAAAAAGTGTATTCATTATTACGGAAAGATTGAAGGATATTTAGAAAATCACAATATAATGAATCAGATCCAACAGGAAAAATAATCGTATTTTTACAAGTTTATTATAGTATTTTGAGAATATATTTAGCAGGGTGGATAAATGAACTTGTTGAGGTTATTACTTGTAATTCCAAAAAGTATTTGGAAAGTTCCGATAACAGGACTGTTGAGGAATACAGGATGTTGGGATAATTTTCTAAGCGGGGAGAAAAGTAAAAAATCCAAAGTGCAAAAGGGCTTAGGAGCTTTTGTGCAGGACTCCCTAAAGGTTAATTTGCAGGTTGAGTTGGTGCTGATGAAGGCAAATACAATGTAGGCATTCATTTTGAGCGGACTAGAATATAAAAACAAAGCCTTCTGTGGCTTTGTAAGGCACTGTTGAGGCCTCACTTGGGAGTATCGTGAGTAGTTCTGTGTCCCTTATTTAAGGAAGGATGTGCTGGTATTGGAGAGGGTTCAAAGAAGGTTCACGAGAATGATTCCAGGAATGAAAGGCTTACTGCATGAGGAGCAATTGATGGCTCTGGGCCTTTACTCGCTGGAATTTAGAAAAATGAGGGGCATATAACTGAAACTTGTTGAATGTTGAAAGTCCAAGATAGAATGGATGTGGAGAGGATGTTTCCTATGGTGGGGGACTCTAGGACTAGAGGGCACAGCTTCATAATAGAGGGATGTCCTTTTGGAAAGGAGATGAGGAGGAATTTCTTCAGCCAGAGGCTGGTCAGTCTGTGGAACTTGTTGCCACAGGTGGCAAGACATTGGGTGTACTTAAAGCAGAGGTTGATAGATTCTCGATTTGTCGAGACGTAAAAGGCAGGAGAATGGGGATGAGAGGGATATGGATCAGCCGTGATGAAATGGCGGAGCAGACTCAATGGGCCAAGCGGCCTAGTCCTGCTCCCAAGTCTTATGGTCTTATAATAGATTAGTGATTGGTCACTGAGTTAAAATACTAACTTGGCTTGTCACTTCACAGATACTGCCTGAGCTATTACTTACAATATTTTCCCTACGTGTCACATAAAACAGACTTGGAACAAAATCAGTCATTATCAGATTGAGAATTTTTAACAAGTGAGGCACTGCAGGTATCAGGAGTGGGGCCTCAACTAACAGCAGGGAAGAGTGGATTAAGTGAAATTTGCTGAAAATACAAAGATAGGTGGAAAAACAGGTGGAAAATATAAATAGTTCATAAGGCTACAGGTAAGATATAGGGGATGGGGGTGGATCTGGCAAATGGAGCATATTGTTGGGAATATAGAGATTGCAGAATACTGCCCTGTAGAAAACAAAACTGAGAATTTGAGAATTCTACAAGAAACTAAGTTAGCATACAGGTACACCAAGCACCTTAGGAAGACAAACAGAACTAGCCTACAAGTACCCAGGACATCTTCAAGGAGCGGTGTCTCAGAAAGGCAGCGTCTACTATCAAGGACCTCCAGCACCCAGGGCATGCCATTTTCTCACTGTTACCATTAGGTAGGAGGTACAGAAACCTGAAGGCACACACTCAGCGATTCAGGAACAGCTTCTTCCCCTCTGTCATTCCTAAATGGACATTGAACCCATGAACACTACTTCACCTTTTAAATAGATATTATTTCTGTTTCTGTTATTTGCACAATTTTTACTCTATTCAATATATGTATACTGTAATTGATTTACTTTATTTATTATTTTTTCTCTTCTAGATTATGTATTGCATTGAACTGCTGCTGCTAAGTTAACAAATTTCACGACACATGCCGGTGATAATAAACCTGATTTGAATTCTGTTGCCCTTATTGCAAGGAGGATGGAATATAAAATTAGACAAGTCTTGTCACAGCTGCCAGGCTTTAAATGTGACCACACAAATCTCTGCTTACAATTCTGCCTCCTTATTTAAGGAAGGTGCACTGAACTGGAAGCCAATCAGGGAAGTGATAAATGGGTTGGAGGAGGAAGGTGGAGAAGCTTGCTGGAGAAGGCTGCAGGATAATAGCAAGTCAGAAGTGCACTGCTATCACAGGGTTTCAGGATATGTGATAGATATGTACACTAAGCAGCTTGAGGAAACTGCACATTTTTTCACACCTTCCTTGTTTGGGCTTTGGTATTCCAGAAAAAATGAGTCTTCAGCATTTTCTTCATACTTACTATCCTTTGTGATCAGGCAGGAAGAAAAATTCCACAGTGCTTGGAATATGCACCAGTATTCTCAGTGGCCTGCCTTAATAAGTCGGCTTGGTTCTGTAGCGCATAATACCACACTTCACAGATGGCCTGTAACTCAGATGCACTGAAACAGATTGCACTAGTTTGACCAAATCTCCAGCTAACAGTTACAGGAGTAAGTGCAAGTTCAGATTGGGTGTGCAAGGCATACTGATCGCTGAACCTCCAACCTTTCGCCTCCCCATGCAATCCTAGTGATGACCATAGCACGAATGCACTGGAGGGCCCAGTGAAGAGAGCAGTGGAACAGCTCACACCTGCCTGGATGACTGCTAAACATAACGGATAAAACCCCACAGCGCAGGACCAAGTAGCTCACTTTACTGTTACTCCATCTCTCATCCTAAATATTCATTCTATCCACAATTGGTGTACCATGGCTCAGTGTGCAGAGCAGACCTCTCAGACACCAAAAATAAACTCTTGATCTCCTACATGGCCCTTTCACTTTGTCTACCTGCACAGCACCTTCTAACCTTTTCTTTTTACGGCTGGCTTCTGAACAGAAATGTTATGAACCTTGTGGCAACAGTTGTGTATTTACATAATCAAATTGTTAACGTTGCCTTATCAATCAAATCATTGCGTACACAATGCTTTGAGAGGGAATTTCCGAGCTCACTCTCACATATATATGAACATATTAAAATATACAGAGTAAAAGAACGTGGCTTGACATGGTGATCAATCGCATGTCAGTAACAATGTCAGGAATAGTGATGCACATGGTACACACACACCTACACAGTCTACATTGTGAGGTTCTTCAAACTACCATCGGAGAATATCAGCCAATACAAAAAACTGGCACACATAATACAAAATAGACATACGTATTAGCCGTTCTCAAAAGAATCAGATATATTTTGGTCTTCTGAGAGCCTCTTACTGCAATTAACTCCATTTATTCCAAGTTTCATCATGAAATGTCGAATTGCACTTGCTACAGTAAAGATTCTGTGATAATACCCAATTTGTAGTACTGATCCATGTTCCAAACTGAACTGCCGATCAAGCCAAATTGTTGCAGTCATTTACAATGCTGGCACCAACTCAGCAACATGAAAACTTCCTAAGTTATGATCCATTCACAAAAAGTGAGGCGAGTCCATGCCAGAGTGACCACCTGCTTGGACTGCTGTTGACCATTAACAGAATAATAGGAGAAATGATCAATGGTGCCATCAATAACTTTCCTCTGGTTGATTATTTGGGTACACAACACAACAGACTACACTTCAGTATTGCTGGGGACCACCCATCATCATCATCTCAAGTACAATTAGGGAAAATGTCTGTTTACTGCCCAACCGCATGAATGAACTAAAAAGAATTCACATATTCAGAAAGTAATTTTGTGCCAAGGATAGAAAGTCATTTTGTGCACATCACATGAATGCTCAAATTATCATGGCCTCTACAATGAAGGGCATGATTTAGAGTCTAGATGTCCACAGAAATTAATCTTTCCACATTAAAAGTGACATTTCAAACCAAGCACAGAATTTGGGAAATCTGGTCCACATCCTTAATTCCAACACTCTGCCTCATTTCCCACTCCTCCAGCTTTATTGCAGGGAAGGTGAAAACAGCAAAGCACAGATAACAGGCTACTAAGTCTACTAAGCCCACTAAGTCTGTGCTGACTACAATGCCAATTTAAGTTGCACACCTTCCTGCACACAATTTATTCCTCCACCCCTTCCTGTTGATGTGTTTTTCTAAATGCCTCTTAAATGTCACTATCTTATCTGATTCCACCACCTCCATTAGCAGCACACTCTAGGCACCTACCACACTGTTTTAAAAAAAAAGCCTTATAATACTGTTTTAAACTTTCATCCTCTTGTCTTAAAGATATTCCCTCTAACTTTCCACATCTACTCTATCTTTGCCTGTTGGAATATTGTACACTATTATGAGACTATCCCTCGATGCCTGACACCCCAGAGAAAACAATCCACATTTGCTCAGGCTCTCCATTTCGCTAACACCTTCTAATCCACCCGACATCCTGGTAAACGTCTTCTGCACCCTCCCAAAAGCCTCCACATCCTTCCTCTAATGCTGTGATCAGAATTGAACTCAATATTCCAAATATGACCTAACCAAAGTTTTACACAGCCGTAATGTACACACACACATATAGACACACATACACACACACTTCAATGTGCCCAAGGGTTCTGCCATTCACTATATACTTTCCTCGTGCATTTGACCTCCCAAAGTACAAAACCTCACACTTCTCCAGAATAAGATCTATCTGCCATTTCTTTGACTCCTCCCCGCCCCCCAGCCCATTCCCAACTGGTCTATATCTGGCTGAATTCTTTGACAAGCTTCCTCAACTCTGCCAATTCTTGTGTCATCTGCAAACTTACTAATCAGCTCATCGAAATTTTCATCCAGACTGTATCAAAAACAAAGGTCCTAGTCCTGATTCTTTGTGGAAAGTGTTCACTCTAAGCTACACAGGTGTGTGACTGCGCAGTTATTAAAATACTCCCGCACACATAGCTTTTGTGATTGTGCAGCTGTCGTTTTCACCTAGAACATAGAAATCTACAGCACATTACAGGCTGAAATTTCCCTAGCGTATAACCCTCTATTTTTCTAAGCTCCATGTATCTATCTAAGAGACTCTTAAAAGACCCTGTTGGATCCACTTCCACCACCGCCGCCAGCAGTGCATTCCACACACCCACCACTCTCTTAATGTCCGTATGCTCGCATTTCAGTCCACTGTAAGTCATCCCCACAATCGCCAAGGTCTTTTTCCCTGGTGAATACTGAAACAAAGTATTCACTAAGTGCCTCCACTACCTCCTCTGACTCCATGCACACATTTCCACCATCACACTTGATTGGTCCTATTCTCACACAGCTCATCCTCTTGCTCTTCATATACTTATAGAATGCCTTGGGATTTTCCTTAATCCTGCTAACCAAGGCCTTTTCATGACCCCTTCTGGCTCTCCTGATTCCATTCTCAAGCTCCTTCCTAGCAACCTTGTAATTTTTCAGAGCTTTAACAGTACCTAGTTTCTTGACCCTTTCGTAAGCTTTTCTTTTCTCCTTAACTAGATTTTCTACTTTATACGCCATGGTTCTTTAACTCTACCATTCTTTCCCTGCCTTAATGGAACATGCAGAACTCCATGCAAATGTTCTCTGAACATTCACCACATTTCTGCCGTGCATTTCCCTGACAACATCTGCTTCCAATCTATGCTCCCAAGTTCCAGCCTAATAGCATTATATTTCCCCCTACCCCAATTAAATGTTTTCCCAAATTGTCTGCTCCTATCCCTCTCCAGCGCTATGGTGAAGGAGATAGAGTTGTGGTCACCACCTCCAAAATGCTCTCCCACTGAGAGATCTGACACCTGACCAGGTTCATTTCCCAGTACCAGATCAAGTACAGCCTCTCCTCTAGTTGGCTATTCTACATATTGCATCAGGAAGCCTTCCTGAACACACCTAACAAACTCCACCCCATCTAAACTCCTTGTGCTAAGGAAATGCCAATCAATATTAGGAAAGTTAAAATAATGTTAATACAAGGTGCCTCGTAGTTTTCAGGCTGTGTAAAGGTTTCCTGCTCAGAGTATGCATAGCTGTAAAAAAAAAAGAGGGAACACTGCTTGTGGCAATCTACTCGTTACAAACTCCGGTCAGGATGATACCCCTCTACCACAACCTTGTTTTCTGTGAAAAAAGCCCTTTTTAAGTCCACTCTACATAGTCTCCATGGTTCTTCCCAACCATTCAAACTCTCCCACACTGAAGCAGAGCTGGGTGTAGGGATTGGATCCGAATACACTCAAACGGAGATGCATCAGAGAAGATAAGGTGGGTGGATGACTGATGGTGAGTTGACTTCATCCTCTGGATTAGCCTACCATGAAAGTCCTTGTCAAAAGCTTTACTTAAGTCCATGTATACAAACATCCGCTGCTCTCAAAAGACAGGAGAAGTCACTTCTAAATGCGAGAGAGTAAAAGACACTGTGTACAGTTCAGGGCCAAGCAGGACATTTTTATACTGAGAGAACACATTATATGAACTCAAAGATAGATAGATGGTCAGTCTTTTTGCCAGAGTCAGGGAGTCAAGGACTACAGGGCACGGGTTTTGGGTGAGGGGAAAGATTTAAAAGGGATGAAAATGGGCAACTTTTTCCTCAGAGGGTGATGGGTACATGGAATATGCTGCCAAAGGACATGGCAGAGATGGTGAAAATTCCACTTTCACCAGAGTGAATTAAACACTTTGAGCAGGCCAAAGCAATTAACAGCTGACTGCTTCTGTTCTTAGTCACAAAAACATACAGAGAGCAGAGTAATTCAAAGTCAAAATTTAGGAAAGTAAAGTGAAATAGTGAAAATTAAAAATTACTGGAAAACAGTTACAAAAAATGGACGTGAGCAGGTTAGACAAGGCAATGCTCTGGTGGGAGTCAGTAAGCAGCATTAGAAAATCAATCATTAGAAAAGGTCTACTCCACATGGGGAGGATGGAGAAGGAGAAGGAGAAAGGGGTGTGGGGTCACACTGCACTCAAACAGTCATCAAACAGTGTCATGGCTCAGGAATCATGCAATCAACCAATAACGTTAGATTTATTTTCAGCATTAAAAGGTATCAGATTGCTCATAATTCGATCAAGCCTGAGCCATTTTAATAAAACTGGCTGTTTCCTTTCCGATCTCTCGTGAATTGGTTTAGAATTGTCACGTGGACCAAGGTACAATTTAAAACTCGTCTTGGATACTATCCGTATGGATCAATTCATTACACGACGCATTGAGGTAGTGCAAAGGGGAAAAACTAACAGGGTACAGAGTACAGTGTTATAATTATAGAAAAGGTGCAGTATAGGTAGACAGTTAGATACAAGGTTACAACAGTGGAGGTTATGAAGTAAAGAGTCCATTTTTATCATCCCAGGGAACCATATAACAGTGGGATAGAAGCTGTCCCTGGTGTGTGCTTTCAGGCTTTTGTATCTTGTGCCCAATGGGAGGGGTGAGAAGAGAGAACACCCAAAATAGGTGGGGTCTGTGGTTATATTGAGTGCTTTAATGAGGCAATGAGAAGTGTAGGCAGAGTCCCCAGAGGGGAGGCTGGTTTCCGTAGTGTACTAAGCTGTGCCCACTACTCTTGGCAATTTCTTGCAGCCATAGGCAGAGTAGTTGCCATAGCAGGGTGAACACTCAAGTATGATGTACTCCCAAAGGAATTATCCCCTTGATGGAGGATGCCTGTGAGTGATTTTATTTAACAAGGAGAGGCTAATAACAATTTGTGAGGGTCATAGGGTAGGTGACAAATTTTTTTTTAGCCTCCTGAAGATATAGAAGGCTGATGAGAAGGCTGTGGCATCAATGTGGTTGGACTCGGACAGGCTACTGACAATGTTCACTCCTGGTAGCCTCCAACACCTTGGTAAAGATGCCTGTGAATATGGACCTGGACCAGCCAAGCTAGGTGGTAACACCATCTTCTGTGTTGGAATAAGCAAGCACTATACCATAACCATAATCTTCAATTGCTACAAATGGCTCATCAGATGTGGAACTGCACTCACTGGTGATGCTGTGAGAAAGTTGACCATTCTGACTCTCCCACATTGAGGTTGAGCAGGATGTTGGAGTTGGATGCAAAATACGTTGAGTGGAACAGATTAGCTGGTGGTGAGTTGCCACAGAAAAACTTAAAGCGATGGATTTCTTCTGCCAATAATCAAAAATAAATGGAACATGGTCACGATGCAAATTATACAAGGTGGATATTCACTAAAATAGTAAAACAATCCTAATACTAAAATCATGTGAGGATTAAAGCTTAGATATGAATCTCACTTTTGTAGTTACTTTATTCTTGATGAGTCGTCCTATTTTATCCGATTACTGCCACAGCCCATCACGCTCAAGAACCGTCAAAAGGAGTAGCAGAGGGGGGGATCAGCACGATTATTGTTCAGCCGATGAGAAGGATCAAAGGAGTCACTCAGAGGTTACTGTCACAGTCAAAATAGTTCCCTGTCAACTCAGACACTGCAGACTGAGTTGTAAAACTTCACTGAGGAATTGTAAAAGTGGGCTCTGAATTTTCGATAACTGACTAAATGTAAGATTACACAGAATGAAACTTCAAACTGAAACATCTCCACAAGATCAAATACTGAGAGTGCCATTATTGATCATTTACTGTACATTTCCAATGGAGTGGAATTTACAAATAAAACTGGGATTCATTTATGGGCATCTGAATATTAATGGCACCAAGCTGACTGATCAGCAACTGCTTCACCTGCAGAACTTGTAATCGTAAATTATACAGAAGATTGCGCAACAAAATTTGCTTTACCAGCAATAAAGATAAGCAGTAACAAGTTCAATATAATTGTACACAATATATATGTCACAGGTAATTTTAATTGAGCTGTACAAATCTAGAAGCGTGGTACACAATATTTGAAAAAATCCAAACAATCCAACATTGATGAGAATTACTTTCCTCCCAAAATGGGAGGCATATGGAATAAGTTTTGTATTTTACCAACAAATATGCTCAGAAGGAACTGGATGTAAACCTATTTTAATAGAAGGATTTAAGAATTAACATTAGTGGTTTGTGGATGCTAGTGGGCAATTTTTGCAGCCAGTAAAGGAACAGCCATCAGCTGTCCACAGACTTGTCAGAAGCTGCTGAATAGCAACCTGCTTTTGGATTTTGTCTGGCCCCTGCTTCATGGGAAACTTGATGAGTATAGGCAAGAAAGCAACAGCGTGTCTCTGAATCCATTCGGACTGAGGAATCCATTTTGAAACAGAGCCTAAACTGCTTAGATGCATCGAGCACTACAGCACAGTACAGGCCTTTGGCCCATGATGTTGTGCTGACCTTTTAACCTATGCTAAGATCAATCTAACCCTTCCGTACAAATAGCCCTCCATTGTTTTTAATCATCCATGCGCCTATCTAAGAGTTTCTTAAATGTCCCTAATATATCTTCCTCTACGATCACTCCTGCTTTAAATTAAGAGGCGTAAATTCATGAAAGGAAAGAAAAGGGGCGGAATTAGAAATGAAGCTTAGAGGCATGAAAAAGAAAAAAAATATTTACTTTTAAGCTGTAACATCCATTTAGATAGTACATGTAACAGAAAAGAACAGCTTAGGAACAGACTCTTTGGCCCATCATGACTGCCTATCACAAGCCAAAGAATGATTTGCCACACATAATATATCTGACAGCCATAAAAATACTCAAGTCCTGTCATCCATCACTTCAATAGCACGTTTACTTTTATATAGTGCCTTCAATGTCTCAGAACATTGGTGGATGAAGTAAGATTAACAAGGAGAGAAGGGCCACATATGGAAAAGTCTCAGTTCATCAGTAATTCCAGAATAATATTCCACCAGAATATACCGAACAAGGTGTGACGCTACAGAGTATACAGTACAGGGAGAAATGTTCCAGGGTATACATTACAGGGCGAGGTGTTCCACCAGAGTATATAGTACAGGGCAAGACGTTCCACCAGTGTATACAGTACAGGGCGAGACGTTCCACCAGAGTATACAGTACAGGGCCAGATGTTCGAGTATACAGTACAAGGCGAGGCATTCCACCAGTGTATACACTACAGGGCGAGGCATTCCACCAGTGTATACAGTACGGGCGAGGCACTCCACCAGAGTATACAGTACAGGGTGAGGCGTTCCACCAGAGTATACAGTACAGGGTGAGATGTTCCACCAGAGTATACAGTACAGGGTGAGACATTCCACCAGAGTATACAGTACAGGGTGAGACATTTCAGAGTATACAGTACAGGGTGAGACATTCCAGAGTATACAGTACAGGGCGAGACGTTCCACCAGTGTATACAATACAGGGTGAGATGTTCCACCAGTGTATACACTACAGGACGAGGCATCCCACCAGAGTACACAGTACAGGTGGCTCCCGTTTTCCGAACGTTTGCTTTACGACAGCTCGCTGTTACGATAGACCTACATTAGTTACCTGTTTTCGCTAACAGAAGTGTTTTTGCTTTTACAAACCAAGGCAGCGTGCGCCCTGAGCTGCCAAGCTCCTCCCCCCGAACTGCATTCTAGCCGCCATAGCTTAAATTCGTGCCTGTGAGCATCTGTGCTTTATCTCAATTTATTTTGTGCATCCGTCAGCAAGATGAGTTCTAAGATATCAGAAAAGCCTGAAAGAACTCGTATGGGTGTTACGTTTAGCGTAAAACTGGACGTAATTAAGCATTTTGATCGTGGTCAACGGGACACTGTTGTTGAACTTCCCTGTGTCCACCATTCGCACTATTTTACGCAGAGAGAAAGAATTTTGAAAGCTGCCAATGTTACTGTTGGTTCTGCTCGCAGCAAAGTGGTCTCTTTTAGTCGGCATCCAATAATGGATAAAATGGAAAGTCTATTGCTTGAGTGGATTGATGAGTGTACAAAGCATGGTGTTCCGTTAAGTTATCTTATACTTACAGAGAAATCAGTCAGTCTTTTTAATAAGTCTAAACAGAAAGCACTGGACGATGGTGATGAAAGTGTTGCGAAAGTGGAATTTAAAGGTAGTCATGGGTGGTTTGATCGGTTTCTGAAGCGAGGGCAGCTTCATAGTTTGACGTTTACCGGAGAAAGTGCTTCGGCTGATACTGAAGTTGACGAAGATGATGTTGAAGAGATTTTGGCATTCCATGACCAAGAACTGACAGATAAAGAGCTGATGCAATTGCAAGAGGAAAGGATATGAATCAAAACCGAACGCAGTAGCGAATGGCCTGAAAGTGAAGTCATCCAGGAACTGACCGTGAAGCAGCTGCATGAAATTTTCGCTGCGATTCACAGCGCTGCAATGATTGCAGAAAAGTATGACTTTAATTTTGAAAGGGCATGTAGGTTTAGGGCATATTTGCAGGATGGTTTGAGTGCTTATAAAGAACTGTATGATAGAAATATAGGTGTGGCTAAGCCAGGGGTCCCCAACCTTTTTCGCACTGCGGAGCGGTTTCATATTGACAATATTCTTGCGGACCAGCCGACCGGGGGGGGGGGGGGGGGGGGGTGCTGGTCGTGGTAGGGTTGCCAGCGGACGAGAGTAGCGTTCAAGTACGCTGGGTTTACCCCGAAATAAAATACAATGACCATGAAGCCTTGCACGGGCACCAGTGCGCGTGCGTGTACGATTTTTTTCTACAAGTCGTTTTTGGCGATTCTGTCGGGGGGGTGGGGTTGTTAATCGCGACCGGAATATCGGTGATAAGTAGCTAATACACTCAATTTCCTTTCTAAAAGGGTTTATCTAACAAATTTAATATTAAACATACAGCGTATACTTTCCTCGCATGAATATAGTGATAAGTCGATTACCAGGGGAGCTTGAAGTAAATGTTGAATGAACTTCCAGTAGAAGTGGTAGAGGCAGGTTCGACACTATCATTTAAAGAAAAATTGGATAGGTATATAGACAGGAAAGGAATGGAGGGTTGTGGGCTGAGTGCAGGTCAGTGGGACTAGGTGACAGTAGCGTTCGGCATGGACTAGAAGGGGAGAGATCGCCTGTTTCCGTGCTGTAATTGTTATATGGTTATATAAGTCAATAGCATCATAACATTTTAAGTAACGTTTGGATATTAAACACACAGCACATATTTTCCCCGTATGAACATATAAAATCATTGCAACACACCAATATCACTGAATCAGTGGGAGCCCTGGACTTGTTTTCCTGCAACATGACGGGAGACAGTGATAGTCGAACGGGGTTCCTTATGTCCAGTCTATTCCACAATTTAGTTTTCGTTGCATTCATTGCAGGGATCTGTTGGAAATGGAAGCAATGTTTTCAGTGCTTTCGTGGCTATCTCAGGATATTCAGCCTTGACTTTGATCCAGGACACCGGCAGAGATGTTATGTCAAACATACTTTCCAGCCCGCCGTCATTTGCAAGCTCGAGGAGTTGATCTCCTTCCCGCGCTGAAATGGACGACACGCGGGTAATGACCTCGCGTGCGTTCAAGCTCAACAGTGGGCGTGACAGGGAATGAGGAAAGGTGCAGCTGACTCATATCGCCAAATCATATCGCTTCCTCGCGGCCCGGTAGCGCATGCTTTGCGGCCCAGTGGTTGGGGACCGCTGGGCTAAGCAGTCAAGCATACTGTCGTTTTTCAAGCCTTCCACATCAGCCACAGCAGACGACGAACCTTGCCCTTCGACATCGAGGCAGGCAGACATAGAAGATGTTAGTGACCAGTCTCCTGTACCTCCCACCACCGCAACCTCAGCCTAATACACCATCCATCATCAGTGTACTCGCTGTCTTCCCAATTCTGGTAAGTGAAACTACACTGTACATACATTATTTCTACTTTATATAGGCTGTGTATTTTTATGTGTTATTTGGTATGATTTGGTAGGTCAGTTTTCAGGTCTGGGAACACGCAAAACTTTTTTCCAATATAAATGAAAGACATTTTTGCAAAAGTGGAATTTAAAGGTAGTCATGGGTGGTTTGATCGATTTTTGAGGCGACGGCAGCCTCATAGCTTAAAGGTAACTGGAGGAAGTGTTTGCATGAGATTTTCCCTATGCTCGACAGTGCTGCAATGATTGCAGAAAAGCATTTCTACTTTATATAGGTTGTGTATTTATCATCTCATTTCCGGTTTTACCATATGTTACTGCTACTTTAGGTTTAATGTGCTACTTGGTATGATTTGTTAGGTTTTTTTTGGGTCTGGGAACGCTCAAAAATTTTTCTCATAAAAATTAATGGTAATTGCTTCTTCACTTTATGCCATTTCTGCTTACTAACTGTTTAATAGGAACACTCTACTTTTGGATAGCGGGGAAAACCTGTACAGGGCGAGGTGTTCCACCAGTGTATACAGTACAGGGTGAGACATTCCAGAGTATACAGTACAGGGCGAGACCTTCCACCAGAGTATACAGTACACGGCGAGGCGTTCCACCAGAGTATATAGTACAGGGCGAGGCATTCCACCAGAGTATACAGTACACGGCGAGGCGTTCCACCAGAGTATACAGTACACGGCGAGACCTTCCACCAGAGTATACAGTACACGGCGAGGCGTTCCACCAGAGTATATAGTACAGGGCGAGACATTCCACCAGAGTATACAGTACACGGCAAGGCGTTCCACCAGTGTATACAGTACAGGGCGAGACATTCCACCAGAGTATACAGTACAGGGCGAGACATTCCACCAGAGTATACAGTACACGGCGAGGCGTTCCACCAGTGTATACAGTACACAGCGAGGCATTCCACCAGAGTATACAGTACAGGGCGAGACATTCCACCAGAGTATACAGTACACGGCGAGGCGTTCCACCAGTGTATACAGTACAGGATGAGGCATTCCACCAGAGTATACAGTAGAGGGCGAGACCTTCCACCAGAGTATACAGTACAGGATGAGGCATTCCACCAGAGTATACAGTACACGGCGAGGCGTTCCACCAGTGTATACAGTACAGGGCGAGACCTTCCACCAGAGTATACAGTACAGGATGAGGCATTCCACCAGAGTATACAGTACACGGCGAGGCGTTCCACCAGTGTATATAGTACAGGGCGAGACCTTCCACCAGAGTATACAGTACAGGATGAGGCATTCCACCAGAGTATACAGTACACGGCGAGGCGTTCCACCAGAGTATATAGTACAGGGCGAGGCGTTCCACCAGAGTATACAGTACAGGGCGAGACGTTCTAGAGTATACAGTACAGGGCGAGACCTTCCACCAGAGTATACAGTACACGGCGAGGCGTTCCACCAGAGTATATAGTACAGGGCGAGGCGTTCCACCAGAGTATACAGTACACGGCGAGGCGTTCCACCAGAGTATATAGTACAGGGCGAGGCGTTCCACCAGAGTATACAGTACACGGCGAGGCGTTCCACCAGAGTATACAGTACACGGCGAGGCGTTCCACCAGAGTATATAGTACAGGGCGAGGCGTTCCACCAGAGTATACAGTACAGGGCGAGACATTCCACCAGTGTATACAGTACAGGGCGAGACATTCCACCAGTGTATACAGTACAGGATGAGACATTCCACCAGTGTATACAGTACAGGGCGAGACATTCCACCAGCGTATACAGTACAGGGCGAGGCGTTCCATCGCTGTATACAGTACAGGGCAAGACATCCACCAGTGTACACGCTATAGGGCGGGGCGCGACCCTCTCACCACAATACATGGAGCGTGACCTTACAGCAGAATACACAAGGTGGTTTATAAGAGGTTTGTAATGAAATATATCAACTACTGCCTGAGAAGCAACTTGGATCCATTCCAGTTTACCTACCGTCACAACAGCTCCACAGCAGAGGTCATCTCATTGGCTCTTCAGTGAACCCTGGAATATCTGGACAGCAAAGATGCATACATCAGGGTGCTCTTTATTAACAACTGTTTGGCATTCAATACCATTATCCCTTCAAAACTAATTAATGAGCTTCAATACCTCGGCCTTGAGAGCGATAATAAATAAATAAGCAATAAGCATTGAGAACGTGAGATGAAGAGGCCTTGAAAGTGAGTCCAGAGGTTGTGCAAACAGTTCAGTGATGGGGCGAGTGATGTTTTGTGAATTTATCCCAATTGGTTCAAGAGCCTGACGGTGGAGGGGTAATAGCTGTTCCTGAACTTGGTGATGTGGGTCCTGAGGCTCCTGTGCCTTCTTCGTACTGGCAGCAGCGTGAAGAGGGCATGGCCTGGGAGGAGGGGGTCATTAATCGTGCATGCTGCTTTCCTGTGACAGCACTCGGTGTAGATGTGCCTAATGGTGGGGTAGGCTTCACCCGTGGTGCACTGGGCCATAGCCACTACCTTTCATTTCAAAGGCACTGGTGTTTCCATACCAGGCTGTGATACAACCAGTCAATATACTCTCCACCACATATCTATAAAAGTTTGTCAGAGTAGTAGATGTCATGCCGAATCTTCACAAACTTCTAAGGAAGCAGAGGCACTGGCATGTTTTTCTTTTGTAAATGCACTTACACGCCGGGCCTAGGATAGGTCCTCTGAAATGATAATACCAAGGAATTTAAAGTTGCTGATCCTCTCCACCTCTGATCCCCTGATGAGGACTAGCTCATGGACCTCCATTTTCCTTCTCAGGAAGTCAACAATCAACTCCTTGGTGTTGCCAACATTGAGCAAAAGCTTCTGAGATTAGATTAGGTTAGATTATGAGGACACGCAGTCCTTTTTTATTGTCATTTAGTAATGCCTGCATTAAGAAATGATACAATGTTCCTCCAGAATGATATCACAGAAACACAAGACAAACCAAAACAAAAACTGACAGAAACCACAAAATTATAACATATAGTTACAACAGTTGTGACAATTAACATAATGCTTTAAATAAACTGGAACAGAGTGTGATAGATGCTTATCTATTGTAATCTAATCTGTTTATATTCAAAGAGACAGCAGGGAAACATACACTGCAACCCACTGAGTTTATGCTGACCATTAAGCACTCATTGACTCTGAATGTAATTGTTTCATATTCTACCTACATTCTAATCCACATCCAGCACAGCAGTGACTCTATGCTGGAAACGGTGGGAACAAATGTACCAGGGTGGGGATGTACCAATCAGACAGGCTGATTTGTCCTAAATGGTGCTTCAGGAGTCGCACTCACCCAGGTATATAGAGAGTAATCCATTTCACTGCTGACCTTTGCCTTGGAGATGATGCAAAGGATTTGGGGTTTCAGATGGTGAGTCACTTGCCAGAAGTAATTCAGCCTTTGACAAGTGCTTGCAGACATAATATTTTATTAGCTGGTGAGTTGGATGGCAAACTGAGGACACAAATGATGGAGGACCCAGAAATGGTTACAGTCTGGCATTTGCCATCTAAGTTGCTTGTCACTTCTCAGTCCATGTCTGAATACTACCTCAGACTCCTGCATGCAGGCATGGACTGCTTCATTTGCAGAGGCGTTGCAAATGGAGAATAATATTTAGAACACAGAACAGTACAGTACAGCAACAGGCCTTTTAGCTTGCAATGTTGTGCGGCACTAATTAAACTAATGATGCCTAATTAGACTAATCCCTTCTGCCTGAACATGGGCCATATCCCTCCATTCTCTGCATATCAACGTCTCTTAAATGCCTCTATTCTACAACCACCACTGACAGTGCATTCCAAACACCCACCACTCTATAAGAAAAAAAACCTGCCCCATACATCTCCTGTGAACTTTCTCCCTCTCATCTTCACTGCATAACTCTTCAGTGTTATACACTTCAACCCTGGGAAAACACTAGCTGACTATTCTACATGTAGATCTCATAATTTTAAAAACTTCTATCAAGTCATACATCAGCTTCCACCACTCCAGAGAAACGCTAGCTTGCCCAACCTCTCCTTATAGCAACACACACACAAAATATTGGAGGAATTCAGCAGGCCAGGCAGCAGCTATGGAAAAGTGTGAACAGTTGACATTTGGGGCCAAGACCCTTCATCAGGAACTTTCATCTCCTTATAGCACATGCCTCCTAACCCAGGAAGCATATGGTAAAAGGGTGACCATCGCCCAATGACCATTGTTTTGAATTTGGGACAATGGACCTCAAACATCACACCTACCTTTATGGATCTAGGATTTAACAGTTATATTATACTTTATTATCGCCAAACAATTGATACTAGAACATACAATCATCATAGTGATATTTGATTCTGCGCTTCCCACTCCCTAGATTACAAATCGATAGTAAATATTAAAAATTTAAATTATAAATCATAAATAGAAAAATGGAAAGTAAGGTAGTGCAAAAAAACTGAGATGCAGGTCTGGATATTTGGAGGGTGCAGCTCAGATCCGGGTCACAATCTGTTCTGCAATCTTATCACAGTTGGAAAGAAGCTGTTCCCAAATCTAGCCGTACAAGTCTTCAAGCTCCTGAGCCTTCTCCCGGAGGGAAAAGGGATGAAAAGTGTGTTGGCTGGGTGGGTCGTGTCCTTGATTATCCTGGCAGCACTGCTCCGACAGCGTGCGGTGTAAAGTGAGTCCAAGGACGGAAGATTGGTTTGTGTGATGTGCTTTGCCGTGTTCACGATTACTTTGTCTTTCCTGCCTGTTGACTTGTTTCACCAGAGTCCTTTTATCATCACGTTGTCAAATGCTCTCTTGAAGAAAGGGACAGTCACTCCCACTTTTGAAAGTTTGGTTCAGGGTTGGGCCAAGGTTGTGAGCAAGTGGTCATGATAACACCAAAACCCAGTGTTGAATTCATAATTGATGACATTTTTCTGTTTGGCATCACTGTCAATAACACCTCCCCTCCCTTATGACAGAAGTTTCAGTTGCATGGCTGTCATGGCGGGGACTGGACACGCTGTCAGGAACCATCCCCAAAGAAGGCTAGTGATAGAGTTGGGAAGCACAAAAGGAAAGAAGATGGGGCTAAGATGGAAGGACGTGACTGGAGGGGAAGGGAGTTGTGAAGGAAGGAAAAGTATAGAGGGAAGAAATCAGGAAACCTGAGGACTGAAGGTAAGACACGAGATGATGGGCAAGGGCGGTCAAGGAAAAGTGCATAGACAAGACTACACTGTGTCTGTGCTACACATACGTTACGTCGTGTACGTCCGCGTGCACATGTACTTATATGCATGCCCTTGTTAATTACTGGGCATGGAATCAGAGTGCAGCTCTTCATGTACGGTCTGTTCAAGTGTGTCTGCACATACAGTCAATCAAGTCATTACGTTTGTCATTGTACATGCATGGACAATTGCAATGAAAAACTTACTTGCTGCATTATCACAGGCCTACAGCATCATATAAGCAGCAATCACAAAAAAACAAAAAATAATCTGCAGATGCTGGGGTCAAAGCAACACTCACAACACGCTGGAGGAACTCAGCAGGTCGGGCAGCATCCGTGGAAAAGATCGGTCGACGTTTCGGGCTGGAACCCTTCGTCAGGACAAAGGGTTCCGGCCCGAAACATCGAGCGATCTTTTCCACGGATGCTGCCCAACCTGCTGAGTTCCTCCAGCGTGTTGTGAGAATCACAAGAAAACTAAGCCAAACATAAATTATACACAATTTTTACAAGAAAACAGAATTAGAACAAAGGTCCATTTTAGCAAAAAGCTGGTTAGTGTTTTAATAGACAATAGTGATTAGTTTTTCAGTTGGTTCAAGAATGGAATTGTTGGATATACAAATATGCAATGCATCTGCAAGTGTGGCTGTCTGTAAAGCAGAGTACTGTCTCCAATTGTTCTGGAGACTCCTACACTGGACCAAGACCTTGCTGTGTTAGGTCCCATGCTGGTGAGCAACAAGCACCCCACATTAAAAAAAATTAATTAGCTGACATCTTGCACTCCTTGGTACTGGAATGCAAGTCAGTCATGCTCATTCTTCAAGGAATGCCCAAGAAGATCCCCTTGTTGCATCTTCAGGTTGGCCCCTCATTGTCAGGTATGCCTGGTGCTGCTTCCAACATACCTCTCCTTCTTGCTCAGTGATGTGTGTTTTACCAGGGCTCTTTATCATCACTTTGTCAAATGCCTGCACGATGAATGGTGCAATTACTCTTATTTCTAGAATTCTGATTGGAACACTCCTCACTCACCAGTTGATCACCTGGCTTGTACATAGAAGTAGAGTGAAGAATATTCTCGGCTGCGAGATTACAGGTTGTAGCCATGAACAATTTCACAAATCCAGTGCACCCTTGCTGACTCATTGAAACAAACTTTGGAATATTTTTGCTAAGAAGCATAACATTTCAACGCTCTTTAGATTACTTTCCCAAGGTTCATTGGCACATGAATGAAGATTTCACTTTTGTTTAATAATGGATGGCAATCAATGGATCAACTGCATGTTGCTGGCCATTAGGGGTTCCACAGAGAGAAATGCACTCACTGCCAAAAATAGTACAGTAAGTATAGACACATAGCAGAGTTATAATATCTCTTGGCAAATGCACTTCCAAGTTGTTACCAGATATTTTAGCAGAAAGAAAACAAAAATGGATTTAGAACATTCTTATTTGTCTATGTGAAGCTCAAGTGAAACACAACGCACTCCTTACCTGTTGGCGGCTTGAGTATTGGCGGTGGGATCAATGGGACGATGATGGGAGTACCGCCATGGTCCTTAGAACCAGCCGGCGTATCTGCCAACCCGTTTCCGGCAGTCATGGCTGGAAAACTTGAATTGGAGTTCGATGGCGACGTAATAACACTATCTTCAGAGAGTTTCAGTTTTGGCAAGGAATTTTCTGCAAATGAAATATATTATTAATCAATTGTGCTATTTTCTAGGGCATGCACAATTTTGAATCTCGGATGAAAACTGGTCTTGATCATCATCATAAGCAGTCTTTGTAATTTTATGGACAAGTGAGAACGTACTGATATTATCTAGACAGACAAGTATGATCTGAATGAATTAAACAAACAAACCAGAATTAAATCAATAATTAAGATCACCAAGAAGTGTTCAAAGAATATAATATTTGGAAATCCTTTTTCTTCAAAGCATACTTTCCCCTTTAGGATTCGACAGTCAGGTAAAAATATCAAAATGTTCTGCACTGTAGATTGGATGACTGGTACGTGGCAAAGAGTGGGAATAAAGGGGGCCTCTTCTGCTAATGACTAGTATTCTGTAGTGGTCAATGTTGCGTCCATTTCATTTCTCAATATACATCAGTGATTTGGGTGAAGGAATTGATGGTTTTGTGGCCATGCTGGCAGACGGTACAAAGATAGGTGGAGGGGCAGCTAATGTTGAAGATGGAGGGAATGTGCAAAACACTTCGACAGATTGGGAGAATGGGCAAAGAAATGACAGATGAAATGTAGTGTAGGGAAATGTATGGTCATGAACTTTGGTAGAAGGATTAAAGGCATAGACTATTTTCTAAACAGAAAGAAAATTTAAAAAATCAGAGGTGCCAATGGAGTCCCTGTGCAGGATTCTCTCAGGTTAACTTGCAGGTTAAGTCGGCGTTAAGGAAGGCAAATGCAATGTTAGCATTCATTTCGAGAGGACTAGGATATAAGAGCAAGGATGTGATGCTGAAGCTTTATAAGGCATTAGTCAGACTGCACTTACAGTGTTGAGAGCAGTGTAAGGTCCCTTATTGAAGAAAAGATCAAGTTAAATTATCAGTTTACTATATATGAACATTTATGAATACAGCCAAATAAAACAGTGTTACTTCAGGACCAAAGTGCAAAACACAGTGTGAATGGTCACACACAGTAAAGCACATATAAGAGAGCAGTAAAATACAGTCACACAAAATGTATGGTTCAAGTCCGAGTCCATGAAAGTTGCAGCAGTCTGCAATCGAACCCATTACAGCTCATCTTCTGCCAAGCAAGCAGTGGAGGGCAGCAGTGACATCACCGCTTCTGGCACCAACCTCGACACCTCTCTCCTGGACGACTGTAAACAAGGGTCACCACAGCTTGAGGCCAACTCCTCAGTACAACCAAGGCCAAGCAGCTCTACCATTAAACCTATGAACCGGACTTGCAGCATTCCACATTACCAATGTCCAACAGGGTTCCTGCCATCACAAGAGAAGTGACCAAGACAATCACTCGCTGATGGACTGCACACTGCCTTCACGCACTGACTCCAATGCCTCACGGCAGCAGGCAGCAACATGGTCTGCACCAAGTCTACCTCTTTCAGTTTCTCCACCAATAGGTAATTAGCTGATGGATTGAACTGCAGTACTCTAAGTTCTTACTGTCCAACAGGGTCTCATGATCGTAAAAAAAATGCATTTAAAAAAAGACAGCATCTTTGGTTGGCCCCGTAGAAGCTGCTGCATCCGAGCATGCCACCATCTTACTGGAAAAGATGTGCTGGCCTTGGAGAGGGTCCAGAGGGGTTCACAAGAAAGATTCTGGGAATGAAAGGGTTAATGTAGAAGGAGCATTTGATGGCTCTGGGCCCATACACACTGGAATTGAGAAAATTAAGGAAGATCTCATTGAAATGCATCAAATATTAAGAGATCTGGACAGAGGATGTGGAGAGGATGTTTCCTAAAGTGGGTGTGTCTATGACTAGAGGGCACAATCTCAGAATAGAGAGACGTCCATTTAGAACAGATATGAAGAGGAATTTCTTCAGCCAAATGGTGATAAATCTGTGGAATTCATTGCCATGGATAGCTACAGCGACCAAGTCATTGAGTATATTTAAAGCGGAGGTTGATAGGTTCTTGGTTAGTCAGGACATCAAAGGTTATGCTGAGAAGGCAAGAGAATGGTGTTGAGAGGGACGATAAATCCGCCATGATGAAATGCCAGAGCAAACTTGATACGCCGGATGACCTCATTCTATTATGCCTCATAGTCCTATGTTCATAAAGTTAAGTTTAAGGGATGACACTACCTCTAACTTAAACTGGTCGAGGAAAACCTACGAGCTCCTTCCCACACCTTTTACCCATTTATGTTCATTCATTATGTGCCATGTCGTAAGATATAGGCAATCATGGTCTTTCTATGACCATGATTGTTCCTGGCAAATTTTTCTACAGAAATGGTTTGCCATTGCCTTCTTCTGGGCAGTGACTTGACAAGACGGGTGGGCCCAACTTTCATCAATACTCTTCAGAGATTGTCTGCCAGGCGTCAATGGCCGCACAACCAGGACTCGTGATATGCACCAGCTGCTCATACGACCATCCACCACCTGCTCCCATGGTTTCACATGACCCTGATCAGGGGCTAAGCAGGTGCTACACCAGGCCCAAGGGTGACCTTCAGGTTAGCAGAGGGAAGGAGCACACCAAATGCCTCCTTTGGTAGAGACGCATCTCCACCCCGCCACCCATACCCATTTATGGCAGTATTTAAAAACTGAGGAACTGAGAAAATAATTAAGAATATGGGCATTACATCCAGAGCACTAGCATCTCTCTGAAACTTAGCTGGATCATCTGTTTTGGATATTTACTCCTTTTATCCATTTGGAAATTATGTTAACTACAGTTCACTTTTTCCCACAGATGCAGTCTGACTAGCTCAATGCTTCCAGTGTTTTCTTTAAGCTAAAATATCCAAGCATCATTAACAAGCAAGATTCCTCATTGATTGATCGGTAATAAATTGAACCATTTCTCCCCAGCATTTTTTCATGCCACGACCTAAACTTTTTTTTAATTATATAGCCCATGACAAAGACCTACAGCTTGCAGCCTGAGGGTGGGGAAAGCAAGGACAATCCATCAGCTTCAGAAGAACTTAAGAAAAATAAACTTGCAGGATTACTGGGATGGGCCTGATTCGAATGTTCCCCAGAGAGCCTGCAGAACCCAATAGGTTAAAATGGCCTCATTCTGTGCCAGATCATTATAATATGACGCTGCTACTCAATAACAAGGCTCACAGGTATTATAAGAAGTCTCAGCATCACTTCACATGTGAAATCAACATAGCCCACACCACCATTTACAGACATCTTCAGAACACAGGAGTTCTGACCGAGGGTCTTCAATGACAAATGCCAACTGCTTCTACAATTGCTGCCTGGCCTGATGAGCCATTTTATGTTTTTATTATTGATGATTATGATACCCTCACTGAAGATTTAATGACTATTGATCCATAGCTGATAATGAGACACTAACAGCCCAGTTCCTTCCTAATTTTTTGTACGCTTCACTTCATACCAATCTCCAATGCTTTCAAAATGATTCAAATACGTGGTGCATGAGCTACAAAAACCTTTCCTAAATCAAGTATTTTAATTTAAATTTGCAGATTTGCAGGTTGCAAAATGTATTGGCATATACTTTACAAAGCGTGAATATATTCAAACCAATGGGAAGACACAAATATTCAGACGGCAACAAATAGCATTCATGTAAATTGGCAACTACAAACATATTCAGCAACAATTTAAATTTGTATATTACCTGCAGCTTGTTTTTTACTTTGGGCGATATGTGGTGGGGGCGGGGGAAGTGGAAAGAGAACCCCCTGAGACAAGTCAAATGGTGCCATGCCTTTTAAATCAGTTGTCATTTGTGAAGTCATATACTGTGTCCGGTGCTCCCAGTGTGGCCTCCTGTATACCGGTGAGACTGAGCACAGATTGAGAGACCACTTTGCCGAGCACTTACACTTCGTCCGATAGAAAAGGCAGGAGCTCCCAGTACCCACCAATTTTGATTCTACTTCCCATTCCCATTCCAACATGCCAGTCCATAGCTTCCTCTACTGCTGTGATGAGGCCACACTCAGGTTGGAGAAGTAACACCTTATATTCTATCTGGATAGCCTCCAACCTGACGGTATGAACATCAATTTCTTGAATTTCTAGTAATTCCACCCCCCCTTTCAACCTTCACTATTCAAATTCCCTCTCTCACCTTATCACCTCCCTCCAGTGCTCCTCCCCCTTCTCTTTCTTTCAAGGCCTTCAGTCATCTCCCATCAGATTTTGCCTTCTCCAGCCCAAGCAACCAAGTTTCACCAAGCAACTTCCCAGCTCTTTACTTCACCCCTCCCCCTCTCCTGGTTTCACCCGTCACCTACTATCTGGTATTAGAAATCCACATTTCTTCCTCCCCTTCCCTCCACTTTCTTGCTCTGAGTTCTCATCTCTTTCTTTCTCCAGTCCTGATGAAGGGTTTCGGGCCGAAACACCAACTGTTTACTCTTTTCCATAGATGCTGCCCGACCTGTTGTGGTGGGCATGTGGCCAAGTGGTTAAGGCGTTCATCTAGTGATCTGAAGGTCGCTAGTTTGAGCCTCAGCTGTGGAAGCGTGTTTATGTCCTTGAGCAAGGACATTGCTCTAGTGTCTGTGCGAGGAGTGGTGTCCCACACAGACTTCCAATCTGTGCCTGGTAAGACATGAAAATGCCCGACGCAGGCCTCTCATGGTCTGAGTCAATGTTCCCTCCTCCCCCTCTCCCTCACTGCTGAGTTCCATCAGCATTCAGTGTGTGTTACTTGGATTTCCAGCATCAGCAGATTTTGTCTTATTTGTTTGTGCTGTGCTGCATGTGGCCAGTGACATCCAGAGGGAGTGACCACTTCTCCAAGCACCCGTGCTCCCAGTTTAATTCCCCTCATTCAGCCATTTAACTCCCCTTATTTCCACACTGACCTGTCTTCAGCAAACTAGAGGAAGAAACCTCATTTTCTGCTTGGGTAGTCTACATCTGACAGTAGAAACACTGAACTCTCCAATGTCTGATCACCTACCCTCTGCCCATTTTCTTTCTCATTCTGATCTACCAAGTTTCACCCACACTCACCCCAGGTGAATATTTACCCCTTTCTTTCCCCTCCTCCGCTCACTCTATCTACCCATCACCCACACACATACATATACACACAGTGACATGCAAAAGTTTGGGCACCTCTGGTCAAAATTTCTGTTACTATGAATAGCTAAGCAAGTAAAAGATGACCTGATTTCCAAAAGGCATAAAATCAAAGCAATCCTACAAGCAGTTCTCTCGGAAAGTTTCCTTGGTCTTCCAGACCTCAACTTAACCTCCACTGTTCCTGTTAACTGCCATTTCTTAATTACATTATAAACTGAGGAAACGGCTACCTGAAAACACTTTGCTATCTTCTTATAGCCTTCTCCTGCTTTGTGGGCATCATTTATTTTAATTTTCAAAGTGTTAGGCAGCTGCTTAGAGAAGCTTATGGCTGCTGATTGTTGGATCAAGGTTTGAGGAGTCGGTATTTATAAAGCTTTGAAATTTGCATCCCCTGGCCTTTCCTAATGATGACTGTGAACAAGCCATAGCCCTAACAAGCTAATTAAGGTCTGAGACATTAGTAAAAGTTATCTGAGAGCTCAAATCTCTTGGAGTGCTCAAACTTTTGCATCGTGCTCTTTTCCTTTTTTTCTCCACTCTAAAATTGTACAAAACAAAAATAAAACACTAATCTTGCTTAAAATGTTGAGAAGAATGTTTCATCTTTAACTTTATGACTTTTGGAGATCAGTTCATCTTCTACTTACTTAACTATTCTTACAGTAACAGAAATTTTGACCAGGGGTGCCCAAACTTTTGCATGCCACTGTAATACATCCCACCTGTAACACTCCTCTATAATTACCCCATATCAATTTTGCTGGCTGTCAAAACTTCAGGATCCTAAAAAGTCACTGTATGTCCAAAATACTCAGGCATTTAAAACTAAAAATAACAAAAACTAAATAGAATTAATAAGCTGTCTGAACCACCCCCCCCGCCGAGGAACCCCAAAATTGATCTACATCATTGATATAAATTGACTGATTTTACACCCATGGGATTACTTGCTTCTGATTAAATGATAATTTACCTACAATGGGAACACAAGAGCCTGCAGATGCTGGAATCTGGAGCAGAAAATGAACTGCTGAAAGAACGCAGCGAGGGCGAGGAACTCACAGAACACCCGTTGAGGAGATGAAAAGATCTTCTTCAGAATGGGCGCTCCTTGAGGAGAATGTTCAGTAGAGTAGAAGAATGGGGACACAAGAGACTGTCGACAATAGAAACTGGGGCAAAAGAAAAAAAAAACTCCTGATGGTAAACAGCAGGTTATTCAGTGGAGGGGAAGCCCCGATGAAGGATCCACACCCAAAAAGTAACTATCTCTTTGCCTCCACAGATGTTGCTCAATCTGTTGAGCACATCCATTGACCCACAATATTTGGCCCAATGCTTCAGATCGATGAACTCTTCTCATTGACTGAGGTAACAGTTCAGCTTCTCTCTCCAGAGATGCTCCCTGAGCTGGTGAGGGTTTTGTGTATTTTCTGATTTTACAATACATTTCCAGCATGTGCATTATTTGGAGCTGTGCACTGAGCCAACATTTAAGCTTCATTTTCTATTGCTGTTTTAGCATTCAAAAAACAAACATGAACAGAACTGTTGTTAAGAAAATCAGCTGCAGCAGACTTAAATGACCAGTTGCTCTGATTTAGAATCTGTTTCAGTAATCTGAAGAGACAGTAAGCTAATCATTCTCCTTGGTATTCCATCATCAGGGACCGCCACCACCTCGGACATGCTCTCCTCTTGCTGCTGCCAACAGGAAGAAGGTGCAAGAGCCTGAAGACTCTCACCACCAGGGATCAGGAACAGTTATCACCCCTCAAACATCAGGTTCTTGAATCAGAGGGGATAACTACATTCACCCCATCACTGAACTGTTCCCACAATCTATGGACTCAATTTCAAGGACTGCTCATCCCATAGTCTCAACACTTATTTCTTATTTATTATCATTTCTAATTTTTTTCTTTCTTTTTGTATTTGTCTTTTGCACACGAGTGGTTCACCACGTTGATGTGGTCTTTCATGGATTCCATTATTAGATTTATTGAGTATGTCCACAGGAAAATGAATCTTAAGATTGTACAGGTGTTCCCCCGCTTTTCGAACGTTCGCTTTACGACACCTCACGGTTATGAAAGACCTACATTAGTTTCCTGTTTTTGCTAACAGAAGGTGTTTTCACTGTTACGAGAAAAGGCAGCGTGCACCCCGAGCAGCCAAGCTCCTTTCCCAGAACTGCATTCTAACCGGCATTGCTTAAGCACGTGCCTGTGAGCATCTGTGCTTTATGTCGATTTATTTTGAGCATCTGTTAGCAAGATGAGTTCTAAGGTATTGGAAAAGCCTAAAAGAGTTCATAAGGGTGTTACACTTGGCGGAAAACTAGGCATAATTAAGAGTTTCGATTGTGGTGAACAAAATAAGGACAAAGTGAGTTTGGCTTGTGGAAGTTGACGAAGATGATGTTGAAGAGGTTTTGGCATCCCATGACCAAGAACTGATAGATAAAGAGCTGATACAATTGGAAGAGGAAAGGATAACAATTGAAACCGAATGGAGTAGCGAACGAACCGAAAGTGAAGTCGTCCAGGAACTGAACGTGAAGCAACTGCGTGAGATTTTCGCTGCAATTGACAACGCTGCAATGATTGCAGAAAAGTACAACTTTAATTTTGAAAGAGTACGTAGGTTTAGGGCATATTTGCAGGATGGTTTGAGTGCTTACAAAGAACTGTATGATAGAAAAATGCGTGAGGCTAAGCAGTCAAGCATACTGTTGTTTTTCAAGCCTTCCACATCAGCCACAGCAGACGACAAATCTCGGCCTTCGACATCCAGGCAGGCAGACGTAGAAGAAGATGACCTGCCTGCCCCGATGGAAACAGACGACGATGAGATGACACCCCAGTGTCCCACCACCCAACCTCCGATGTCTCAGCCTAACACACCATCATCAGTGTGCTCGCTGTCTTCCAGATTCCGGTAAGTGATACTACACTGTACATACATTGTTTCTACTTTATATAGGCTGTGTATTTTTATGTGTTATTTGGTATGATTTGGCAGCTTCATAGCTTAAAGGTTATTGGAGAGAGTCTTTCTGCCGAGAGCGTTTGCGCCAAGTGTTTCTGCCAAGAGTGCTTGCGCTGAGAGCGCTTGCGTGAGATTTTTGCTGCGCTAGACAGTGCTTCAATGATTGCAGAAAAGAATTTCTACTTTATATAGGCTGTGTATTTATCATATCATTCCTGCTTTTACTATATGTTACTGTTATTTTAGGTTTTGTGTGTTATTTGGCATGATTTTGTAGGTTATTTTTTGGGTCTGGGAACGCTCAAAAATCTTTTCCATATTAATAAATGGTAATTGTTTATTCACTTTACGACATTCCAGCTTAGGAACAGTTTCATAGGAACGCTCTACCTTCGGATGGCGGGGGAAACCCGTATACGGTGACAGACATGTACTTGGACAATAAACTTACTTTGAACTTTGAATTTAATTGACCTTGTCGTTTGCCTGATCAGTAAGGCAAGCTCTCTTGACGCGTGGTTGCTTAAGCAAAGCCGAAACTTTGTGGCATCTTGATTAGTGACCAAGCTATCATCTGTAGTAGCAATCACTGCACTATGAAGCAACTTTGTTCAAAACCCAGCCATGCTTAAATGGCAGAGAAACTCAATGGGCCAGATGGCCTGATTTTACTCTTGTATCTGATGGTCTGATTTAAAAACTTTATATTCCAAAAGAAGCACAATTGTCTTGTAAAAAAAAGTTTTCACAAACCATCCCTCCTTTCTTTTGCATTATTAATGTCCATTGCAAAATTAAGGATGATATTACTCATTTTAGCCAACTCCATGCTATGTGCAGCTTCCCCACCTCTATGTGCACCCTCTCACCCTCAGAGGAATATTTCCATTGGTGACCTCCTCTTGGACATAATGGGAAACAGATGCCTTAAGGCTGGTTATAATCCATTTTAAATATTTGAGAAAGTATCTCTGCGGCTTTGGCTCCAATTCTCTGCTATGGAAGTTATTTAGTTCTTATCATTGAGTATTTTTAAACAGCTGGAATAACATGATATCAAACAATAATTTGTTTTGAAGTTGACTTCTGCAATGATGTTTGAGCAATACCAGGGTCACTTCCCTTTCTCAGTGGCTGAATATCCGGAGCGGGCAGCAAGCCCAACACAACTTAATGAGCATCCTCAAGTGAAATCATCTCTTATGCAACTGTAAGAAGAAAGAATGAACTCTGCAACTGAGACAGCACAAAACGAGCAAGTTTGCAATCTGGAATTAAAGATCACATTGGTGCATGTCTGCAGAAATCAGAGGTTCACTTTCAGCTGGCAACTGAGTGTTAACAATGGAACTCATATCAATGCAGACATTAAGTAGGTTATAGTTAACCAACTGGCGGGTGGCCAAGTGGTTAAGGCGTCGGTCTAGTGATCTGAAGGTCACTAGTTCGAGCCTCGTCTGAGGCAGCCTGTTGTGTCCTTGAGCACTTAACCACTCATTGCTCTACGACAACACCGGTGCCAAGTTGCCCTAGTGCCCTTCCCTTGAACAACATCGGTGGCATGGAGAGGGGAGACTTGCAGCATGGGCAACTGCCGGTCTTCCATACAACCTTGCTCAGGCCTGCGCCCTGGAAATGTTCCAAGGTGCAAATCCATGGTCTCACGAGACTAACGGATGCCTACTAGTTAACCCATGAAACATCAGCTTTAACAAGGTTCCAGATTTTGCTGACTGTAACAATTTACTTCCCTTACAGACAAGGTTACTCGAACTTGGCTGGCATCACATTTCCTTGAAACTTCAAATAAAATCTTCACATTGTACTTATTCTTCATTTAGAAAAGCAAATATAGCTTATTGAAAAACTGAAAGGTTACTTTGACCAACCTGGAAGGCCATGTTGCAAGGTGGAATACTGATAGACAGTTGTAGTTTTAGGAATACCGTTTTCCTGCTAATTAGATCTTCCATAAACACATCTCAGGTTTCACCACAAACAGCACAAGGAGCAGCTTCACAGTAAATAAACCTGTGTCGCTATGTTTCAAATTTACCATTTTGAACTATTGATTATAAAAGGTTGTATGCAATTAATATTACCTATATGCCTCTGTTACCTAAGCGAAAATCACCTTCATCTGCTTTGGCAGTACTTTGGGATTGAAGGTGACTTGCTTTCACTCTGGGCTCTGAGGTGGCTGATGAGGCCAAGGTGGGAACTATAGACTCTTGCGCAGATGGGTCAGGAAATCTGCCTTTTGGGTAGTTCGGTAGGTAGGTGAAATCACAAACACAAGAACATCTGCAGATGCTGGATATCCAAGACAACACACACAAAATGCTGGAGGAAATCAGCAGGCCAGGCAGCATCTACGTTATTCCTTTCTGTGCCTTGTGGCACATTGGGTGGCATTTCTACCGTTTCCATAGCAGTTGACTATGTTTTTTTTTACATGGCCGATTTGCTATCCAGATGGAAAGAGTGCAAGGAGCCGGTTGGATTCGAACTCAGAACCATTCACCTCGAAGTCCGGTGCCAATGCCACTACACCACCGGCCAGCTCATCAGCATCTATGGAAAGGAATAAACAGTCGTTTCCGGCCGAGACCCTTCATCAGGTCTGGGGGAAAAGGTGAGAAGTCAGAGTAAAAAGGTGGGGGGAGGGAAAAGAAGGAAGAAGTACGAGGTGGTAGGTGATAGGTGAAACTGGGAGAGGGGGAGAAGGTGAAGTAAAGAGCTGGGAAGTTGATTGATGAAAGAGATAAAGGGCCAAAGGAGAGGGTAGAAGACCATGGAAGAAAGGGGAGGAGGAGAAGCACCAGAGGGGGAGATGGGCAACCAAAAAAAAAGGTGAGGGGGAAACAGGAATGGGGAATGGTGAGGGGAAACAGGAATGGGGAATGGTGAGGGGGAAACAGAAATGGGGAATGGTGAGGGGGAAACAGGAATGGGGAAGGGTGAGGGGGAAACAGGAATGGGGAATGGTGAGGGGGGAGGCACAATTGCCAGAACTTTGAGAAAACACCATCAGGTTGGAGGCTACCCAGACGGAATACAAGGTGTTGCCCCTCCAACCCAAATGTGGCTTCATCATAGCAGTAGAGGAGGCCATGGACTGACATGTAGAATTGAAATGCATGGCTACCAAGAGATCCCTCTTTTTCAGGTAGATGGAACTTAGGTGCTCGGCAAAGTGGTCTCCCAAACTATGTCGTGTCTCACTGGTATACAACAGGCCACACCATGAGCACCGGATACAGTAGATGACCCCAATAGACCCAAGGGTGAAGTGTTACGTCACCTGGAAGGACTGTTTGGGGCCCTGAATGGTAGTGACGGAGGACGTGTAGGGGCAGGTGTGTCACTTGTTCCACTTGCAAGGATAAGTACCAGGAGGGAGATCAGTGGGGGAGGGATGAGCGGACAAGGGAATTGCATAGGAAATGATCTCTGCCGAAAGTGGAAAGTGGGGATTGGAAAAATGTGCTTGGTGGTGGGATCCTGTTGGAAATGTCTCTATCTCTGGAGACAGTCTATCCACTGATATCTTTTATAAACCCACTGATTCTCACAGCTACTGGACCATACCCTGTCACTTGTAAAAATGCCATTCCTTTCTCTCAGTTCCTTAGTCTCCACATCTGCTCTCAGGATGAGCCTTTTCATTCCATTATTAATGAGATGTACTCCTTCAAAGAAAGGGACTTTCCTTATTCCACCATCAATACTGCCCTCACTCACATCTCTTCCATTTCGCGCACATCTGCCCGCACACCCATCCTCCCATTGCCACACCAGGACTAGGGTTCCTCTTGTCCTCACCTACCACCCCAGTAGCTTCAGCATCCGGCACACAATTCTCCGTAACTTCCACCATCTCCAACGGCATCCTTTAGGTAGGATAGGGAGCCGGGGAAATGCTCTGCTGCTTCCACAACTTCTGCAGGGCTGTGCGCTGACAATGTGTGGCCATAAGATTTCACTACCATCCCAAATGCTTTTTGCCTCACTTTCAACAACAATGGGCCAGATGTTCCCCACCCGATAATCTCCACCGCGACCAGAGCTCCAAACTGAGTCTTGCTTCAGGAGCCCGGCCCTTAAAGTGGCCAGCCCAAAGTAGCTGACCAGCCGGCTGGTGGTGTAGTGGCATCAGCACCACACCTCGAAGCAAAAGGTCCCGAGTTTGAATCTGGCCGGCTCCTTGCGCACTTTCCATCCGTGCTGGGTTGAGCATCGATTTAACAACTTGACCTCATAAAAGTCAGATGCTACCTAAATGACAAAAATGCTGCCTGATGTGCCACAAGGAGTGAAAAGGAACAACAACAACAGAATAGCTGACTGACATGACAGCCTCAGTGCTGGATGTGGAATCCAGGAAAGGTGATCTTTATTGATGGATACTTCTTCATGCATGAGCCAGTGTAGTGAAAGTGTACTCAGCTGCAGGATAACAGTTTCAATGCCACACAATCAACCTTCTGCCATAGAAAATTACGTGAGAATGACAAGCACACTACTACCAGCAGGAGTAATCATAGAACTGAATATTCTGTGTTATTCATTTTTGTACCTGCTGTAATATAATTAAGAATGAATTTGAGGAGAAACTGAATCTATTAAAAATATGGACCTGAACCAAATGATGACTAAGAATAGAATGAAAAAGCTGCTCAGTCTATCAGTTTACTGGCCAGTAAATTGGACACATTTATACACAATTCAAAACACACGCTGGTTCAAGAACTCATTGGGTGGGGTGGGGTGGGGTGTGCATATGGTGTTTACCACTTTCAGTGCACAGACAGGGTAAATTCATTTCTTCAGTGTGACTAATGATGTTATGACAAATGTTGCACACCACACATTTCCTTCACCACTGCCAGAATTTGGAACCTTTGAGGAGTGACTTGGATCCATTTCAATTTCCCAACTGGCACAACAAACCCACAGCAGATGTCTTCTCATTGACTCTTCACTCAACCCTGGAATATCTGGATAGCAAAGATGCTTACATCAGGATGCACTTTATTGACTGCAGCTTGGCATTCAATACCACTAATCCTTCAAAACTAATCAATAAGCTTTAAAACCTTGGACTCAATACCTCCTTGATCAACTAGATTCACGATTTCCTCACTTGCAGACCCCGGTCAGTTAGGATGCGGACTGGCAAGAACATCTCCTCCATCAGCACAGTTCTCTTGTTTTACACCTATGACTGTGTAGCTGAGCACAGCTGCAATGCCATATTTAAGTTTGCTGATGACATCGCTGTCACTGGCTGAATCAACGTAGAGGAGGGAGACAGAAAATTTGGCTCAGTGGTGCCACAGCAACAATCTCTTACTCAATAACAGCGAGACAAAAGAGCTGACTATTGACTTCAGGAGGAGAAACTCAGAGGTAGAGAGGATCAGCAACTTGAAATTCTTCAGTGTTATAATTTCAGAGCATCTGTCCAGAGCCCAGCACCTAAGTGCAAGTGCGAAGAAAGCAGGGCAGAGTCTTTATCTTCTTAGGGGTTGGCAAAGATTCAGCATGACATCTAAAACCTTGACAAACTTCTATAAATGTGTTATGGAAAGTACACTAACTAGTTGCATCATGGCCCACTGTAGAAATGCCTTGAAATGAAAATCCATCAAAAAGTAGTGGAAACGGCCAGTCCACCGTGGGTAAAGCTCTCCCCACCCTTGAGTACATCTACACAGAGCAGCCATCATCAAGGGTCCCCAGCACCTAGGCCATGCTCTCTTCTCACTGCTGCCATCAGGAAGAAGGTGCAGGAGCCTCAGAACTCACACGACCAGATGCAGGAACAGTTATTACCCCTCAATCATCAGGCTATTGAACCAGTAGGGATAACTTCACTTG
The DNA here is from genome assembly GCF_963921235.1 of Mobula hypostoma. Lineage (NCBI taxonomy): Eukaryota > Metazoa > Chordata > Chondrichthyes > Myliobatiformes > Myliobatidae > Mobula > Mobula hypostoma. Next base: position 141,251,341 of record NC_086098.1, read on the forward strand.
CCCAATGACCGCTCTGTTCCCACAACCTATGGACTCACTTTCAAGTACTCCATCTCATGTTCTTGATATTTATTGCTCATTTATCATTAATCATTTTTTCTTTTTTATTTGCACAGTTTGTCATCTTTTGCATATTGGTTGTTTGTCCTGTTGGGTGTAGTCTTTCAGTGATTCTGTTATGTTTATTGGATTTACTGAGTATGCCTGCAAGAAAACAAATCTCGGGGATGTAAATGGTGACATACATGTACTTTGATAAGAAATTTTAATTGAACTCTGAATTCTGAGTTTAGTTATTATCTCCAAAAAAAATCTAGGAGCTCATCACAGTATGTTTAGGAATAGGGTGGCAATTAAATTATCAACAGATCCACATCTGTCCTCCACACAGCAACAGACAACCTCATTGTTGACTGGCCAACATATTGTGAAGTAACTCACTGAGCAATCTTCATTGATCACAACTATTCTTTTGATGGAGGACAATCACGTGCCTGTATGCAGCAAGCACTAAGCTGCTGTTCAGCCTGCAAGAGCTTGTAGGAAGTTGACCTGAGGCCCAGGCTGTTCACGTGGTGCTGGGTGGGCGTGCAGGCACACGGCTGAGAACTTGTTCTCCCTCCTCCCCTGCATTTTCTTTTCCTCCAAGGAAGCTGCAGTACCTTTTCTGCTGCTGCTCTGTGGCTGGCTTGGAGAGAGTTCCTTCAGCACCATTTGACTTTCCTGTGGCCATCAAGGCTACAAAAATAGCAGCAGCATCAAGCTCCCAAAGGGAATCACTGGTGTCCAATTTTAAGAGCACAAGTCTGTAAGCTAAATGCCTTAAGTGCACTGGGAACTCAGTTGCAGTTACCACTCGATGCAAAATGTGTTTAGATCGACATTAGCTTCTATCTTGGCTTCTAAGCAGATGTGAACAGCAATACAAATATTGACATTAGGTTTATCACAGGTGGATGAATTTGCCCTTAGCACTGAACGTTCACTCCATTCTCAGAGGAAGCTTGTGAACAAGGTGCAGGAATGTGGTGACAAAAGTCGAGGGTTATGTCAAGGCAATGAAACAGCCTATTTACAGTATCTTGCTGACCCTTCTGGTTAGGAGCATGCCATCAGGAAGTAAACACAAGGTGGACAACCATTTTCTGGAGCAGCTAAATTTGAGGAAATCCTCATGAGGGACTGTGGAGTGCCGAGCTCTGGACTTTTTCCAACCTCAGTATAGCAGTGAGAGCTGTTTGTTATATGGTAAAGATCATGCACACTGAGCATCTAGAGCCCATTCAGCAGATGGAGCAGGACCTCTTCAGCCACTTTGGACCACCTAAATGATGAAAGACAATGAGCCTCTACCACCCACTGGCACTGTACAAAATCCACCTTTAAGTAATAAATGCTCACAGCAAGACGCTGGACCATGCACCATAGGTACAGAAGCAGAATTTGGCCCATTGAATCTGCTCCACCATTCAACATGGCTGAATTTTTTTTTAAACCATATTCTCTAACCACGTCCCTGTAACTCTTCGTCCTTGACCAGTCAGGAATCTACACATCTCTATGCAGTGACTTGACTTCCGCAGTCCTCTCATTCCACAGAGTCAGAAAATGTGGATCATTTTCCATATCTCAGGACCATCTATTGGTGAAAACAGACATTGATTCCTTCTTCTCAAGCCCTTGACCTTTCCCCCAGCCACCTGGCTTCACCCCCTTCCCCGGTTTCACCCATCACCTGCCACCTTGTATTGTGCTGCTTCACCTCTTATTTTCTAGCTATCCTCCTTCCACTCTCCCCTCCACCCAGTGTTTTATTCTGGCATCTTCCCCCTTCCTCCTCAGTCCTGAAGAAGGGTCTTGGCCCAAAACATTAACTGTTTATTAATTTCCAGTGACGCTGCCTGCCTGCTGAGCTCCTCCAGCATCTTGTGTGTGTTGCTATTGATAATGAAATTATTCATATTAAGGTTCAATCCACTTGCACTGCCTTTGTTCTGCTGAGGAAAGGTCAAAAGTTTAGGACAAAATCCATGTTTTACTCTGCGGGAGGGAGGAGAAGATGGCAGCATGATGCAGCGCGCGTAGCCTCTCTGGTGAAATGATATTGTATTGTTAAATAGGGGCCATGCACAATTCTGATTTGATGGAGACACCCGTGACAGCACAGAGGAACATCTGGAGTAATTTCTGAAATGCCCAGTTCGCTGCCACTGCTACTGTACGATTAAGAATCTCCGGAGGGAAGGCCTCAAAATCCTTGGCTTTGCCTGCTGCTGGCAGCCAGGGCTGGGGTCAAAGCGTTTGGCAGAGATGGTGCTCGGTGCTCAGTGTTGGAGGGCTGGTCGGAGCTCGAAGTTTTCGGATGACTCAGAGTCAGACTGTGGTCGGGTATGGCAGAGAGAGTTTTCTTCCTTCTCCTGTCTGCGTGAGATGTGGGACTTTCGAGAGACTTTGAACTTTTTACCGAGCTAACGGCCTGTTCTTCATCAAGTTACGGTATTGCTTGCATTGTTGTAACTATATGTTATAATTATGTGGTTTTTGTCAGTTTTTTTTAGTCTTGGTCTGTCCTGTGTTTCTGTGATACCACACCGGAGGAATATTGTATCATTTCTTAATGCGTGCATTACTAAATGACAATAAAAGAGGACTGCGTATCCTCATACTCTAATCTAATCTAATCAGTGATTCCTGCCTTCTCGTATGTCTCTGAGACCTGGACTGGAAAGACGCAGAAGGACAGTCTCTGCAAAGCTCGTATAAAGATTCATAAACCAAAATCATAGTCTCTCCTGCACAAACATTCATGGCATTGAATTACAGAAATATACAGCATGGTTAACCTATCTATTACTTGTCCAATATATCTGCATTTGGTCCATTAGTCTCTAACCCTTTCCTTAGCCAGGTACTTTGCAAATTTATCTATCAAACATTGTAATTGTACTCACCTGTACAGCTCATGCCATGTACCACCAACCTCTGCAAGAAAAAGTTACCCCTCAGGTCCCTTTTAAATCTTCCCCTTTGCATCTTGAAATTATGCCCTCTAGCTTCAAACTCCTCTACTGGGAAAAGAGCATGATCTTCCACCTTATCCACACCCCTCATGATTTTAATATCTCTTTCTAAGGTCACCTTGAAGTTCCCATTTTCCAGGGGGAAAAGTGCCAGCATTTGGGATGGTCCATGCTTCAGGAGCACACAAACACCTTGTGTAATCAGAAGCAGTACACAATCTCACAAACTATATTCTGCCGCATCTGCACTAGAGTCCGCGGTTCCAACGTGACCCAGAACACAGAAAAGTTGAATTGAAAAAAGCCATTCTCAATCCTGTCCTACCTCTGATACGTCTAAAACATCGGGGGGGGGGGGGCAAACTGCTATTTTCCTGCATCAATACATGATAAAAGATTCAAATGTCAGAAAGTTAAAGGATAAGAAGATTTTGATCTGAATTTCTGATTTCGACTGTGATTCACAGGCAAAATTTTTAAATTACTAGGGCAATATAGAAATTCATGGGAAATTGCTGTGTGTAAATCAATTACCGTATCACAACAACCTTGTGATAATGATCAAAACAATCTAAACTATATTTGTCTGAGGTAGATGATTTGTATAAAATGAACCGGACTGGTAATGCTCAGTAGATCAAGCAGGGTCTATAAACTTTTAATACTTTGTCTGCACGTGCACACACACAGATGCCTCCTGAGTTGCTGGGCATTTCCAGCATTTGGTCTATGTATTTGACATTCCAGCACCTTCAATTACGGCTTGCTTTGAAGTCTTAACCCATTTCCATTGGTATTGCATTGAGGTACCCATTTTGATTCCTTTCTAATAAGGGTGTGCTAGAAAAATCAGACATTTAGAACCATAGAACACTACAGCACAGTAAACAGGCCATTCGGCCCTTCTAGTCTATGCCAAAACTTTATTCCGCTCGTCCCATTGACCTGCACCCAGTCCATAACCCTCCAGACTTCTCCCATCAATGTATCTACCCAATTTATTCTTAAAACTTAAGAGTGAGTCTGCATTTACCACGTCAGATGGCAGCTCATTCTACACTCTCACCACTCTCTGAGTGAAGAAGTTCCCCCTAATATTCCACCTAAACCTTTCCCCTTTCACCCTAAAGCCATGTCCTCTCATATTCATCTCTCCTAATCTAAGTGGAAAGAGCCTACCCACACTTACTCTGTCTATAGCCCTCATAATTTTGTAAACCTCTATCAAATCTCCCCTCATTCTTCTACGCTCCAAAGAATAAAATCCTAACCTGTTCAATCCTTCCTTGTAATTCAACTCCTGAAGACCCGGCAACATCCTAGTAAACACTCACAACACGCTGGAGGAACTCAGCAGGTCGGGCAGCATCCGTGGAAACATCCTAGTAAATCTTCTCTGCACTCTTTCAATCTTACTGATATTCTTCCCATAGTTAGGTGACCAGAACTGCACACAATACTCCACATTCGGCTTCACCAATGTCTTGTACAACCTCACCATAACATCCCAACTCCTGTACTCAATACTTTGAAGATCCACAGCCTTTCCTTCATCCACTTTCTTGGTAACCTCCGCAAAAAACTTTACGAGATTCGTTAAACACGATCAACCACGCAAAAAGCCATGCTGACTATCCTTAATCAGCCCTTGGCTGTCCAAATACTTGTATATCTGATCTCTCAGAACACCTTCCAATAATTTACCTACTACTGATGTCAGGCTCACCGGCCTGTAATTACCGGGTTTACTTTGGAGCCTTTTTTAAACAACGGAACAACAAGAGCTACCCTCCAATCCTCCAGCACTGCACCCGTGGCTAAGGACATTTTAAATATTTCTGCCAGGGCCCCCGCAATTTCTACACTAGTCTCTCTCCAGGTCTGACGAAATATCATGTCAGGCCCGGGGGATTTACCTACCTTTATTCACTTTAAGGCAGCAAGCACCTCCTCCTCTTTAATCTCTATATGTTCCATGATATGACTGACTTGTTTCCCTTCCTTCCATATATGCTCTGCCAGTTTCCTGAGTAAATACTGATGAAAGAAAACTATTTAAGATCTCCCCCATCTCATGTGGCTCCACACATAGACGACCACTCTGATCTTCTAGGGGACCAATTTTGTCCCTTACTATCCTTTTACTCTTAATATACTTGTAGAAACCCTTCAGGTTTACCTTCACATTTATCTGCCAAAGCAACCTCATGTCTTCTTTTTGCCTTCCTGATTTCTGCCTTTAGTATTTTCTTACATTTTCTATACTCTTGAAGTACCTCATTTGTTCCTTGTTGCCTATACCTGCTATACACCTCTCTCTTTTTCTTAACCAGATCGCCATATCCCTTGAAAACCAAGGTTCCCTATGCCTGTTAACTTTACCTTTAATCCTGGCAGGAACATGCAAACTCTACACTCTCAAAATTTCACCTTTGAAGGCCTTCCACTTACTGAACACATCCTTGCCAGAAAACAACTTATCCCAATCCACTCTTCCTAGATCCTTTCTCATTTCCACAAAATTGGCCCTTCTCCAATTTAGAACCTCAGCTCAAGGACCAGACCTAACCTTATCCATAATTAACTTGAAACTAATGACATTATGGTCACTGGACCCAAAATGTTCACCTACACATACTTCTGTCACCTGACCTGTCTGGTTCCCTAATAGGAGATCAAGAATTGCATCCTCTCTCGTTGGTACCTCTATATATTGATTTAGAAAACTTTCCTGAACACATTTGACAAACTCCAAGCCATCTAGCCCTTTCACAGTGTGGGAGTCCCAGTCAATATGTGGAAAGTTAAAATCCCCTACTATTACAACTTCGTGAAATTCCTGTCGTGTTTCAGATTCTCAATGCTCTTTATAGAAATTGAAGGACTCTCGTGGTGCAATCATTGTTGCAATTTCATAAACATTGTGAGTAATTTGTACGCAGCAAGTTCCAACAAACAGTATGACAAAATGGGATAATGGGATCTTTTACATCCACCCAAGATGGGAGGCTTGGTGCGAAATGAAAAAACAGTGGGAGATACTTGGGTAAGGAATGTATGTGGCAATGTTAATTTTCTCCACAGACACTGGCTGAGCTGCTGAGCATTTTCATCAGTGTTTACATTTCTTATTTCCAGCTCTGTAAATATATTGCTCCCTAGTTCTGGCTCAGTCTAAACTTCTAGACACATTGCACAAAATCAGAGTCAAGGAGCACTGAATCAGCCTTTGACTCATCAATTCTGCACCGTCCGGCACCAATATTTGCATTAGATTAGATTAGATTATGAGGACACTCAGTCCTCGTTTATTGTCATTTAGAAATGCACGCATTAAGAAATGATGCAATGTTCCACCAGTATGATATCACAGAAACACAGGACAGACCAAGACTAAAACTGACAAAAACCACATAATTATAACATATAGTTACAACGGTGCAAAGCAATACCATAATTTGATAAAGAACAAACCATGGGCACGGTAAAAAAAAAATCTCAAAGTCCCGATAGCCCCAACATCTCACGCAGATGGTAGAAGGGAGAAACTCTCCCTGTCATGAGCCTCCAGCGCCGCAAACTTGCCGATGCAGCATCCTGGAAGCACCCGACCATAGTCCGACTCTGAGTCCGTCCGAAAACTTCGAGCCTCCGACCAGCCCTCCGACATCGAGCACCATCTCTGCTGAGCACTTCGACCCCGCCCCAGCTGTCGAGCAACAAGCAAACCCGAGGACTCAGGGCCTTCCCCTCCAGAGATTTCGGATCACACAGTAGCAGCGGCAGTGAAACAGGCATTTCGGAAGTTTCACCAGATGTTCCACCGTGCTCTCACATCTGCCTCCATCAAATCAGAATTGTGCACAGCACCCTACTTGACAGATAACAGATATTCATCACCGGAGTGGCCGCTGCACGCTGCGTCACACCGCCATCTTCTCCTCTCCACCCTAATCCATTTATTCTCTCACATTCCTGTCTTCCTTCCTCCAAGTTCCACAATTCACCCACACACTAGGAGTTAATTAACCTTTACAAGATCTCATGGGCTGGATGTGGAGGGAAACCAGACCTGATGGGAAATTGAAGGGTTCACGGGGAGAATGTGCAGACTCCATTCCATTCCAGAGGTTAGGAATGAACCCAAGTCACCAGGGTTGACAGACAAGAGCCATGTCACTGAGTACCCATCAGCATTGGATTAAGATCGATAGCTTAGATTTTGAACTTCAGATTCTGAAATGCAGCTTGAGCTAGCAACCATATGACCGAGAGACGTGTGCTCTTGGGTAACTAGAGCTGGCACCTTCAGCTTAAGTTAGAATTATTAAGTGAAACAATGAAACTTTCAATTAAGAAGCACTGCTACATAACATTCACTGTCACTGGGATTACAGTGAAAGGTAGTGTTGGGTTGGTGAACCTTTTATGCTTTTCCCCTCTGATGTATGATGCAAAGTAATTATCAATACAATTGTAGATGTTTTGCGCAAACTACTTTCTTCCTTTTTCTCCAAATTCGAAAAGGAAGGAAGTAGTTGGTGCAGGAAATGCATTTTCAGGAAATCATTCCCATGTCAGAATGTTGTGCAACAGTAATGTAAATTACTTTGTAAATACAGGTTGAGTACCCTTTATCCATGATACTTGGGGCCGGAAATGTTTCAGACTTTTTTTGGATTTTGGAATATAGAGTCATAGAAAACTAAAGGACAGAAAGAAGCCATTTGGCCCATCTACTCCATGCCGAACCATTTAAAGTGCCTATTCCCATAGACCTGCACCTGGACCATAGCCCTCTAAACCCCTACCATCCATGTACCTAACCAAACCTTGCTTAAGCATTGAAATTAAACTCGCAGGCACTAGTTCTGGCAGCTTGTTCCACACTCTCACGACCCTCTGAGTGAAGAAGTTTCCCCTCGTTCCCTTTAAAATTTTTTACCTTTCACCCTTAACCATGACCTCCAGTTGTAGTCCCACCCAACCTCAGTGGAAAAAGCCTACTTGCATTCACCCTATCGAACCCCTCATCATTTTGTACACCTCTATCAAATCTCCTTTTAATCTTCCATATTCTAGGGAATAAAGTCCGAACCTATTCAATCTTTCCTTTTCACTTAAGTCTTCTAATCCTGGCAAGATTCTAGTAAAATTTCTCTTCCTCTTTCAATCTTATCTTTCCTGCAGGTAGGTGACCAAATATGCACATAATACTCCAAATTAGGTCTCACCAACGTCTTATAGAATTTCAACAAAACATCCCATCTCCTGTACTCAGTACTTTGATTTATGAAAGCTAATGTGCCAAAAGCTTTCTTTAGGACCCTATCAACTATGCGAGAGCTTGGGGTTGCCATCATTTCGGACTGAATACATGTGCTACTGGTAAGCAGTCTTTGTCTTCACCACACGCATGTACTTAACAGTAAAAGTTATTACATACTATTAATATAATGAATATCATGTATGCAGGGTAACAAAAGCAGCATCGAGAAAATATCTGAATCAGCTGTTGAAGAAAAAACAATGGCAGGTCTTCAGTCTCCACCTACCATGCTGTGTTTTAATTAAAAGGTTGCAGTACAATGTATCTGTGTTTTACTCTTTTTTTAGGTTTTATGTACGGCATAAAAACAATCAGCGTTGTAGCCTTGTTCTGGTGTTGGACATTTCATCAGTGACGATATTGGCAAAATCATCTATAACTTTCTATTCTGCTTCGTGTTCAGCAGATGCTGTATCTTTAAAATCTAAAAAAAATTAATACTGTGCCTTTTCTAAAATTTCTGGTTCCTTAAGATTGTCATAGCTGGGAAAGATAGTGGGGATAAATAAGCTCCCACTACGTATTAAATGCTCCCAATGGCAATGTGCCTCAAATAGCCTCTGACAACTAAGTCCAGGTCCTGGCTTTCACATGTGGCTTAGCTACTCAGCCCAGTGGAACTGCTTCTACTGACAAAGGAAGGAACAAAGGTAAGTTACTGACACCTTAAAACCAGTTGCTTCGGGCATATTGGATTTGTCAGCAAAGGCTGGCAGCTCACCTAGGAGAGGGAACACTCCGATCTCAAAATTCTGCTGCCTTGCGGCTATACCCACTCATGGGGAAGGCTTCAGGAGTAAACCCCGAGTAAAAATCCAGAACCGGATTCCTTAAGGCAGTCCCACGGAGTTCAACGTTTTCTGACAACTCCTGCAACACCACTGCTGCCAAACTGTATCAGTCTCTGCAGTTCCTTAGGTTACATCAGCTACGCGGAGGGGGGAGTCTGCTGCATGGGCAACTCTCTGCTCTCCATATTGTACTGCCCTGGCTTGCATATTAGTTTGTGTAGGACACGTGGGATCCAATATTCATGGCTGACCCCAACCAAGAGGGCCTCACTTAAATTTCTGCAAGTAACCTGCTGAATATTCACAACTACTTTCAATTTTCAGTTTGTCATGATAGAGCTTTGCTTGTTTCATGATCAGCATACATTAAGTAATACACATTCACTCCGATGCTGACAAATCCATTCTCTCAATACAAAATTAAGATCTTCACTTTTTCTTTATGCGGTGTTTTTCTATTTTTCATTAACTTCTGTTCATTACATGATATATGTGAGGTCACTTCTCCGAACTGCTTGTGTTAACCCGAGACCTGCACCTCACCTGGGAACCATCCCAGCGCCTTGTGGAATTTTCCATGGGTGACTTCATGTCAGCGCTCAAAAGAATTTCAGATTTGGGAGGTTTTCATATTTTAGAATTTCGGTTAAGGGGTAGTCAACCTGCATTCAGCTTTCACTCTAAACTGCTGTCACAATGACTCCAATTAATGCCATTTCTAAGTCCAGTGCAAGGAGGGGAGATATTAGTTCCCACCAGTAATTTTTACTGGCAACATCACAGAATCACACACTAGTGCTCCCATTGTGTTGAGTCCAGCTCGTAAAAGGAACTCTAACTTGTTCAACCAACATTGCATAAAGTGCCTAATTACAAATAGACCAACAATATTTAGTTATAGAACCTTTGATCAAAAGATGATGACCAATTCCCTGGTCAAATTAAACAAAAATTTGTAAATATTATCAAAAGCATTTTGAAAAAAATATGGATTGTGGCTATTCCTGATCATCCCTGTTGGGGCACACATGAGCTCCAGTCTAGGAAACCCAGATTAATTTAGCCCTTAAGGTGAGTTCACATAGGGTAGGATTGATTGATGTGTGAATGCTCACTGAGGCTGGCCAGTCCAAACCATCTATCAAGCTGAATATTGTGCATTGTTGTAATAAATCAACACTTTGTCCCTCATGAATTCAGGATGCAAACAATCAAAAGGCAACTGCCTTCTTCTGTTAGTGCTTGGCCAAAAGCTGCTCATTACTCTACAGGTCGCCTCATCAAAGCTCTAAGCAATCCTTACCCTTGCCCTCCGCCAACAACTCTCACCCCCCATCCTGCAGATTCCACCATCAAAATGGGGTTGACCACTTTCCCTTGGAATAGAGTTTGTTTGGAATACATTAAGCAAACTGCTCTGATATTATGTTGAGCCGTTAAACATGTACCTTTGCTCTTGCATGCTTTTTGATCATTCCCTTCCCAGTGAATTCCAAACAGTGACCAAGAGTAAGGGGAAACATTGACCTGCAAAACGTTTGAACTTTCAATTATGAGTGGGCATATGCAAACTACACCATCTGTGTTATCAATCATTCTACTTTGGGAAAGTCAGGTAATAATAGACTTTTAAGGCAGGATACTATTGGCAGAGGCCATATGTTTAACTCGAGAGGTGAATGAAAGGAGCGGGTTAACAGCAGATATGAAGGAGTGATTTACAAAATATGACCTGCAGCATTTCTCAGATCCAGAAAGCCATCTTTCTCTCCCAGTTTAAGGTGCCATTTTCATTTTTCACTTCTATATCTGTATAATCTGTTAACTAATCACGATCCATTCTTAGATTTATAGTGTATCTAGGAATGTTATTCAGCATTATGTCCATCTTGCTCATTGATATTCTGAGTTTTGTCAAAGTCTGACATCTGAGGTCAAACATGCCAGTACACCAGTAACAATGTTGCTATTTGGTTAATGCCTCCTCTTCTAAACCATGAAGGGGTTGAAGTATAGGCAATAATTAACAACATGGGCAATTTCCTCGAAGTTAATCAGACTTAATGTCTAATGTTACAAGGATGAAAGATGGAGGTAATTGCCTCTGCAATGAAATGCAACCATGCCTTTGAGACAAGGTATAGAGTGTAACCCAAAGTGATTATTAACTAAAATATGCTAAAGTTTGACTTTACACTCAGAAATTGTCTATTCTTGGGCAACGTGAAGTATTACTGATTGCTGCCGTGAAGTAAATTATTTACAGGAATTGTAAATAATTGCAATAGACAACATTGACCAATTGGCCATCCAGCTCATCCATGCAAATATGAACTCTATAAAGCAGGTGAAAAGCCCTTGCCTATGGTCCACATTACCTTGCAAGGAAACCTACTTCAGATAATGAATGCAAGGAAATTATTTCTTATGCTATATTCAATAGGCCCCTAGCCTGAGTAACCCAACTTGGTTTGATATGATGCTCTACATTTACGTTTTCTGCATTTATTACTTTTCTATACTTCTTTGGTTCTACACTCAACCAACTTAGAATTATTCAGCACATGAGGTGAATATTTGGTTCATAAGCATGTAACAGCCCTCTCCAAAACTCCTCTGCTTTGTGCCCAGAGTTATGCAGACATCTAAGTCTTCAGAACTTGAATATTTCAGTTTGTCTGAATCATCATAATTGGACATAGGCTTCCTGGTGTTCTGTTGTGAGCAATATATAATAAGGATGTCATCTGACTTGCATCCTGAAGACTTTTCAGCAACATGACTATATTGTACGCTGAGACAATTACAGAGCTTTACAACACATCTGTATATGCAGTTAAATTATTTATCACTGACACATTAAAACTGCACATTACAACACGACCTTTCCTACCAATTTTTTTGATCAATGTAAAATCAGCTATGCATTGTTGGCTTTTCTTGTAGACAGCTTCCACAAAATCTCACACCTTCAACTATCATCTGCGAACTTGATCCTTTCCCAAAGTGAGTTTCTCACCCTAAACCACTAATGACACACACTATTTGGGCCATCACATCAGTGTCTGTTCTGCACTACAGCATTCTGAACAAATCATACAACAGCCATTCTCTTTTTTCTGTACCTCCTGTACTTGTCTGATCTTTCTTTGATGTTCTTAGCCTTGGCTTCACTTCTGATCTAGTATCATTCATTTCATCTCCCAGTTGAAAACAATTTCCTAGCTAGTCTCTCCACATACACAACTATTTCAATGATCCTTTGTCATGCACTGGTTATACAACTAGAAAGGTTTCTTGCTGAACTGTAAATGAACTTCACTTGAACAAAAATAAGAGAAGAATCTGCAGATGCTGCAAATCCAAGCAGCACACACAAAATGCTGGAGGAACTCAACAGACCAGGCAGCATCTATGGAAAAGAGAATAGTCAACATTTCGGGCCAAGAGCCTTCAGCAGGAACGACTGTACTCTTTTCCATAGATGCTGCCTAGCTTGCTGAGTTCCTCCAGCATTTTGTGTTAGTGTATTGTTTCACTTGAACAAAATATCAGAAGAGGATTACATCTCAAAACATTGCATGTTCAACACTAATGATTTTGGAGATAATTCTCCTAATCTTCTTCTCCAGATCTTTACATAGGAATTGGAAAGAAAGATTAGGGGAAGATCCTCACATTCTTTTTTATTGTAATTTATTTTTTATTGAAGTTCATCATCAAACAAACATTTCCATAAGATGTATTTCAGATACTGTACATACATATCATATAATCATATTTGCCACAAATCTCCTCATAATATTTATCTGACGTACACACTTATAGAAAGGCGAGGAAAGAAAGAACAATCAAAAGCAGAAAACTATGTACAAAGTAGGGAGTAATCTTTTTTTTAAAACATATTCATTGACTTGTGAGAATAAAATCAGGTCCCTCACATTCTTTTTAATGACTTTTTTTTTTCCTTAGATTGCTCTGTTCAACTGCAAAATTTTAAAACCCTGCTGACAATGGTAACATTCATTTGGTTCTTACTTTCTTACTTTCACCTCCTCCTGAAATATTGTGCAAAATCAAAGTCCCTCTGTTCTCCCCATTCATGTCACTTCTTTGCAACTTAAAATGTACTTGAATTCAAGCTTTTCTTAGTTCTAAAGAAAGGTCACCGACCTGAAATTAAGTTTGTTCCTCAATCAACAGATTACAACAGAAACTATTTTGTATTTTTAGCATTTTTGGTTTCAGATTTTTGAATCTTCACATTTTTCTTCTTGTTTATAAACAGCTGCTGGTATTCCCATATCCTATTTGTTTAGTTCCAAATTCCACTTTATTTTACTATAACTGTTTCAGTAACATTTTTAAGAACAGACATTACGTGCTGAAGCCTCAACTGCTCCTCTGAGTCTTTTTACGGACAGTTCCTTGCTTCATTTCCAAAAGTCAATGAGACCATAGAGCATAAGACCACAAGAGATAGGAGCAGAATTAGGCCATTCAGCATATTGTATATTCTCTGCCATTTCATCATGGCTGATCCATTTTTCCTCTCAACCCCATCCTCCTGCCTTCTCATAATCTTTCACACCCTGACCAATCAGTAATCTATCGACCTTTGCCTTCAGTACACCCAGTGACCTGGGGTCCACAGCGGCTGGTGATTGAATTCCACAGATTCACCATTCTCTGGCTCAAGAAATTCCTCCTCATTTCTGTTCTAAATGGACATCCCTCTATTCTGTGGTTGTACAATCTGGTCCTAGACAACACTATAGGAAACATCCCCTCTATCTTGGCCTGACAATATTTAATGGGTTTCAATGAGATCCCCCCTCATTCTTCTAAAATTTCACCGACTACAGGCCCACAGCCATCAAACACTTCTTGCATGGTAACCCTTTCACTCCTGGAATCATTTTTGTGAACCTCCTCTGTACCGTCTCCAATGTCAGCACATCATTTCTTAAATAAGGGGCCTAAAACTGTTTATATTACTCCAGTATGGTCTGACCAATGCCTTATAAACCTCAACATTACTCTTTGCTTTTATATTCTAGCCCTCGCAAAATGAATGCTAACATTGCATTTGCCTTCCTCACCCTGACTCAACCTGCAAATTAACCTTTAGGGAATCCTGCACGAGGACTCCCAAGTCCCTTTGCATGTCGGATTTCTGAATTTTCTACCTGTTTAGAAAATAGTCTACACTTTTGTCCCTTCTACCAAACAGCATGACCATACATTTCCTGTCATTGTATTCCATCTGCCACTTTGCCCATTCTCCTAATTTGTTCAAGCCCTTCTGCAGCCTCACGTTTCCTCAACACCACCTGCTTCTCCACATATCTTTATATCATCCACAAACTTGACCACAAAGTCAACAATTCTGTCATCCAAATCAGTGAAATATACGTAATGTAATAAGAATAGTCCCAACTGCGACACCAGCAGAACACCAGTAATCACCGGCAACCAACCAGAAAACTTACACACTTTGCTTCCTGCCAATCAGCCAGTCTTCCATCCATGCTAGTGTCTTTCCTGTGATTGCCATGGCCCAATATCCCTCTATTCTCTGCTTGTTCAGGAGTCCAGTTAAAAGTGTCAGGGACTCAGGTCTTCCCTCAACCTCCAATTCTCCAGAGGAAACAATCCAGGTTTGTCCAATCTCTCCTTGTAGCTAATATCCTCTCATCTAGGTGGCATTTTGACTTGGAGTGGAACCCACAGGTGGTGGTGCTCCCATACACTTGCTGCTCCAGCCCTCAATAGTAAAGACTATGGATTTGTAGGGATTCATACGAGTCTGGACACCTAATCACTGTGCTCTTTATAGATGGTACATACTGTAGCAACAGCACATCCTTGGTGCTATTTTGATGGCTATGATTCTTGCCAGGCACCTCAGTGGCATAAATGGTATGTACCCTCATCAGTCTATACCTGAATGTTTTCTAGGGCTTGCTGCATGAAGGCACTGGTTGCTTCTTTTACTGAGGCGATACAGCAAGAAATGAAACCTTTGCAATAATCTTAACATACTGCATCACTGTGTGGTATCTCAGTTGTACAGCAGCTGATAGGAAATCACTTCAGCGGGTCATCTCTAGTGCACAGAGGATCATCGGGACACAGCTCCCGGCCTTGGAGGACACCTACAGCTCTCGCTGCCTAAGGAAAACTACAAGCATCTGTAGGACAATAAACACCCATGCAATCATCTGTTTGAACTTCTTCCATCTGGCAGGCGTTATAAGATTTTCTATGCCCGCACCTCCAGACTGAAAAATAGCTTTTTCCCCAGAGCTATAATTGCTCTGAACCAATCGATCAAACATCATCCATAAATTTGTTATATTGCTATTTTAATACTGGTTTTATGGCTGTCATGCATCTGAGTTGTGCTTTTATACTGCTGGACATTGCTTGTACTGGCTGGTTACTTGATTTTATTTATTGTTTATTTATTTTATTTGTTTTATAGCATTGAGTACGAGAGTTGCAAACTCATTTTCGCTGTATTGGTGCATGACAAATTGTACTATGCAATGACAATAAAGATATTTCAATTTCAATTGGCAACATATGATGATGTTCTTCAGGCAGCTCACAAAACCACTAGCTAGTCCACTGGATATACTTCTGAACTACAATCACTGCAAGTCATAGCTAGTAATTTGTCTCTAAGAAATATACTTTTGAACTTCCAAAACGAGCTAGCAATTTTACAACCTCCTTGGCAAACTTCACTCTCAGGAATGCAAGTACGGCACCTTGCAGCGGATGAATGCCGACCACTGCTAGAAGAGAAGGCACCTAACCTGATTGAAGTGTTGAGACCCGAGAGCAGAAAATAAAACTGGTGTTCAGCCATACTACCCCATGCCAGCCAAGATCCCTCACCTGAACCCATCCTGTTCACCAGTGTTTGACCCATCTCCCTCTCTTCTTGATGTACCATTCGGTGACAGGTGCAGGAGTTTTAGGTCCCACGCTGTCAATTCCATTGGGTTCCAGGACCAGCTTCACTCGCCTCAGCGCTGAACTGACTCCGCAGCCTGAGAACCCACTTTCAGGGCCTCTGCAGCTCGTGTCTCAGTATTACTTGTTGACTTTTCTTCTATCATTCGCACAAATTGTCCTCTTTTTCACATTGGATGTTTGTCAGTCTTTGGTGTACTGTGGATTCTAATGCATTGCTTCGTTTTCCTGTGGGTGCCTGCAGGAAAATGAATCTCAAAGTCATACATGGTCCACGTACTTTGATAATAAATATACTTTGGACAGACTCTGTGAGCCAAAGGACTGACTTCTGCGCTGTGTGTTTTCCCTGACTCTGACTCCAAGGGATTACAAACAACACTTTAGTATCAGAATCAGATTTATTATCACCGGCATGTGACGAGAAATTGGTTAACTTAGCAGCCGCAGTTCAATGCAATACATTATCTAGCAGAGGCATGCCCTGGGTGCTGGAGCTCTTTAATAATGGACGCTGCCTTTCTGAGACACCACTCTGTGAAGATGTCCTGGGTACTTTGTAGGCTACTACCTAAGATAGAGCTGACTAGATTTACAACCTTCTGCAGCTTCTTTTGGTCCTGTGCAGTAGCCCCTCCATTCCAGACAGTGATGCAGCCTGTCAGAGTGCTCTCCACGGTACAATTATAGATGTTTTTGAGTGTATTTGTTGACATGCCAAATCTCTTCAAACTCCTAATGAAGTATAGCCACTGTCTTGCCTTCTTTATAACTACATCAATATGTTGGGAACAGGTTAGGTCCTCAGAAATCTTGACATCCAGGAACTTGAAACTGCTCCCTCTCTCCACTTCCGATCCCTCTATGATGATTGGTATGTGTTCCCTTCGTCTTACCCTTCCTGAAGTCCACAATCAGCTCTTTCGTCTTACTGACGTTGAGTGTCAGGTTGTTGCTGTGGCACCACTTCACTAGTTGGCATATCTCACTCCTGTACACCCTCTTGTCACCACCTGAGATTCTGTTAACAATGGTTGTATCATCAGAAAATTTATAGATGGTATTTGAGCTATGCCTAGCCACACAGTCATGGGTATAGAGAGAATATAACTGGCTGGAGCAGACTGCCAAGGTAAAACAGAAACTGGGACTGTGGGGAAGGCGCTCCCTTTCGATAATGGGCAAGAACCTGGTCATCAGGTGTGAGGTGCTCTCAGGGCTGCTGTATTTGGTGCAGGCGTGGCCCGTCCTCTGCTCCTGCAGCTCGGAAATCTCCAGAGCCGTCTTCAAATTCGTCTGGGGATCGAGGATACAGTAGGTCAGACGGGCCACCATGCACAAGTCCCTGGACAATGAGGGCTAAGCACACTGCTAATTATCATCCTTCCTCACTGTGATCTCCCCAAGATCCTCATCAATCAAACTGATTGATATACGGATTGTATATCAGGAGGGAAGGAGAAGATGGCAGCGTGGCACAGCGCGTGTGGCCACTCCAAAATGATATCGTATTTATTAAATAGGTAACGTGCACAATCCTGATTTGATGGAGACGGACGTGAGAAGCACGGAGGAACATCTGGAGAAACTTCTGAAATGCCTGCTTTGCTGCCACTGCTACTGTGCAATCGAGAATCTCCAGAGGGGAAGGCCCCAAATCCTCGGCTTTGCCTATTGCATGTTGCTGGGACTGGGGTCGAACCGCTCGGCAGAGATGGTGCTCGGTGCTTGGTGTCGGAGGGCTGGTCAGAGGCTCGAAGTTTTCGGTTGGACTCAAGAGTCGGCTGTGGTCGGGTGCTTCCAGGATGCTGCATTGGCAAGTTTGCGGCGCTGGAGGCTCATGGCAGGAAGATAGTTTCTCTTCCTTCTACCGGCTGCGTGAGATGATGGGACTTTCAAGAGACTTTGAGACTTTTTTTTTTAAACGTGCCCATGGTCTGTTCTTCATCAAATTACGGTATTGCTTTGCACTGTTGTAACTATCTCTTATAATTATGTAGTTTTTGTCAGGTTTTTTTAGTCTTGGTTTGTCTTGTGTTTCTGTGATATCTTTCTGGAGGAACATTGTATCATTTCATAATGCATGCATTACTAAATGACAATAAAAGAGGACTGAGTGTCCTCATAATCTAATCCAATCTAATCTAATCTAATGTATTACTACTAATATATTCAGACAAGAAATTGTAGTTTATGACCTATTGCACAGATTAACTGTTACAATTTCTCACCTCTGAGCTCACCAAAGAATAAGTCTGTACTGAAGGGACTCAGCCCATTTAATGCCAATCCCCATTCCAACATGTCGATCCATGGCCTCCTCTTTTGCCATGATGAGGCCACTCGAAGAGTAGAGGAGCAACAGCTCATATCCTGTCTTGGTGGCCTCCAGCCTGGTGGCATGAGCATCGATTTATCTAACTTCCAGTAATTTTTCCCTCTCCCTCTTCTTCAAATTCCAACTCTGGCTCCCCTCTTACCTCTTCTCTGTTCCTCACCTACACCTCCCCCGAGTGTCCCTCCTCCTTCCCTTTCTCCCATGGTGCACTCTCCTCTCCGATTCTTCCTTCTCCAGCCCTTTGCCTTTTCAGCTTCTTACATCATCACCCCTCCCCCACTCACATGGCTTCACCTATTGCCTTCTACTTTGTCTTCCTTCCCCTCCCCCAACTTTTTATTCTGGCACCTTCCCCTTCCTTTCCAATCCTGATGAAGGATCTCGGCCTGAAACGTTGACTGTTTGTTCATATCCACAGATGCTGCCTGACCTACTGAGTTCCACCAGCACTTTGTGTGTTGTTTTGGATTTCCAGCGTTTGCAGAATTTCTTGTGTGTATAGGCCTGCATTTACATCTGCTGTGAGTGTGATCCTGTTTTCATGCAGGGACTTATTATCCCTTGCTGATCAAAATGGACAACATTGTACATTAAACTTAATTGCAAACATGATGAGAGACTAAAGCTCCTTGAAAGCAAAATCAGATTCAAAATATAACATGTTTGATATACAGTTAACACTCTCATTCCAACATTGCTAGTTTTATTCTGTCTTCCAGTTACTAATGTGGAGAATTCAATAGTTTAAAAGCTCTTTGAGGAGCATCTCTAGAAAGGTTATACATTTATTTTGGTATCTAATCTTCGATCAGTTTCATGCAGCAGAGAATTTACTGAAACTGTTCTGTGTTGGTGGTCTTAGTTAAGGTATATGACCTGGTCTTGGGTGGGAATTAACCTCTGACTCCATCTACCTACTCAATAATGGGTTCTCTTCCACCACCACCTTCCTCTATGCAGCAGAACTGGTCCTCACCCTGAATAATTTTTCCTTCGGCTCCTCCCAGTTCATCCAGACTCAAGGGGTAGCCATGGGCCCCGGCGCTCCCTGCCTCTGTGTTGGCTATGTAAAACAGTCCATGTCCAAGCCTTCCCGTAAATGCTCCCCGGCTCTTCCGCCACTACACTGACAACTGCATTGGCGCTACTTCGTGCACCCATGCTGAGCTCACTGATTTTATCAACTTTGCCTCGAACTTCCAACCTGCCCTTAAAATCACTTGGTCCATTTCTGACACCTCCCTCCCCTTTTTTGATCTGTTTCCATCTCTGGAGCCAAACTGTCAACCAACATCTTTTATAAACCTACTGATTCCCACAGTTACTCTGACTCTACCTCTTCCCACCCTGTCTCCTGTAAAAACGCCATTCATGTTTCTCAGTCCCTTTGTCCCACCACATTTATTTCCAGGATGTGGCTTTCCATTCCAGGACATCAGAGATGTCCTCTTTCTTCAAAGAATGGCGTTTCCATTCCTCCACCATTAAAGCTGCCCTCACCCTCATCTCCTCCATTTCCCAAACATCTGTGCTCACCCCATCTTCCTGCAGCCCTAACAATGATACAGTTCCTCTTGTCCTCTCCTACCACCCCATGAGCCTCCAAGTCCAACTCATCATCACAACTCTGCCATCTCCAAAGGAATCCTACCACCAAACATCTCTTTAGCTCTTCCCCACCACCTCCCCCCACTTTCTGCAGTTATCGCTCCCTGTGATTCCCTTTGCCCATTGGTTCCCCCACACAAATCTCCCTCCTGATATTTATCCTTGCAAGTGCCCTAAGTGCTATACCTGCCCATTCACCTCCTCCCTCTCCTCAACATTTCACCAGGAAATCTGCTGTGGGCCGTCCATTGCATCCAGTGCTCCCGATGTGACCGCTCTGCATTGCTGACACCCGTGGTAAATCGGGGAACCACTCTGAACACCTCTGCTCCATCTGCCAAAAGCGGAACTTCCCGGTGGCCAAACATTTCAATTCCGATTCCCATTCCTGCTCTGACATGTCAGTCCATGGCCTCCTCTCATGCCAAGATGAGGCCACTCTCAGGGTGGAGAAGCAACACCTCATATTCTGTCTGGGTAACCTCCAACCTGATGGCATGAATATCAATTTCTCCTTTCGGTAAGAAAAAATTTCCTTTCCCCTTCCCTCTTCCTCTTCTCCCCCTCCCCAACTCCACACTGGCCTGTTAGCTCTTCTCACCTACCTATCATCTCCCACTGGTGTCCCTTCCTCCTTCCCTTTCTCCTCATGTCCACTCTCTTCTCCCATCTCTTTCTCTTCATCCCTTTACCTTTCCTACCCACCTGGCTTCACCCATTGCCTTCCAGCTAGTCCTCCTTCCCCTCCCCTCACCATTTCATCCTGGCACCCTCCCCCTTCCTTCTCAGTTCGGAAGAAGGGTCTTGGCCCAAAACATCAACTGTTTATTCATTTTCAGAGATGCTGCCTAACCTGCTGAGTTCCTCCAGAAATTTGTGTGTTTTGCGAGGCAGTTAAAAATATGGCTACACCCCACTTTCACATTGACAATTTACTGCCATTTGCAACAGTAAACCACAATGTCTTGCATATGAATGTCATTTAAAGCCCAACAACATGACACCCTTTGACGTGGCTGTGGTAAACCATATATATATATATGTTGTAACTGGGTTACCTGTCTGGACATACCCCTCTGCTGACTGCCCCTGTGGCTCCTCCCACAGACCCCTGAATAAAGGCGATTTCACCATTACTCCTCCTCCTCAGTCCAGGGGCAGACACTCAGCATGGAGGTCACGTCTTACTGCGAATAAAAGCCTTTCAGTATTTACCCTACTTCAGTCTTTTGGAATTATTGAAGGTGCTTCAATTTTATTCGCAGTAAATTTTAAAGCATGGAACACACTCTGAGACCCAACAAATTAGACCTTGACCCGCAAACACCTGAAGCTGGAAACGCTTTCGAACTCTGGCTGGCCTGCTTCGAATCATACCTGGAGGAGATTAAAGCGACCGAACCCAGAGTGAAGCACAGGGTTCTACTATCCAGGGTCAGTCCACGGGTCTGCTCGCTGATCAGAGACCAGACAAGCAACGACGACACAATGAGTGCACTCAAAGGACAATACCTGCGGCCGATAAACAGCGTTTATGCGCAACATCGTTTAGCAACTCGGCACCAGCGGCCCAGGGAATCAAGTGCTGAGTTTGTCCGGGCCCTCAAGACGCTCGCGCGAGCCTGCAATTGCCAAGAACTGACAGCGGCGCAGCATGCAGAGCTCCTAGTGACAGGCGCCTTCGTCACGGGGACCAGGTCAGTGTATGTGCGCCAGCGGCTGCTGGAAAAAGCTGATCTTACCTTACGTTCGGCAATCGAGCTGGCCGACACGCTGGAGGCCGCTCTGCACAACTCTGAGGCTCTCCAGGCACGCGGTCCCCTGATGGCCTCGTGGGCGCCGCAGACCCTGCAACCCGCCGGCGAATTGACCTCGGCTGCTGCCAGTCATGAGTCCGTGAAGTGCTACTTCTGCGGTCTCGAGGAGCACCCCCGGAAACGCTGCCCGGCTCGGCAAGCTACCTGCTGCAGCTGTGGAAAGAAGGGCCACTTCGCCAAGGTCTGTAAGTCCAAACCGCAAGCAGGATTGAGCAGCGCCACGTGCGAGACATGGGGGTCGCTATCTTGCTTGCCGCCATCATCCCTGCACGCCGCCACCACGTGCAAGGCATGGGGGCGGCCATGTTGGTCGGCGCCACCTCCCACCCCACCGCCTACGACTAACGGGTGCTCACAGGGCACCCCACCGTGCCGGACCAAGACAGCGACTCAACCCTGGCCTCCGTGACCCTCGACCAAAGCGCTCCCCACCAGCTCGCAAGGTCAATGATGGACATCCTGGTGGAGGGGTGCAGGATAAGTTGCCTGTTTGACACAGGCAGCATGGAGAGTTTTATCCACCCGGACACGGTGCAGCATTGTGGACTCGTGATACGGCCGGTAAGTCAGAGGGTCGGCATGGCTTCTGGGTCGCATACAACAAACATCCGGGGGGGCGGGGTTGTGTAGCGACGCTAGTGGTGCAGGGCACAGAATATCGGGACTTTACGTTACTGGTCATGTCTCAACTGTGTGCCCCTGTGCTATTGGGGCTCGACTTCCAGAGCCACCTGAAAAGCGTGACAATGAAGTATGATGGGTCCCTCCCACCAATCACTGTTGTAAATCCCCAGTTTTAGAAACATAGAAAATGGGTGCAGGAGTAGGCCATTTGGCCCTTCGAGCCTGCACCACCATTTATTATGATCATGGCTGATCATCCAACTCAAAAACCCGCCCCAGCCTTTCCTCCATACCCCCTGACCCCCGTAGCCACAAGGGCCATATCTAACTCCCTCTTAAATATAGCCAATGAACTGGCCTCAACTGTTTCCTGTGGCAGAGAATTCCACAGATTCACCACTTTCTGTGTGAAGAAGTTTTTCCTAATCTCGGTCCTAAAAGGCTTCCCCTCTATCCTCAAACTGTGGCGCCTCGTTCTGGACTTCCCCAACATCGGGAACAATCTTCCTGCATCTAGCCTGTCCAATCCCTTTAGGATTTTATACGTTTCAATCAGATACCCCCTCAATCTTCTAAATTCCAACGAGTACAAGCCCAGTTCATCCAGTCTTTCTTCATATGAAAGTCCTGCTATCCCAGGAATCAATCTGATGAACCTTCTTTGTCCTCCCTCTATGGCAAGGATGTCTTTCCTCAGATTAGGGGACCAAAACTGCACACAATACTCCAGGTGTGGTCTCACCAAGGCCTTGTACAACTGCAGTAGTACCTCCCTGCTCCTGTACTCGAATCCTCTCGCTATAAATGCCAGCATACCATTCACCTTTTTCACCGCCTGCTGTACCTGCATGCCACTTTCAATGACTGGTGTATAATGACACCCAGGTCTCGTTGCACCTTCCCTTTTCCTAATCGGCCACCATTCAGATAATAATCTGTTTTCCTATTTTTGCCACCAAAGTGGATAACTTCACATTTATCCACATTAAATTGCATCTGCCATGAATTTGCCCACTCACCCAACCTATGCAAGTCACCCTGCATCCTCTTACCATCCTCCTCACAGCTAACACTGCCACCCAGCTTCGTGTCATCCGCAAACTTGGAGATGCTGCATTTAATTCCCTCATCCAAGTCATTAATATATATTGTAAACAACTGGGGTCCCAGCACTGAGCCTTGCGGTACCCCACTAGTCACCGCCTGCCATTCTGAAAAGGTCTCGTTTATTCCCACTCTTTGCTTCCTGTCTGCTAACCAATTCTCCACCCACATCAATACCTTACCCCTAATACCGTGTGCTTTAAGTTTGCACACTAATCTCCTGTGTGGGACCTTGTCAAAAGCCTTTTGAAAATCCAAATATACCACATCCACTGGTTCTCCCCTATCCACTCTACTAGTTACATCCTCAAAAAATTCTATGAGATTCGTCAGACATGATTTTCCTTTCACACATCCATGCTGATTTTGTCCGATGATTTCACCGCTTTCCAAATGCGCTGTTATCACATCCTTGATAACTGACTCCAGTAGTTTCCCCACCACCGACATTAGGCTAACTGGTCTATAATTCCCCGGTTTCTCTCTCCCTCCTTTTTTAAAAAGTGGGGTTACATTAGCCACCCTCCAATCCTCAGGAACTAGTCCAGAATCTAACGAGTTTTGAAAAATTATCACTAATGCATCCACTATTTCTTGGGCTACTTCCTTAAGCACTCTAGGATGCAGACCATCTGGCCCTGGGGATTTATCTGCCTTCAATCCCTTCAATTTACCTAACACCACTTCCCTACTAACATGTATTTCGCTCAGTTCCTCCATCTCACTGGACCCTCTGTCCCCTACTATTTCTGGAAGATTATTTTTGTCCTCCTTAGTGAAGACAGAACCAAAGTAATTATTCAATTGGTCCGCCATGTCCTTGCTCCCCATAATCAATTCACCTGTTTCTGTCTGTAGGGATACGTCACATACCCCGCTACTGACCACACACACACACCGACCCGCACATCCCACCCGACAGCATGCCAACAGCCACACTACTGACGCCACTTGCAGCCTCTCCACCCTCAAGATCCCTCCTCCACCGCTGTTCGCCAACCTGACCCCCGACTGTAAACCTGTGGCAACTAAAAGCAGGAGGGACAGTACGGGGGACAGAGCTTTCATTAAGTCGGAGGTGCAGCGGCTGCTCAGGGAGGGGGTCATTGAGGCAAGCACAAGTCCTTGGAGGGCGCAGGTGGTCGTTGTTCAGAACAGGGAGAAAAATAGGATGGTTGTGGACTATAGCCAGACCATCAATTGGGTCACGCAGCTCGGCACGTACCCTCTACCCCGCATCGCGGATGTGGTCAATCAGATAGCGCAGTACAAGGTGTACTCGACCATAGACCTAAAATCCGCTTATCATCAGCTCCCCATCCGCCCCCTACACCGCCTTCGAGGCAGACGGCAGGCTTTATCACATCCTGCGCGTCCCCTTCGGTGTCACGAATGGTGTATCTGTCTTCCAGAGGGCAATGGACCAGATGGTGGACCAGTGCCAACTGAAGGCCACGTTCCCATATCTGGATAACATCACCATCTGCGGTCACGACCGGCAGGATCACAACAACAACCTCCAAAAATTTCTCCAAGCAGCCAATGCTCTCAACCTCACCTATAACGAGGACAAATGTGTGTTCGAAACCACCCGACTTGCTACCCTTGGGTGTGTCATGGAGAATGGAGTGATTGGCCCTGACCCTGACCGTATGCGCTCCCTCTTCCCAACACCCTCAGAGCCCTCAAAAGGTGCCTGGGCTTCTTTTCATATTACGCCCAATGGGTCTCTAACTACGGAGACAAGGCCCGCCCCCTGGTCAAATACACCACATTCCCCCTCTCAGCCGAGGCCCGCGCGGCCTTCAGCCACATAAAAGGGGACATTGCCAAAGCAGCAATGTATGTGGTGGATGAGGCCATTCCCTTCCAAGTAGAGAGTGACGCCTTCAACTTTGCGCTGGCTGCTACCCTCAACCAGGCGGGAAGACCAGTGGCGTTCTTCTCCCATACCCTCAAGGCCCTGAAATTCGGCACTCCGCAGTGCAGAAAGAGGCCCAGGCCATAGTGGAAGCTATTAGGCACTGAAGGCACTATCTCGCCAGCAAAAGGTTCACCCTGCTAACTGACCAGCGCTCAGTCGCATTCATGTTTAATAACCAACAGCGGGGCAAAATCAAAAATGATAAAATTCTGAGGTGGAGAATCGAACTCTCCACCTACAATTATGACATCATGTACAGGCCTGGGAAGCTCAACGGGCCCTCCGATGCCCTATCCCGGGGAACGTGCACCAGTGCGCAGATCGACCAGCTATACGCCCTACATGTAGATCTTTGCCACCCGGGGGTCACCCGGCTTTTCCACTTCGTGAAAGCCCGGAACCTGCCTTACTCCCTTGAGGAGATCAGGACGATGACCAGGGACTGCCAAGTCTGTGCAGAGTGCAAACCACACTTCTACCGACCCAAAAAGGCACAACTCATCAAGGCCACCCGCCCCTTTGAGCAACTGAGTGTTGACTTTAAGGGCCCCCTTCCCTCCAGCGACCGCAATGTGTACTTTCTTAACGTTATCGACGAGTACTTGCGGTTCCCCTTCGCCATCCCCCGCCCCGACACCACTACCACGTCAGTTATAAAAGCCCTGCGCAAGCTCTTCACTCTGTTCGGATACCCATGCTATATCCACAGTGACAGAGGGTCCTCGTTTATGAGTGACAAGCTGCGCCAATACCTACTGGCTATGGGAATTGCAACTAGTAGGACCACGAGCTATAATCCCCGGGGGAATGGACAGGTAGAGAAGGAGAATGGCACGGTGTGGAAAGCCATACTCTTAGCCCTCAGGTCAAAGGGACTGCCGGTCTCTCGCTGGCAGGAGGTCCTTCCCGAGGCACTCCACTCCATCCGCTCCCTGTTATGCACAGCCACCTCATGAGCGGCTCTTTTCTTTTCCCAGAAAGTCGACCACTGGAACCACCCTACCAACTTGGCTGATGTCCCCGGGGCCAGTGCTGCTCCGGAAACATGCGAGGAGCAATAAATACTCCCTGATGGTCAAGAGGGTTCACTTACTTCATGCCAACCCCCAGTATGCCTATGTGGTTTTACCTGATGGGCGGGAGGACACAGTCTCCATCCGCGACCTGGCGCCCGCAGGAGCACCGGGCCCCTACCCCGAACACTCCATGGTGATTATTGACCCCGTACCCACCGATGTATGTACCCACCAGACACCGCGCACTCCAAGCCCTACACAGACACCACATGACACTCCCATACCGGGCGCGACAGACATGCACAAGGGATTACTGACGCCTGACGGGCTGACACCTCAAGTCAGGCCGGAGCCAGCACAACCACAGTCGCTGGTGCAATTACCACTGGTGCTACGTAGATCACAGCGATGGACTCGACCGCCTGATAGACTTAACCGGTAAATATGCTTGTTTTAAATATTGTCAGTCACTTCGCCCCGCGGGACTCTTTTAAAAAAAGGAGGGGTGAATGCGGTAAACCATATATGTTGTAACTGGGTTACCTGTCTGGACACACCCCTCTGCTGACTGCCCCTGTGGCTCCTCCCACAGACCCCTGAATAAAGGCGACTGGGCCTTGGCTCCTCCCCCTCAGACCAGGGTCAGACACTCAGCATGGAGGTCACATGTTACTGCGAATAAAAGCCTTTCAGTATTTACCCTACTTCAGTCTTTTGGAGTTATTGAAGGTGCTTCAGTGGCTTGCTGCAGTCCTTACAGCATTTAAGTGTGAAAGTTGTCACAGCTACCATCAAGCTCCTTCAGGCTTCACAGAACCAGCAGAAGGAGTTTTAAATGGGCCCAACAAGTTACAGCCACAATCCTCTTTCCTAAATAGGCCCTTCCAATGGCCCCACATCACTCCATGGAAACTTGCTAGCATCTGTACCGTTCTCTCTTCCATCAAACTCAGAGGATGAAGTGATTTGATAGTTGATCAACTGATTTCCATTTCCACAGCACCAGTAACTCACTTGGAGTGTAAAATCAGTCCCTGGTATGAAAAAGCTCCCTGTGTGGTCCCACCAAGGCAATATTTAATTGTATTAAGATAATTTTACCATTGTGCTCAAATCTGGCAGCATTAGAGGCCAACATACTTGGACAGCAGGCTCACCTAAAGCTACAGTGCAGGCTGCAAATTCAACTTTTGACCACAAAGAGTCTGACGTCTGCAGAATCAGAGACATGGAATAGACACAACATATTGGATTTTATTTTTTTATATGCTGGGTGTCCGCAATGCAACACGAGGAGCAAATGAAAAGAAACAGAAGCTCCCTTATAAAGAGCAGCAATTTGCTGAACTTGCCTGTATTTCTTTTCAAAAGAGCATGCACTGGGGATTCCCCTGACCCTGGAGAACCCAAAATGCTTCAATAAATCAAGTTAAATTGAGCAATACATCATCTTTTAAGGCACATTGTTCATCTCCAAATCTCAGAACATCCTGATCATAGAACATAAAAATTAGAGCAGTACAGATCTTTCAGCCACAATGCTGGGCTATTATTTAAACTCTAAAAGCGTTACTGAAACTCAAAGTTAAAATCTATCTTGCAACAGCTCTCAATGCCACAAAGCACTGCCTTCTGAGCCTCCCACTTTTTCAGACAGATAGCATGCTTTATTCAAAAAATAAGGCAGTACACACTGTTTAAATGCTAAAGGCACAGCCTGCTTTCTGCATTGTGCTCTTTTCCCACAGTAAGCTCCTCATAAACTTTCCTCATGAAAGCTGGATACGTTCATCTGTGAAAATGGAAAATCATACTAATTTGACACAGGTTATGACATAATGGCAGTATATTAGTTTCATATTTTTGTAATAATTAACAGAAGTTGCATTGGAAATAACAGAAGCCATACAGCAAGCAGATGGAACAACACTGCATTGCTGGCTCTTCATTCGCAGCTTCCAAGAAATATTGCCAGAAAACATCAACTTTTATTGAAGCATGAAAAACCCCTTCATTCCTTCTGCCAGAGATGAGCCCACTCAGTGCATCTTTTATCCTCTTACAGCAGAAAGAAATCAATTTGTCTTTTGAACCAAATGATAGTAGCACTTTCAGATTTTCCTGATAAAACATCAAATAATTAATCGCCCTTTGGATTAAATCAAGCAAACAGTGAACGTACACTATTCCAGGGCAGTTCCAGAAACAGTATGCCTCCACAGTTACCTGGTAACTCACAAAATCACAAATCACAAAATTTACACAAGTAAACTGACAAAATAACATTTACATCAGTTTTTTTTTTGCAGATACACTGCTGAACAAGAACACATTGCAAATTCTGCAATGCAAGTTTGCGGAAGGATTTGTTGCTCAAAATTACTAGTATTTCATTGATACACGTATTACAAAGGTTGATTGAAAATTGGAACATTCATGTTAATCAAAATTATGAACCTTTTAACGAATTCAGATCCAGAAAAGGTTAGATAGTTTTTTGTTGTCACAGACCCACAAGGCCATCTATTCATTCAAAAACTAGTCTCAGAGCTATGCTGTGGGATACCAGCTTCCAAACGTTTCACACATCTATCCAAAATTCTTCTGTCTTCCGGAAGAGACATCAATCCAAATATCTTAAGCTAGCTATTATTTCTGCAAAATATTAACATGCATATTTTTTTAAACCCAATATTTGGGATAACCTTGTGGAAGTTGCACAAATTTTCATTTTAAGACACATGCTGCGAGCTCAAAATCATGTCAACAGCAGCCAAAATTAAAGTGTAGAAAGGCAAATATAAAACTTTGCTATTAACCTCTCCTAAACAAAAATGCAAGTAAATTTGGGCAAGAGAATCCAAATCTGTATGTTTCAAACTCCTTACCCAATTGTTTTTCATGAAAAATTCATAAATAAATGAATGCATTTAAAAACAGTTAAAATTTAATGCTGCAATCAACACAATTAAAATGTATTTAACTCAGAACAGAATAAAGACCGCTTATTCTCTGCAGCCACCTACCCTCTATAAAATCATGAAATCCTAGCAGACGTCACAGGAACTGTGATGTAAGCAAACATAGAATGCAATGCAATACAAAGGCTTTCTTTACCTTTCAGTACAGAAACATGTTGGCGGCCCTCAACATCCACAGGGTAGTTCTTAATCTCAATGTCTTCCCCTTCTTTTAATTCCACTTTATCATAGCCATACCAGCCAAGGAGTTCATTCATGGTGTTCTCTGCAAAATTCTGTCAGAAAGCAATTAGATGTTGGTGTAAGCAAATAATAATCATTCATATTGGTGTGTGCATTAACATCTCTCTCTCTCCCCCAGACACACTCTAACCATGTACCACAAGTGTAATGCAGTTGAATGTCACACTATCATAGACATTTAAGAAAGGATTTTGTTGTTGTTGTTCCTCTCTGTGCCTGGTGGCATCCTTGCTATATCTTTAGCATTTTTCTGTTTTTTTCTGAGGCCGAGTTGCCGAGTCAGTCCTCACGTAAATTACTACTGAATTTTTTTTCTGATTGAATGAACTTCATTTGATAAATATGATCTTTCAGCTCAATTAGTTAGACCATTATAGACTAAGCTAGGCACTCCTGTGGCTGAACTTGAGTCACCTCAAAATACCAGGCTTATTTTCATTGGTAGCTTATACAAAGAAAAATAAAAATCATGTTCTGGACTCAGTCAAATGTTGGTACGTTAGAGTAGCAAGTGCTTGGCTCTAATACTGGTAGAAAATGCTTGCATCCATAATATCCACTACTACACTGGCAGAGAAGAATTTTCATAAATGTAATTGAATACATTCAGATTCATTTATTTATCACATGCACATTAAAACACAGTAAAATGCATCATTTCCATGAACAACCAACGCCACCCTAAGGATGTGCTGGGGGCAGCCTGCAAGTGTCACCACACATTACAGCGCCAACAAGGAATGTCCACAACGTTCAGCAGAACAACAGCAACAAAACATGCTGGGAAGGAAAAAACTAAAATGACTCTAATGAACATAACTAACAATTTTTGAAAAAGTCTGCCCTTCTGCTTTGCCTCTTTTAAAGTAGAATGGCATCACTTTTGACAGTCACATCAATTTACAAACGTAGAAATTTAAACTAATTAACTAGGCATTGTTTACAGTATATTCCAGTACTCCGCCTGCAGTGGCTATAAAAAGTACTCACCCCTCTTGGAGGTTTTCATGTGTTATTGTTTTACAACATTAAATCACAGTGGATTTAATTTGGCTTTTTTTGACACTGATCAACAGAAAAAGACTCTCATGTTAAACTGAAAACAGATCTCTACAAAGTGATCTAAATTAATTACAAATATAAAACACAAAATAATTGATTACAAAAGTATTCACTCCCTTTAATATGACACACCAAATCTTCACTGGTACAACCAATTGGCTTTGGAAGTCACATAATTTGTGGAGATCACCTGTGTGCAGGCAAGGTGTAGAAGTCATTGATTGTAGTAAAAATACACCTGTATCTGGAAGGTCCAACAGCTGGTGAGTCAGTATCCTGACAAAAACTACATCATGAAAACAAAAGAACACTCCAAACAACTCCACAAAAAGGTTATTGAAAAGCACAACTCAGGAGATAGATACATTTCCAAGTCACTGAATATCCCTTGGAGTACAGTCAAGACAATCATCGAGAAATGGAAAGAATATTGCACAGCCATAAATCTGCCCTGAGCAGGTTATCCTCAAAAACTGAGTGACCATGCAAGAAGGGGACTACTGAAGGAGGCCACATAGAGACCTATGACAACTCTGGAGGAGTTACAAGTTTCAGTGGCTGAGATGGGAGAGACTGTGCAAACAACAACTGTTGCCCGGGTGATTCACCAGTTGCAGCTTTATGGGAGAGTGGCAAAGAGAAAGCCACTGTTGAGAAGAACTCACATGAAATCTCGGCTAGAGTTTGCCAGAAGGCATGTGGGAAGCTCGAAAGTCAGCTCGAAGAAGGCTCTATGGTCTGATGAAACCAAAACTGAGCTTTTTGGCCATTAGACTAAAGGCTATGTTTGGTGTAAGCCAAACACTGCACATCATCCCTACCGTGAAGCATGTCACTGGCTGCATCATGTTGTATGTCTAATGCATTTGACAATGTTTGTAAATTTACAGTGCTGATAAAAGGTGTTCACCCCCCTTGAAAGTTTTCATGTTTTATTGTTTTACAACATTGAACAACAGTGGATTTAAATTTGATTTTATTGACACTAATCAACAGAAAAAGACTTTCATGTCCAAGTGAAAACATATCTAGAAAGTGATTTAAATACATTACAAATATAAAGCACAAAATAGTTGGTTTTACAGGTATTTACCCCCTTTAATATGACACACCAAATCATCACTGGTGCAGCCAATTGGTTTTAGAAGTCACATAATTAACTAAATGGAGATCTGTTTTTGAAGACCTGTATGCAGTCGAGATGTTTCAATTGATTGTAGTAAAAATCACCTGTATCCGGAAGGTTCAACTGCTGGTGAGTCAGTGTCTTGGCAAAAGCTATTAATGAATGCAAAAGAACACTCCAAACAACACCACAAAAAGGTTATTGAAAAGCACAAGCCAGGAGATGGATACAAGAAAATTTTCAAGTCACTGAATATCCTTTGGAGTACAGTTAAGTCAGTCATCAAGAAATGGAAAGAATATGGCACAGTGGTAGAGCTGTAAATCCGTGTAAATCTGCCTAGAGCAGGCTGTCCTCAAAAATTGAGCAACCGTGCAAGAAGGAGACTAGCGTTTGGAAGCCACCAGGAGACCTATGACAACTCTGGAGGAGTTGCAAGCTTCAGTGGCTGAGATGGGAGAGACTGCGTGTACAACAACTGTTGCCTGGGTGCTTCACCAGTTGCAGCTTTATGGAAGAGTGACAAAGAGAAAGCTACTGTTGGGGGGGAAAAAACTCACATGAAATCTTGGCTAAACTTTGCCAGAAGAGAAGGCATGTGGGAGACACTGAAGTCAGCTTGAAGAAGGTTCTATGGTCTGATGAAACCAAAATTGAGCTTTTTGGCTAAACAACGCACATCATAAACACTATCCCTACTGTGAGGCATGGTGGTAACTGCATCCTGCTTTGGGTTGCTTCACTGCAGCAGGCCCTGGAAAGCTTGTGAAGGTAAAGGGCAAAATGAATGCAGCAAAATACAGGGAAATCCTGGAGGAAAACCTGATGCAGTCTGCAAGAGAATTGTGACTAGGGAGATTTGTTTTCCAGTGTAAATGACCCCTAAAGCGTAAAGCCAAAACTACACAGGAATGGCTTAAAAACAACAAAGTTAATGTCCTGGAGTGGCCAAGTCAGAGGTCCAGACCTCAATCCAATTGGGAATTTGTGGCTGGACTTGAAAAGGGCTGTTCACTCACGTTCCCTATGCAATCTGACAGAGCTTGAGCAGTTTTGTAAAGCAGAATGGGGAAGAACTGCAGTGTCCAGATGTGCAGAGCTGAGAGACTGATCCACACAGACTCAAGGTTGTGCTTGCTGCCAAAGGTACATCTACTCAATACTGACTTGAAGGGAGTGAATACTTAGGCAATCAATTATTATGTGTTTTATATTTGTAATTAATTTAGATCACTTTGTAGAGATCTGTTTTCACTTTGGCAAGAAAGAGTCTTTTTCTGTTGATCAGTGTGGGGGAAAAAAGCCAAATTAAGTCCACTGTGATTCAATGTTGTAAAACAATAAAACTTCCAGGGGTGGGGGGAATACTTTTTATAGGCACTGTATCTCGATTTACAAAACAGCTGTGACCAAGGTATTACATTCATGACTGAGAGGGAAGAGGAAGTGCCTGCATATATCACAAAATACTAAGTGAAGCCCATGCGAACAGCAGTTAAAATGACCAGACTGCTGATTGTGGGAACTTGCTGCATGTATGTTTGCTGGTCCATTTCCTACACGGTATGTTCATGTGCACCTAATGCTATGATTAAAAATAGAATCCTCTTCCAGCTTCCACGCAGAAGTGGAAAACAGTGCTGCCACACTCAACGGGAGGCTCACTGCATCTCTGCGGAGTTTAAAGAAAGCATTGTGAGGAGAGAGCTCCATCAAATTCAAATTTTCCAATTAATATGGCAGCATGTAAACAATACACCAAGGTGTTGAACCATATGTTCTGATATTTATACCAGCAATTCCCCAAACTGAAATCACTCCATATTTAAAAGCTTTATTCATGTGGTTGCTATAGATTTTGAAAAATAAACCTGATTAATATCTCATGCAACAGTTGGTGCCAGCCAGCCAAGTGGATATGCACTCAATGGCCATTTAATCAGGCATATCCTGCAACTAAGAAGTGGCCACTGAGTGTATGTTTGTCATCTTCTTCTGTTGTAACCAGGCAACTTCAAGGTTTGACGTGCTGTGCATTCAGAGATGTTCATCTACTCACCACTGTTGTAATGTGTGATTATTTGAGTTATTGTCATCTCCCTGCCAGTCTGGCCATTCCACTCTGAACTCTCTCATTAACAAGGCATTTTCACCCACACCCAGAGAACTGCCCCTCTTAGAATATATATTTTTTTGTTTTTCCACACTATTCTCTGTACAATCAGGAGACTGTTGTGCCTACAGATCCCAGGAGATCAGCATTTTCTGAGATACTCAAACCATCTCATCCGGCACTAACAATCATTTCAGAGTCAAGGTCTGTGCTGAGCAACTAGCTGAAGTGTTCACCGATATCTTCAATCTCTCACTTCAGCAGTCTGAGCCACCCACCTGCTTCAAATATACCGGTGCCAAAGAAGAACACGGTAACCTGCCTCAGTGGCCATCATCCAGTAGCACTTGCATCCACTGTGATGAGAAACTGATGACGAAACATATCAAATCCTGCCTGAAAGGTGACTTGGCTCCGCTCCACTTTGCCCACCGTCACAACAAGTCAGCAGTAGATGCCACTTTATTGGCTCTTCACTCACACCCTGGAACATATGGACAGTGAAGACGTATACATCCCAGCATTTTGTGTGTATTTTGTATTTGTATTTGTACTTATGACTGAGGTTAAGCACAGCTCCAATACCATTTTAAATTTGCTGATGACACCACTGTTTTTGACTGAATCAAAGGTGGTGATGAATCAGCATATAGGAGGGAGATTCAAAGTCTGGCTGAGTGGTGCCATAGCAACAGCTCACTCATGTCAGCAGACCAAGGATCTGATTATTGACTTTGAACTTTGAAGTCACTTAGATCACATTTCTACCCCATTCTGACTGTTGGTCTGAACAACAACTGAGAACCGCTTGACAATGTCTGCATTCTTTTATTGAATTGAGTTGCTGCCACATGATTGGCTGATTAGATATCAGCATTAATGAGGTGTACAGGTGTACCTAATAAAGTGGTCACTTTAAATGCAAATGCATTTCCAGCAACAAGCTTATTTCCTCCACAGCAGTTGCAATAGTTCGTATATCCAGCGTATATCAATATCAGGCAGAACCCAACAGTGGAGCTGGATATTTTTCCTTTCAAGCTTATTCTCCTATTTCAAGTGACATGTGAAATGAATGTAATAACCAACTCCTCTAAAGGCAACATTCACAGGCTTTTTACATGAGATCCACTTACGAAATAGTTGGATTCTCTCCACATAAGCTTTCAACTGGGTCAGTGGCAATAGATGACTTTTCTGATTAATGATTACAGCATAAAAACATTTAGTGCAGGGATGTGTCTGTCATTCATTTCCTTCTGTGTTCTTCGATGCTCTTTTCATTCATCGTAAACCATTCTACCTGCCCAGGGAATTTCACCATTATCCTAGCCAGTATTTACATTCCCCCTCCATGTAAATGCTCAATTTGCACTCTGGCTGTTGGCTGATAACATTTACGATTTGGAAAATAAATTTCCCAATACTGTCATTTTCTTTGTGGGGGGGGGGGGGAGTTTAATCATTGACATGAAACATGATCTGCCCAAATACCACCAGATGACTAGCTACGCCACACACAAGGGCAGAGTGCGACAGGACGCCAGTCGTTCAGACATGTTACCTTGGTCTTTCCAGGTACAGGAACAATGGTAGATGTTTTGAAGCAGCAGGGCACTCTACACTGGGAGAGGGAGAGGTTAAATTTTTCTGTACACACCAGCCAGTTGTGCCCCACACACTCTGAGTACTAGCCCCGAGATGTCGTCTGGTCCCGCCGCCTGGCGACTGTCCAGTCATTGGGAACACCTGCGCGCCCTAGCCCCGGAGATAACCAAGCTGCAGGTCGCATCAGCAGCTCTCCTCAGACTCTCATCAGTGTTCGCAACATCGAATCGAGCGTAAAAAAAGATTTAGCTCATCTGGGAGAGAGGCAATGATGTTGGAAACTCCACTGCGTAAATTTAGCTTTGAAGTCTGTGATGGTGTGATGAAGTCTGATCATTGACATTTGTGCATATGACCATTCTGCTAATTGTTGATTACTCATGGTTGTTTGCACTATTGTCTTGTAAATTGTTGGTTGCTATTGTAATTGTTTGTTATGACATTGTCCTGTGTTTTATGCTTGGCACCGAACCACCACCAATTCTAAAGCAATGCACGTAAAATGCTGGAGGAACTCAGCAGGCCAGGCAGCACTGATGGAAAAGAGTAAACAGTCGACGTTTCAGGCTGAGACCCTTCATCAGGACTGGATCAATTCTGGTACGTTTCAAACACTGACAAGAAAGTGATTTGGATTCTGATCAAAACTACACCCGGACATAGAATAATTATTAGTCTACAAGTTATGCTGTGACTTGCTGTGGTAAGATAATGAAACCTGACAAACACTTAATTGATTTGGTTATGAAGTATCCCAATCTGTTATTTTAATAAAGCTGTTATTGTTATTCATTGTGATTGCAGATTTTTAAAAAAATGTGTTTATGACAATTATCAAACCAAATGACTTCCGTTCGATATGGTGAAGTCTTCTCTATGAAAGTAATTGACATTTAAAATTTTTTCAAGATAATATACAATCCTAAAATTACAGGGTTACTCTTATTAATCATCCTCTAACTGTGATGGTATTGGTTCGCTGGCCACAAACCCCTGAACTCAAAAAGGTTTTACACCTGATCCAATATAGATATCTCTGGGTACCTTTACTATAGGGTGGTTATAGGTATCTACCAACTCAAAGACTAAATATGCCTGGGTGGCCTCCAACCTGATGGCTTGAACATCGATTTCTTGAACTTTCAGTAATGGACCCCAACCTTCACTATTCCTGTTTCCCTCTCTCACCTCATCTCCTTACGTGGCCATCACCTCCCTCAGGTGCTCCACCCCCTCCCTTTCTTCCATGGACATCTGTCCTCTTCTATTAAGACTCCCCCTTCTCCAACCCTCTTTCACCAAACATCTTCCCAGCTCATTACTTCACCCCTCCCTCTTCAGGTTTCATCTATCACCTTGTGTTTCTCTCTCCCCTTTTCCCATCTTTTAAATCTACTCCTCAGCTTTTTTCTCCAGTCCTGCCAAAGGGTCTCAGCTTGAAACACCCTCTGCACTCTTTTCCATAGATACTGCCTGGCCTGCTGAGTTCCTCCAGCATTTTGTGTGTGTGTGTTGCCTTTTGCAAAGCTGTGCTTCTAACTACAAACTGATTATCTGGGGAGTATCTGCACACATGCAACCTGTTTATTACACCGCCATTCCATGCATACGACACTGAAAAGTAGGACTGACAGAAGAAAACTAAATCAAAATAAAGCACTGCATTGCAGAGTCAGCTGTGCAAACCCATCCTGTACAGCACTGCTAAACCTGAGGATCTTGCTAACATACACTAAAGGAGATGACCACACTGGGAACACTCAAGTTGCACAAGAAATGCTGACAAATAGGTAGTGTCCACATTGCTATATGAGCGTATGAGTCCCAAAAGGCTAGGAGACATATGCAAGCATTTAAGAAAATTAACAATGTATAGTTAGGGGAACTGAATACAAAAGTAGAGAAACAGTGCTTTAGTTCATCGAGGCCTTGGTGAGGCCACATCGGAAGTCTTGATTTCCTCATTGCATGGTGTATGTGTATATGTTTCAAGAGGTTCATAGAAGGCCTGCTCTCCTGATATGTGGAATATGTAGGGGTGTCTTATATGGTTTGACAATCTACATTTGTGATCACTGAAATCTGCAAGAATCGAGAAGGACAGTTAAAACACAAAGTTTTGAGGGGTCCTTATTCAGAGAGCATGTTCCCCATACCAGAGGATTGGAACCACTTAGAGGTTTTATTGATGGGACACAGTCATTTTTCTTTTTAAAAGATTGTGAATTATTTGCAACTACCTAGTTTTCTGCATTAATTACTCAAAATGTGGTCTGAACTTCATCTATGTCACAATTATAGACAAACACAATCTGCCTAAACTAATAACACACAAACAATTGTACTACTTCTTGTCTATACTGAGTACACCATTTAAACAATCAATCCAGGTTCAAAAAAGTATGAGAACCTCTGGGGTAATGCCTACTACAAAAGCTATTTGGAATCAGGTGCTTCAATCAATGAGATGACATTGGAGGTGTGGGTTGGTAGAGGTGCCCTGCCCTATAAAAAAAGTCAGGTTACTGACAGAACCTGCTCTTCTCAAGGAAGATCTGTTCTTCTGCACTATGCCTTGATTAAAACAACTTTCTGAGGACCTTAGCATTGTAGAGATGCATGAAGCTGGAAAAGGCTACAAAAGCATTTCTAAAGACCCGAGTGTTCATCAGTCCGCAGTAAGAGAAATTGTCTACAAATGGAGAAAATTCAGTACTGTTGCTACTCTCCCTAGGAGTGGGCATCATGCAAAGATCACGCCAAGAGCACAATACGCAATACTGAAGGAAGTGAAATGAACCGAAGGATAACAGCAAGAGACCTGTAAAAATCTCTAAAACTTGCTGAAGTCCCTGTTGATGTGTCCACTATAAGAAAAACAGTGAACAAGAATGGTGTTCATGGAAAGACTCTGCTCTCCAAAAAAAACACAACACTGCCACATATCTCAAGTTTGCAAAAGACTGCCTGGATGTCTCAATGCTTCTGGGACAATGTTCTATGGACAGAGGGAGAAGGAAGTTGAACATTTTGGCAGAAGTGCACACCCTCTGTTTGGAGGGAAAAGGGCACTGTACATCACCACCAAAATCTCATTCCAATTGTGAAGCATGGTGGAAGGAGCATCATGGTTTGGGGCTGCTTTGCTGCCTCAGGGTCTGGATAGCTTGTAATTGTTGAGGGAACAATAAATTCAAAATTGTAACAAGACATTTTACAGGATAATGTCAGGGTAGCAATCTATCACCTTCTATTAAAGAAGTTGGATGATGCAACAGGACAATGATCTGAGACACAGGAGTAAATCAACAACAGAATGATTTAAAAAGAACATTTGTGTTTCGGAATAGCCAAGTCAGAGTCCAGACCTTAACCCAATTCAGATGCTCTGGCATGACCTTAAGAGGTGTTCATGCAAGGTATCCCAGAAGTATTGATGAACAGAAATAGTTTTGTATGGAGGCATGGTCTAAAATTCCTGCTAGCCATTGTGCAAGTCTGATCAGCAGCTACAGGAAACGTTTGGTGGAGGTTACTGCTGCTAAAGGAGGTTCTACCAGTTATTACATACAAGGGTTCACATACTTTTTCCAGCCTGGACTGCGAATGATTAACAACATGTTCAATAAAGACATGAAAAGTACAATTGTTAACAAAAGAAAATCTGCAGATGCTGGAAATCCAAGCAACACATACATACATACACACACAATGCAGGAGGAACTCAGCAGGCCAGGTAGCATCTATGGAAAAGCGTACAGTTAACGTTTTCGGCTGAGATCCTGCATCAAGGTGGGAAAAGGATCTTTTCCAATAGATGCTGCCTGGCCTGTTGAGTTCCTCCAGCATTGTGTGTGTTGCAAGGTACAATTGTTTGTGTTATTAGTTTAGGCAGATTGTAGTTGTCTAATATTGTGACTTTGATGAAGATCAGACCACATTTTATAAGTAATTAATGCAGAGAACCAGGTAATTTCAAAAGGTTTACAAACTTTTTTTTTCACAACTGTATCTTTGGAACTTTCTTCCTGAAAGCAGAAGTAGATAGATTTTTGATAAGCGGGAGTGAAAAGTTGCTGCATGAAGGTAGAATCAAAATCAGGTTTATTACTACTGAAATTTGTTGTTTTGTGGCAGCAGTAAAGACATAATATTTCTATAAATTACAATGGAAATAAATAAAAGCAAAACAAAACAGAATAAAAGGATAGCAAGGGGAAGCAGCTGTTCTAAACCATCACGCGTGGGATTCAGGCTCCTGTACCTTTTCCGCAATGGAAGTAATGAGAAGAGAGCATGTTTCCAGATGGTGAGTGTCCTTCCTGATAGACGCTGCCTTCTTGAGGCACCGTACCTTGAAGATGTCCTTGATGGTGGTGGTTGGGGAAGGGGGGAGTTGTGCTTGTGATAGAGCTGTCCAAGTCAGTAACCTTCCGTAAACATGTGCATTGGAGGCTCCATAATCGGGCTGTGATGCAACTAAAGCTGAGTTTACAATCAGACCAGTCTTAATTCAGTGGCAGTTCAGTTACGAGGAGCTGAGTGGCTAATTCATGCTACACACACACACACGCACACGTGTGTGTGCGTTGAGTGTTCAGGTGTATCAATGCCCCAGCTGAAGCAGTTCCTTCAACAATCTGCATCACTCCCTTCGATCTTAACAGTGAAGCTTTACACCTTTATTCTCCTGTCTCCTGAGCATTGTTGCGTCCTTCAGCACCTCCCAACAAAAGAGTTAATAACTATCTGTGCTTCCAACTACCAAGTAATACAACATTTGGAATTTGTGTGCTCAAAAAAGAAATCTCCTTTATGATATCTGTTCCAACAGTTGCCAATTGCACATGGTTCTTTGCTTTTTGAATATTCCAATGGAATGTTGGAAAAAATGTCCTGGATCAATGTAGTACATAAACCAATTCAGTTAGTCTCATGTGAGATAACTATGGAATATTGCGGGCTTGGGAATTGTATAGGCTGGGGTCAGAAATGGATTGTTTGAAACATTACTCAGGTTCAAATCATTGTATTTACAATGCTCATGGCACTACAAGACTGAATCAGACATAATAAAAAATCCAAATGTATTTAATAGAGGAAATGGGAGTTTTATTTGAAGGGACCACACAAGCAATGTGTGTCATTTGTTTCATATCAGTACTGAGATATATGGGAGTCAAAAATGGGAAAGTGGTGAATTTTAAGCCCTCAGGAAGGACAGGTCACAGCTAGGGAATGTTAAAACTTCCAAAGCCTTAATCCAGGCCCCAGCATACTTGACTCATACCCACTTCTCACTTTAATGGTGGTAGTGTGGGAAGGAGTGGTCAACAACATCCTCTTCAGGCACCCAAGTGATCCAAATATTCTGAGCTTGCATGGCTCAGAGCCCAGCAACCGCTTAAAGAGTCATTAGAGAACAGGAGGCAGCCAGTTGACCCAAGTCCCATCATGGCATTTAAACCAATCTAGTTAGTGCCATCGCTGCAAAGTTCCTCACTGACAGTTTTACTAAATAAACCTCAATTTTCGGTGCTTGTTCATCAAATGCTTCCTTAAATCCAGAGAGACATTCAATATATAGTGGATTCTGCTTAATTGGGACACATCAGGTCCAGTACATTTCGGCCCAATTAAGCAACTGCTTCAATTAGCCGAAGTTTCATGAAAATAGTTAAAAATGTATTAAAAAAAAGACAAGCTACCAGTACTTGAGTTGCTATTTTAGTATTTAAATGAAATATAGATCAAATTATAACACTAACAATGCCTCTATAGTACTACAGAACTGTGTATCAGTTCCAAATAGTTATTGACAGAGGAACTCATCTGCCATGTTCTTGTAAACTACTGTAAATGAGCAAAATCATTGCAGACACCAATTGCAGATAATTGATTGTTTTCATCCAATGCTTTAGAACAGGGTTTCCTAATCTGGGGTCCACGGACTCCTTGTATTGGTCCATGGCATAAGAAAGGTCAAGAACCCTTGCTTTAGACAATTATATCCTCCAATCTTCATTTTCATTGTACATTCAAGATGACTGTCCATACCTCAGTAATTCCTAACCTGTTGAAGTAGTGAAGTCATTTAATTTTCACTCCCTGCCGTTTCTGGCATCTCCAAGCCTGAATGCTTGAAACCGCAGCGAGCAAAACGGTTCCACATCGTCTTGCTGCTTATTTCTCGCCAACAATGTGACAACAATCACTGCTTTTTGAACACAAACACACGCAACTGACTCTATTGAAAAGCTGATCACTAAGCACAGTGCAGTGTCTAATGGCAATACAAGTGTACGCAACTGACAATAGTTAGAAACAGTTCAGCAACAATCTCCTCTCCCAATTAAGCAGCATAGTGTTCCAAATCAATGAAGGGAATCCCAGCTATTTTCTCAATTTAGTCTTTGTTCTTTAAGAGTTGTCCCAAATAATTGGCTGCCTCAATTAACTGGAACTCACTACTATATATATATATATATATAATGTTTTTTTTAAATTAACCTTCCCAGGTACTTAATGAAAAAGTTCATCTCCGTTCATCAGATCTGTGATGACCACAAAGTATTTGTTATTTTCCTTAATTGTTTCTAGAAATTGACACATCATAGATATTTAAAAATACTTTAGCAGGTACACCTTCAGAAAAGGCCTTACTGATATGGGCTGAACACAAACAAACGTGGACAGATATTCTGGTTGTCATTGGGTAGAAGGGTGGGTTTCTGTGTTGTATAACTATGACCTTATGTTGAACTGGCACAGCCTCAGTAACAACATTTTTACACCCCTTTCTCAAGCAGTTGACTATCTAGTTCTTTGGCATCTCCTTCATATCAAAGGAAGATTGCATGCTGTTCTGTCATCTCCACCCCCACTTCACTTGGCAAGCTAGGATACAAGTCATCTAAACCAGTTGACTTACCCACTATGAGTATAGCCAATGTTTCTACCTGATCAATTTTAAACCATATTAACCATACCACTGCATCTACCAATTTTTTTGTCATCCTATTCCTTCACCAGTTCATTAATTATTTTAAATTTAGTGACTGTAAGTTGTTTTTTCTCAGACTCAGGAAGCCCAGCAACTGAAGGAGAGTAGGAGTAGTTTCAATTCCTAATTGTCTCTCTTGCTCTGCTTGTCATTAAACTTCCCAGGTCCCTCTCAACCTGCTTTCTCTACAATCAGCTGAATCACTTCATCTGCCAGCTGAATTCACTGCAATCTTCTGGACTTGTTATTTATTTCTCCAACTTCAGGTAACTCGCTTCCTTTTTGTTTGCCTTTCAACTTGCCATTTCTGTCACTCATTATTTTGGCTCTTTCTACTTGTGTCAACTGGCCAACGAGACATATCAGACAGCCTTGAGCGTAGCACTGCACAGCACAAAGCAGAGTCATATTTTAACTGCTACATTAATTAGTGTCTCAGTATCAGCTTGCTCCTTTTGTTCTACACATGCCATTCCCACATCTTCTCTTTTAAAGAAGACTAACTTGTTTTATTCCTTTCTCAGTTAGAGTGAGGTCAAGCATTTGATACATTAACAGATGCTGTCTCACCTGGTCAGTGCTTCCAGCAGTTTTATTTCTGGCCTTCATTCATGCTGCAATAAGTCAAAGGCAGTTCTGAATCAGGCCGGAGGCTGATAATGAAATGGACCAAAATATTCAAATCTAGTCCTCTAACTAAATTCAGTGGGACCTCCCTTTCATCTGCATTTTCGGATTTATTGCCCACTCCATGCTCCTCTCCCAACCGCAAGTTGCCTCTCACCAGTATCAAATCCAATAAACCATCTCAGCCATCAAGTGTGATAAACTACAGTTACGATCCTAAACAGAGGAGGTACTTAACAGTTTACCTGCAGGGGATCTGTGTTGAATATGACACAATCATGCTATATAACTGTGTATGTTCAATGATGCAGTCAAATTATGCATCCTCATGCTCAATGGACTTCAGAATCAGATTTAGTATTATCAGCATATATCGAGAAAGTTGTTGTTTTGCAGCAGTAGTACTTTGCAATACAAAATAAAAACTGTAATTTACAAAAAGCATATACATGTTAAGAGTTAAACTATATATAGGCATCCGTTAGTCTCGCGAGACCATGGATTTGCGCCTTGGAAGGTTTCCAGGGCGCAGGCCTGGGCAAGGTTGTATGGAAGACCGGCAGTTGCCCATGCTGCAAGTCTCCCCTCTCCACACCAGCAATGTTGTCCAAGGGAAGGACACTAGGGCCGATATAGCTTGGCACCGGTGTCGTCGCAGAGCAATCTGTGGTTCAGTGCCTTGCTCAAGGACACAACACGCCACCTCAGCTGAGGCTCGAACTAGCGACCTTCAGATCAGAAGACCGATGCCTTAACCACTTGGCCACATGCCAACACGAAATATTAAATTAATACAAAAAGAAAAAAAAGAGAGAAAGTAGTGAGGTAGAGCTTTTGAGCAAAGTCAAACCGGAGATCGGAAGGAAGCCTGAAAAGACACAGCTCACTCAGGTTCACCATTGGTAGAAAAGGCAGCAACTCACAGCAGTTGGTGCTTTGAGCAGTGGCTAATCAGCACTCGGGGTTGATTAGCACAAACAAATCAATGTAAGGTGGGGCAAGCAGAGCAACCATTGTTGAAGTGGTCAGAGTTGAGTGGAATTCTTTTTAGGCTTTAGCTCTGAGACTTCAGCGAGGAGCAGCTTCATTGAGGGAAGCTGCAGGTAGAGTCGTCCCCCACCCCACAGTTTATTTTTCTTCCTTCTTTGTATTTGCTCAGTTAGGACAGCGGAGATGGCAGACAGGATAGAGGGACGTTCTCTTGTGTGATGTGGGAAGGCAGGGAAACCTCCAGTGTCCCTGACGACTACACTGGTGAAAAAGGCATCTAGCAGCGGCTTGTAAGCACTATGTGTTCAGGCATTGGACCTGAAACTACGGATCATTCAGGAGGCTGGGGCACGATAGATAGGACATACAGAAAGGTAGGTACACCCAAAGTGC
The DNA here is from genome assembly GCF_963921235.1 of Mobula hypostoma. Lineage (NCBI taxonomy): Eukaryota > Metazoa > Chordata > Chondrichthyes > Myliobatiformes > Myliobatidae > Mobula > Mobula hypostoma. Next base: position 141,296,042 of record NC_086098.1, read on the forward strand.
AGGACACAGGAGACTGGGTGACAGTCAGGAAGGGGAAAGAGGTTAAACAGCCAGTGCAGAGTAGTCCTGTGGCCATCCCCCTCAACAACAGGTATACCACTTTGAATACTGCTGGCTCGGGGCGGGGGTGAAATGACCTAGTAGAGGAAAGTCACAGCAGTCAGGTCTCTGGCACTGTCTGAATCTGTGACTCAGAAGGGAAGGGGAGGAGAAGAGGCGAGCTGTGGTGATAAGGAATTTGTTGGTTAGGGAAACAGAAAGGAGATTCTGTGGACGAGATGATACATTGCCTTGTACATCTTGGGACATCTTGGATCAAGTCCTTAGCATTCTTAAGAGGGTCAACAGCCAGAGGTCATACACAAGTCCACATAGGTACCAATGACATAGATAGGAAGAGAGATGAGGTTCTGCATAGGGAGCTCAGGGAGTTAGGTGCTAAGTTAAAGGGCAGGACCCCCAGGGTTGTGATCTCAGGATTGCTACACATGCCATGTGCTCGTGAGGCCATAAAAAAGGAAGATTATACAGTTTAACACGTGGCTAAGGAGCTGGTGTAGGATGGAGGACATAAGATTTTTGGATCATTGGGCTCTCTTCCAGGGAAGGTGGGTCCTGTACAGAATAGACAGTGAACAGGGGACTAATGTCCTAACCGGAAGGTTTGCTCATGCTGCATGGTGGGGTTTAAACTAGAGCAGTATAGGTTGGGAAACAGAGTGTCAGAACAGTTAGTAGACAGGCTGTGGAGACGGATGTTGGCAAGACCTTAAAGTCAAGAATCATAAAAATTGGGCATAGTGCAATTAGTGTCCTGAGCTGCATATATTTCAATGCAAGAAGCTTTTCATTTTTATCATTTCTTAATGCATGCATTACTAAATGACAATAAAAGGAGACTGCGTGTCCTCATAATCATAATCATGGGAAAGGCAGGTGAGCTCAGGACATGGATCAACACCTGGAATTATGATATTGTAGCCATTAGTGAAACTTGGTTGCAGGAGGGGCAGGCTGGCAACTGAATATTCCAGGGTTTCATTGTTTTAGATGCAACAGAGTGGGAGGGATCAAAGGAGGAGGGATGATACTAGTCAGGGAAAAGGTCACAGCATTGCTCAGTCAGACTGGAGAACTCGTCCAGTGAAGCATTACAGGTGGGACTGAGGAATAAGAAAGTTATGCCCACATAAATGGGGCTATATTACAGACCACCTAACAGTCTGGGGGATTTAGAGGAACACATTTGTAGAGAGATTGCAAACTGTTGCAACAAACAAGGTTATTATAGTAGGTGATTTTAAGTTTCCACATATTGATGGGGAGTCCTATACTATAAAAGGACTAGATGGGATGGAATTTGTCAAATATGTTCAGGAAAGTTTCCTTAATCATTATGTAGAAGTCCCAACGAGTGAGTGTGCATTATTTCATCTGCTATTAGGGAGTGGGACAGAGCAGGTGACGCAAGTTTGTATAGGGGAAAACTTTGCAGCTAGTGATCATGATGCCATTAGCTTCAAAGCAAAAATGCAGAAAAAAAACATAGGTCTGGTCCACAGGTTGAGGTTCTAAATTGGAGAAAGACCAATCTTAATGGCATCAGAAAGGATCTGGCAAGTGTGCATTGGAACAGGCTGTTTTCTAGCGAAGGTGTACTTGGTAAGTGGGAAGCCTTCAAAAGTGAAATCTCACAGTACAGAATTTCTATGTTCCTATCAGAGTAAAAGGCAAGGACAAGAGTTTTAGGGAATCTTGGTTTTCGAGAGATATTGAGGCCCTGCTTATGAAAAAAGAGGAGGTGCATAGCAGGCACAGGAATCGGGATGTTATGTTGAAACTGTTTAAGACATTGATCAGACCAGATTTGGAGTATTGTGCACAGTTCTGCTCACCTACCTAAAGGAAAATATACAATGAGACTGAAGGAAAATTTACAAGAATGTTGCCCGCCGGATCTTGAGGACCTGAATTATTAGGTATCAATGAATAGGTTAGGAACTTATTCCCTGGAGCGTAGGAGAATGACGGGAAATCTGATAGAGGTATACAAAATTATGACAGGTATAGATCCAGTTAATGCAAGCAGGCATTTTCCATTGAAGTTGGGTGAGACTAAAACTAGAAGTCACCAGTTAAGGGTGAAAGGTGAAATATTTAAGGGGGAACTTGAGGGGGAGCTTCTTCACTTAAGGTGGTGTGAGAATGTGGAATAAGTATTCAATGGATGTGATGGGTGTGAGTTTGATTTCAACACTGAAGTGAAGTTTGGATAGGTACCTGGATGGGAGGGGTATGGGGTGCTATAGTGCAGGTGGTCAATGGAACTAGACAGAATAATAGTTTAGCATGGACTAGATGGGCTGAAGGGTCCATTTATCTGCTGTAGTGTTCATATGATTCTTGGCAATATAATTGAAGAGTTATTGTGACAAACCATTTTACCAGTTTTAGAATGGAATCAACAACCAGCTTACCCCTTACTGATTTCAGCAAACAAACATGGAGGCCTTACCACACAACTAGCTGTCATGTCTCCACAGAGTGCATACACTATGTAACAGCAACCTGGGATATAAATTGTGCCTGCCATGATCAGCTTGTTAGGGTGAGGGAAAACATCTCAGAAAACAAAGTGCACTGCACATTGGCATCTCCTCCGAAGTGTACAACACAACAGAAGCATTGAGAAAAACTGCCTCTTGCATATCAGGACCGCAGAATTTGCTTAAAATTTAGACTTCACTGACACTCCCATAGTAATTCAGGAAAATAGATTTCAATAAGCTTACTTGTTTTCTATGTTTTTCTCCCCCCCAAAAAAAATCTGACAAATGATATTTCATATAGAAATTACTCTAAGTCAGCAACTATTCTGGAAATTGATTGCAGCTACCTTTGGTCCGCTTGTTCAAAAGCCGTAAATAATCTGTGGCAAACGTGAAACTCACTAGCAAACACTGTTTTCCTTGGAATTAGTGGCATTTCCAAAAGCAGTGAAAAGTCCAACACATCACTGTAGCTCTCCTGTTACATACAAACAACTCCAAATAAACCAGAACACCTCCTTCCTTACAGGTTCTCTACAGGGCTTTGTTAAGCCAGCTGGGTTTTAACAATCCATCAATTTCATTGTCACAATTACAGAGAGAGGTTAATTTCTTATTCTAGACTTATTAACTGAATTTCCACTCCCCTCATGTAACTGGACATCAGGCAGGCTTTAACTTTAACTTGTAAACCTGAACATCTCACACATTTTTCCTCCCGGCAAAAACTGCAGATAGATTGCAAAGACCATCTGTTTTTGGAACAAAGCACATATCCACCAAACAAAAACAAAGAAGAATATTAAGCACAATCTCAAGAAACATTAACCGTTACCAGTTCTAGACCGAGGCACAAGGACAATGCTCTCCCCAACCCCATCCCTATAATGGTTAACCAGGTACATTCATTAACACGAGGAAATTTGCAGATGCTGGAATTTCATGCAACACACAGAGTTGCCGGTGAACTCAGCAGGCCAGGCAGCATCTCTAGGAAGAGGTACAGTCGACGTTTCGGGCTGAGACCCCTCATCAGGACTAACTGAAAGAAGAGCTAGTAAGAGATTTGAAAGTGTGAGGGGGAGGGGGAGATCCAAAATGATAGGAGAAGACAGGAGGGAGAGGGATGGAGCCAAGAGCTGGACAGGTGATTGGCAAAAGGGATATGAGGGGATCATGGGACAGGAGGCCCAGGGAGAAGGAACAGGGGGAGGGGGGGGAAAGCCCAGAGGATGGGCAAGGGGTATAGTGAGGGGGACAGAGGGAGAAAAAGAATGTGTGTATATAAATAAATAACGGATGGGGTACGAGGGGGAGGTGGGGCATTAGCAGAAGTTTGAGAAGTCAATGTTCATGCGATCAGGTTGGAGTCTACCCAGACGGAATATGAGGTGTTATTCCTCCAACCTGAGTATGGCTTCATCTTTACAGTAGAGGAGGCCGTGGATAGACATATTAGAATGGGAATGGAATGTGGAATTAAAATGTGTGGCCACCGGGAGATCCTGCTTTCTCTGGCAGGCAGAGCATAGGTGTTCAGCGAAACGATCTCCCAGTCTGCGTCGGGTCTTGCCAATATATAGAAGGCCACATCGGGAGCACCGGACACAGTATATCACCCCAGCCGACTCACAGGTGAAGTGTCGCCTCACCTGGAAGGACTGTCTGGGGCCCTGAATGGTAGTGAGGGAGGAAGTGTAAGGGCATGTGTAGCACTTGTTCCTCTTACAAGGATAAGTGCCAGGAGGGAGATCAGTGGGGATGGATGGGGGGGGGGGGGTCGAGTGTACAAGGGAGTCACGTAGGGAGCGATCCCTGTGGAAAGCGGGGAGGGGGGTGGGAAGATGTGCTTAGTGGTGGGATCCCGTTGGAGGTGGCGGAAGTTACGGAGAATAATATGTTGGACCTGGAGGCTGGTGGGGTGGTAGGTGAGGATAAGGGGAACCTTATTCCTAGTGGGGTGGCGGGAGGATGGAGTGAGAGCAGATGTGTGTGAAATGGGGGAGATGCATTTGAGAGCAGAGTTGATGGTGGAGGAAGGGAAGCCCCTTTCTTTAAAAAGGGACGACATCTCCTTCATCCTGGAATGAAAAGCCTCATCCCGAGAGCAGATGCGGCAGAGAAGGAGGGATTGCGAGAAGGGGATCTTTAAAAAAGGAGGACATCTCCTTCACCCTGGAATACTTAGCTGGTTGTATTAATTATGAGGAACAGACATTTCAGTTCCTCATCTAGTGACAGTTAAGTACGCAGAAGGTAAAATAAAGAAACAAAATGTTCTGTACCAGCAAGAACAAAATCATCAATGTGTCACCACACTAAAATAGTCAGATTGGAAATTTTCAGAGTTAGCTGATTTTGTTCAGACAGTAGAACCAGACCGTTTAACAATGAGAGCAACTGGTAGGCAAGAGAGGAAGCAAACACCAAACAAGATTTTGCAATGAGCTTTCTATAATCTCAACTTGGGCTTCTGAGAATTTTTAAAAATCAATAAATGCCTTAGTCAATGACAAAATATAAACCATGTCAATTTTAAGTCAGTGATACTAATGAATCTCTAAATATGTCAAGTTACATGCCTGAGATTTCTTTGTCAATAATTAAAGCCCATGGCTGCTAAATTTCATTCACACCCAAAACCATCAGCCCTAACGGTCTGCCTGTTTTGGTGATTTTAATGTGGAGTCTCTCAGCAAAGTATTTGCAGCACAACAGAACAAACTGTTTATCAGCAAAGCGATTGTGTTGAACTATGCACGTGTAAACCCAAGGTTCCTTCTTAATTAACAAAATAACAATTACCATAACCTATGCAAAATTCAAATTAGCATCATTACTTGCTGCTTAAAAAATAAAGCAAAGAATGCAAAACTGTTGATTTCAGTTTTTTGATTTACAGTGGTGCTCGAAAGTTTGTGAACCCTGTACACTTTTAAAGCTTGGTGAACACAGCAGGCCAGGCAGCATCTCTAGGAACAGGATCAGTTGACGTTTCGGGCCGAGACCCTTCGTCAGGACGTCCTGACGAAGGGTCTCAGCCCGAAACGTCAACTGTACCTCTTCCTAGAGATGCTGCCTGGCCTGCTGCGTTCACCAGCAACTTTTATGTGTGTTGCTTGAAATTCCAGCATCTGCAGATTTCCTCGTGTTTGCGCCTGTACACTTTTCCCTGTTTCTGCATAAACATGACCTAAAATGTGACCAGATCTTCATGCAAGTCCTAAAACTAGATAAAGAGAACCCATTAAATAAGTAACACAAAAAACATTATACTTGTTCATTTACTTATTGAGAAAAATGATCCAATATTACATGTATTTGTTGGAAAAAGTATGTGAACCTTTGCTTTCAGTAATTGGTGTGACACCCTCCTTGTACAGCAATAACAACCAAGCATTTCTGGTAAACGTTGATCAGTCCCACACATTGGCTTGGAGGAATTTTAGGCCATTCGTCCGAACAAAACTGCTTCAACTCTGGGACGTCGGTAGGATTCCTTGAATGAACTGCTTGCTTCAGGTCCTTCCACAATGTTTCTATAAAGCTCAGGACTTTGACTCGGCCATTCCAAATCATGAATTTTCTTCTTTTTAAACCATTCTGTTGTTGATCTACTCATTTTTCAGATCATTGTCTTGTTGTATTATCCAACTTCTATTAATCTTCAGGTGATGATGGACATTCTCTTGTACAATGTCTTGATCCAATTCTGAATCCAATGTTTCCTCAACAATTGAAAGCTGTCCAGGCCCTGAGGCAGCAAGGCAGCCCCAAACCATGATCCTCCATTCTTCACAATTGGAATGAGGTTTGGTGCTTTTTCCTCCAAGCATAGCAGTGAGCATTTCTGCCAATAAGTTCAACTTCTGTCTTATCTATCCACAGAACATCATCCCAGAAGCGTTGTAGAACATCCAGGTGGTCTTTTGCAAACTTGAGATGTGCGGCAATGCTTTTTTTGGAGAGCAGTGGTTTCCTCCATTGTGTCCTTCCATGAACACCATTCTTGTTCAGTGTTTTTCTTATAATGGACACATAAACAGAGACTTCAGCAAGTTCTAGAGATTTCAGCAGATCTTTTGCTATTACCCTTAGATCCTTTTTCACCTCCTTCAGCATTGTACATTGTGCTCTTGGTGTGATCTCTGCAGGATGCCCACTACTAGGGAGAGTAGCAACAGTACTGAGTTTCCTCAAAATAATCTGCAGATGCTGGGGTCAACGCAACACTCACAACACGCTGGAGGAACTCAGCAGGTCGGGCAGCATCCGTGGAAACGATCAGTCAATGTTTTGGGCTGGAACCTTTCGTCAGGACTGAAGAGGGAAGGGGCAGAGGCCCTATAAAGAAGGTGGGGGGAGAGTGGGAAGGAGAAGGCTGGTAGGTTCCAGGTGAAAAACCAGTAAGGGGAAAGATAGAGGGGTGGGGGAGAGGAAGCAGGGAGGGGATAGGCAGGATAGGTGAAGAAGGAATAGGGGAAAGCACAATGGGTAGTTTCCTCCATTTGTAGACAATTTCCCTTACTGTGGACTGATGAACACTCGGGTCTTTTGAAATGCTTTTGTAGCCTTTTCCAGATTTGTGCATCTCTACCATTCTTCTAAGGTCCTCCAAAAGTCGTTTGATCGAGGCATAGTGCACATAAACAGATCTTCCTTGAGAAGAGCAGGCTCTGTCAGTAACCTGACTGTGTGTGTTGTTTTTCATAAATAGAGCAGGGCATCTCTACAACCCACATCTCCAATCTCATCTCAGTGATTGGAACACCTGACTCCAAATAGAAGGTATTACCCCAGAGATTCACAAACTTTTTTTTTGTAATTTATTTTTTATTGAAGTTCATCATCAAACAAACCTTTCCATAAGATGCATTTCAGATACAGTACTGTACATATATATCATATAGTCATTTGGCACAAATCTCCACATAATATTTATCTGAGGTATACACTTATAGAAAGGAGAGGAAAGAAAAAAACAAACAAAAGAAGAACACTATGTACAAAGTAGGGAGTGATCTTTTTTTTTACAACTGATGAGAATAAAATCAGGCCTATAAGGTGTTATGCAGTTAAAGCATTTTCCCCAGTTTTCTCTGTCTTCTGACTTTCTCTGCAGAAATTCTCACCATCTCCACCCCTTTCATGATCCTGAGTAAATATCACACTCAACACTCATGGTAGTTGAGGACAAGTCTTCAAGCTCCTGCTGCTTTCTTCATTCTAATATTTGGTCCTCAGCATTTGCATTTATCAGCCACCTCAATTGTCCACCTCATCACTGGAGTAATTCACTAACCAGAAATGTCCAGCGGCTGAAGTATTCAGCTTAGTTTTCTGTCCTACTACAAATGGACCTTATTAACACTTAGGTCCATGGCTTGTACAGCTCTTAATAGACAATTGAAGGGAAAACCTCTTCCTTCCACTTGACTTCCCAAAATGTTGACCTTCACCCCATCACAGCAGCTAAATTTTATTTTTGAAACAAGTGCCCGGTGTTCCAATCAACTTCTTCAAAGCCTGTAAAATTGTCCAACAGATCACAGCTTGAAGATATTACTCCAAGTTTAGGATATTCAACCCAGCAAGAAATTTGCTTTTTCGCTCCCACCCCCCCGCCCCACCCAGAAAGGATCTACTCAAGAATGAGCCTTGTTACTTCCAAGTATAGAATGCTATATTTCTATTGGATCTGGAGACACTCTACAACTCTTAATGCCGACGGTGCACTAGTAACTTCATGAAAGACCCATCCCATCGCGAACACTGTCTGTTCAAACTCCTGCCATCTGGGAGGAGATAAAGAAACGTCTTAGCCAAGAACAGCTTCTTCCTTTGGGTTGTTGTGCAGCTGAATAATGCCACACCCCAGTTTCCCAATGGCCTTTGAGTGTTATGAACTACTGAAGTCACTTGTTGCCTGAAAATATGGGATTTTTTTTCTAATTAAGCTGTGTATTGTAAATATCTGCTTCGCACGGACTGGAGTATCACTGCAATCTTATTGTCTTGAGTAAAGACAATAAAGTTTTATTCTATTTTCTACATCTGCTTACATTATGGGTCAATATTCTCTGCCAGAAATGGTCACAATCTACACTATCTTTGTGGACTGCAAGTAGTCATTCTTTACCATGATTTCATATTATTTCACCCTTGTGCATCAACTGAAGGCTTCTGAATTATGGGCATGACACAAGCGTGCCTTCTACATTTGAAAGCCAGGTTTCACATCAACTGATTACAATCCTTAATGCAGTCAGCAATTCTCATTCTTTATGGCAGTAAAATTCACCAAGGGAAAAATCACAAGAGCAAAATTTAATCCTCAACTACATAACAGATTAAGAAAGGAGACAAAAGGATTGATCAAAACAATTAGCTTCTAAAGGAAAGGCAGAGAGGAAGAGGTTTAGTGAAGAAATTCCAGTCTTGGGGTTTAAGCGCTGAAGGCAAAGGTACAGCCAACGAAAGTGGGTGGGTGGGAGTGAGGGGGAAAACAGATAAGACTAATAATGGGTCAGGAATGGAGAAAACCAAAACTGGAGGTATGTAAATCTCCACAAGGACTTCAGAGCTGGAGGGTTAGAGCAAATCTAGGTGTGGAAAGCCACATGGGGATTTGAAAAGAGAGGGTCCTTTGGAAGTTCGGAACCTGTTGGACTTTAAAATCAATATCAATCACAGGACAGCGAGTGGTTGAATGTATGAATTTTGGATCTGGAAGATGCTGATACAGCCAAGAGTTGTGGAATAATCAGATCAAATACTCAGCTGAGGCAGAAGAGGGAAGATGAATCAAGATGTCAGAAGCTTTAATTTAGTAACCAGCTTTACGACAGTGATAGCTCCCACAATGCTTCACAAGAATCTACACATTTTTGAAAAGATTTGTTCGAGAAAAGGAGTTGAGATAACCCAGGAAATTATAGACCACTGAGTCTTACTTCCATAGTGGGCAAGTTGCTGGAGAAGATCCCGAGAGGCCAGGTTTATGAGCATTTGGAGAGACATAATCCGATTAGGGATAGTCAGCATGGCTTTGTCAAGGGCAGGTCATGCCTTACGAGCCTGATTGAATTATTTGAGGATGTAACAAACCACACTGATGAAGGTAGAGCAGTGGATGTAGTGTATATGGATTTCAGTAAGGCATTTGATAAGGTTCCCCATGCAAGGCTCATTCAAAATGTAAGGAGGCAAGGGATCCAAGGAGACCTTGCTTTGTGGATCCAAAATTGGCTTGCCCACAGAAGGTAAATGGTGGTTGTACATAGTTTGTAACCTGCATGGAGGCCAGTGACCAGTGGTGTACCTTGGGGATTTGTTCTAACACCCGTCCTCTTTGTGATTTTTAAAAAATGATCTGGATGAGGAAGTAAAAGGGTGGGTTAGTGAGTTTGCTGATGACACAAAGGTTGGGGGCATTGTGGATAGTCTGGAGGGTTGTCAGAGGTTACAATGAGACATTGATAGGATGCAGAAATGGGCTGAGAAGTGGCAGATGGAGTTCAACCTAGATGAGTGTGAGGTGGTTCATTTCAGTAGGTCAAATTTGAAGACAGAATATAGTATTAACGGTAAGATTCTTGGCAGTGTGGAGGATCAGAGAGATCTTGGGGTCCGTGTCCATACGACACTCAAAGTTGCTGTGCAGGTTGACAGCGTTGTTAAGAAGGTGTATGGTGTGTTGGCATTCATCAACCGTGGGATAGAGTTCAAGAGCCTTGAGGTAATGTTACAGCGATACAAGACCTTAGTTATACCCCACTTGGAGTACGGTGTTCAGTTCTGGTCACCTCACTACAGGAAGGATGTGGATAAGATAGAGAGAATGCAGAGGAGATTTACAAGGATGTTGCCTGGATTGGAGAGCGTGCCTTATGAGAATTGGTTGAGTGAACTTGGCCTTTTCTCCCTGGAGTGATGGAGGATGAGAGGTGACCTGATAGAGGTGTACAAGATGATGAGAGGCATTGATCATGTGGATAGCCAGAAGTTTTTTCCCAGGGCTGAAATGGCTAACATGAGTGGGCTTAGTTTTAAGGTGCTTGGAAGTAGGTACAAAGGTGGGATGTCAGGGGAATGTTTTTCCACACAGAGAGTGGTGGGTGCATGGAATGCACTGCCGGCAACGGTGGCGAAGGCAGATACAATAGGGTCTTTTAAGAGACTCTTAGGTACATGGAGCTCAGAAAAATAGAGAGCTAGCGGTAGGGTAATTCAGGCAGTTTCTAGAGTAGGTTACATGGTCGGAACAACATTGTGGGCCAAAGGGCCTGTAATGTGTTGCTATCTTCTATATTCATATCAGGAAACATCAGTACAGATGACAAAAAGCTTGATGAGATAAGATTTTAAGGATCAATTCACAAAAGGGAAATTATGACTGCATAGTGTTAGGGTGGAAAACATATATGCAATGCCGTGGCAACTGAAGCTAACGGTTAAGCAATTGAATTCTGTGATGATGAATATGACAGATTTAGAGGGCTGGTGTAAATTCCAGAGATAAGAAAGAGGTGTCACACACAAAAGGATCTGTAAACAAAGATTGTAATGTTAAAACTGAAGCACTGTTTTAAACACCGTTCAGTAAAATTGTCATACATTACAATAAGATGCAGATCTGGGCTAAGTAGTAGCAGATGGAGTTCTATCCAAAAAAGTATGAAGTGTTGCAAACATCATGATGAACATTTTTACAACACATTTTCTGGCAGATAATATGCCGTGAAACTTGGTTTCTCCCACACAAACCAATAACCTCTGGAATAAACCCTGTCAATCTGAAAATAAATTGTGGTCTTACAATGGTAACTGCTCATAATAGTTCCGTTTTTAAAAAAACAAATATACTTGGGCCAACTATACATTGTTAGCATGAACAAAATCCCACACGAATCTTCCTTGCAATACAAAGATATTTGGCCCCTTGGTCCACTGGGTCAATGTCAGCTCTCAGCAAAATGAGCAACCGCCAAAATGCTGGAGGGGCTCAACAGATGAGGCAGCTTGAGGATCAGCCTGTCCCGCTGAGTTCCTCCAGAATTTTGTGTGCTGCTCCAGATTTCTAGCATCTACGGTCTTTCTTGATGTCTCCACAAAACGATCCCATCAGCCCCATCCCTGTTCTCCTTTACTTCCCCAGCAAATTATTCTTTTTCACTTGACCATCAATTCCCCTTCAATTCTTTTATCATTATCCCTCATTAATGGGTAGTTTCCAGTGCTTGCCAGCCCATTTTTGGGGTGTTGGAACAAAACAGATCATCTGACAGACCTATGCAAACTCCACCCACAATCAGAATCAAACCACAGCCCACAGAACAGCAAATCAACAGCAGAACTGCTGTGACCTCCTGATGCACATGTGACAAGGTCCATACAAGTCACGAATCCATTTTGTAATACATCACATGACAGACTGTTAGTCTACAATTAAATACCCTTGTTCTGAAGCTCCTGCATCTCATGGTCAATCCACTACAAGACTTACATTTTCAAACTACAGAAAACAACGGTTTTACTTCAATTGAAATATATAGAATTTCATTAGATTAGAAATTGATATTTTTATTCTTGAACACTACCAGCCAACTTCTGGGTGAACCTCTTCTGTACCTTCTCCCAAGTGGTCACATTCTTCCTATAATGAATGCAACCAATTCGACACGTGATACTCCGGCTGTGACCTAAGGCTACAACCGCACTAGACCAGATAATTTTGAAAACGCCCGTTTCGCGTAAAAATGATAGGTGTCCACACCAGGCATTTTAAAAAATATCTCCGTCCACATTAGAACAGATACTTGGGCGCATCTCCTCCTACTGGGCATGCGCAGGACACAGACAGAAAACAAGCGAAGAGGAAATGGTATACTTGGTGCGCGTTTGTCCAGTTACAGACTAGAAAAACTTTAAAGGAATTGCTGTTGGCTTTCGCGCAGGAGGACTTAAAACTAAAAAAAAAACAAACACTGGAGCGTATGGAGGCAACCGACAGGGAGTTCACAGACAGTATGAGCCGGCTGACGACGAACATTGAAAAACTGACCAACCCTGTTGCATTAATAAAGCACCTTGTTAAATGTATAAAAACATGTCTGCATCAGCGTTATCTTGTATTTCCATACAATGTTACATTAGGCTGTTACACATCTATTGTCAGAGAAGTACTTGCATAAATAGGTGAACCACCTTCATACAAGCAAGGACAGAAAACAGGGCAAAGTGAGTATACTTATTTATTCAGTAAGCTGTGGGTCAAAGTATTTGGTGAGTACATTTCTAACTCTTCTGGCTTTAGTCTCGTTGCCGTCTGTTCTGAAATTGTTAGGTTGTGTGGGGGGTTGCATTCAAGAAAACAACGAAATGCTGCACTGCGGCCATCTGTTCCGGCACGTCATGACAGCGTTTTAAAAAATATCCGTTTACCCCATCCACACTGCTCTGCACAATCGGCGTTTTCAAACTTACATCCTCTGGAGGGGGTTTTAGAAAATCTCCGTTTTTCGGGGAGGAAAACGTCATTTCAGTGTGGACGGAGGGTCAAAACGAAGAGAAAGAGCTTCAGTTATAGATTTATCTGGTCTAGTGTGGACGTAGCCTAAGCTTTTATAAAATAGCTTCAGTCTAATACTGAGAACTATGCCCATTGGAGATCCCACAAAATCCTATAAACAATACACGCCTTCACTTAAATAATTAATCTGGTCATTGTTTATATGGTCTGCAGAATTCTTTTATGTTCATACAGGAAAGAGGAACAGAGACTGGTACAAGTGGTGGTTAGTACCAAGGGTTAAATAAAAACATTTTAAGAGACCAAACTATTCAGAAGATCCGCATGCTAGATCATGACTAAGCTGCAATGGATCCAAGTCCAAAGAAACACGCCTACTCCCACTTTGTTGATACACAGGCAATTTCAGTTCACAGCATTTGTGCTGTTTATAGGAAACACAAATGCAAATGATTCAAAACGCCATCCCCTCGTTTGATTCCACCGTCTCCACCACATCTGCTCTCAGAATGAGGCTTTTCATTCCGGAACTGAGGAGATGTCCTCATTCTTCAAAGAAAGGGGCTTCTGTTCCTCCACCATCAACGCTGCCCTCACCCACATCTCTTCCATTTCACGCAAGTCTACCCTCACCCCATCCTTCCACCACCTCACCAGGAGTAGGGCTCCTCTACCCTCAACCAACCAACCTCCGCATCCAGCACATAATTCCCCATAACTTCGCCATCTCCAAAGGGATCCCACCTCCAAGCACATCTTTCTCTTCTCCCCACCCCCAACTTTCTGCTTTCCACAGGGATCGCTCCCCTACATAACTCCCTTGCTCATTCGTCCCTCCCCACGGGTCTCCCTCCTGGCACTTATCCTTGCAAACGGAACAAGTGCCACACCTCCTCCCTCACTACTATTCAGGGCCCTAAACGGTCCTTTCAGGTGAGGCAACACTTCAACTGTAAGCCTGTTGGTGTCATCTGCAGTGTCCGGTGCTCCCAGTGTGGCCTCCTGTCTATCAGTGAGATCCAACATAGATTGGGAGACCACTTCACTGAGCACCTATGCTCCGTCTGCCAGAGAAAGTGGGACCTCCCAGTGGCTACCCATTTTTGTTCAACTTCCCATTCTGACATGCCAGTCCACGGCCTCCTCTACTGCTGTGATGAGGTCACACACAGGTTGGAGCTGCAACACCTTATATTTTGCCTGGATAGCCTCCAACCTGATGGTATGAACATTGATTTGTTGAACTTCCAGTAATGCCCTCCCCCCGTTCCTTCACCATTCCCTATTCTCATTTCCCTCTCTCACCTTATTTCCTTGCCTGACCATCACCTCCCTCTGGTGCTCCTCTCCCTTCCTTTTCTTCCATGGTGTTCTGTTCTCTGCTATCAGATTCCCCCTTCTCCAGCCCTTTATCTCGTTCGCCAATTGACTTCCCAGTTCCTTACTTCACCCGCTCCTCTACTACTCTGTATTTCGTCCTCCCCTCCCCCCACCTTCTTACTCTGACTTCTCATCTTTTTTTTCCCAGTCTCAATGAAGGGTCCCGCCCTGAAACATCAACTGTCTACTCTTTTCTGTAGATGCTGCCAAGCCTGCTGAGTTCCTCCAGCATTTTGTGTGTGTTGCACAGATTTCCAGAATCTTCAGATTTCCTCATTTACAAATGATCAAATGTCACATTGCAGACTGCTCAGAAGTTGCACATCTATCTCGATACCTAAGCACACAGGACTGAAGGACCCAAATCAAAGTCATGGAATACACAAGTTCAAGAGAGCTCCATCTTATTTTGATATTGCCTGATCCTTCCCAAGTGGTCAAAAGCTTTAGAATGTAGATCGATCTGTTTCTGAGAACTCACTGGGTCTTTTCTACCTTTCAAATTAGACAGCACCATCATTCAGTACTGGTGATCCAAAGTGCAAAACCAGTGAGGCTTTTACTAAGAAATCCAACTGAGAGAGAACTCAGGGGTTAAATATTTTTCTAATGCCAGGAATTCTTAATCTATTTAAGTCATTGTTATTCAATCAGCCGCGAGCATAGTCATTCTTTCTCAACAAACTACTCCAACTTATTTTGTCTGTGAAGGTCAGTCCCAAGCTAATACCCATTGATAACTTCAAGATCCCTCACTGTCAATGGTTCTGCTTCTTTCTTTGTTAAAGTTCAGAAGACTTCTAGGAATGTATGGAATGCCCAGAAATAACCACCAGCATCCCTTGCTGTCCACCCTTTTACCTGATTTACCTGATAGATGATAACCGCTGATCTCATGATATATTGGTGCATATACTTCACCCATTCCTTACTGTTGCTGTAAATCGGTAGCTCTGCACTTTATCATTCATCCACACGCACTGCTGCTGTGTACTTCAAAGGCATTTTGCTGCAGCTTTGATCTGCTCTTCCTGCTACTGTGGTCTGGTGCAGCCAAACACACTCCAATTTGGGAAACATTCATTTCAGACACATCAGGGAGCATCAGAACACATCGACCTAGTTTGGGAAGACTAGCTCATGCTCTTTCTGTTCAGCCTATATATAATTCCGGTTGGATGTGTGCAGTTGCTCTTCAGTTTCCAATTTAAGACCTCTTTGCCTTCACTTTAAATAGCGTGTTCTTTTAAAGGGGGCATTATACCCCACAGGTGTGATCGCACAGGACCAAATATGTCCTCATGGAATCACCACCTCTGTCTCCACTTTGCTGTGGGTTCATCTTATCCATGATCGTTTTTGGTGGATGCAGAGGAGCAAATCGAATAAAATTTCAAAATTTGCTTATTATTTATTCCCAATTTTTGTTTTTGTATGGGTGCACAATTATCACTCACACCTCAATGACTAGACCGTTTCTCAATACAAAAGACAAAGTGAAGTTACTCCTGCATCAAAGCACAGGCAGAGGCAACTAAAACAAAAGTCTCTTCCTTCAGTTAGTCCTGACGAAGGGTCTCGGCCTGAAACGTCAACTGCACCTCTTCCTAGAGATGCTGCCTGGCCTGCTGCGTTCACCAGCAACTTTTATGTGTGTTGCTACAAAAGTCTGTTGAGCTTTTTTTAAATGTATAAAAAGGTAATCCTCAAGATCCTCTGTCGTAAACCACAAGATGTCACAGCAGGCAAGATCACTTGCCAGGGGTTCCCAACCTGGGGCACATGGACCCCTCAGTTAATAGTCAGGGTCAACAGCATAAAAAAGGTTGGGAACCCCTGACTTAGCCCATTATGGCTATGATTGTTTTTCAAGGCCTCCTGTTATCCCTTCTCACCTCATCCTTCAAGATCGTCCACAGCTCCTGTTTATTGATGCTATTTTGAATGTTAATACTGAGTACATTTCCACCATGCTTTGAAGCAATTCAATACTCAAAACAAATCATGGGACAGAAACAATTCCAAGTAGCTTTTAAGTTTGGGGGAAAAGTTTTGACAGCATGTGGCCAACACGGTCTAGTTGCACTCAAAACAACTGCTGCTGCGAAACAAAAAACACACAAGTTTAAAGTACATTTATTACCAAAGTATGTACACCATATACAACTTCGAGATTCACCTTTTTGCAGGCAGCCGCAAAACAATGAAACAGAAGAAAATCCACGAGAAACACTACAAAGCCAGTCACACATCCAATGTGTGAAAAAGAAATAACAAATCAGGTAAACAATTTAAAAAAGCAAACAAGTCGCAGAACATGAACTGCAGAATCCCCAAAGCCAAGTCCACAGCCACGTTGTCATTTCAGCACTAAAGCCAGTCCGGGCCCCCTATGGCTGCAGACAGCAGCCACAGACCCAGGTTCAGTGCTGAGGCGAGGACAGACAGCTGCAGACCACAGCCGCAGAGTCAGGTCAGCACTGAGGCCAGTAAAGCCTTCCAGGGTAGTGAGCTGAACACCAGTTCACCCTCCACCCCCAACGTCTTAATCTTTTAAATCTGGCTCGGCATTTAAACGGAGGGTAGGCCTCAAAATCCCCGGCCTTGCCTGCTTTTGGCGACCGAGAAGGAGGTCGAATCGTTCGGACAGAGATGGCACTCAGTACTCTGTGTCGGAGAGCTGATCAGAGCTCGAAGTTTTCAGATGACTCACAGTCGGACTGTGGTCGGCATGGCAGGGAGAGTTTTTCTTCTTTCTCCCGCCTGCGTGAGATGTGGGACATTTGAGAAACTTCGAACTTTACTGTGCTCACGGACTTCTTCATCAAGTTATGGTATTGTTATACTATTTGTAACTATATGTTATAATTATGTGGTTTTGTTAGTTTTTTCAGTCTTGGTTTGTCCTGTGTTTTTGTGATATCACACTGGAGGAAATAATGTATCATTTCTTAATGCATGCATTACTATATGACAATAAAAGAGGACTCCGTGTCTTCATAATCATAAAATCAGCCAAACATCAGTTCATTATCCATTCTCAGGCCAGGGTACTGCCACTTCAGTCCAGCCCCAAGTTTCAATCTGGCTCAGGGTCCGGTCCATCAATGGCTGCTGCAGCCGTACCTGCATTTTCTGGAGTCCAGTTCGCGGAATATTTCAGCTTACCAAAAAAGCGCCAGGTTATATGGACAGTTCAAAAGCACACCTCCCAGTGTGAAATTACTGGCTGCGGATTGCAGTGATCATAGTCCTGAAATAGTACATTTAATAGAATTATCAGTAGTTTTGTTTGCAGCCTGCAAAGCATCTCTGTGTCTCACCAGTGCCATCATATTAATGATTTAATGATCAGTCAAATTTTGCTGGAGTAAAATCCGCATTAGTATTAACCTCAAGATTGCTGTCAACCACCACTTCCCAAGTAACCTGGCACAGCTTGAGCAATTTTGCAAGGAGTAATGGGCAAATCTTGCTTCATCACATTGTGCAAAGCTAATAGAGACTTGTCCAAAAAGACTACTGACATAATCGCTGCAAGAGGTGGTACAACTAAGTACTGAGGCAAAAGGGTATGAATACTTTCGAACTGCTGACATTTCAGTTTGTGGATTTTGTTTTTGTTTTTCATGCTTTACAATTTTCCCTGTTTTTCTGGGGGCGGGGCTCTACTGTGGCAGGGGGAGGAGAGTGCGATTAAAAGATTAAAAAAATCTCTGTTGAATTGATCAAAACCCCTGGCTATAATACTAATTTTTGTGAACAAGGATTTGGGGGCTGACACTTTTACAAGGCACTGTAGATTGCATCTTGTCTTAATACTCAGTCAACATGTGAAGAGACCAACTGGTAATAATAATTCTACAAAGGCAACCTGAGGATTCATCTTTAAACCATTTTGGATATGCAAATGTAGAGAGAAAGTTGCAGCTACATTGACAAGGAACTTGAATCCAGGGATGTATATCAAAGACAGGAGGAATGTGCTCAGCAGTTTATTGGGTGAAAATGACAGTAAAAGTGAAAAACATCCACTATTCTACAAGGAGGTCAAGGTACTTACAGCATTTAACAATTGATGTGCAAATGCATAAAATGCATCTGCTTAACCCCATGAACAAGAATCACCATCACCTGGGGTACTTGACTGTCTGTTCATGCTACCTACATTAACAAACATCAAATACCCCACTATCCATGTGGAAGCAGACAGGCTCTTGAATTGACTTTATTACTTACATCCTTCATATATATGAGTAAAAATGTTTACGTTACGTCTCTGCCTAAATGTGCAATTATAGTCATTTATAATAAATATTATATACAATGGGATAGTCAATATAACATAGAAATACAATCACGTCAGCATGAATTAATCAGTCTGATGGCCTGGTGGAAGAAGCCATCCCGGAGCCTGTTGGTCCTGACTTTTATGCTGCAGTACCGCTTCCTGGATGGTAGCAGCTGGAACAGTTTGTGGTTCAAGATTCAAGATTCAACATTCAAAAAACTTTATTGTCATTCTAACCGTACATCAGCTCTGCAGGGCAGAATGAGACAGCATTTCCCAGGAGCAGTGCAATCATAACATAACAAACGCAACACTAAATAATAAACATAACAATAAAACACAACAGCCACATGTTAAAATCAAGTTGTAAGTGTCCAGTGCATCAGGTAGAGCAGCTATTTAGCAGTCTGACTGCCTGAGGGAGGAAGCTGTTTAGTAGCCTTGTGGTTTTAGTTTTGTTGCTCCTGTAACATTTGCCTGATGGCAGAAGAACAAACAGTTCATGGAGAGGGTGTGAGGGGTCTTTAATGATGTACCGTGTTTTCTGGAGGCATCGACTCTGAAAGAGGTCTTGGACAGAAGGTAGGGAGACCCCAATAACCTTCTCTGCTCCCCTAACCACCCTCTGCAAGGCTTTTCTGTTGACAGGACTGCAGCTGGAGTACCAGGTTGTGATGCAAAAGGTCAGCACACTCTCAACCACGCCTCTGTAGAATGTAGTTAAGATGTTAGGTGGTGTGACTCGGATCTCCAATGATCCTTCGGGCCCTTTTTACACACCTGTCTTTGTCAACGTCCTGAATAGTGGTAAGTTCATATCTACAGATCCGCTGGGCTGTCCACACCACTCTCTGCAGAGACCTGTGATTGAGGGAAATACAGTTCCCATGCCAGGCAGAGATGCAGCCAGTCAGGATGCTCTCAATTGTGCCACCATAAGAAGTTCTTAGAATCTGGGAGGCCACACCAAACTTCTTCAACCGTCTAAGGTGGAAGAGGCACTATTGTGCCTTTTACACCACACAGCCATCATGTGCAGACCACATGAGATCCTCGGTGATATTTATGCTGAGGAATTTAAAACTGTTCACCCTCTCAACCCCAGATCCATTGATGTCAATAGGGGTTAGCCTGTCTCCATTCCTCCTGTAGTCCACAACCAGCTCCTTTGTTTTTGTGATGTTGAGGGAAAGGTTGTTTCCTTGACACCACTGTGTCAGGGTGATGACTTCCTCTCTGTAGGTAGCCTCATTATTATCTGAGATTAGGCCAATCAGTGTTGTCAGCAAATATAATTAGCAGATTTGAGCTGTGGGTGGTGACACAGTCATGGGTATACAGAGAGTAAAGGAGGGGGCTTAGTACACAGCACTGAGGGACACCTGTCTTGAGGGGCAGAGGTGAGGGAGCCCACTCTTACCACCTGCCAGTGATCTGACAGGAAGTCCAGGATGAAGGCAGGGTGAAGGCCAAGGTCTCTGAGCTTCTTGTCAAGCCTGGATGGAATTATAGTGTTGAATGCTGAACTGTAGTCCAAGAACAGCATTCTCACAATAAGCATCCTGCTTCTCCAGATGTGTAAGGATGGTGTGTAGAGCTGTGGCTGTTGTCTGATGATTGTTTGTTGATTGGTTATGTCGTTAGGTGAATTGTAGGGGGTCCAGTTTGGGTGGTAGCAAGCTGCAGATGTAGTCCTTGACCAGCCTCTCAAAGCATTTGCTTATTATTGAGGTGAGTGCGACAGGTCGCCAGTTGTTCCGACATGTTACCTTGGTCCTTTTAGGTACAGGGACAATGGTGGATGTTTTGAAGCAGGAGGGCACTCTACTCTGGGAGAGGGAGAGATTAAAAATGTCTGTAAACACACTTTCCAGTTGTGCCGTGCACATCCTGAGTGCCCGCCCTGGGATGCCGTCTGGTCCTGCAGCCTTGCGACTGTCCACCCGTTGGAAACACCTGCGTACTTCAGCCTCAGAGATGACCAAGCTGCCGGTTGCAGGTTTTCTCAGGGGCTCAGTGTTGGTGACATTGAGTCAAGTGTAAAAAATATTTAGCCGTCTGGAAGACAGGCATCGATGGTGGAAACTCCACTGCGTTTAGCTTTGAAGTCTGCGATGGTGCGTAGACCATGCTGCGTGTGTTGTTGGTGAAAAGTTGAGTCTACATCTTGTCCCTGTATTGTTGTTTCACTGCCTTGATGACTTTGCGCAGATCGTAGCTACGTTTCTTGAGCTCTTGCTGATGATCGGCAGAGTAAGCTCTGTCTCGCGGGGCAAGTGCTGCTCGCACGGAACTGTTGGTCCAGGCTTTCTAGTTTGGAAAGACCCTGACCAATTTCTGGGGGACAACATCCTTGATGTACTTCCAGTTGAAGTTCATGACCCCTTCCATGAACTCGGAGACATCCTCATCATGGAGGACATTCTAGTCGACATCATCAAAGCAGTCCTGCAGCACGGAGGCCGATTGGTCGGACCAACAGCAGTCAGTTTTAATTAAGGCCGCCTCTTGTTTCAGCTTCTGCCTGTACTTTGGCAGCAGCAAAATTACCTGATTTTCCAAATTGGGACGGGGGAGGAATGCTTTGTAAGCGTTGTGGAAGGGAGAGTAGCAGTGGTCGAGTATGCTACCTCCCCGTGTGCTCACCTGGATGTGTTGACAAAACTTCGGAGAGACTTTAGTCAGCGACGCTCTATTAAAATCTCTGGCAACGATGAAGGCAACCTCCGGGTGTGCAGTCTCCAGGGTGCTGATGGTCTTATACAGTTGCTTGAGAGCCAGGTCAGAATCAGCCTGCGGCAGAATATACACAGCTGTGATAATAACAGCTGTGAACTCCCTGGGGAGCTAGTAAGATCTACACAGCCGCACCAGGTACTCCAGATCTGGGGAACAAAAGGATTTGAGGGCATGCACGTTCCACGGGTTGCACTAGGCATGATTGACCATGAAGCACACCCCACCTCTTTTACTCTTCCCAGAGAGGTTTTTACACCTGTCCGCCCAGAACAGGGAGAACCCAGAGGGCTCGATGGCATGTTCTGGTATCTCCTCCATCAGCCAAGTCGCCACAAAGCACAAAATGTTGCATTCCTTTGTTTCTCGCTGGTAGGAGATTCTGGCTCTCAGTTCGCACTGCTTTTGTCCAGGGACTGAACATTAGCCAGTAGGCTAGGGAGCGGCAGCCGATTAGCACGCCGTCTCAACCTCACCAGGACACCAGCCCTTCTCCCTCCCCTCCGACGCCGGTTCCGAGGTAGCGGCTATGTAGTAGGTGAGAATCCCATTGATCATGCAAGCCGGAGATTTCAGTGTAGAAAAGGAAACACGTGGTGGATAAATGCCATCTTCCCGATGTTCAGGAGAGTCAGTCTATCGTATCTGAAGTGACTATCTGCTACTTGAACAAGAAATGCGAAGGAAATCACAGAAATTGTAAGTGTCCTGGAAAGTCTTCCAGATCAAGCAAAGATAAACAAGCTTGCAGATGGATTTCCTGTGAAACTGTTTCAGGGTCTTGACTGCAGCTTCTGATATTTGGCTGTAAAGCAGGTCTTCCCCTTTTAAGTTCATTGCTCATATTTGCACTGAGGATGCCAGGTAACTTCATCTGTTTGCAACACTCATTAGGACAACAATTTCCTCGTAAGTAACAGAATCAATGTCTAAATTCATGAAGAAAGCCAATGATTCAAAAGCAATTCTTCATTTGAAACAAACCATGGGTGCAAAACCTTCTAAATGCAAAAAGATTCAAAATTCCAAACCGGAGATGTTTTTTAAAGATAACAGGACTGGTACTTTTAGAAGGAGATCAGATCCATATAGCCAATCAGCAGTGAAAATAAGATGGACAGCAAGGTAGCATAGTGGTTTGCACAAACAAGAGAAAGTCTGCAGAAGCTGGAGATCCAAGCAACACACAAAATACTGGAGGAACTCAGCAGGCCAAGCAACATCTGTGGAAAAGAGTAAACAGTCGGCGTTTCAAGCCTAGACCCTTCATCAGGACCAGTGGTTTGCACAATGCTTTATAAAGTACCAGCGACCCAGATTCAATTCCCACTGCTGTCTTTAAGGAATTTGTACATTCTCCCTGTAACCACATGGGTTTCTGCTGGGTGCTCCAATTTCCAAAGATATACCAATTGGTAGGTTATTTGATCACTGTAAATTGTCCTGTGATTAGGCTAGGATTAAATCAGGGGATTGCTGGGTAGTGCAGCTTGAACGGCCAGTAGGGCCCAATCCGCAATGTATCTCAATAAAAT
The DNA here is from genome assembly GCF_963921235.1 of Mobula hypostoma. Classification (NCBI taxonomy): domain Eukaryota; kingdom Metazoa; phylum Chordata; class Chondrichthyes; order Myliobatiformes; family Myliobatidae; genus Mobula; species Mobula hypostoma. The sequence continues at coordinate 141,319,064 of NC_086098.1, forward strand.
ATTCAGTAAAAATGACATACAGCTGTGAGAATCAGTGGGTATATAAAAGATATCAGGAGATAAATTGTCTCCAGGGATAGTGATGGAGAGGCTGAGAAAGGGGAAGAAGGTGTCAGAAATGGACCAGGTAAACTTGAGCGCAGGGTGGAAGTTGGAGGCAAAGTTGATAAAGTGGATGAATTCAGCACGGGTACAGGAAGTAGCACCAATGCAGTCGTCAGTGTAACGTAGGAAAAGTAGTGGAGTGTCATTTGTAAAATTGCCAGCCCCTTCTCTCTCAGTTCCTCTGCTCTCAGGATGAGGCTTTTCATTTCAGAACCCATGAGATGTCCTCTGTCAAAAAGAGGGGCTTCCCTTCCTCCACCATCAACACTGTCCTCACCCACATCTCTTCCATTTCACAAGTCTGCCCTCACCCCATCTACCCGCCACTCCACCAGGGACAGGAGTCCTCTTGTCCTCACCTACTACCCCACCAGTCTCCGCATCCAGCACATGGTTCTCCTTAACTTCCACCATATCCAACGGGATCCCACCACCAGGCACATCTTTCCCTCTCCCCCAACCCCCACTTTCTGCTTGCTGCAGGGATCACTCCACACATGACTCCCTTGTCCATTCGTCCCTCCCCACTGATCTCCCTCCTGGCACTCACCCTCACAAGCGGAACAAGCGCCACACCTGCCCCTACACCTCCTCTCCCACTACCATTCAGGGCCCCAAACAGTCCTTCCAGGTGAGGTGAGTCTATTGGGGTCATCTACTGTAGCAGGTGCTCCCGGTGTGGCCTCCTGTATATCAGTGAGATCCAATGTAGAATAGGAGACCACTTCACGAAGTGCCTATGCTCCGACTGCCAGAAAGAGCAGGATCTCCCAGTAGCCATCCATTTTAATTCGACTTCCCATTCCGACATGTCAGTCCATGGCCTTCTCTGCTGCCGTGATGAAGCCACACTCAGGTTGGAGGAGCACATCTGATATTCCGTCTGGGTAGCCTCGAACCTGATAGCATGAACGTCGATTTCTCGAACTTCCGGTAACGGTGCCACCACCACCCCCCACCATTCCCCATCCCCTTTTCCCTCTCTCACCTTATATCCTTGCCTGCCCATTGCCTCCCTCTGGTGCCCCTCCCCCTTCCCTTTCTTCCATGGTTTTCTACTCTCTACTACAATATTCCCCCTTATCTCCTTCACCAATCAGATGCCCAGCTCTTTACTTCATCCCTGTCCCTCTCTCAGTTTCACTTATCACCTCCCACCTTGTACTTCTTGCTCCCCTCCCCCCATCTTCTCACACTGACTTCTCCATTTTTTTTTTCCGGACCTGATGAAGGGTCTTGGCCTGAAACGTCAACTGCTTACTCTTTTCCATAGATCTGCCTGGCCTGCTGAGTTCCTCCAGCATTGTGTGTGTGTGTGTGTGTGTGTGTGTGTGTGTGTGTTGCTTGGATTTCTAGCATCTGCAGATTTTCTTGTGTTTGTGAAACAAATGACATGATACTTTTCATGTCTAGGTTATACTTTTGAAAACTTTGCACCTTAAAACTTAGAAGTGGATAAAACAGATGGATTCACCCTACCAAGGCAACTGATGAAACTCCTGCAACTGGTGTTAAAATCAACCCTTTTTTCCAAAATCAGGCACAGTTCTTACAATCATCTGTTTCGCAAGTGTGAACATACACTGCAATTTAATAAAAAATTCATGTATCACTGATACTGCTGCTATACAAGTGCCAGTTCACTCAGCAACTCAGGAAATGATTCCACAGACTTGTAAATTACACACAACGCAAAAGCTCCACTGTTGCCTGCCCAGTTTGCTCTCCCTACATCGATTACAACCACTCAAGCTCAAACACACACGCACGTCCTGTCACCATCTGCACCAAATTCTCAGGCAACTGGAAAATGAACAGACCATTATACAACTGGATTAACAGTGACCAGAGAAAACACTCACTCCAATCAACTAGTTGTTCACAGGTTGGACATGTTTAAGTGTTCAATGACTGTTTTGAGTTTCTCCCACATCTTTAATACTTATAGTTTTATTTGCTGAACTGGCCATGGTCCTTAGGTGCATGACACAATCTAAGGTGTGCAATACAATATCAGTCTGGGTGAGGGTGGGGTTCTTGGCAAAAGGACTGGTATAGGATTAGTGTATATGGGTTATTGAGGGGCAGTGCAGATTCATTGAGTTGAGAACCTTTTGCTGCACTGCATCACTGTGAATCAATGCTCTTTTGTTTGTTCCAACCTTCTTCCACCAACTCCTAGGTTTGTAGCACCCTTATGGGCAACTGCCAATTAAAAGTGTCAAGGGATTTCAGGAATTGTACCTGTACGTTTCTTTGCTTCTTACTTTGTTCCAATAATACCCAATGCAAGTTTAGAGAGCATGTCATCTTCAATCTGGGAACACCTCATACATCAACATGGAACACAGAACAATACAATACAGCACAGGAACAGGTACTCTGGCCCACAGTGTTGTACGGAACCAAAAATTAGTGATCAAATGGCCAAGTAAACTAATCCCTTCTGTCTACACAATGTCCTTCTATTTTCCTGATATTTATGTGACTATCTTTAACATCTATGCAAAAGTCTGCAATGTTTCTGCTTCTACCACTACCCCAGGCACTATTCCAGGCACCCACCACTCGGTGTATAAAAAAAAACTTGCTCTCACATCTCCTTTGAAATTACCCACTCTTATCTCAAATGCATGTCTTCTTGTGTTAGACATTTCAACCCTGGGGAAAAGATGCTGTCTGTCTACTCTATCTCTGCCTCTCACAATCTAATAAACCTCTATCAGATCTCCCCTCGGCCTCTGGCGCTCCAGAGAAAATGACCAAGTTTGTCCAGACTCACATTGTAGTACATGCCCTCTAATTCAGGCAGCATCCTGGTAAACTTCTTCGGCACCTTCTCTAAAGCCTCAACAGCCTTCCTATCATGAGGCAACTAGAAATGTATGCATATACAACACCACATATGGCCAGGTTAAACCCCATACAACATATCTTTATTTAGATCTGCAACAGATCTATATCCCGTTGTATTCTTTGCCAGTCTTCTACTCTATCTACAACACAACTAATCTTCGTACCACCATCCCATTATTAACCAACCCGTCCACGTTTTCTTCCAGGTCATTTATACACATTGCAACCAGAAGTCCCAGTACAAATCCTTGCAGAACACCTCTAATCACAGACCTCCAGCTGGAATCCGTCCCTTTGACCACTCCCCTCTGTCTTCTCTCAGCAAGCCAGTTCTGAACCCAAACAGCCACTTCACCATGGATTCCATGCACCTTAATCTTCCGGATGAGCCTCCCATGAGGGTCCTTGACCAACACCTCACTAAAATCCATGTAGACAACACCTCACTAAAATCCATGTAGACAACACTCACAGCTCTGTTGTTATCAATCACCCTTGTCACCACATCAAAAAAAACTCTATCAAGTCAGTAAGACACAACTTACCCTGCACAAAGCCATACTGGCTCTTCCTAATTAGGCCATGGTTTTCCAAATGCTCATAAATCCCACTTCTCTGAATTCTCTCCAGTAACATCTTTGCCATTGACATGAGATTCACCAGTCTAAAGTTTGCAGGATTATCCCCTGTTTCCTTCTTGAATAAGGGAAAAACATTAACTACTTGCCAGTCTTCCGGGACATCGCCTGTGGCGAGAGAGAATACAAAGATATTGGTCAAGGCCCCAGTAATCTCTTGTTCTGCCTCTCTCAATGACCTTCTGTGTATCCCATCAGGCCCTGGGGACTTATCTACCTCAATACTCTTTAAGAGACCCAACACTGTCTCCTCCTTTACCTCAAAATGCCCTAGCATATCAATACGCTCAGCACTGATCCTCCTCCTTAGTAAATATTGATGTAAAGAACTCTTTAAGAATTTCACCCACATCCTCCACATCCAACAAATGATCCCAAGAAATCCTCTTGCTCTTGATGTAGGTATAGAATGCCTTGGGACTCTCTTTAATCCTACTTGCCAAGGACGTTTCATGGCCCTTCCTGGCTTTCCTAATTCCCTTCTTGAGCTCTTTTCTCAAGGTCATTCATTCCGGATAACCCACTTCTCTACTGTGCATGAACAGACCACTTCTGGTCTTAGTACAAGAGATCCTGCAGATACTGGAAATCCAGATGAACACACACACAAACTGCTGGCAGAACTCAGCGGGTCAGACAGCATCTATGGAAACGAATAAACAGTCAATATTTCAGGCAGACCCTTCATCAGGATGGGAAAGGAAGGGGAAAGATGCAAGAATAGGGTGGAAAACAAGCTAGAAGTTGTTCTAACGTGGATGAAATCACCGGAGAGACAGAGTCACCAGTAGATACAAAGCAGCTTCTTTATTCGACACAGCAAGGTACAGCAGGCATCTACGGACGGAGATGCTTTCTGTAGAAAGGTCTGCTAGCTCAATGTGGGCTCGATATTTATATGCTAAACACAAAGGCAATCGCTACTTAAAAAGTTACAGACAATGCATAGACAATGCTTCCTATTGAAGCTACATACAAAATATCACACCATCCTTTCCTTCCGACGCCAACATGTCTGGGTTGGTATCCACAGCCTTTAGGAATGTAAGTCAAGTCTACGATACATTTATTTGGCATTTCCTGTGCTAACATAGAAGATAATTAATATTTATAATGTATAGATAATACTGTCTTCGAAACTACAGCATCAGGCCAAACTACGGCACCAGAAGCATCTGCTATTCACACCCTTTTAGGAAGCCGCATTGTCAGACAGTTAAAATAGAAGCCTGGTGGCCAAAGTCATTTAAGTGTAAACAAATCATCTACCCAAAAAAACTCACTCTAACAAAGTTAATAGGGGAAGTCAGGTGGGTGGGGCATTAATTAAAAAGTTAGGAGATGATAAGAAGAAAAAGCCAGGGGCTGGAGGAGAAAGAAGCTGATAGGAGAGGAGAGTCAATCATGGAAGAAAGGGAAGAAGGAGCACTGCAGAAGCTGATAGGCAGATGAGAAGAAGAGGTAAGAGGAAATGGAGAGGGAAGGAGAATGGAAAAAATTAGTGGAAGTTAGAGAAATCTGTGCTCATGCCATCACGTTGGAGGTTACCTCGACGAGTTGCTGCAGCTCCAACCTGAGAGTAGTCTCATTGTGGCAGAAGAGGCCACGGACCGATATGTTGGAACGGGAATGGAGAGGGGAACTAAAGTAGTTCACCAACAGGAAATTCCACATTTTGCAGATGGAACTGAGGTGCTTGACGAAGATGTTCCCAATCTCTACCGTGTCTTGCCAATGTACCGGAGGCCACACCAGAAGCACCAGATACAGTACTTTAGAAAGCAATCACCCAATCTGCTGTATTCTGAAAGGTCTGAAGGTAGAAAACTCATCTGGACTAATTAGACTACTCCCTTCATTTTTTAATGAGGGAGATGAAAAAATTGTGGAGGCAGTCGTAATGACCTTCAAGAATCACTAGACTCTGGAAAACTGAAAAATTGTAAATGTCACTCCACTCGTTAAGGGAGGGAGGCAAAAGAAAAGAAATCAACTCCAAACCATCACAATGTAATCCACTGTCTGGAAAGATCCCTGAGCTATTCCAAACTAACTGATCTCAATGGGGATCTACAAAAGTCCTGTAGCATATTTTGGCTGGATGGAATACTCAAGGGAAAAATCATTATTACTACTGAGTACTCTTTTTCTGGAAATGCCATAGTTGTAGAGCTTGCTGAACAATAGGATTAAACTTAGTTACGAAGCTGTTCACGCGTAACTCGCATGCTGATTGTTAAGGACCAACTTTGAAGAAGGGACCTTGCAATTAATTAATAAACACCTTTCACATCTCAGAATGTTGCAAACCACCTTGCAGCCGACGAATTCCTTTAAACTGTCATCATTATCACTGGTGCAGGAAGCAAAGATTTACATTCTTGGACCACTGGGGTATGTTTCGGGGTAAGGATGAATTGTACAAAAGGGACGGGTTGCACCTTAATAAGCGGGGCACCAGCATTCTGGCAGGCAGGTTTGCCTTTGCAACACGGGTGTGTTTAAACTAAGTAGTGGGGCGGGGAGAGGGGACAATCTGGAAACATAAGGATGGAGATAAAGGGAAAGTGAGAATAAGAAAAGTTAAGAAAGACAGCAGAATCAACAGAGCAGAAAGCTCAAGAAGGGATCGTACAGTACGGCCAAGTGAAATAGGAATTGATATGGGAGGTGAGGGGAGTAATGAATTAGAAGTATTGTATATGAATGCACAGAGTATAAGAAATAAAGTAGATGAGCTTGAGGCACAGTTGGAAATTGGTAAGTATGATGTTGTGGGAATAACAGAGACATGGCTTCAAGTGGACAGGACCTGGGAAATGAATATTCAAGGATATACATCCTATCAAAAGGACAGACTGATGGGCAGAGGGGGTGGAGTGGCTCTGTTGGTGAGGAATGATATTCAGTCCCTTGCGAGGGGGGACATAGAATCAGGAGACGTAGAGTCAGTATGGATAGAACTGAGAAATTCTAAGGGTAAAAAGACCCTAATGGGAGTTATCTACAGGCCCCCAAACAGTAGCCTGGATGTAGGGTGTAAGTTGAATCACGAGTTAAAATTGACATGTCGCAAAGGTAATGCTACAGTTGTTATGGGGGACTTCAACATGCAGGTAGACTGGAGGAATCAGGTTGGTACTGGACCCCAAGAAAGGGAGTTTGTGGAGTCCCTCCGAGATGAATTCTTAGAACAGCTTGTACTGGCGCCTACCAGGGAGAACACAATTCTAGATTTAGTGTTGTGCAATGAACCGGATTTGATCAGGGACCTCGAGGTAAAGGAGCCATTAGGAGGTAGTGACCATAATATGATAAGTTTTAATCTACAATTTGAGAGGGAGAAGGGAAACTCAGAAGTGTCAGTATTACAGTTGAACAAAGGGAACTATGGTGCTATGAGAAAGAAGCTGGCCAAAGTTCAATGGAACGATACCCTAGCAGGGATGACAGTGGAACGGCAATGGCAAGTGTTTCTGGGAATAATGTGAAAGGTGCAGGATCAGTTCGTTCCAAAGAGGAAGAAAGATCCTAAGGGGAGTAAGGGGAGGCTGTGGCTGACAAGGGAAGTAATGGACAGTATAAAAATAAAAGAGAAGTAGTATAACATAGCACAGACGAGTGGGAAGCCAGAGGATTGGGAAACTTTTAAAGAGCAACAGACGGTAACTAAAAAGGCAATACGCGGAGAAAAAATGAGGTACGAAGGTAAACTAGCCAAGAATATAAAGGAGGATAGTAAAAGCTTCTTTAGGTATGTGAAAAGGAAAAAGAAAATAGTTAAGACCAAAATTGGGCCCTTAAAGACAGAAGCCGGTGAATTTATTATGGGGAACAAGGAAATGGCAGACGAGTTAAACAGGTACTTTGGATCTATCTTCACTAGGGAAGACACAAACAATCTCCCAGATATAATAGTGGCCAAAGGACCTGGTGTAATGGATGAACTGAAGGAAATTTATATTAGGCAGGAAATGGTGTTGGACAGGTTGTTGGGTCTGAAGGCTGATAAGTCCCTGGGACCTGATGGTCTGCATCCCAGGGTACTTAAGGAGGTGGCTTTAGAAATCGTGGATGCATTGGTAATCATTTTCCAATGTTCTATAGATTCAGGATCAGTTCCTGTGGATTGGAGGGTGGCTAATGTTGTCCCTCTCTTCAAGAAGGGAGGAAGGGAGGAAGAGAGAAAACAGGGATTTATAGACCGGTTAGCCTGACATCGGTGGTGGGAAAGATACTGGAGTCAATTATAAAAGATGAAATTATGACACATCTGGATAGCAGTAACAGGATCGGTCCCAGTCAGCATTGACTTATGAAGGGGAAATCGTGCTTGACTAATCTTCTGGAATTTTTTGAGGATGTAACTATGAAAATGGACAAGGGAGAGCCAGTGGATGTAGTGTACCTGGACTTTCAGAAAGCCTTTGATAAAGTCCCACATAGGAGATTAGTGGGCAAAATTAGGGCACATGGTATTAGGGGCAGAGTACTGACATGGATTGAAAATTGGCTGGCTGACAGAAAACAAAGAGTAGCGGTTAATGGGTCCCTTTCAGAATGGCAGGCAGTGACCAGCGGGGTACCGCAGAGTTCAGTGCTGGGACCGCACTGTTACAATATATATTAATGATTTAGATGAGGGAATTAAAAGTAACATTAGCAAATTTGCTGATGACACAAAGCTGGGTGGCAGTGCGAAATATGAGGAGGATGTTATGAGAATGCAGGGTGACTTGGACAGGCTGGGTGAGTGGGCAGATGCATGGCAAATGCAGTTTAATGTGGATAAATGTGAGGTTATCCACTTTGGTGGTAAGAACAGGAAGGCAGATTATTATCTAAATGGAGTCAAGTTAGGAAAAGGGGAAGTACAACGAAATCTAGATGTTCTTGTACATCAGTCACTGAAAGCAAGCATGCAGGTACAGTAGGCAGTGAAGAAAGCTAATGGCATGCTGGCCTTCATAACAAGGGGAATTGAGTATAAGAGCAAAGAGGTCCTTCTGCAGCTGTACAGGGCCCTGGTGAGATCACACCTGGAGTACTGTGTGTAGTTTTGGTCTCCAAATTTGAGGACGGACATTCTTGCTATTGAGGTAGTGCAGCGTAGGTTCACAAGGTTAATTCCCGGGATGGCGGGACTGTCATATTTCGAAAGATTGGAGCGATTGGGCTTGTATACTCTGGAATTTAGAAGGCTGAGAGGGGATCTTATTGAAACATATAAGATTATTAAGGGATTGGACAAGCTGGAGGCAGGAAGCATGGTCCCGCTAATGGGTGAGTACAGAACCAGAGGCCACAGTTTAAGAATAAGGGGTAGGCCATTTAGAACAGAGTTGAGGAAAAACTTTTTCACCCAGAGAGAGGTGGATATATGGAATGCTCTGCCCCAGAAAGCTGTGGAGGCCAAGTCTCTGGATGCTTTCAAGAAAGAGATAGATAGAGCTCTTAAAGATAGCAGAATCAAAGGTTATGGGGATAAGGCAGGAACTGGATACTGATTGTGGATGATCAGCCATGATCACAGTAAATCGCGGTGCTGGCTCGAAGGGCCAAATGGTCTACTCCTGCACCTATTGTCTATTATCTTAACAACAATAGTGTATCATTACCATAACTTTACCAGCTAGGATCAAGGGATTCTTTTTTTTGTCAGAAGGGACGTCTCTGCTATTTCTTCAAAACCATGATGGCTATGTAACTGAAGCACTTTCACCCATTTCTTTCGATTCTTTATCAGCAGTGCTTTCACAATGGTATCAATTATTGAACTACAGATGACCTCAGTGTAATAATGGATGGAGGGACTTTAAATGAAGGTAAAACTGACATATCCTTGATGCCTGACGAGGATGAACAGATTTACCACTGCTGAGCTCTTTTGAAGAATGGCCACAACAGTGACAAACAGAAGTATCAGCAGTTACCCTAGGATCTACTGGTGGGGAAGGAAAGAAAATAGAGGATTCTTTTCTGTGGGCAACAAAAAATGTTTATAATCACTTAACATTTAACCACAGAATCATTACAAGTTAATTATTACACTTCCTTGTACAAGATTTCCATCTACCATTTCAGTGTAGGGATTAATGCTAAAATGAGTACTGTTTCACACCACAAACAAGTAGTGACACCCACTGGGAGCTTCACATGAACACAGGGAAAACAGAGCCACAAGAATCACTTCAAAATGATCAGAGGTTGAAGACAAGTTTGATGACCTCATCCTCACATTTGCAGATGGATCAAAGTTCAAAGTTTTACTATCAAAGTACGTATATGTCACCACATACAATCCTGAGATTCATTTTCTTGGGAGCATACTCAGCAAATCTATAGAATAGTATTGATAATAGGGTCAATGAAAGATCAACCAGAGTGCAGAAGACAACAAACTGTGCAAATGCAAATATAAATAAATAGCAATAAATAATTAGAACATAATATAATGAGATAAAGAGTTCATAAAGTGAGATCATTCGTTGTAGGAACATTTGAATGATGGGGCAAGTGAGTATAGTTTCCTCCTTTTATTCAGGAGCCTGATGGTTGAGGGGTAGTAACTGTTCTCGAACCTGGTGGTGCGAGTCCTGAGGCTCTTGTACTTTCTGCATGATGACAGCAGTGAGAAGACAGCATGACCTGGATGGTGAGGATCTCTGATCACGGGTGTTGCTTTCCTACAACAGCATTTCATGTAGATGTACTCGGTGGATGGGAGGGCTTTACCCGTGATATACTGGGCCGAATCCACTACCTTTTGCAGGAGTTTCTGTTCAAGGGCAATAGTGTTTCCACACCAGGCCGTGATGCAGCCAGTTAATATACTCTCCACTAGACATCTATAGAAGTTTGTCAAAGTTTTAAATATCATGCCGAATCTCCCCAGACTCCTAAGAAAGTAGAGGCGCTGAAGTGCTTTCTTCACAATTGCACGTACTCACTTGGGTCCAGGACAGGTCCTCTGAAATGGTAATGCCCAGGAATCTAAATTTGCTGACCCTCTCCACCTCTGATCCCCGGATGAGGACTAGCTCATGGACCTCTGGTTTCCCTCTCCTAAAGTCTATAATCAGTTCCTTGGTCTTGGTGGTTGTTGTGACACCACTCAGCCAAATTTTCAATCTCCCCCTGCATGCTGATTGATCATCACCTTTGACTCAGCCCACAACAGTGGTGTCATCACCAAACTTGAATATGGCATTGGAGCTGTTCTTATCCACACAGTCACAGGTGTAAAGCAAGTAGAGTAGGGGCCAAGCACACAGCCCTGTGGTGTACCTGTGCTGAAGGAGGTTGTGGCGGAGAGATGTTGCCAATCCAAACAGACTGAGGTCTACAAGGAAGGAAATCCAGAATCCAGTTGCACAAGGAGGAATTGAGGCCAAGGTCTTGGAGCTTATTGATTAGTTTGGGGGATGATGGTATTGAATGCTGAGCTGTAGCCGATAAAGAGCACCCAGATGTTCCAGGATTGAATGAAGAGCCAATGAGCTGGCATCTGCTGTGGAGCTGTTGCTCCAGCAGGCAAACTGGAGTGGAACCAAGTCGCCGCTCAGGCAGAAGTGGATATGTTTCATCATCAACATCCCAAAACACTTCATCGCTGTGGGTGTCAGTACAACTGGGCAATAGTCATTGAGGCAGGGCACCATACTGGCATAATTGAAGCAGGTGGGGACCACACTCTGCAGAAATGTCAGATTAAAGATCTTAGTGAACACACCAGTCAGCTGATCACCACAGATCTTTAGCACATAGCCAGGTACCCCATCCAGTCTGAATGCTTTCTGTGGATTCAACTTCCTGAAGGCAGCCTGCACATCAGGTTCAGAGATCGAGATCATAGGATCAATGGGGGATGTTGGGGCGGGGTGGGGGGGGGGTCACAATGGTTTGGCCATGATCTGATAGTCAAAGTGAGCATAGAAAGCATTGAGCTCAACTGGAAACAAAGCCTTGTTGTCCCCCACATTGCTTGATGTAACTTTGTAGCATTTAAGCCCTGCCACAGCCGTCGAGTGTCCTTTGTTGATTCAAGTCTGGTCGAGAATTTCCACTTTGCCGTGAAATGGATTTCCGGAGATCATACCAGCACCTCTTGTAGCTTTCTTCATCTCCAGACTTGAATTCCTCTGATCTGGCACTCAGCAGACTTTGGATCCTTGAGGAAACTGCTAATGTCAGCCGGCACAATGTCTCGTCACCACAACTTTGTAACAGCTAAACCTTGCTTACTGGTGATGAGAGATGGCTCTCTATCATATCCAAAATGCCCAGTAGCACTTGGAATGAGAGCATCACCCACTCACCTTCACAATAGGTGTACATTGTCAGAGTCACATGCTCTATGGCCCCTTCTGGAAGGCAATCTCAAAGTGTAGCTGGCTAAAAAGTGCCCCCTCGTCCATCTAAAACTTCCCGTTCAAAGTGGTGTGTCCACGACGGAATGTTGTGCATTTCAGTGTGACAATTTCATGGTCCAGGGCTTGTGCTGAGGAAGTCTCTAAAGTTTGACACAATTTGCACAAACACTCACAGCCAACCCATTACTGAACTCTGAAGTACTGGAACACTTGAGGAAAACTTTGGGCAATAAAATGTATGCAAATAAAAACTGATGTAATGTTTATACAATGCAAATGGAATAATACTGTAACACACATAAAAGTTGCTGGTGAACGCAGCAGGCCAGGCAGCATCTATTGGAAGAGGTACAGTCGACGTTTCAGGCCGAGACCCTTCGTTAATAATACTGTTGTGTATTTAATACATCAGTAATATTTGAATAATATTGTAAATATATTAAACATTATTTTTTGTTCATTTTGGTTATATAAACGAAGTACGTGAATGAAATACATAATCATAGCACTGCATCATATGCACGCACCTTGCTTAAAGTAAAAAAAATCATGAATGCACGCAATTTACCTCCCAGTTCCCTAGTTTTCCTTTCAATTGGTTTTTATGTTTTGGAGTTACAAAACACCAAAACACATAGTAACAGACAAGGCTTATACTGAGAAAGATTACATATGTAGCCTGTCTTCATAAAATTTGCAAATATGTGACAATGTTAAGCAACATTAGATAGACATACTTTATTGATCCCACAGGAAATTACAATGTCACAGCAGCATTACAGGTGCACAGATATACAAATAGTAAAAGAGAAGTAAGACAGAATAACAATTAAGTTACCTCAAACAGTCTAACTGGAGGGAGTCATCACTTCCCCGGCTATAAATTGACTCACTATAGAGCCCAATGCTGAAGGTAAGAATGACCTCATTTTGCGCTCTTTGGAGCAGCACAGTTGTCTTAGTCTATTACTAAAATACTCCTCTGTTCAGCCATTATTTAAGGAAAAGAAAATTCACCACCTAGCCTACCCACCCCTCTTTCTAATCTGGTACACTCGAGACTACTTACATGCAGCCATCATAAACAAGGTACCGAAAAGCAGAAACCTTCCTGTGTATTCCATGCAAACATGAACACACTTAAAACTATCAGCAGAACGAATCACGCTCATCCAGTCTGCCTTTAGCCCAGCAACTCCCTCTCACAAAGCTACAAACTTTTCCACTATAAGACGACCTCCTCTTTTTCCTCCACACCCCACCAATGCCTTTGCAATTCTTAATTAGCAGCAGCCTACTCTATCTATCAATGCTCCGAAAAAGGGTACTCTTACTAGCTTAAAATCTCATTATTGTGAAGTTTGCCATGCATGGTTCCCAGAAACAACATGAAAGGAGGGGAGGGCTGTAATGTATAAAATAATATTCAACTGACAGGCAGGATGGAAATCAAGGCTGCAATCCAATCTCAGGTTTTAAATTACGTAAATAAATTGCAAAAAATGTCATCTGAGCCCCTCGGTGTAACAGGAATGTAACTTCCTCCCAGCTATATCTATTATTCCATATGTAAATTCCTCTGCTACAGGATTACCTTTTAAACATTTTAGAAAATCGAACACATTGTTCCATTGATATCTATGCTGCACCATGAAATACTAGAAGACATTGATCACAGTACGTGTGATAGCGTGATATAATGTTACAATATCGAATTACAGTCCACAATTTAAGTTGCAAGAGAGCCTTACATCTAAGAGAATAAGCTGCATTTAGTGTCATCGAGTCCAATCACTGCAAGCCCATCTGTTGTACAAGTAGCACAAAAGCATTTACCTCCCCATCCCACCCCCACTCTCCTAACTCTGCTCACCATTAATCTGATTTCTGCTTCACTTCATAATGAATTATTTTCTCTCACATCCCCTTCCCTTTTCTGTTTCTCACTCTGCTGCACAGAAAGTTAAGGGAAAACTCCGACAATCCCCCCTACCCCCACCATTCTTTCCATTACAGCCTTTTGCCGGCAGTACTGTGTGCCACCAATGACTAAACCAGCACACGGTATTCATGGTGGGTTTTGCTATTCAGCTCCCGAAAATCTGCTTATCACAAAATGACTGGCAAATGCATAGTGATTACTCCAACATCAATCAGAGCACAATTGCTTTAGACTGCAGATGGCACGTTATCAGGCCGAAGCATGAGATCTGAAGTTTTAAAACACTAAATGGGCAACTTTGGAATTCTGTTTTGAGGACCCTGCATTCTGCTGGTGATTCCTGGCACCACATTCTAAGACTAGTTATGTATTTAAAAAAAAATAAATGTGTCTCAGGTGCTTTTCCTTCCAGAGCTCCTCATGGCAAAATTTCACACATCCAAACCGCCTTTGTAATATTCAATACAATTCTTCAACCCCATTATTCTTCAATATAAATAAAACCTAAGATACTCATTAATGCCTCATCTTAAACACCCAACTGTGGTATAATAACTGGGCCCTAGAGTAAGATTTATCCTTATTACTAATGTAGAACATATTTCTAAAGCTACTGTGTACTTACATTACCACAGAACTGATCTATTTCCACTTTCACATTACCTGCAGTGCCAACGAGGGTGCGTAGCCTAGTTGCTGTGTCAAGTATTTGCTGAATCAATCCTAAATCCACTCCCATTGCTCTGCTCTTTCCACACAGCTTTATACATTCCTCTGTAGGCATTCAATGTTCCAAAAAGAACTTCTGTGCTCCTGTGAAGAAACTTCACTTCTCCTCTCACCTTTAAGCTGAGAATTTGCTTCTGGTAGCACTTTGTGAACAAGAGAAAATTTGCAGACGCTGGAAATCCAAGCAACACGCACAAAATGCTGGAAGAACCCAGCAGGCCAGTCCACACCCATGGAAAAAAGAACAGTCAACGTTTCATGCTGAGACCAGTCCCGCTGAAGGGGTTCAGCCTGAAACATCGACTGTACTTTTTTTCCCCCATAGATGCTGCCTGGCCTGCCTAGTTCCTCCAGTATTTTGTGAGTTTTACTGAATAACTCTTCGTTGACTGACCACAACGTTCTCTTTTTCAATGCCACAACTCATGTCCTCAGCTGCATTAACTACAGTTGAATTCAGCCACTAGTATAGGTCTAGCCTCAATTATAGTTTATGGGCTCCCGGGCATCACCTCGGGACATCATCGGCTTGTACTCTATGATGTAGGGGAGCCTCATCTGATGCTGCGGTGGGTCAACTGGTAGCAGGTAGCAGTCAAAAATCAGGCGCAAGGCTTGACAAGATTGCTGAAGAGTGATCATGGACTTTGCAGTTAAGGTAACTAAAGGATAAAGGTTTGGGTGCAGAAAGTCAATTCAGCAAATGAAAGGAGCAGCGATGGCAAGACGGGAGAGGATAGGAAGCGCTTTGAAAGTCCAAGGAGCACTTTCCAAAGAACACAAAGAGTCAGAGTTATACAACATGGAAATCAGCCTTTCGGCCCAACTGATCCACGTTGCTCAAGATGCCTTCCTCAGCCAATTCGATTGGCCTACATTGGACTTCCACCTCTCTACATCTTTTCTGTCCATAACCCTGCTCAAATGTTTCTTCTAAAAACATTGTAATTGTACCCACTTCTGCCACTTTCTCTGTAGCTAATTCCATACATCTGTCATCCTGTGGGGGAAAAGATGACTCTCAAGTCCAATTTAAATCCTTCCCTCTCATCTTAAACCTGTACTCCCCCCCTCCCCAAAGAAAGACTAGCAATCCATCTAATCTCTACCCCTCATCATTTTATACCTTTAAAACCATTCAGGCTTCTTCACTCCAGGGAAAACTGTCTCAGCCATGTTATATGTCCTTATAATACAAGCCCCCCAGCTCTGGCAGCAACCTTGTGAATCTTTTCTGCATGCTCTCTAAACTAACTGCATCCTTCCTATAGCACGGCAATCACAACAGTAGCCTTCAATCTGATGGCATGAACATTGATCTCTCGAGCTTCCTGTAATTGCCCCACCCCTCTCCACCATTCCCAATTCCTGTTTCCCTCTCTCACTTTATCTCCTTACCTGCCCATCACCTCTCTCTGGTGCTCCTCCTCATTCCCTTTCTTCCATGGTTATCTCTCTCCTCCTTCTCCGCCCCATGATCTCTTTCACCAATCAACTTCCCAGCTCTTTACTTTACCTCTTCCCCCCCATCCCGGTTTCACCTGTCACCTACCACCTTGTACTTCTTCCTCCCCCCTTCCACCTTCTTCCTCTGACTTCTCAATTTTTTTTTCCTAGTCCTGATGAAGAGTCTCGGCCCGAAACATCACCCGTTTACTCTCTTCCATAGATGCTGCCTGGGCATTTTGTGCGTGTTGCTTTGGATTTCCAGCATCTGCAGATCTTCTCTTATTTGTGCACATGTATAATTCCAGGTGAGATCTTGCTAAAGACTCGTACACCTACAACTAATCTGGAGCAAATCAGCAAGCTTTTCCAGAAAATAGAAACACAAGAACTGCAGATGCTGGAACCCGTTCCTATCTACCCACCACTGCTCCCTTACTTGGTTCCAGTCTTTACCTTTGGTATCAGATTGCACAATCTGCAGCATTTTGTTGTGCGATATACTGAGTTCTTTCAGCAGTTTTTTTTTCCTCCGCAGAAGATCCCCATTATGTTGAGAAATAAACTTCTAATTAAACCAAGCAAACAAGCCACCAACATGTTCTAGATTGATCAAGCTGAGGCATTGCAAAAATGCATTAAGAAGGTGGAATAAAGTTCAACTCCCCCCCCATGACTTTTCTCTATCCACGTACACCATTTCTTTTGATCTTGCGTGAGGAGGAATATACTTTAAAAGTTATTCGAACTTGCCAAACTGCAGTTCCAAGCACGCTACCAAAATGGTTAAAACATAAGAGTAATAATCCAAAAGTCTTTGAATTACTGAGGACCGAGTAGCTTCCAAAGCAAAGAAAGAGCAGGGACCAAACCTTTAACTTCCTCCAGATTAAGACATATGATTTCACCAGCATCATCAGTAACTGCAAATTCAACTGCATCACAGGTACAACTGCCACCTGGCTGGTTAGCTGGTTAGTTAATGTGCTTTAACCCTAGCCTGATCACAGGATAATTTACAATAACCAATTAATCTACTAACTGGTATGTCTTTGGACCATGGGAAGAAACCAAAGCACCCAGAGGAATCCCATGTATTCCACAGGATGCACAAACAGAGTCCATATAGATGACGTCAAAAATGAACTCCAAACTCTGATGCCCTAAGCTGTAATAGTGTCGCTCTGATTGCTATGCTACTGTGAGACTCCTCGTTACAAGTTACACTATGTTATAAATGTCCTGCAGCCCCACCAACGCAAGGCAGCTGAATGCCAAGTGAGAAAGCTGATTGGACAAGACGAGAAGTTCCCAGGGCCGAGAAAATCCAATGCACTTGAATCATTAAGGTGTTAATACATTGCAAGTTGGCCCAAGGGGCCAGAAATCCTGTTTCATTGTCCACAAGCAATGCTGGAAAAGCTGGGTTTGTCCAAGCCCCAGAGGGAAAAAAACAATTCCAAACCTCCTAAAAAAAATCTAAGACACTGTGACACAAGTGCATCCAGAAAATGTGTTAATGAAAAGCCACAACTCCACCCCTACCCCGCCAAAAACTGCAATTACTATAAATCTGAAATAAAAGCAGAAAATGCAGGAAATACTCAGGTCCAGCAGCAGGGACACAGCTTACTTGGTTGCCCCCAAATTCACCCTTAAAAATGAAAAAAAGTTATAATTTCAGCCACACCTGAAAATCTGCAGATGCTGGAAATCCAAGGCAACGCACACACACACAACGCTGCGGGCAAGGCAGCCTCTAACAAAAGGAATAAACAGTTGACATTTCGGGCCGAGTCCCTGATTGTCCTGATTGACCATTGGGTCCTGATGAAGGATCTTGGCCCGAAACATCAACTGTTTACTCCAGACATCCCACCTCTCCCGGAAGTTCCAGGAGTCTCCCGCAGCTCCCTGACACCCGCAAATTATATACAATATCCCGGAAATCGATGGGAGGGGGAGGGGGAGGGGGACGGTCCTGATTGGTCTCTCTTCTTGCTAAGTAGACCTATCAGTTTTCTTTGTGGGCGGGCTTTACAGTCGACCTCAAAAATAATGACAGTGTTGCTCGCTGCACTGTCTGCAACAGAGACTTTTCTATGGCCCGTGGTGGGTTAAAATGTAAAAGACATGTTGAGGTGAGTTTAACAGGTGTCATTCATTCATTAGCATAGCTAACATTATTTAAAGTAGCTGGCTAGCTGCTAAGGAGCTACTCTATTGATGTTCTACGTGATGAAGCCAAACTCCCTGTAGACTTGCTTAAAGTTGTAATAGAATTAAAAAAACGACTCCAGGATAATACAAATACATATTTTAATGTCACATTTTCTGCATATACCCAATTTGGTTTACAGATTAGACAAAATCACTAAACAAAGTATTATATACACCCTTGGAGGTCAACAGTGGGGGGGGATATGGGGTTGCGCGGGGCAGGGTTGCTACCTCCCTCAAATGGTGGTGCTACCTCCCTGAAATGAGTTTTTGCGGGGGGGGGGGGGAATGTCTGTTACTCCTTTCCACAGATGTTGCCTGGCCTGCTAAATTCCTCCAGCATTTTGTGTGTGTGTGTGTGTGTGTGTGTGTGTGTGTGTGTGTGTGTGTGTGTGTGTGTGTGTGTGTGTGTTGCCTATAATTTCAGCAAGGTAGGGTTGTGTTTCCAGCCAACCCAACAGCATAGTAAACCTCCTGTCCAAGTGCATGTTCCACCCACGTCTCCCTGATTAGTTGTAAACAAAATTCCACGTGTGACAACACTGACCTGTGTCACTGGTGATCAGCCCACCTTCACCTGCTGGCACAGGATTGACGAGAAATGCTTTCTGTGGCAATGCAGTCCATCATAAAATCAATCTTAGATTCTATTAAGCGTAAACTGGAAATGTACATAGAACATCGAACATAGAAATCTACAGCATATTACAGGCCCTTTGGCCCACAATGTGGTGCCAACCATGGAAGCTACTTTAGAAACAGCCTTGAATTACCCCCTATTTTTCTAAGCCCCATGCACCTTTCTGGAGTCTCTTGAAAGACCCTGTTGTATCCACCTTCACCACTGGCAGTGCATTCCACGCACCCACCACTCTCTGTGTGGAAAAACTTACCCCTGACATCCCCTCGGTGCCTATTTCCAAGCACCTCAAAACTATGCCCTCTCGTGTTAGCCATTTTAGCCCTGGGACAAAGCCTCTGACTATCCACACGATCAATGCCTCTCATCATCTTATACACCTCAGTCAGGTCACTTCTCATCCTCTGTTGCTCCAAGGAGAAAAGGCCAAGTTCACTCAACCTATTCTCATAAGGTACGTCCTCCAATTCAGACAACATCCTTGTAAATCTCCTCCGCACTCTCTCTCTATAGTATCCACATCCTTCCTGTAGTGAGGTGACTGGAATAGTTCATAATAGTGAAGGGAATAAAGGCATTTTGAAAATAAATAAAGCAAAGGAACTCTTGTAGAGCACAATAAATGGCATCAGCCCAAATCGACTGTTTCTATTCTACAAATACCACTTATGTACCGGATGTTTCCTGTCCACCTGGCGAATAGACCACGGAGGAATCGTTAAAACGTCACTATTCACTCCGTCATGTCAGAATCATGAATGAGTGGCAGAGACAGATCCAGGAACAAATTGCTCATTTGCATTCTGCTGAAGCGCAAGAGTGGAAGGAAATAATTATTTTGCACTCACTACCCTTAAAATTCACTTAATCATCACAGGGTGAATGCAGAAACTTTACTAGCACCCCCGAATGGGGTGGTTCTGCTCAGGCAAATGCACTCTGGAGGAAAGGTCAGAAGCTATAGGGAACGCCGGGCATCTGTTGAGAGTTTCACCTTAGAAAGTTGGAGACTATTCAGTTCATCATATCTATACTAGCTAACAATTAAGCTTTACATTCATCAATTGGAATGATAGGGCGGACTTCAGGGGCCAGCTGACCTCCTCCAGCTCCTCTTCTTACAGAATGCACTGACAAATAAAGCAGCCACATTTAAAAATAAGTTGCCCTTGAAAACTGGAATCAAAAATCTCAGATTAATCAAAATAAGATTTGTTGTGCAGCACAGAGGGCAGGGAAAATGGGTTTGGAAAAAATTGCTGATTTGACGGCAACTCTTTTGCTTTGTGTGAACGTACACTCACTGCCATTCAGTCAAGGATGGTCTGATTTACCCAAGAAGGAACAGAGGTTCAGAGGGTCAGCTGGAGAAGTTGACGAGAATGCCAACAATGAAATCACTCATGGAACCACTCAGGAAAACAAATTTTGTATTTCTCTATTCTGCCTAAAACTGACATTGAACATTACTGTGAGTGTGAATAGATCAATGTTCTGCTACTAATTGGTGAGATCGCCAAGATCTCTACACTGACTTCCATTAATGCTTCAAGTGCAGCACCTACCTGTAAATTCACTGTGAATCAAATGAGCAGAACTGACAGGTTATCTCAAGTTTAGCATTTTAATCAGAATAAACGCATTCTAATCAAGGCAGACCTTCCTCAGCATTGCACTAGCTAAGGATCTTAAATATGTTCCTAAATCGTTGACTCTGACAAACTCTCCTACTGCGACCCTGTCAGCCACCATCACCACCCATCCCCAACCTCCGCCACTAACCTTTAGCTGATTAAGTGAATGTTACAAAGCGAACCCTAGTATTTTTGACCAAACTTCTGTTTAAATCAGCCCTGGTCCTTGCAGCAGAGCATTTCCACTGTTCTGGAATGGTCTAAATACACAAAAAGCTTATTGTCAGAACTTAGTGCATAAAAGTAAAATGAAAATACGATTAATCCCCAAATTTCCAAATAAGGCTTGGATGACTACATTTGAGTTGATTACTTACACATACTGAACAACTAACCTTTAAAATAATCTTTAAAAACTACATTTCAACAATACCACTGGCTGAAAGTGGAGAGCACTCTATCACTGATTGGAGAAATAACCCAGGGTGAAGACCTAATTAAATATGCCTGAGATATGTCCTCAAATCTGCCCTTCCATTCAATGTGAAAATACCATCAAAGTTAGCTTTTTCTTTCTTAATGACATTTATCTTTGGTTTGCTTCAAATGAAGAATGCTCAATTTGAATGGTTAAGTAAGTACTTATGGTTGATACAGACTGATGATTAATATTTTTTCTACACAGTTGCTGCCTGATCTGCAAACTCAGCACTTAGTGCTGTATTTATAGTATCTTTAGTTATTTACCTTTGTTTGAACCTTTGTATTCCTCATTCTGTTATGCAGGAAAAGACCAGAAATTCCCAGACAGGATGCCTCAGAATGGATCAGACCATGCGCCACAGGAAATCCAAGTAGGATTGGCCAATCACCCCCTTATGTCTTCTTTGCCCCTGTTAAAAATGTTGGCTATAACCTTTAATCTTACCAAAGGAAAAATGTCTGGAGTCGCTTAGCACCATTGTGCAAGAGTAATGAGGTGTGTCAAAAATCAAACTTATAAAAATTAGTGAAAAAAGTGAAAAAATGTCAATATTTACAAAAGTACATTTACAAGAAGACACAGTAATACCTCCATACTTATTCTTGTCCAGTGTGAACTCCTGGTAGCCCCAGTTTCTCCCCTCTCCCTCTCATACTGAGCGTGATCAGCTCCTTTCATACC